>NC_143251.1:134965500-135606000 GCF_984573655.1 Nuphar pumila
CTGGGGCTAACGTGCACGTTTATGCTGATAAGTCTATCTTTGTCTTATACCAGGCTGTTGCAGGCTGATCTGTGACTATGGGCAATTCAACGACTGCAAAGGTGTTAGGGATTGGACGCGTGGATCTGAAATTTCCTGCAGGACGAGTTCTATCTTTACACAGAGTGCACCATGTGCCTGTAGTTAGAAGAAACATTCTAAGTGGTTCATGTCTTGTTAGAGAGGGTTATGAATTTAACTTTAATTGTAACAAAGTTGTTATTTTACATTCTGGAACCTTTATTGGCAAGGGGTATTTAGATGATGGTTTGTTTAAACTTCGTGTTGAACATGTTTGCAGTGATAAATTAGAAAATGATATTTCTTTTGATTCATTGTCTAATGTTGTATATAACATAGAATCATATTATTTGTGGCATAATAGATTAGGTCATGTGAATTTCAATTCTGTGAAACGCATGATGAACTTGAAAATGATTCCTAAGCATTCCATTGATAAAACTAAAAAATATGAAATTTGTGTGCAAGCAAAACAATATAGGAAACCATTCCATACGATTGTTAAAGATTCTGAAATATTGAATCTAGTACACACAGATATCTGTGAGTTTAATGGAGTGTTAACCAGAAATCATAAAAAGTATTTTATCACTTTTACAGATGATGTCACTAAATGCTGTTATGTGTATCTGATAAAATCAAAAGATGAAGCTTTTGATAAGTTTATTATTTTTAAGAATGAAGCAGAAACACAAACTGGTAGAAAACTTAAAAGATTGAGGTCTAATAGAGGGAGAAAATATACCTCTAATAAACTCGATGAATATTGCAAATCGGTTGACATAGTTCATGAGTTTACAGCTCCATATTCTCCTCAATCTAATGGGATTGCAGAAAGAAAGAATAGAACCCTAATTGACATGATAAATGCTCTACTTGGGAATTCTGGATTACCTACCTATATGTGGAGGGATGCTCTGAATACGGCTTGCCATATTCTAAATAGAGTTCCTCAGAAGCATAAGGACAGTAGCCCTTTTGAACTCTGGAAAAATAGGAAATCGAGCTTGAAATACCTTAAAGTGTGGGGGTGTTTTGCAAAGGCATTTGTCCTAGAACGCAACAGGAAGAAGCTAGGTTCTAAAACTGTAGATGTTGTCTTTTTGGGTTATGTAGAGAACAATTATGCCTATAAATTCTTAGTAATTAAGTCTGACATATCTGGCATAGATGTAAACTCTATTATTGAGCTTTGAGAAGCTATATTCTTTGAAAATGTATTTTTCATAAAAGTTGGTGTACCTCAGGATCTTTCTTCTTTAGATATACCTTCAACTTCTGGTTTCATTCCCGAACATGTGGAAAGGATGACAGATGTGGGGGTAGAACCATCTTGTTCTCATCCTAGACCCATTGAGTCTGAGAAAGTGGTTGAACCTAGAAGGAGCAAGAGACCATGGATTACCAAGGATTTGGGAAGTAATTTTATCACTTATCTTATCGAGGATGATCTTCTCACTTTTCGAGATACAATGGTTTCACCTGAAGTAATGCATTGGAAAGAAGTCATAAAGAGTGAAATGGACTCCATTGTCTCTAATGGCACTTGAAAACTGATTGACCTCCCTCATAGTAGTTTCACTATTGGGTGCAAATGGATCTTTAAGAAAAAGTTGAAACCATATGGATCCATTGACAAGTACAAGGCAAGACTGGTTGCCAAGGGGTCTAAACAAAAGGAGGGAATAGATTACTTTGACACCTATTCACCGGTTACTCGGATGCTCATAATTAGGGTGATTATTGCACTGGCTTCCATTTATGATCTCTCAGTCCATCAAATGGAGGTGAAGATTGATTTCTTGCATGACGATCTTGAAGAAGAGATCTATATGGATCAACCTGAGGGTTATGTAGCTCTTGGTAATGAAAACAAAGTTTGTAGACTTGTTAAGTCATTATATGGACTAAAACAAGCTCCTAAACAATGGCATAAGAAGTTTGATAATGTTATTTTATCATTTGGCTTTGTTGTCAATGAATCTGATAAGTGTGTTTATTGCAAAGTTAAAAGTGATGGTTGTATTATTTTATGTCTGTATGTAGATGATATTCTATTGTTTGGTTCCAATATGGGAATTGTGAATGAGACAAAGTCGTTTCTTAGTAGTAAGTTTGATGTGAAGGATATGGGTATTGCAAATGTGATCTTAGGCTTAAAGCTGACTCGTTCAGCTGAAGGGATAGTCATTTCTCAATCTCACTTTGTTGAGAAAGTACTTGAGAAATCTGGCTATGACCAAAGGAGATTTGTAGCAACTCCATATGACCCTTCTATTCCTCTTTATAAGAATACGAGTGGTGTCCTTGTGTCTCAATTAAGGTATTCCCAGATTATTGAAAGTTTGATGTATCTAGCAAATTGCACGAGACCGGATATTTCGTTCTCCGTGACAAAATTAAGTAGATACACAAGTTGTTCAAATCGCACTCATTAGAAAGAATTGGACATGGTACTTAGATACTTGAAAAGAAACATTTTCTTGAGTTTGCATTATAAGAGATTCTCTATCGTTCTTGAGGGATATAATGATGCGAGCTAGATAGCCATGAACTCTGGGAGCTATGGCGTGACAGGGTATGCTTTTATCTTGGGTGGCGATGTAGTCGCCTGGAGATCAGTAAAGCAGATCATCTTGTCTCGATCTACTTTTGAGGCTGAACTCTATGTGTTAGATATCACAGTATTGGAAGCTGAATGGTTAAAGGGACTTCTTGAGGAACTTTCTTTAATGAGCAAACTAATTTCTGCTATATATGTGCATTGTGACAATATGACCACAATTGCAAAGATTAAAAGCACAAAATATAACCAAAAGCAGATGAGACACATCCAAGTTAGAATAAAATCTGTAAGGGAATTGGTGTTTCAGTTAGTGGTTGATGTGGACTATGTTGGATTCAAAGAAAACATAGCTGATCCATTAACAAAAAGACTAGATAAGTCATTAGTCCTGAAATCCAGAGAAAGGATGAGACTAAAACCCATCAGTAGTTCATCTACAGTAGCAACCCAACCTATCTGAGTGGAGATCCCACAAAGTAGGTTCAATGTGGTAATAACAAGCTGTAGGGTGAACTGGATAACACCTTATTTTGAGATACTATGTATGTGTGTTTATTCCCCTGATTACTCTGGAAAGGTGTTGTAGCTGCAAGTTAAGGAAGAGTTAAAACTCTGAATGGGTTCAAACCTTCTAGGCGAGATGTTAGCAGTGCATCTCTGGAGAAGCCCACCTATGTGAGTGTGACTGTGTGGCCACAGTTTAAGGAATTGGGTTATTCCTGAAGTCAATCATGAAACAGGATTCATACGCATGGCCTTTAACGCGTATGAAGTTCAAGATTTATCGTGTTGTTGCTAATAGACACTCCTACATTAAAGGTTCAAGTTCAAGATTTCAGTTCACTTCGTTCCTGTGGGGGTAAAGTTAGTCAACTAAGGTAGTGATTCAAACCAGAAGGTACCATTGCTGAAAGCATGATATGTCCTGTTGCAAATTATCCTATCTTGCATCTTGGTTTCCTCCCGTTTTCATTCTTTGAATTTGTGGGGGAATGTTGGGTGTAAGAAGTGGAGGTGAGAGAAAATTTAAATAAAGAAAACTTGGCATGTTTTCCTTTTGGAAAAGGTTGGACTTGATGACGTGGAATAGTCCCATATTGAAAGTGTTTGAGTTTGTTGTAGGCTTTATAACCTACATGTAAACTCTCACACATGTTCCCAAGAACAAGAGGTTGGGATGACTACCACACGTGTGCACGTGCGCGCGCCCGCCCGCCGTGCCCTGCCGAGCCGGGCCAAGTCGGGCTCGGGTAATTGGCTCTTTAAGGCCATATCCAATCATGACCAATGTACCTTTTTGCCCAAAATTTTTGTGTTTATTTGGATGCTTTAATTGGTTATGAGAATTGATAACGGGTCACGACTCTTCGTAGTCTATGCCCGTTAACGAGTCTTGTCTCTTCGGATTCTGTAACGGATCTCGACTCTTCGAAGTCTGTTAACAGGTCTTGGCACCTTGGATTTCGTAATGGGCGCCTTCCAAGTTTTGTAACCATTCGTGGGTTATAAAAGCGTGGTTAGAGCAGGGGTTACGAAGAGATTCAAGACTCTATGTTTTCTCTCCCAGTTGCTCTCGCTCTCTCTTTCTCCTAAGTTTTTCCTGAAGGGATTTTTCTGCAACATTGGTTCGAAGAGGTTGTATTCGAAGGACGATCTGTTGAAGTGCACCGGTTCTGATCATCGAGGCTATTGTATCCTGAGGGAAGGACGTCGGACCCTGTTTGCACTGTATGTGGGGGTGAATCTTCTCTAAGGGAAGTACTTTTGTACACCATAGCCATTTACATAATATTAACATGTTCCTGTTGTTTTTATTATGTTTTATGCAACTGGTTGTCAATTTGCTTTTGTCTAGATTTTTGTTTGATGCGGAAACCGACATGCTTGCTCCCTGTTCCTGTTTCAATCTACTGTTAATTATGATTTGTATTATGCTGCATATCTTGATTTATATCATGTTTTATACCATGATGTTGATTGTGAAACTGCGCAATCTGAAAAATGATCCAACAGAATTGACAAGATATGAAAAGATCATCCCTTGACTGTCACCCACTTATGAATAAGTGATTTTGTAAATCTTTACCTAAATTCGCCTAACCCCGACTTTACTATAAAAAAAAAAGAAGGATCTTAATTTTCAGTAAGGTGGTGGTTAGAGAAAAACCTTTGTCAAACAAGTATATACTTTAAAGGAAGCCATCTTTTTTTTCCTTTTTTAACTAAAGAGGTCATTTTTCATTCAATGCTACTAAAGCATGCAGGTCCACTTCTACTGAACATTCATCTCAACATTTTTTTCAGACAAAACGCTACACGCATTTAAAAAATGCCAAGATGGATGGTTTGACAAGTAGGTCGTAGCATGACACTGCATATAATGTCAAGCCCAACATTTTCACTGTGACTTCCAAAGATATGCACAAATTCCCAACAATGTTTGTCTTGTGATTTTGATCCAAGAAGTTGAAGGGCAGGGTTGGTAAAGGAGTTTCACAAGACTCATTCATGTGGTGAACCAAGCCGAGTTTGACCTCATAATCAAAAGTTCGGGACAACTTTGTTTATAGAAAAATGCATTGTCTTCTAGTTGAAAGAAATATGATTGCAAAACAATGCATGTAAAATTGGGTTTATATTTATTAGTTATTTGTAGCATTGGCGGGAAATTTAAGTTAGGGTGGGCAGAAATGCATAGTAAAAATAAATAAATTCTATACTGAAAAACTATACTAGTAAGTAACAAAATAATTGAGGAACTACAAAGTGTCATATTCATAATAAGTAACCATGGTTGAAACTAAATATGTTTTCAGTAATAAAAAAAATAATAAGTATAAAATATCATGTATACTCCAAAATTTAGCTTTGTTTGATATAAAAATCATCTAAATTTTGATCATGCAAGGGCATCTCACTAATGTAGATGTTAGGATTTGTGGCCATAAATGGTATGATCCTCTAATTAAGGAATGTTAAATATTCTTTAATGAGAGGATCCAGGACCGTTGAGGAAGGGTCACCTCAACGGCCTTAGTATCCTATGCACGCATGAGAGGTCGGCCCACCTCTTATGCGTGTATTTGGAAAGCATCAATTGTTTTAGAATCATAATTGTCACATGCATGACAGTTATGATACTCGAGGACCAAGGGGAGCATTCTACTAAGGATTGGAAACAAGTCCAGCCCCAAGGTTTACATAAGGGAGTCTCTCATTCTTTGAGGATATATTTGAAAAGAAATTCAGAGAAGAAAATACGAGATTGAATACTTTGTAGAAGCTATGAACACACCTATTCTTGGAGATCATGAGCATAAGGGACTGCTCCTTCATATCCAACCTCTTATGTTTATCGATTGTGAACGATCCTTCAATGGTATCAAAGCTCGGGTGTCATAATTGTGTTGTGTTGCCTACCGCCACTCCATTGTTCTACTTCTTTGATGTTACATTCGCGTATCTGCTCTGGTGCATGTACGTGAAGTTTAGAAAAAAGGAAGGGGATCAGACTGATGTGAAGAAACCCCTTCTTTGAAAAAGAAGAGGGCCAACAAAGATTAGTTTTACCGATCGAAAATCAGATCCGACCATCTTGGGCTTGGATCTGTCGATCGAAAATCAAACTTGGCCTTCAAGGGATCGGATCTGTAGATTGAAGATTAGATATGGTCGTCTAGGGTCTAAATCTATCGATCAAGGGTCAGATCTCTCCATCTTAAGCTTGGATCTATCATTCAAAGGGTAGATTCGGCTGGTGCGGGAAACAAATCTACCCACGTGTGGTCTGATCTGCTGGCGTTGAAGGAGATCCGCCGACCCCAGATCTGAATCTTGTCTGAGGGCTTCGACTCCTTTGTTTGTATATAGAGAGAGTCAGGAACAAAAAATAGGAGGGGAAGAAGAGACTGAAATGGCGGAGCCCTCGGTGCTGGCGCTGAGAGGGCAGAGCCCCTTGGTGCTGCCAAAGAGAGGGTGGAGCCCTTGGTACTGCTGGAGAAAGAGGAGATTGAGAGAGCGGAGCCCTTAGTGTTGCCGAAGAGAGGCAACTGTAGGAGATTGCCAACGGAGTTGCCAATGCTATCAAAAAATGGGAGCATCAGAGGGCATTGTGCCCTCTGCTACCACCAAGGATCTTTGTCGTGTGTAGAGGCCAATTGAGCCGAGGAACCATCGACATTGTTGGAAGGAGGTGGTCGGTTAGGTTGTTGACGTTTTCGATAGAAGGCACCACGAGCGATGGTTGTCAAGAACCCTAACCCTGATTTCTTGTTTTATAAGATTTTAAAAATTAATTTAGCTTTCTACCCTTTTTTCTTTGTTATTTTTTGTTTTTGATTTTATAGAAACACTGTATTTTTTCTAAAATCTAGAATAGGACTTATATATTTTTTGTTTTACAAAAACAGACTCCTGAGCTTTCTGTTTCACATAAACCAATTTGTTTTCCTAGTTATTCTAGCAAGAGTCTTCGTAAGTAGAAATTTGGGATTTTTTAGTGTTGAATCATGTTTATGTAAATTTTAGTTGTATATTAAAATCATAATCCATGCCATTTATGGTTAATTCATAAGTAGAAATTTGAGATTTTTCATAATATGAACTTATGTACATGAAAGAATGTTGCTTTACATAAACTTGAATTCTTATATTGGTTAGATTTGGAAAAATTGCCCAAAATTGGATTATGTATGCATAATAGAATAATGTTCTAGTTAATTAAGAACATGTACATCTATGGGATTCGGTTTCCTTTCCAATTCCAAATTATGTAGGCATGTTTAAACCATGTTAACATGCAAAACAAAATCTTTAATTAATAGAGAAATGCTATTTCTCATAAAAAAAGAACATGTATATGTATGAGATTTAGGTACATATCTTATATCCTAATTATGTGAGCATGTTTAACTATGATATCATGCAAACCAAATCTAACACAAATATAGGGAAGCCATTGTATATAAGGCGGAACATGAACATGTGCAAGATTTGGATCCTTTCTCAAATCCAAATTATACATGTATTTTTTGTATGTTTACAACTTTTGTATTTTATTTATGAAATATGATTAGTGTTATGTGTGTGGGCATTCAAAATCGATTTATGATAAGTGAATGGTATTATGGTATAAGCACTAAAAAACCAATTTATAATAATTGAATGATAAGTGAATAGTATTATGGTAAATTGTGCTATTGATAAGAACACATCAGTTCAAATTTGTTGCATGTTTATGGGCACCAAATAATGTATGCAAATGCATTTGTATCATGTGTATGATTATAAAAATCTAATGTATTATCTTTTTCATAATGAACAAATCAAGCATGATATTATTATATGTGGTCATGATATTAAGCACGATGTATATGCTATCATGACATGTTGAAATAAAATATAGATGTTATTTGTGGTCATGCCATTAAGAATGATTATATGCCATTACGTTATGTTTAAATAAAACATGTTCCATGTTATTCTACAAAGCATGCATGAAGATGATATTATGATGTTACATATTGTTGTTCTGTAAGACGTGTAAGGCATGCATGAAATTGATAGTGCTCATATTAATGCATAAATACTTATATGATGTATTTTCATATTGTAAGGTGTGCAAGGCATGCACGTACATGTCAGGGCTCTTGAATTGATGAACCCATAAGGTATGAAAAGTGCACCATGATATACACATATACACGTAACTCGTGGATTCTCTTTCACAGGCGAGATGTTCAATTGGTTTTAAAACACCAGAGCACGGTTGGATAGGTTATGAAACATAATAAACCCTTTAAAAAGACATAATAACACATTCATCTACCTAGTCTACCCGAAAGATAGTAGGTAGTATAGCCCCGGGTGACCATGATATATATGGGTTTTATGTGTATGTTTATCTTTGATTATTTGTGAGCGCAAGGCATTTCACTAGTCCACAGTGCTAAGGAGGTAGAGGGTCAGGATTATCAATATGTCATAGAACCATATTCCCTAGGTGTCAATGTTTTAAAGAGAGGGTGATACTCTCCTTCTCTCATGCTGACACTTGGCAAGAGAGAGGGTGAGTCATGCGCTTCCTTCTCAGAAAGCTGACACACACACACAGAAGAGGCTACAAGCCTTACAAGAAGGGTGCCACCTTTTTTTTAACATTTAGAACTATTATAGAATTTTTTATAAATATTTTTGAAATTTTGAATTATCATAACCAAAATTCTCGCAAAATTTTTACAAAGATTTAAGAAATTTTGAATTATTTTAGTAGTTATGTCAAAAGAATTATAAATATTTCAAAAAATTTAAATTTTTATAAAGGTATCATGCAAACCAAATCTAACACAAATATAGGGAAGCCATTGTATATAAGGCGGAACATGAACATGTGCAAGATTTGGATCCTTTCTCAAATCCAAATTATATATGTATTTTTTGTATGTTTACAACATTTGTATTTTATTTATGAAATATGATTAGTGTTATGTGTGTGGGCATTCAAAATCGATTTATGATAAGTGAATGATATTTATGGTATAAGCACTAAAAAAACAAATTATGATAACTGAATGATAAGTGAAGAGTATTATGGTAAATTGTGCTATCGTTAAGAACACATCAATTCAAATTTGGTGCATGTTTATGGGCACCAAATAATGTATGCAAATGCATTTGTATCATGTGTACGATTATAAAAATTTAATGTATTATCTTGATCATAATGAACAAAATCAAGCATGATATTGTTATATATGGTCATGATATTAAGCACGATGTATATGCTATCATGACATGTTGAAATAAAAACATAGATGTTATTTGTGGTCATGATGTTAAGAATGATTATATGCTGTTAAGTTATGTTTAAATAAAACATGTTCCATGTTATTCTATAAAGCATGCAAAGCATGCATGAAAATGATATTATAATGTTACATATTGTTGTTCTGTAAGGCGTGTAAGGCATGCATGAAATTGATAGTGCTTATATTAAAGCATAAATACTTATATGATATATTTTCATATTGTAAGGTGTCCAAGGCATGCACGTACATGTCACAACTCTTGAATTGATGAACCCATAAGGTATGAAAAGTGCACCATGATATACACATAACTCGTGGATTCTCTTTCACAAGCGAGATGTTCAATTGGTTTTAAAACACCAGAGCACGGGTGGATAGGTTATGAACACCTAATAACACATTCATCTACCTAGTCTACCCGAAAGATAGTAGGTAGTATAGCCTCGGGTGACCATGATATATATGGGTTTTATGTGTATGTTTATCTTTGATTATTTGTGAGCGCAAGGCATTTCACTGGTCTACAGTGCTATGGAGGTAGAGGGTCGGGATTATCAATATGTCATAAAACCATATTCCCTAGGTGTCAATGTTTTAAAGAAAGGGTGATACTTTCCCTTTCTGGTGCCGACACTTGGCAAGAGAGAGGGTGAGTCATGCGCTTCTTTCTCAGAAAGCACACACACAAGAGGCTATAGGCCCTAAAAAAAGGTGTCACCTCCTCTTTTTAAACATTTAGAACAATTATAGAAATTTTTATAAATATTTTTGAAATTTTGAATTATCATAACCAAAATTCTCGCAAATTTTTTTATAAAGATTTAAGAAATTGAATTATTTTAGTAGTCATGTCAAAAAAATTATAAACATTTTAAAAAATTCAAATTTTTATAAAGGGATTTTTGTCAAATTTTTTAAAACCCTTTTTAGACATTTGAGCTATTTAAAAAAAAAACTTTATTAAAAACTTTATGACAAAAAAATGTCAATTTTTACAACTAGAAATCAAGTTCAAAACCTTTTTCAAATATTAGAGTCGTTACAGAGTTCTCTGTAAAAAAACTTTATAAATAAGGTAATTTAAAACTAGACTTTAGAATTTTTTTTATATAAATACAATTGAAGTCATTAAAATAATTTTTTAGAACAAGTAATGCACAAAAAATCATAAAAAATATAATCTAATACAATAAAAAATTTTACCCAAATATTACCAATAATAGTTGTTTTGCCTAACCTTGATATATCAGTTATCGTAAAAAAAAAAGTTATTATACCAAAAACTTATAATTTAAAATATTAAATATATTATCAATACTTGTATCAAAATTATAAATGTAGATGATGTTGATTCATGTTTGACTACTTTGAACTAGGTTAAGCATACATTAATTCAAGTTAGTATACCTTGAATGCTTGTTATAAAGATTTTTGTTCAATAATAAAATTATTATAATTTAATGATAATCTATAAAGATCAAATTACAATGCATAAAATTATTGTTTATGAAATAAATTATTCTAAAAAAAAATTAACCAAAAAATGTAGTGATCTCATTGAAATATTGCAAGATAAAGTTTACAAAAATGAAAGGGAAGAGGAAAAAGAGTTGAGGTTTTATCAAAAAAATAAAACAATAAAACATTGATAATGTGAAAGTAGTTGAGGTTTTAGAAAACATGAAGCCTATTATTAGCATCTCAGAGTTTGGCTTTCATTTTCTTTGAAGCGAGCATCTCATGCTTGGAAAGCTTTTAAGTATAACGCATAAAGCTGAATTGGTAAGTGGTTGAATTCTCACATCATTTTAACAGAATTACAACAGGCCCGAAAGAGAACACTAGAGCGGATTTCCTCTAAATTATGAAAAAATAATGTAAAAGTAGAAAATGAGGCTTAAGGCTATGTTTAGGAGCATAGCAATGAGATAGAAATAGTTAGTGTGTATTGTTTCGGCAATGAAACAGATCACAAACAGCAAGAGATATAGAGCAAGGCAGAAACCACAACACAACTTCGGTTTCAAAGCTCCAAAACATTAGGATTAAAGGGAATGAACCACTCATCATTGAAAAGGAGTAAAAATCCAGTGTTCAAGAGAATGGACAACTGGTTATCAAGAATACCTTAGTATGCATTTTATATCAAAATGAAAAAGATTTGGAGTGAAAATCCATTTACTTGTACACTGGATCAAGCCCATGACATGAAAATAATTGAAAAGGATTGACAACAAGCGCCCAACACACATGGTCTGTATGGGAATGTTTTCTTTTATCTCAAGTAGGGATGAACAATACAGCTGAGACGTGACCAATTTTAACAAGATTTAAAGCAGAAACGATCACAACTTGAAATTTTCATTTCCATTAACCATAAGTGTTACAATCACAGAATAATCTCCATAAAATACAAGAATCACAGAGAATTGAAAACATGCATAAAGTGTTGTGTCCAAGGACGCCAAGAGTTAGATGAGGACAACCCAATGATTTTCGCTGCTTAGAGATGGAATATAGGGATGAAGATCAATCTCTTGCAAGCCTCGTAACAATAACAGAGTTTTTCCTGGACAAATATCAAAAGAAAAATGAGAGGTTCAAGATGACACTAATATTTCTAGATAATAGAGAAACAAATCTCACACGGTAAGATACAAATGAGGTAATGCTTTTGTTTATATAAAAATTTGGATGCACAATAAATAATGTCAGAAGAAAAAGAGGAACCAGAAATTCAAGAAACTGACTTCAGCAAAAGGCCACACATCAGAGCAATTCAGTTCCACCCCCTATGTCATCCAAATCATTGCGACACATCATGGGATCTCAATGATTCAAGTTGTTTTGATCAAGTCTGACCCCATAGATGTGACTAACATGGTCTATTTACAATAAAAATACCGTCGGGTGATTCAATGATAAACGTCTATAAACAAGCTAAATTTTGTGGATTCTGATTATTCAAAGATGAAGACAGACAAGACAAAATTTGTTGATTAAAAGTTCAAATTTTTTTAATTCAAAAAATACAAGGGAGGATACCTAGCTAATCGACCATAATGTATCTACATGTTCAGAATTGAACGAAAACAGTTTGTATCATTGAGATTCTAGATGTAGCATGATGATGGGGATGACATAATGGATATGATGAACCGAACAGAAACATGGGATGGTCCCCAAGAACCTTTAATATTGGTAGGTTGATCAAGGTTCTTATATATAGTTTTTATATCACCCGCAAGACCGGTGGTGGGTAAATGTGACTGTGTGGCGTAATAGGCACTTCTAATTGAATAATAATGCACAAACCAAGGTGATGGCGGAAAAAGATTAGGCGTCTTGTCAAAAAAAAAACAACAGAATCAAAACAAAAAGCAAAGCACCTTCACGTCAAAAATACGAATGAGAGAGAGGGAGATCACTCTTCATAGAGAGAATCCCAATTTTTCAGCATAGCATGGCCACCATATTTAGTAACAGGAAGATAGAATTAATAAAGTCCATCAACACCAAGGAGCTGTCCAACAACTCTCCCTACCAGATAACCAACACATGTAAGTTGGTAAAAAAGCATGGAAAACCCCATCAACACCATAGGAGGAACTAACGACACATCAAGAGAGAGAGAGAGAGTTTAAATCAAAGGCAAAACAACAACCCAATCAGGGAGAGAGTTTAACAACAGACAAAATACAAAGCTAAGGAATGATGTTCAGTAACCCATCACACACACACAGTTTTACTAAAGCAAAAAAAACTAGAAAACTAAGGAATGGACTATAACAAACCTATCAAAGAGCGAGAGAGAGAAAATATCTTAGCTAAAGCAATAAAAATAGAAATCAGAGTTTTGCTAAAGCGAAAAAATAGAAACGGAATGGACAGCAACAAACTTAACAAAGAGAGAGAGAGAGAGAGAAGAGCTTTGCTAAAGAAACAAAAATAGAAAACTTGGAAGGAATGAAACACAACGAGTCAGACAAAGGAGTTTCACAACAGATACAAAATACAAAACTAAGTAATGATATTCGATAACCCATCGCACACACAGAACCTATCAGAGAGAGAGAGAGAGAAAAGAGACTCGCTAAAGCAACAAAAATACAAAACTAAGAAGGAATGAAACACATCAAACCTATCAAAGGGAGAGAGAAAGAGAGCAAGGTAACACGATATAATACTAAGAACAATGAAACACAACAAACACATCATGGTGAAGGAGAAGAACAGGAGTAAAAAAAACCCTCAATCCACCATCCAAAAGTGCAGTGCAGGAGGGAGGTACCCTTCCACAGCAGGATGCAAACAAAGCAAGTAAGAATCCATAATGCTCAGGATAGACAGCGCCACCCATGCTCATGCTTCACCATATATATATATATACATATACATACAGTTTCCAAATCACTGTTAGGCGCTATCCCTCCTGAGCTTTAGAGATTCTCATTGCTGCTTCTCTTCTTTTTTATCGCACTCTTGCTGCAGTGCATTTGGACAAAAAACCAGGGTTTGTGGGTATTTATAGATAGAAGGGAAGGTCAGATGAGTGGGGAAGCAACCCTCACGCTTCTTGATGCTTAAAAAGCACAAAAAAGTATTTCTGGCATTTGATTAATGGCAATAAAAAAGAAATTGAACGGGAAACGCGCTTCGGGAAACGGAAAGGTTGACAGAAGGGACGTCTGCGAATAAATGGAAAGTGATTTTATATTTTGTAGGAAATCGAATCTTGCATTTTTAGTCTCACGAATTACTGCTGGATTGTTTTACTACGGTAAGAATTATTACCTCCCTTTGGACGCTTCTTAAGAATTAAATATGTACTCACCTAAATATATATATACCACGTCGGTGGTTATCCATGAGGTAAGCGGAGTTTTTTTTAAAGCTGAAGGTCTAGGATCGAATCTCGCTGGTGCATGGCGACTGTGGTTCTGTTATCACAGTTGGAAGGCAGGGAGTAGGGATGGCAGTGGACCGGGGAAAAGCGGGCCCCGCCTTGGATCGGGGATGGAGGGCATGAAACGGGGATGAAGGCTAAAATTCATCTTGGCGGTGATGACATTTTCTCCTGCCCCGCTCCGCCATTTCACCATTTTCAAACATCATTAATCTCTACTTGCTTGGGGACTAATCAAAGGCTTATACATAATTTTATGATCCGGAGTTAGGGTTATATACTAAACAAACACTCTCTCACTCTGAGCTCTGTAAGTTTTTCTCTCTTTGGTTCTCTGTTTTAGGGTTTAAGGTAAGGGTTAAAGCGACGGTGGTGAAGTACTAGAAGGCGGAGGAGAAAGTGATGTAAAACAAGAAGTTGTGCCAGCTGCTTGACCAGTACAGCTAGGTGCTGATCGCCGCTGCTGACAACGTGGGGTCGAACCAGTTGCAGAACATCCGCCAGGGCCTCAAGCCTGACTCTGTTGTCCTCCTGAGCAAAAACACCATGATGAAGCGCTCCATCCGCCTTCACGCACCATAAACAAGTCCTTCCTCAATCTCATCCCTCTCCTCATCGTGAGTGTTTCGCCCTCCCTCCTCTTTCCTTCTCTTGCTCTCGCATTTCTTTGCGAGGGTTTAGAAAAAAGAGCACAATTTTGGTTATATTTTTAGATATACATGTACACATTTTAAAAAAAAAGAGCACATCATTTGTAAAAACGAGGATGAGACGGGGCTGGGATGTGGCAAGGCGGGGGTGGGGATGAAGATGGGGATTAATATTTTGAGACGGTGCAGGGGTGGAGGTCCAACGTCTCCCCTGCCATGGGGATGGACCGGGGATGAAAGTTAAAGTTTTGAGACGGGGCGGGGGTGGAGACCTTGTCCCCCGCCCCGGTCCACTGCCATCCCTAGCAGGGAGGCAAGCTTTAAATGCCCCAGTTCTTCGTGAGTTCCTTCATTACCTATGACATCCTTGTATGACTGGTAGGGGCCTGCCTAACCTCAGGTTGCCTTTAAAAAAACAAAAACAAAAACAAAAACAAAAGAAATTTAATATGTGGGGGGAAAACCCATTCACTCTTTTAAACTGGGGCTGTCAATGGATTGGGCCATCCATACCCCCATATAATTGGGACTTGAACCTAGAGAGTTGGATCTCATCTGTTGATCTATTAATGGTCTTGCCTAACTCTCAAATCCGGTCAGACCATGGAGCTGACCTTGGTTGGTTCAATCTAATGCAGATAGGGTTCTAATTTAGTTTAAATTGGTCCAAGTTCTATTAGTTTGTCTTGTTTAGCGCCCATAAGAATGGATCCTACAACATACGCTCAAACATGGTTTAATGCCGTGGGCTTCAGCCTTTTTAGAACCGAGTTCAGGCCCGACCTGTCATGGGGATGGATTGTAGCCTAGCAGCCTCTCTGTAGAATAGTGGGCAGTAGGGCTGGTAAACAAGCCGAACAAACAGGGCATGTTCAGGCTCAGCTAGTTTACTAGTAGATTGAGCTCATGACTCGGCTTGTGTTCTTGTTTAGCCGAGCCAAGCTCAAGCTCAAGCTCGGCTCATCATTGAATGAGACAAGCCGAGCCGGCTCGTGTAAAAACATTTGATGTTATTTATAAGTATTATTATAGTTTTATATATTATACTTAAAAATATATAACATTTTTATAAATTACACTTAATAGTTCATTTTTTTCATTTATCCTTCTTTTTTTATATATATTTTATGCATTCTTCCTTTTATATATTACACAAAATATATATTATCCATAAAAATACATAATTTATCTATACGAGCACTATTGAGCTGAGCCAAGCTGCACGTGGCTCGGCTTGCCAACTATACCAATCGAACACAACGAATTTGTGATGAGCCTAACCGATCTGAGTCCCGAGCTGCTATGTTCGTTTACCCGTCATAGTGGTCCGCCAGTAAGCAACGGTATTGTTAGATCTAACAATTGGTGGCCAGAACAAGGGAAGCAGATCAGGTCATGCTGAACTAAGGCCCAGGATCGAATCCTCTGCCACATGGGGCGGATGTTGTTCTGGGTCTGCCTAACCCCAGCTTGCCTTTCAAAAAAAAATTTGTATACCAGTATCCTACCACATAGTGTCATGGTTCAGAACCGCCGTATATTTTCTACTCGTGATATTCTGTCTGCTATGAAGTAGTGTTTTAAAATGCATTACAAAATATTGCAATATTTTGTTAGTGCTTTGAAATGTTAAATTATCATGATATTTTAATTTTTTTGAAAATTTTGCAATTTTACCAAGATATTTATGCTTTATCAGCTATATCCTAGGAAAAAATTGGTCTTTTTATTTGTACACGTTTGCATTTTGTTTTTATATATTTTCACTAAAATATTAATGTGTTTATTTTGCTAATATTTTACAAAATACACGAGAAAAACAAAACAAAAAAAACACCCAAGAATTTGTCTGTTTTTTTTTTTTACCTTTGTTAGTTTTGTGTGAATTACCCAAGTCCAAATTGGGAAATCATTTTATGTTGGAGTTTTGGCCTCCCACACCTTTAAAACATATAGCATAGCCCAAGTATAGGGCCCCGTTTGTTCCCTTATCATGGAAGGGAAGGCCCCCCTCTTTTTTAAAAATCTTCTACTACCATCGCTGCTCAATAAAAATTCTTTCACATTAGGGGAGGTGTGAAGGTATTTTTCCATACCAGCTATACAACTTTACCATTGGGTTTTCAATGAAAATCTTCTACCAATGAGGCCTCTGATTGTCTGGTAGGAGCAGCTAGTGTCACCTTGTGTTAAGACGTTGCATGTTAGAAACCCAATGGTATAGTTATATAACTGATAGGGGTCTGCCTAACCCCAGCTGGTCTTTAAAAAAAAAGGGAGCTGTGAAAGGATTTTCCCATGTAAGAAGGTGGGAAATGCTAGCCCCCACACATGCCAGCATAGCATTTTTCCAATTGTGTACTTGGTTATTTGTTTCAATCATGGTGAGAAAGGGGGTGCCGGTTGGCACTTTCAAATGAAATATACATGAAACAAACTAGTTTCTCCTTCAAGATCTTACTTATTGTAATGGACATTACTAATGACCTAGAATTTCGGTATCTTATTCCAAAGTGCACAAAAACTCTCAAGTTTTTCTTTTGAAGGTGCATTAGATGAAGAAGTGAGATGGTCCACCCCTTATTCTAATGTTAAATATGTTTTTTTGGCACCTTATAGATATGGTCTCTACAATTGAAAAACATATGTTTTGAATCTTGGATCAAAATCTTTTAATGTGTAGGCAAGGTTTTATAACATAAACATTCTAAAAAATCTCAACACCATCGATTGTAGGATCCTTGTAAAATCCTATTTACACCAAAAAAGTTTGATCCAAAAGTCTATTCATGTGCTTTCAACCATTAAAATCGATTTGTTAAAAATAATAACATACAGATTTTGATGCGGTGGACCATCCCTTCTTTAGTTGAACAAGTTATTATGATACTATTGTTGAGAGAATATATATATATATATATATATATATATATATATATATATATATATATATATATATATATATATATATATATGGGCCAAGAACGGCACAAAATATTAGTTTGTGTAAACAGGTTGCAGTATTGCACCTGGTAGGTTACAAGGTTTTTGGATTTGTATACCCTTTCCCACGGAAGGCATAGAGGCTCAACACTTTGCATGGCATGTGATGAAATCATGCAGGTTATCCAAAATGTAGAACCAAAATCCCAGCGTGCATCCCAAGTGGTCCAGGGTGATCAGATAAAAGTTGCACACAGTTTGTTTTGTTGCAGCTGATAAACATTTTGCAGATTGAGAGCATTGCTGTCAGTACCGTTGCAGGCAGATTTGTATGGTGTCGTCCAAACATTGATTAAAAAATCGGTATCCGGCTTATTTTTTTAATAATTTTTAAAAAAAGTTAAAATTAGTTTTGTATTGGTGTCTTCAATTTAAAGTTTGATTATATTTGATAGTTTTGAGTCCTACCAGTTATACAACTATACCATTGGGTTTCCCATTAGAAAGTTGTGTGGGAGAGAGAGATGAATTTAAACATGCTCGTATTTTGGTGCTGGGTATGCCCATTTCAGAGAGAGAGAGAGAGATGAAATTAAAATGTTCCTGCTGCATATGGCGACTTTGCAGGTTGAGCACAGGGATATGAAATTTTGTTGTCTTTAGGGGACACGTTCCGACACTTAGATGTTGATACCGACACGTATGACGAGTATTTTAATATTATTTTAGTATTATTACTTATTTTTATTTTAGTTTAATCAAAATGTATTTTAAAATATTAAAATACCAAAAAAAAAGTTTTTTATTGATTAAAATCTTTAATAAAAAACCGTATTATCTAGAAAAAAGTAATTTTCGAGTCAGAAACCGTGTCACGTGGCTGTGTCAAAGGTTGAGAGAGAGAGAGAAGTTCTGACGCGGGCAAGGACGCTTGCGTCTGACCTTCCCTGTGTCCCTAAAGATTGCGTTTCTGACAACTTGGCGCTAGAGCCCTACGTCCATCCAAAAAGTAATAATGAGAGCCCCCACACCCTCATCATCCCTTCACCACCAGCACGTGTCATCATCACTTCATCACATGCCCAACTTTTTACACCTCCTTGTTTTTTCACTCGTCCTGTTTGATACGATTCTGAACCTGCGATCAAGTTGTCATATCTGATCATACCAGGCATTTACATGATGAATGATGAACATATGTTGGTTGGCAGCTTTTTACTGTGCAGTTCCTTCATATCCCTATTCAAGTCTTTATGATAAACAGCTCTGGAAGTATCAGCAGCATGGTCATTGTTGATCACTGCTCGAGTAAACCACTGTATTGGTAGGTGTAGGCTTACAGTCTACTACTTAAAAAGAAAATGGTGGGGGAGGGAGAGAGGGTTCTCTAGAACAAAAGATTGGTGGTAGGGGTTGGATTTCATGTGGGCTTTCTGAACCTTTTTGAAAAGACTGTTTGTTCTTCACCATTTCTCATTTAATTTGTCTCATGTCCTTCCAACTCTTTATGACTTCTTTTCAGAAGAACAATTTGCATTGTTTCTCAGTGTGTGTGCAAAGGCTATTGTGAAAAAAAAGGGTGCTAGTGGTTTCGTATTTGACTTGTGGTGAAAGTTTAGTGCTTTTGATTTTTTGTGTCTGTTTTGACCATGTTCCACTTCATCTTCCATTACATTTTTTTTTAGTGTCAACTTTCTTTTTGTTTTTTTTTTTAAATTTTACTCTTATAAACCGTTTCAGACGCAAAGACCTAGTCGTGTTGGCTCAGTTTGCTGTGCTCATGGTCTCGATTCATGTAAGCGTTATACTCTAAGAGCTAGAGATGGCAGTGGATCGGGGAAAAACGGAGCCCCGCCCCACCTTGCCTCATTTGGACCGGGGATGAAGGGCATGAAACAGAGATGAAGGCGGAGATGAAAGTTAAAATCCATCCCCGTGCAGGGATGGACTTATGCTTTTCCCCACCCTGCCCCGTCTCCATCTCCATCCCCCAATCTTTCTAAGGGATGATAATAGGCTGAGGGAAAATGGGCCCGTCTCGCCTCACTTTTGTTTGGATCGGGTAATTGAGGACATAAAACGGGGATGGAGGCGGGGGTGAAGGTTAAAATCCATCATGCCGGCATGAAGGTGAGGATGGAGGTTTGGATTTTGAGATGGAGCGAGGGTGGAGACCTTGTCCCTTGCCCTACTTTAGCTTGGGTCCATTGCCATCCCTACTAAGAACTTACCCCCACAACCTCAGGCCAATTTTTTTTACACTTATTTCATAGAAATTCTTTTTTTTTATTAAATTTTTTAATACTAGTCACAATTTTGTGAAAACCAATGTTGTTCGGAGAAGGAACTGTTTCATTTGACCAACTATTCTGGTGAATAAGTCATACTGAATCTACCAAAAAATAATTATAAAATATTATGTGTCAATCAAAACGCGACACATGTTAAAGTCATTATTAAAATAATTTTATATTAATTAAAAAACAACTGATTCAATTTCGTATTGTATTGATTTTTTAGAGATACGATACGTATCGGTACGCACCGATACTGACAACACGGGGTGAAAACTGTCAGGTAAAAACCTCGGGTCAACATCCACCGTTTCTAGCGGTACGATACATATCGGTATGTTTAGTGGCAACTTTGACGGAACCAAACCATGGGTTCTTTTAATTAACCATCCTTGTGGTTTGAAATTTGAACATCTTGTTGCAGCCAGAGGTGTCATGTTTGACCCTATGCTTAAGTTGGCACATTGATGTAGATCCGATTTGGACCTACAGGAAAATTCTACCAAAACTACAACTACCACTAGTTTATCTAGAAAAGCAGAAAAATTAAAGGAAAAATGTAGGAAATAAGGAAGAAAAGGGAATATTAAGAAAAACAATATATCAGATTTTATTTTATGTCTAATTCAACTCTGATTTAACATCTGACATTTGCATCCCCGTTAAAGATGAAGATTTTCTATTTCCAATCAAAACAAACTGCCTATTAAGTTAAACATTCTAAAAAGTTTAAACTTTATCATAAAAAGGTAGAAAAGGTACAATTATCCAAATATAATAACCAAAAATAGCACACAAAAATCTAAAATACAAATTGATCCAAAGACTCTTATGAACTTGGGTCTTCTGTTATGTTCTTGCATCATTTTCACGGGGTTGGAGAAGACTTACCTTCAAGTCTGAATTTCCTTTTCACTCTCTTCAATTTCGCTCCACTTTGTGGGTTATGGGCTCAAAATATGAAATTGGATCTCCACACTTCTCTAAAGGTTAAATAGCCCAAGTAAGATATACTCCAAAGTGCATACGAAAACATGGATCACACTTCTTGAACCATAAAAAAACATCACGAATGTCTTCATCTTGGTATGGATCGAATGCATATGGATCAAGGGGCTGGGATAAAATCAGCAACCACTTTGAAGAAACCTTATCCATAGGTAATTGAGGAAGCCCATATTAGTTTAGTTTAAGCAAGTCCAAGGTCTTGAATGAGTCTGGGTTATTGAGGGTGAGTATAAGATGGTTTTGGATTTGGTTATTAAGTTTTTGATCCAATACAAATTGGGACATAGGTAAGCTTTGGGAAAGTTTATTTTGGATTGGCTCAACTGGGTTTGGGTTATCGTGGATCAGATTTTTATTGCCTAAGTCAGGTTAGGTGAAATATAAGTGGTTTGGATCCACTATGTGGTTTTAGATTCAAATATTATTTAATTGGATCGGGACTTGGAATTGGCTCATGAGGAAAATTTTGATGCATCGGGATGACGGTGTTTGGAGCGCTATCTCGATACGCTTGTCCCTTATCTGTAAAACTGGTGAAACGTGCTCGGTCAGACCAAAGCTACCCATATTTGAAAATATTGTCTACGTTGTGGCCCTAATCCAGGTTTAAGCCCGTGTTAGTACCCATAGGGTTAGAAAGTAAAACTTAAATGATTGTGAATTAGATAGGCATAACATGCATCATATAAGAAAGAAAATCTAATTAAAGATAAGAAATAACTTATGCATAGAATAGGCTTCTGTAATGGTAAGTGCATGCATTTTTAACTATATGCTAGGGTCAATTAAAGATAAGAAATAGCTTATATATATAATTTGTCTGGAACTCACCTTTTGAACTTATGGATGAGGAAGTCAATGATAAGGATGGTATCACAACCTCCTCGAAATGCAACATCAAATTATACAGGAATCACTGAAAGGGGAGAGGAATAATGCAGAGGGTTCTACAAAAAAGTTCTTTGCGGATACAAACAAAAAAAAGAAACCCTAAATACAAAAACAAGTTTATATATGATTCACGAACTCCGTAAATAATAAGAAAACTCACATTTGTAACACCCCAAATTTTGTATCCAAAAATCATGATTTTTTTTTTGAAATATCTTTTTATAAAATAGCAGCAAAAAACCAAACGGGACAAAAACTTGGCATGTTCTCATTTACATTCACATTCATACATGCATTTAAATTTAGAAATTTAAATGTTCATAAATTGAATAAAGTTCATACATGTCCAAATTAATAATAAAAGTATATTTAACAAATTAAATATAAATATCAAAGTCTTAAGTAATTAAAATTGCTCTTAATCTAAAACACTTGGAGGTTGAGAAAGGCATGACTTCGTCCCCGTCGCAACCTCTTATTAGTGCATGTGAGTTCACTAACTTTCTAAAAACAATAAAATCTATAGGTTCAAACAAAACTTGTTTCAGTAGGGTGGAGCTATACAGAACATGCAAATTAGAATACGTAAGCAGGAAATGCTTCAAATTTTTATGCAATTAACAAAAGTAAATACAACAGAATTACACATGTTTTTCTAATATCTCATGCTAGTATACATTTATAAACTAACATTAATCAATCAATCATTCATCCCTGAATAATTCAATATGCATGAACAGTTAATAAATGCACGTACTTACTAATACAGAAGACGATTTTATGTATGAGGCAATTTTTATCTTTAATTAACTGATTTTTCTTACATGATGCATGCCATGCCCTATCTAATGCATAATTACTTAAGTTTCACTTTTTTAGCCTAGTGGGTACTAACACATGCTTATGCCTGGATTAGGGCCATGGCGCAGACAATGTTTTCAAACATTGGTGGCTTTGGCCTGGCCGAACACCTTTCACCAGTCGTACGGGTGAGGGATGAGCATATCGAGAGAACACTCCCAACACCGTCATCCTGATGCATCAGATTTTTACTTATGAGTTTCTTTCTCTATTTTCGTGGTTGGGAAGGCACAACCTTTCATGCTAAAAACTTATTTCTACAAAGCCGTAAGTACCGCTTGCCCTCTCCTTGCAAGCCCTTGCTTTAGTGTTACATATTTCACTTCTTAAATTAAGTTATTTTATATGCAACACCGTATATGAATCCATAAAAGAGGATTTGGCCACTACAAGGCCAATGGATTTATAATTTACACATTAGATTCAATAACATGATCATACTTCCTTCTTTGCAAACGTACGTGCATATGCATAAATAAAATGATAACTTTTCTTAATTATTGCATGCATCCATTGCATTCACATCTTTATCATTAACAACATGATCATCATGACAGTCACATAAAAGAAAAATGCAGCATAGACAGTCCATTCGCATTGCCATTAATTCGCAATACAAATACCTTGGTCCCTTAAGCAACGAAAGGCCATATAGGCAAGCACATTCATTCACATGGCATTCATTTCAAGACTCATAAATGGGCATATTATTCCCAACAAAAAATTTAGTTCTTAATAGTGCATATATAGTCTAACATCCATTCATAAAATCACACATTCTAACATATAATTTACATAAGTATTCGGTAGTCAGTTCCTAAACTGGTTCCATCTTGCGAAAACCCAACTCTGTTTGACTATTACAGAGGCTACAAATTTTGTTTTACTTGATAGTTAGATCTGAATTTTTTATAGTTTGTAGAAAATTTTGTCAGCTTTTTGATGCCATAAACTGTTTGTAAAAATTCATTCGTATGAAGGAGTTATGAATGTTTTGGTGTAGGCATATACTTTTATGTTCTGACTGTCATAGAACAGTTCTTATTCATGATCATAACTCAAAATTTCACAGTAGCTGTAAAATTTTGTTAGCTTTCCAACTCAATAAACCGCTCATTCAAACTCCTCTGGACAAAAGAGTTACGAGCGATTTATCGGTCGGCTGTCAGGCAAGAAATACGCATTAACGAGTATATGCATTCGGGTGGGGCTAAAACAGACCACCTGAATTCATATATTAATTCTAACTAATCCAACATAGACAAGTCGCATTTTTGCAGCTGTTAGGTCAAAAACAGACCCGTCTCCCCGAAGCCTATTTCCTCGTAAATAGTTTTGGTAAAATTTATAATAAGGTATATAAAATGCATAATTTTTTTCATAAATTAAAATTAGAAAATTATGCTATAATCACAGAGTATTCACATGCACATTCACTACAATTTTTAATTAAAATTCACATAAAAACAATTAGATCTAACATGGTTTTCCAAAAATTATAGAATTTATTTATGAAAAAACCAATAGCATAGAATACATATTTTTATATGAAAGACATAATGAAAATCACCCAATTTTTTATAGTACATTCATGTGAACCTAATCTACTATTTTTAATTAAAATTTGCAAGAAAACAAATAAGTAATAAGTGAAATTTTCATAATTTATAGATTTTATTTATAAGAAACCGTTAGCATGCATATATGATTTCTTTTTTATTTTTAATTCAAAATTTTGCCTACTTTTGGGGATGAATCAATTCCTTGTAGGGGAATTCAAAATCAACCCCTTATTCTTACATCCAGTATAACCATTTATTCTTTTTCAAAAGATTTATTTCAAGTCCTTGTACCCAATCTTTTGGAGAAATCAGTTTTTAAGAGGGGTTTTCTTTCAAAAACTCCTTTCAAATCTATATTTTGACAACCCTAAGCCAGACCCACGTGTGAGAGGATTAGTTTAGGGTTTGTCTTCATAAAATTTTAGAGGAATTCGTGCCCACGAATTCCATTTTGCATGGAGTATAGGACCCCCTATTGTCAGATCTGATAAGTCCCTTCTTCTCTTCAAATTTCGGGTTAAAATTTTGGGATGTTACAGTATTCATCCCAAACATATGCAATGTATCAGAGAATTTCACGTATTTGTCAGAAAGTTTGCATATATGTCATAAACTTGTAAATATTTAAGTAGGATATTTGCGATGTTGCGGTGTTTAGTTTAAGTGGAGGTTCACACATTTATTTATGTGAATTCGTGGAGTATATGCGAATAAGTATGATATTTACGATTTTAGTAGAACCGGATGTGGGCAAGTGAGAGTTTTTACTAGTATGAAGGGTAAAAAGGTCCTAATAAAGTTAGGTATTTACAATTTGGGACATGAGGACGAATAACAGAAATTGTAAGGAATTTTGAAAAATGTGTCAAATTAGCCATTCAGTATGATCATTTTTTGAAAATTTAGTATAGTATCGTTAAAGGAATGATAAAATAATAAAAACATGTAAACACAATTAAAAGTAACATGATAACATTGCACTATGTATTGAAAATAGGTAAGATATTGAAAATCTTGCATTATTATTTGAATTTTTATAGCATGTGAATATCATATAATAATATCACAAGATTTCCATTATCTTGGTGATATTTGCGACCATGCTAGGAAGAAGAGGCGCCTCCTTCTAGGAACCTTATTTACCAAAATCTCGGTCAGGCAGACTCATTCTGATTAAATTTGTCATTCCCTCTCACTTTATGTCAGTTTATAAGGTGCATACAACAGTTGAAAAACAATTTGAGAAACTTATGCATAATTTTTCTATGGGAGAGTGATAGCGAGCGATCAAAAATCTTTTTGGTGGCTTGGTCTATTGTTGCTAAGCTGACCAAGAGGGAGTGACATGGGGATTGCTAGGCTATCTTTGAGAAATGAAGTTTTATTATCGAAATGGTGGTGGTCCATATGTTGCGGTGAAGACAACCTTGCACCATATTTCTGCACTAAATACGATTTGCAAGGTCTATCGTGTGATTGGACGCCTCGTAGGGGGGGAGGAGCTCGTATTCTGGGGTATGGTTGCATTGGTGTCGTGCATGACCCAAGTTAGCTAGTGGATGGAATGCATGTATTTGGTCTCACACCCATGGAGGAGTTGTCAGTAGTCTCTTTTTAATTTCAAAGCCTTCGAAATGGTGGTGGTCGACCCAGTCTCTCGAAGGAATGCGTGGGCTTGTGGTCCATCTCTGCAAGCAAGGTTATTCGCGTGGTTGCTGAGTATGGAGGGGGTTTTGATGCATGATAACCTGGCTAGGAGGGGCTTTCACCTCCATCATGATTCCTTCGTGAGGGACCTTCTCATCAACCGTAGCTTGCCACGGCGGACTAGCAAGTGGTTTTTCGTATGGAGATGTTGGTTGTTCACTGCATGGTGGGTTGTTTGGCAGGAGCGAAATGCCCAGATCTTTGAATCCTGAGTTAGGCCTGCCTCGTCGGTGATGACCCTTATTCTTACTGATGTTTATCACATGGTTGCTATCAGGTGGCTGACAACGGATTTGAGTTGGATCCGTCAGATTTGGAGTCGATACCTCATCACCCTAAGCTCTTTTTTTTTACCTGTTTCAATAAAATTAGCTTTATTTCTTCCTAAAAAAAGTAAGTCTCATATCTGATTAACTGCATGAATCCACCCGGCACCGGAAAATCCAAATGACATGAAAATTTATGAAAAGCCAATAGTATTATATCCACCCCGCACCCAAAAATCCAAATGACATGAAAATTTATGGAAAGCCAATAGTATTATATCACCCCGCACCCTTTTTGTTGGTACCTGACCCGACTTGATTATTATATATATTCATACAAATAAATTTAAAAATTTATGGGAGTCTAGGTTTGCCCCAAGGGGGTTGGCGTAGTGGGGTGGGACATTGGCCGCTAGATGGACAGTCAAGATTCAATTCCCATAGGCCTAACTCCTCTATGCAAGCCAATGTGCAGCATAGGCCCCAGGGGGTCCTAGCCTCAGAGTTTTTTGCAGCCAGCATGAAGACCGTAGGTATTGAAGGCTGAGCCAGTGTGACCAGGTCTTCGTGCTGGGTGCAGTTTCTTCATGTTATAAATTCAAAAAAAAAATGAGAGTCCATGTTTAGGATTATATTTTTATGACCTGACAAAACCTGTACATGGATATTAGTTATATGGGTGGGTCCAGGTCAACCCTGACCTGGCTCTCACCCGACCCGTTGATAGCCCTGTATATAGCTCATGGAAGTTCCCCATCTAGTCCAAGTAATATCGTAACTTATAGCTGCTTAACCTAGGGGTGTCAATAAGTCGGACATTTACTGGACCTAGTGGGTCAAGACCCAACTCAAACTCTTTGGTGCGGGTACTGAGTCCAACCAGACCTACCATAGGATAAACCAAGCATTGGTCCTATAAGGATTACATCAACTTCCAGACCCAATCCATACCCAATAAAATATTGTTTTGTATTTTTAAATTAAAAAATTGTGGATCTTAATCAAAACTCAGGACCAAGTCTGCTATGAAATTTCAAGCTCCTCATGCCAAATGGATCTCATGAGTGACTCAAATTCTTAATCATGTCTCTTTCTTTATTGCCAAACTCGGGTCCTATCAGATTTAGTACTAGACTGAGATCAGCTCATACCCAACCAGTTCACATCCTATTTATAGCCTGAATATATATGCATTCTTGCCAGATCGACAAACAATATTATGGGCTAATGCCTACAGTGACTTGCATTTTACCCTGATCATGTAGGCCATGAGACTTTCGTGGGTGATGGGAACCACGTTTATAGCAGAATCAAGGGGGAAATTACTTTATGACAATGATGTGCATTTAGAAAAGCAAGTCCCAGTTGTCTTCTGCAGCCACCTAGTCATCAAAGTTTTCTCTTCAAAATCTTCCTTTTATACCGCTGGTAAACGAGCCGAATAAAAAGTGTTCAGTTTTTTTTTTTTTAGACAATCCAATGGAAATTCCCCCATCATGGATCCCATCTTGGCTGGCCTCGGGTTGGTAAAAGCCTTAGAGTATGTTTGATGGCTTGTCTAGGATTGGATGAAATGAACAAAAAAGATGAAACAAAACATTGGTTCTGTTGGTCCCGTAACAATTGTACCAAGTTCAACGTTTGTTTGGACCGTACTCGGATGTTGTGTTCCAAATGTTCCTTGTTTGATAATGATGTACCAACAACTTGGACAGACATCAATAATGGGTCAGATTACATCATTTTAAATGGTATGACAATTCACCCACCGTTTTACATGTTTTAACATGTTTATTAAGCTGTGCACAATTAAAGCAAGATGGTCTATGTAAAATACAATTCTACACAAACAACCCCTATCCTAAGGTCAATGATCTACCAAATACCCTGATTCTTCGCTACTCTGTTTGCTAATCTGCAGTTGAATAGCTTAACCTCAACATACCCAGTACAACATTTCTCAAAAAACAACTAATACGGCCCTTTATCATTTTAATTAGAAATCTATGAAAATCAGTAACCCGTTAATACCTATAAAATTTCAAGAATGCAAAACAAAAGAAAAAAGAAATTGCCAATTTAAAATATAATCAACCATCTAACAACGCCCACTACACCAGAACAATACTAAGAATCCAATTAACCCCAAAAACAAAAGGAGAGAAAAACTAGTGGGTGGCAAAGGAATGCAAAGAAAACACAATTTTTTTTTTTAGAATTTCTATCCAAGCAACATTCAATTCAGAAACTCCCAATCAAACTAGAAAATCAATCTCCCGAACTCAATGAATTACAACCATTCATCCTCATTAAATAAACATATCCAACCATGAAAAATAGATTAATAAATTTTGCAAACATAAAACTGTCACAATCCAAACCTTTCGCTTCAAACAAAAAATATCAACTTAATCAGAGCTCCCAAACCAGTTTTATCTCATTCTCTTCTTGTCAATTTGAGTTGGGGTTCATTAGTGGTTCCACTAACAAAACCCCATAGCTTTTTACCTTTGATGTGATTTTTCATAGCAGTTGCTCACATCAAAATAATTATTTTCGTTGAGCTTATAGGAGATGACGGAGGCGAAATCTCTTTCTCCCATAATAAAGAATTCTTGTGTAGATAGTTTGGATGGAAACTAAAGGGTGAAGAGCACACTGCAAGAAGGATAATCCCAAGATATCTTTTACTACAGATACCATGTAATGAAACAAGAGTGCACAAATGCAATGCCAACAAAGGGCTACACAAGTGCACAAATATAATATAGTCTCCAATGGACCGATAACACTCATAAAAGAGATACACAAAAATGTGAAATCCACAATATCACAAAAGCACAAAGCTCACAAGAACATAACAAAAAACATGGTATTAATACTTCACCAAATGCTATAGAAAAGCATCGCAATATATGAAGAGGTGAGGCTCCATGCTTTAAGGTTTGGACTGCCTCCTACAGTCATATTTATGATCGTTGGGAGCAGTCCAATGGCTAGCTGGATTATCCTTCAACAGTTCAACAGTCATATTGACTGTACATAAAATAAACAAAAAAGAAAGAAAATAAAAAAAGACTTTTTAGTCTCTAATGGACTGTACTAAAATACATTTTATAAAATGACATAAATACTCTTGATATATGTATATTTAAAAATATATGTATATCAATCTGGTATGAATACATATACAGTATTTTAACACTTCTCCTCAAACTTATGGTGAAATCATCAAAAGTTTGCTAAGAAGATACAAGAATCTTGATAGAGGAAGAGCTTTGATGCAGAAGTTCACAATCTAAAACTCGGACTAAACATATAGCAAAGTAATCGTTCCCTTCAAGTATTCTTCTCGAACATAGTAACAATCCATCTCAATATGTTTTGTCCGCTCATGAAATGTGTGATTGTTGGCTATATATATGGCACTTTTGTTATCACAACATCGTTTTGAAGGTTTTGAAATATCAACACCCATATTTGAATGTAGTGATCTCATCTATATGACCTCGATGGTTGTTGTAGACATCGCCCTGTACTCAACTTTCGTGGAAGATAAGGACACTTTCTATTATTTTTTACATCGCCAAGAAATAAAAAAATTACCTACAAACACATAAAAACTTGTAGTTGAGTGACGTTTATTGAGATCTCCCTAATCAAAATCAGTATAAGCAATAAGATTTAAAGATGATGAAGAGAATAAGAAAAGTCCTTTAGATACAGTTTTTTTGATGTATCAAACTATTCTTAATATAGCACTCATACGAACCGATGTGAGTGCATGTTGAAAATGACTTGCAGTGTGTACTCATGCACAATGTCTAGCTTGGTAATAAATAGGTACATTAATGATCTGATAAGTTGCCTATAAGGAGTTGGATCATCTAATAACACTCTATCTTTAGCTCTCATTTTTGCATTTATCACTTCAAGAGTATCGGCATATTTAGTGTCAGTGATTCTCAAACGCGCAACAATATCAGCTGCAAACTTGATTTAAGACAAAATGTACCCTCTTGGCGAGTATGCTACTTTAATTTCTAAAAAATATCTCAAAAAACCAAGGTCAATCATATCAAAAAAAAATTTAAGCATAATTTTAATTTCTTCAATTTCCTTCTGATCATTCTCAGTGATGATTATATCATCAACATACAAAAGGAGAATGATAAGTGAGGTACCTATAGATCTTACAAAAATAACAGTGTCAGTGTAATAAGATTTAAATCAAAGGTTCAACACAGTACCACTAAAACAATCATACCATGCTTTAGGAGATTTTTTAAGCCCATATAATGCTTTTTTAAGGCGAAGAACCATACCATTTTCAATAGTCAAACCAGGGAGAGGATCTATATATACTTCTTCATTTAAATTTTAATTTAAGAAAGCATTTTTAATATCTAACTAATATATATAGGTCATTTTCTAATAGATGCTACTGCAACTAGAGCCCTAACTATGATCATGCGAGTTACTAAGGCAAATGTTTCCTCATAATCTATTTCATACTCCTGAGAGTATCCTTTTGCAACTAATCTTGCTTTATATCCTTTTAAGGACTTGACACTTTTTGTTTTGATTTTAAAGACCTATAGCTCAAATTCCTCAAACTCAATTAATCAATATCAACTATATAAAAAGATAAATTTTGCACACTAAAAGTGATCGATACACACTCATTTTGTCTGGTTGTTCGTCTTGTGCCATCTCCAACACCCATGTTTGGTTGTCAGAGTTCTAGTCGGAGGAGGAAGAGGCATCATCGGGGCAGAGGAGGGACCTTTTCACTAGCACCACTGACTCCACTGTTTTCTTCTGCGACTTATCCTCGAGGGCCTTCACCTGCTCCTGCAACTTCTTCACAACCGGTGTTGCCTTGCCTGATGCTAGTGATGAACCGCCACCGCCATCATGGCCTCCGCCCGTTGCACAGAAGAGAGAGGGGGGTTGGGTGCACCCATCGAGAAACATTTTTTTTAAATATGTTTGTCCCATACCTATTATCTTCGTAACAGGGGGAGGTCCAACAATTTAAACATGCTTTTATGGATGCAACAGACGACATTCCGCTCATCCACCGCATCCAACATTTGCTAGAAACTATAGTCTTTTTGACCTTCTAATCATGCGCGATGCGCCAAACGCACCATCAAACATACCCTTAAGGTCCCCTCTGTCCACCGAAGAGTACACCCAACTTTGACCTTGTGGCAAGCGATGCCACCCATGGGTTTGAAACTTGTGACGTCCCGTCAACTTGGTGACATTCACATACTGAATTGGACTTAAGCTCTTTGTATCATGGGACGGTGTTCCGGCTGCATGGTTCATTTCATAACCTTACCATTCTCTCTCTCTCTCTCAAGATTAGCTCCAAAGGTAGTCCTCATTTTGTTTAAGAGGCAGCACAGCGTGATGGGAACTTAAATCATGGGTTTTGTTCCTCGCACAATGTGGTTCATTATACAACCATTCATTTTGGGGAGCGTTTGCATCCATTTTTTAGAAAAGATCATGATTTTTTGGGGCACCAAACATGCCAATATGAACATGAGCAATTTTCTTCCAAAAAGACATTAAAATCACTGCCAACTCCTTTTATACAATCATTTTCAACTTGGTGGGAGATGCAGTGGGTGAGGGTCTGACAAACTATAGCCATTGAAAGCTTTTAAAGACCTTGAAAGCTTGCTTCCCAAGAATCTCTCTTCAAAAGCATGGGATCATATGTTTCATTTACGTTTTATCGACAAAGATGTTGATTTTTAAATTTTGCAGACAAAGATGTAGATGACACTAGCTTTTGGGCATAATGTCGACATTAGCTATGAAATGAAAAATATAACTGTAGACACCTCAATTTTGACCAATCACATCCTATGGATTTTTGTTCAAATGTTTGTATTCTCAAACATCGATGTCTCTTGTTCAAAACTTTTGGATCTATTTTAAATATATTTTTTGCTTGTAAAATGATGTTTTTGAACTTTTCATCTAAAACAAGGATTGAAGAAGACATCATAAGCTTTCCAACACATAAAAAATTACCTCAAATGGACATCAAGATCAAAAGTTATGGCCAAAATCAGGTTTTTAGCTTGTTTAAATCTGGTTCTAGATCCAAATCCATTACAAGTTATCGCTCAAAGTCAATTATCATATGCACATTATCGTCTAAACCCACTTATCATCCTTACCATTTGGATTTGAACCCTACTTGTCGTTCCAAGTTTAGATCTAAACCCAAGTTGTCATTTGAACTGAATGGATCTATAATAAATCCATTTTAGTTGGCACCCTTACTATTGAATATGAGTCAGATCCAAGCTCAATTGTCATCCATGCTAGGTTGTTGTTCTCGCTACTAGGATTTGGATAAGATCCATACTGAGTTGGCTTCTGTGCAGTCTGAGTTGTTGTCTCCATGTATAAATCCAAACCCGTTTTGTTCAGACGGCAACCTAGGTTGTCACCCAAGCATACTAGGTGGCGCCCAAGCCAAAACTTGCCATTTTGTGCCTGACTCAAGTTTGGAAGGTGTTTTGGACTTTGGAACTTATCAAAAACTATGAAAGTCATCCCCTAAGCCTTGGTTCAGCTTGTCAAATCCATAAAACTTAGGCCCTAAGCTAAAATCATGTCTATTCAAATTGTGACACCTCAAATCTTTGGCTAATCAAACCCAAGCTCATACATGGCACTTGGATTTAGATATTTTGGTCTAGAATAATTTAAGCCTAGGTCTAGGACCTAATCATACACCTATTAATAGGGGTCCAACTCCTCAGTCCTACACATATAAATAGTGGTCCAACCTTCCTTAGTTCAATATCTATGATCTATGGTTTCCCTATGCCTAATCTATCATTTAAGTTTCTTAACACTCGAACTCTACCGAATTCAACTCAGTCTAATGCACACATACATGGAGCTTGGACCCCAAGGGCAGAGCTATGATTCTAAACTAGAATGGGCACAAATGCAAAGTAAAAAAGAAAAAAAGGATTACTAATAAACTGTATATTTTTTATATTTAGATGGAGAAACCGCTCCTCAGATCAGAGACCTAGTTGCACTGGCTTTGCCTACCATACTTACAATTACTGTTCTGACAATGTAAAACTCTGGGGGCATACCCTTGCTTCAAGGAGTCGCCATAATTTGACTTGTGCAAGGGGTGACACTCGGGGTGTCAACGGGCCTTGTTTACCCAAACCTAACCTGGACCAAACCCTATAGGATTCGGAGCCTAACCTGAGTTTCGATTAAGACCCATAATTTTTCAATGTAAAAATGATAAAAAATATTATTCTATCGGGTACGGTACGGGTATGGTTCATGTAGTACTTATCGGGTTCAAGTATGGTTTCTCTTATAGTAGACCTAATTAGACCTATGTTTGAACCTGATACTATACCTAAAGATCTGGTCCAAGTCTGGTTTCACTTGGGTCCAAACCAAACCCAACCCATTGACACCCCTGAGCAACACCCATGGGATTTGAACCTAGAGCATCTGCCTAGAGGCCTAGGCCCCATCCCACTACACCAAACCCCTTTGGGGCAACTAATAAACTATATTAATTTACATCATTAAAAAAAACAATTCAAATATGTAATCCTACAAGTTTCATAAATTATGTATTTAGGCTAATTGATAAAACCCTTATTATTCTAACCAAATTCAAATTGAGCGATATTCATGAATTCATGCCTAACAATAATTAGAAAAAAAACACAAAAAAACTCTAAAACCACAACTAAACATTCATAAAAAAAACAAATCAAAATCCTAATTCCTACAAAATATTATAGATTATGCATTTAAGTTAATTAATAAAAAATTCTAATATTCTAACCAAAATCAAATCACGTAATATTTATATATTCATGCCTAATAGTAATTTCATAATCAAACATTTAGGTTATTTTAGAAAAATCAAATGAAAACCCTAATTTCTACAAATATCACAATTATGCATTTATGCTAATAGATAAAAAAAACTTTTAATATACTTACTGAAATAAAGTCACACAATATTCATGGATTCATGCCTAATGATAATTAGAAAAAAAAACACAAAAAAATCCTAAATCCAAAAAACATAAAAAAGTATGCATTAATGTTAATTAATAAAAAAAAATAATATTCTAACCAAAATCAAATCACACAATATTCATCGATTCATGCTTAATGATAATTAAAAAATACACAAAAAAAAACTTAGAACCATAAACTAACCATTTATGTCATTCTAAAAACACTATATCAAAACCCTAAATCCTGACAAACCTCATTCATAAATATGCTAACTAAAAAAAATAAAACAAAATTAAATATTTATGTCATTTGACAAACCAAAACAAAAAACTTAAATTCTAACAAAAATCAAAGATTTAGGGTTTTGATAAGCAAAACCACACATTCATTAATGGAATCATGATTAATGAAATTTGAAAAGAAAATGGTGCAAAAAGACCCTAAAACCCTATTTACATACATATTCATGTCATTTGGAAAAAAACTAAATCAACACCCAAAGTCCAAAAAAAAGCAAGCTAATTAAAAAAAATCTTTAGTATTCTAACCAAAATAAACATTCGTTACTGATTCCTAATGCCAATTGAAAAAAAAAACCTAAAACCCTAACTAAATTCCAATAAAAAAATACATCAAAAACATAAACCTTAACAATACATTACACTAAATAAAAAAACAAAACCTTATCAAGCATTTTGAAAAAAAATTATGAAAAGAAGAACAAGGAGGCTCAGTGTCTCAACCACCATGGCTAGGGTCGTGAGCCAAAAAGGCTGCCGAACAACAACCGACCAGACCCAATCTGGAAAAGTTAAGACAGAGAGAACCTCAGGTGTGTACCTCTGTTGGTGTCATCAGATAGCGGATGGGCCAACAGAGAGAATCGGGGGTGGGGGTGGAGAGAGAGGCGAGTCAGGTCAGGATATAGAAGGGGAGGGCCATGGGTTGGGTTTATGTATGCTCACCCTTACCCGACCTTACATAGAGTTAGGGTGGGCATCAGCTACCTACCCATATGGGTCAGAGTGGGCACTTTTCACCTTGATCCGAACCCTCTATTGAAAAATTTTGGGTCTAGGAACGTGCCCACCCTGGCCCCAACATGGGGCAGAGACCTTATCCCTAGATTTAGATACATGTCTCACCTAGAATTTTTGTAACCTCTGCCTAAATGAAGCTTTCCCCATCTATTGCCACACTCATCATCATCGTAGAAAGCACTACTTAAGTTCGATGTGAGACTTGTATCCTTGTGTTCTCTTAATTTTTTTGTTATTTTATTTAATTTAAGTGAAAATTTGTCTAACACATACCACATTATTTCTTTTAGATCTTTTTTTAAGTCTTGATGTTGTCTCTCCATTATCAAGCTCACTTTTTTTTTAGGATTGCGTGTGAGGTACATGGTGTTGATCAAGGGAAGCCATTGTTCTTGACGAGATTGATCCCTTCTCAATAGAGAAGAAAAGACATTTTACTTGTAGGCGGAGATCCCACATCTCCTTCAATCAAAATCTGATTCAATTTCAAAATCTACAATTGTCAAAACCCCCATCAGATCCACTATTCACAGTAACAAATTTTTTCTTAATAGTTTTACCTTTTTGTCACCAGAAAAATTAGATGCCTACTTTTGTAAGTTGTCGCCTAAAAAACAGAAGTCATCAAGTGCCATGTAAATTAATGTCAACATGAAAAAGTCAAGTGCCATGGCAAAGGGCATAACTAAAAAAACAAGGTAAAATTAACCATGTTTGTCATAGTTTTTAGGTAAGTTGGCTATGTTATATTTTCTAGGTAAATTGGCTATATTTGCCATATTTTCTAGTTTGCGGCTATATACGATATTGTGCCAAAAATTAGTGTCATCTATATTATTGTCCCAAAGCTTTATAAGTATTTTTCCAAATAATGGAAAGTGCTTTTTTATAAATATAAAACCAAACTTTCTTGATGTTAAAAATACAATTTCAATGACACAAACTTGATAATTTTTTTATCTTTTTTTTTTTACAATAGTTAGTACCCATATAAATGATGAGCATTTTTAGGCAAAAAGTCTTAAAAGATGCACACAAGTAAAATCACACGTTTTATCTGCTTTTTTTTTTTCTCTTCTTGCTTATTTTTAGTCACTTCTCATACTTCTTGAACACTTCATGCTCCGCACGTTTCTTAAACACCTGTTTCATATTTTGAGTTTCATGCATCATCTCACCTCACACCAACTTCTTGGCTTTGGTAACTAGGGGTCCGTTTGAGTCCCTCAGATATGAAGATCCAAGGGATCAACGGACGAGAAAAATTTTTCATCTACTCCGATGGAGCGAGAAATCCTGGGTTTTCTCCTCCATTCCTTTTATATAAGAGATTTGGAATCCATGATATAAAGATCTTGGCATGGGGCCTATGCCAGCTCGGATCTCAGATATGAAGTTTTAGGTATCCAAAGCTGCCCTATGGATAATGACGACTCCCTCGGGGCAAGGGGTTAGCCCACAAAGTTCAAGCTGCCAGGACAGTGATTGTAAGTACGACGGGCAGAGCCAGCGCGGTTAGGTCGCTGATCCTTGGGGTGGTTTCTCCATGTAAATATATATATATATATATATATATATATATATATATATATAAAAACTGCCCTTATTGATAATGGTGACTCCCTAAGGGCAAGGGGTAAGCCCACAAAGTTTTAGCTGCCAGGACAGTGGCGGGCAGAGCCAGTGCGGCTAGGTCTCTATCCTTGGGGTGGTTTCTCCGTGTAAAATATATATATATATATATATATATATATATATATATATATATATATATATATATATATATATATATATATATATTACATTTCATGAAACAGTAATCCCTACAAAGCCTCTTTTCATGCTACGAAACTCAATTATTCATGATTGAGAAAAAGAGGTTCACATGCCATGGGCCTCACCATGGAAGGTGCCCCTACAAATGCTACATGATTTACTTCACATGCAATCAAGCATGGCCTACAAAAAGCTAACACAATGAAAGTCTTGGATACCTATGAAGCATGCATGAACCATGCATTTGGATCATTGTGACCCTCTAAAACTATCAATGCATATGTGTTGCACAAATATTGCCGACTTAAACTTGTCATGTATTTACAGAAAGCAGCCCAACATTTGGGTTATTATATTCAACTGCTTATTTTATCTGAATACTTTTCAAATCCTTGGCTTAAGTTTTATATATATAGTGACATTTTTATCCTTTTCTGCAGAATAAGTCATCTCGTGGTTTTTTGTTGAACGAATTAACAAATGAGTTTATTTTAATCACTTTATTTGACTAAACAAGTCAATTAAATGATTTCAAGACCAAGGGTATCTTTTGAAACATAAATTATAAAAGCAGGAAGCTGCATGTAATATAATGTTCAAAATGTTGGCTGCATTTTTTTAAATAACTGATAAGTTAGGTGTAGGGCTGGAACACGAGTCGAACAAAGGGTGTCTGAGCTCTGCTCATTCTTATGGTGAGCCAAACCGAGCTTGAACTCATGGAAAGTTTGAATTAAATGACCTGAGTTTGAGACGGTTCATTTTAGAAAAAAAAAATACACATTTTTTCAAAGATGAAAAAACATAGAATTTGGACTCTAATTAAACCTATTGAGCCAAGGTCAAATAGACTCATTTACAGACAAAACACACCATTTCAAAGTAGTAAGAAATAAGATTTGAACTCTAAACCTACTGCTTGTAAGCCAAACACTTCAACCATCCGTCCTCTATGACATAAAATATCTGAAAAATATATTTGTTACTAGTTTACGAGCTTATTGAACCGAACCGAGCCGAGCCAAACACTTGTTCATATCTGGCTTGCTTAGCCTATTTTATGAGTTTGAATGTAGCCACCCAGCCTTAGTTAAGAAGTTTTTTGTAAATTGCTGACCAATAAAAATATGTGATATACTCAATTGTGTAATTTTGAGATCAAACAATAATGCATATGAAAGGTTTATTAATATGGAGCACATACAAGTCTAATCGCCTATAATTCACTGATAAGAACTTTGAGGTTTAATATTAATTTTATGGGCATCTTTATAGAATGGCCATAATATAATAACTCATATCATAACAAGGAGAACTCTAAAGACTCATTGACAATCATGCGATAAGAAGAAACCCATGCCATCTTTAGTATGGCTAGATAGTTACCCTAGAATTCTAGTTCAGTTTTTAACCCTTTTAAAACTAAAATGTGCCTTTTCAACCTAGAATTCTTTCTTTTTTTCTTATTTTATTGTAGTTTTCTTCTATTAGAAGTAGGGATGGCAGTGGACCGGGGGAAAGCGGGGCCCCGCCTCGCCTCGTTTGGACCGGGGATGAAGGGTATGAAACGGGGATGGAGGCGGGGGTGGAGGATAAAATCCATCCCCGCCGCGGAGGCGGGGCGGGGGGTGGACATGCACTTTTCCCCGCCCCGCCCCGATCCCCGCCCCGATCCCCGCCCCGACCACTTTTCCCCGTAATATCCCCGCCCCGCCCCGCCTCATCCCTGTTTGGACCGGGGATGAAGGGTATGAAACGGGGATGGAGGCGGGGGTGGAGGATAAAATCCATCCCCGCCGCAGAGGCGGGGCGGGGGTGGAGGATAAAATTTTGAGGCGGGGCGGGGGTGGAAACCTTGTCCCCCGCCCCGCCCCACTGCCATCCCTAATTAGAAGGTTGGACTTGCAGCATTTTCAAGTGGGCATGAAAAGCTTGGTCTTGTTCTTTTATTTTTATCGTTATGTGAACAGCTACTATATATCCTAGTTGGAGGCTTGGCGTATGCAATTTGTCATGTCTCCTTGCAAAAGCCAGACCTTTTTCCAGGAAACAGAAACTTCAATATTCTTTTTGGCTCTCTTTTTCATTTCTCTCAAAGTGAAAACTCGGGGATGAATTAGAACCTTTAGGGCCCGTTTGCTTGTCACGGAAAGTGGACGTTTTCCATGGAAACTCATAGACGGGGCCCCTTTTTCTGCAGAAAGCGTTCGCTTGGGGGGAGGGGGAGTGATTTTGTTTATGCATGAGAGGTGAGTGACATGCAAACGAGCCCTTAAGACAAACAAAAAGAAAAAATAGAAAGGATGAGGTAGAATCACATTGCAAAAAATAAAAAGTTGGCAATAAAGGATACATCACTTGTCAAAAGTGGAAGCATGAAAAAGTGTTAATGTCGATAGTATGTACCAATGTTGTCAGTATCGGTATCTGCCCTGCATCTTTGGCTAACAATTCAGGTGAACCAGCCGATACCGATATTCAAGTTATTATTCTGAATCGGCCCAAAAATAATTAAAAAACATTACGTGTGACACGTGATGAAGAGATTAAAATAATTTTAAGTATTTTTCATATTTATTAATAAATAACCGATTCAGGATTGAAACATATCAATTTTTCGGATGATAAAATAATTTATCGGCCGATACTGACAACATTGGTATACACACATGCATGCTAGTACAAGTAAAAAGTTGAGGTGATAAAAGGAAAAGTGTTTGTTAAAATCAAGTGCAATATGATTGCACAAATATTTGTGCATTGATCACAGATGGAGGGCAATCAGGTGCTTAATGCACAAATATTTGTGCAATCCCGATCCGCACTCCAGTTATGATTGTGCAACCTAACCACGACCATCAAAACATAGAGTGGATAATGAAAGACAAAGAATGTGTACAATTGAAGACAGGGGGAGTTGGTATCCTTAACGAAATAACTAATAAAGTGAAAGTTTACTTTATATATATATATATATATATAGAGAGAGAGAGAGAGAGAGAGAGATGGATAGATAGATAGTATCAAAACTGTTAAATAATTGTAAACGTAACCCCGAAAAAATTAAATTATAGAGAAGACATAAAAAAATATGGATCTAGGCAATTTTGGACGACAGATTAATTATTAACTTGTTTATAAAACCCGTGCAAGTGTGGATTGGTTAGAGACCCATATTTCGCTAAAACTGTTTAAAATACATATTTTTCTGAAAGTTTGAAAGCAAAAAGTACAACCTCACGGGTTTTTACTAAGGGTGTCAACAGGTCGGGTTTGGTTTGGACAAAGGTGGAACCAGACCTGGACCAGATTTTAGAGTATGGTATCGGGTCCGGACCCAGGTCTAGTCAGGTCTACTATAAGAGAAACCATACTCAGACCTGACAAAGAAATACATGAACCAGACCCAGAGTATACACTGTAAAATAATATTTTTTATCATTTTTACATTGAAAAATTGCAGGTCTTAATCGAAAAACTCGGGTCAGGCCCAGGTCTGGTATAAAATTTCGCAAGCTATACCCGGGTCCATGTATTAATCGGACTTTCGGGTCTTAATTGGGTCTTTTTATTTGTCACCGTACCTGGACCCTATAGGGCTTGGTCCGGGTAAACCCGATCTGTTGATACCCCTAGTTTTTACCACATAAGGCTAGCTAATGAGCCGTTGGTGATGGGGTTTTTTTATCCTTGGACTGTCCAAAAATAGAGTCTTCAATTTGATCCATTAATGTTCCCACACTATATGGTATGAATTTGAAGGAAAAGTATTGTATATGTGTTTTTTTTATCTCATTTTATAAAATAAAAACCAAAAAACCTATATATATATATATATATATATATATCATTTTGAATGAAAAACCTTTGTAATCATATATTTATAATTTAACAATTTTTCACTGTTTCATGAAATGGTAACAATGGTTGGACCTGGGATCAAATAAAATAGCTGAATGGTTAAGTTCCTCTATCACAACTAAAGGTTCTGAGTTCAAATCCCAGAGGAGTTATCACATAGTTTTCCTGTTAATAAATAAATAAATAATGTTTATATGTGATTGGTTTTTTATGTCCTCGAATCTTCTTCAGGTTCTTAATATACTTCTAGAGGGCATGCATATCCCTATGCGCCGGTAAATGTTGTTTTTCTTGTTGTGTAGCTTAGGTTTGTTGCACCTACATCCTAATGCTAAGCTAGGACAAGCACGTTTTTAAAGTGATAATTTTTTTTTAATTGAACTATCTATTGCAAGTTGAGGTGTTGAAAGAGCATCGTTTCCTGTCAGGCTGTCACCAAGACCTGCAAGAGGAAAGCAAATTGCATGGATAAGGCCACAGTCCAGCTGGCCCTGCTCACCCACTAGCTGCTGGGCCCTCCCTAAACTCATTTCAGTTTTCAAAACCAACAACCCTACATAGGACTAACATGTACCATACCTATTTTCCATGCATGGCATCAAGAAGACCTTCCTATCCTAATAAGCACATAAGAAATCTAAGCACATGATTGTGTGCCACGAAAGCAAGGGATTTTCGAAGAAACCCATGAAGCGCGAAGCATTTTCATGGACCTCACTGTGGCTACACAAACGCCCGAATGCATTTCATCACAGAAAAGGGGTGACAATAGGACCACTACCTTTTCTGCGAAAACCATTCTCGTGGAGGGGGGCGGGGGCAGAGGCGGACTAGGGAATTTAAACTAAGGTGGGCACAAATATATAGTTAAAAAAAAGTACTAAAAAATATAATAATAATATATTTTTAAAAAAACTAAAATTTATTCTAAAATTTTTACAATTGACATGATTAATTTTTTTATATTTGAAAAATAATTCATAATTGGTTCATTGTTAATTGAAAAAAAATAGCAATTGATAAAAGTCATGGAACTCTCATCTATGCTTATTGACATGAAAACAAAATCCCTAATATTCTAACAAAAATCAAACATTCATTATTCATGGATTCATGCATAATGCTAATTGCTAATTGAGAAAGAAAAAAAGATAAAAACCTTAAAATCAAAATTAAACGTTCATAAAAATTTTAAAAGATCAAAACCCTAATGTGTACAAGCATCATAAATTATTATGGATTTATGTTGATAGATAAAAAGACCCTTGATATTCTACTAAAAAAGCAAGCATTTAGATTCATAGATTCATGCCTTGTGGTAATTTTTAAAAAACCCTAAAACTATAACTAAACATTTATGGTATTATGAAAAAGAGTGGTTTACATTTTTTTTACCCGAGAAACCACCCGAAGATCATAAAGCTAGTGACGTTGTTTCTACCAGCCGTACTTATGATTGTTGTCCTAGCCGTTTAAAACTCCTAAAGCTTACCCCCTAGAGATCAATGCACACTCCATTTTCTGGGTTGAGATCACGTGATAATGAAAATCACCACCAATGGTGATATTTTCAATATCCACCTTCATTAATGGAGAGTCCTTTTGGGCTCCACTCTAGGTTATTTTTCGTACCACCGACTGGGCAGCTCAAAGGCATTTTAGTACCACTATTTGGGGGGTGGCACTGACATACCTCGTTACAGAATGGGGTGGATATTTTCTTGTGGAGCCCACAGTCAATGAGGGTTCTTTTTACCATGCATTTGATATGAAAATCCATTCACATCACCCCCCTCCACCAGATGAATTTAGGTATGTAAATTCTTTCACATGGGATGGCCTTTCCATGATGGGATGCCTTCTATGGGAGTCTTTTCTTATCGATGAGAATGAAACAAACAAAGCCTCAAGGTAAAAAAAGGAAGGTAAGTGTGAAGGAAGAATGCAGACATGGGGGAGAGAGAGAGAGAGAGAGAGAGAGGTGGGCTGGGTATTTGAAATGTGGAGTGTCGTTTAGCCCCATAATTCAAGTGGGTGGGAAAGCGAAGTTATGGACTTTGAAAAATGGGTGGCCCAAATTAAAAAAAAGAGATCCACAATTCAATAAAATAAGGACTGGATCATTAAAGCAGCTCTCCCACTTGCACCCCAACTTGCAACAGACTCAAACGTCACAACTTGCCTTTCTTTTGTCACAGGTTGTCCCTTCTTCATCATCACACACACACACACACATATATATATATATATATATATATGGGTAGGTGCAAAATTTATATGTGTGGACTTTTTTTATCCTTTTGGTATTTTTTTTTTTTGCAGTTGTGACCCATAAATGTATTGGTAATCTACATCTAGATCATGTGTTTTCGATAAAAAAAAATTGATACTTGGAGCCTAAAAAAAATGATAATTGGTATGTAAATAGTGTCAGTCAATTGTGTGCGTGTATTTGTATATATCTGTAACTCTGTAGGTAAATTATAGAGAAGTGATACTTATCTTCCAAGAAAATTTACAGCAATATGAAAACGCAAAAGATCCAACCCCATTTTGGTGGTTTTCACTTTCGTCCTAGGATGTAGACACAGCAGCTGGACATGATATTGATGTTGGTCATAATTTATACATTATAAATAATCAAGAAAAAAACTACATGTACAAATCTACGTATAAATACATAGTTTCATAATAAAAATGTGGTTCCGTATGCCGTACACAAATGTGTATAATCTACAGAGTTGTGGATGAATTGCAATACGTATACAGTTGAATGAAAAAAGCAAAAGAGAGAGAGAGATCTATGTAGTATGTACTATGCATGTATGTTATCGACCATACATCACACATCACATTGGTTAGGCACATCAAAATCGAGAAATGGAACGGGAAAAAAATCCAGAATTGACATTATTCACGAACAAGCCGTTGTTGGATTGGAGGGAATGCAAAAAAAAAAACAAGAAAAGAAAAATCCCCAAAAAAAAGAGAAGAAAAATCCCTCAAATTTGTTCACAACCAACAATCCGAAAAGATGATTTCTTGTTTTCAAAGATTATAAGAAGAGGTGAACACAATATTCCTGTAAATTGTGATGCGAAAGAGGTTTTTTTTCTTCTTCTTTTTTTGGTAGAAAGCACAAATCAAGAAGGGCATCGATTGGTGAGATTTTCCGCGATGTTGGCGAGCGATTGGAGGTTGCATCTGACGATGGTGTCGACGAAGACGCAGGTGTCTTCCCTGGTGTTGCCGGAGGGGACGTCGACGACGTAGGACTCGACGACGACGGTGCCGGATCCTGCGGGGTCGTCATCGCCGACGGAGGGGATGGGGTGGAGGGAGGTGACGGAACGGTAGTTGGAGAGGCGGTGGTCGCCGCCGACGACGCTGAAGCTGATGATGTGGCGGTCGTCGTCGAGGATCTCGAGGCACTCGGTGGAGGAGGAGGCGGGAAGGCCGGAGACGACGCGGACCTCGCGGAGGCTGCCGACGACGTTGGCGTCGCCGCTGGTGAGGGAGCAGCTGTGGATGAAGTGCTTGTAGGCTTGGGGCTCGTCAAACCGCCGGAGGACCGACCAGACGACGTCCACGGGGGCCCTGGTGGTCTTGACGACGGTGGAGCAGCACTGGTTGGGGGACACCTCGTGGGAGTGGTACAGAGAAAGGGCGTCGGAGAGGAAAGAGGGTGGTTGTTGTTGACTGCTGGTGGTGGTTGGGTGGTGGGAGGTGGTGGGGAAATGGGTTTGTTCATGGCAGATCATCTTGTTCTTCTCCTTTTTCTTCTTCTCTTTCTTTTAGCTTGAAAGGAGAATGGAGGAGAGGAAGAGGAGGAGGGCTTTTGAGAGATGATGGGAGGGAGACGGAGTGGGGAATGTGGTATTTATATATCTGCACAAAGTGTTTATTGGTATTTATTAAAAAAAATAATAGGTATGACGGTCAGAGTGTCACGGGTCGGGTTTGGTTCGAATTCAAGTGAAACCGGTATCAGGTACGATCAAACTCATTATAAGAGAAACTATACCCAAATACTATAAGAATTACATGAAAAAAGACCGGGACTAAAATAATATTTTTATCTTTTTTAACTATAAAATTTGTGAATCTTAGTTGGAACTTGGGTTGGGTCGTATGAAATTTCATAAACCATACCCGGCTCCATTAATCGGATCCTTTGGGTCTGACCCAGGTTATAATCATACCTTCTTATTTACCACCAAACCCTGACCCTATAGAGTTTGGTACGGAGTCAAACCCAACCCGTATATGTAGGTCTTTTCTTTTCTTTTTTATCAAATTAAAAGAAAAACACTAAATTATAAATTATTTACAAGAATGGTTCAATATTTGGGTTATTACATCAAACTGGTTAGGCTTTGGGCTGTCAAGGTCAGGTTTGTACCGGGCCTGAACCCAAATATTCACATATGGGCATAAAAGTGCTAGCTTCAATTTTATTCTTGTTGACTCCAACCTGACCTAAGTAATATGTGATTTGGGTTTGGGTTAGGGTTATGATTGTTGTTAGATATCTTATATGACACAACTTTACATGAGTATTTAATATGTATTTTTGGGGGAAACAAGCTTCTTGACTTATGTGGATTGGGTTTGAGATTTTATTTTCTTAACCCAATAAAATCCAAATCTATATACTAGTTAATTGAGTGAGTTTATGTACTCTATTGTGGGTCAAGTACCTAACCCTGTGTATGAAGACTTTGCAAAAGTTGAAAGTGGGAGACATTTGCAACATGTATTTACCAATGTCAGTAAACATTTGCTAACGTCTTTGGACAGTATTTAGTTAAAAGAGATTCACAAAGTCAGAAAGATTTGCACGAGGTATTTGTGAATGTTACAAACATTTTGTTGAGCTCTTCAATGAGTATTTACTTAAGTGAGTTTCATTGCTTATATTTGTGAATGCTGTACTATGTATTCGTAGATGTTTTCAAAATACTTTTTTACTGAAGAATTGCAAACTTATTATAACATTGCTATATATTGCACAAACTTCAATAGTTTTGCATGTGAAGAGCAAAAATATTCTTAAAAATTCAAGAATAAGCGATTTTGAATATGTGAAGAATTTTGTCAAATTATTAAGTATTTTCAAAAAACACACTATTTTGTAAAAACAATACAATTATATATATATATATATATATATATACTTCAAATAAAGAGCAAATCAAGTGATCTACCAAATCACTTTTAGAAAAATGATTTAGCATCCTCATGTGATTTGACAGATCAGCTGATATGATCTCCCTCGTATACAATATTGTTTTTTTAGGGGCTCGGAGAGTTTTAAGTAAACCTTTACTAAATCTTTTTTATCCAAATAAAATCAGTTTTTAAAAAAAGATAAATTAATTATTTTGAAATATCGTGAAAATATCAAAAACGAAAACTGAGTAGGGTTTGGGATTTTCAATTCCCAAACCCTAACCTCTCTCGTTTTAGAGTGTCCGACTTTCGGTGAAATCTAGCGAGCTTCGACGACCTCCATGGGTTTATTATGAATATTTCTTGATGAATTTATTTATTAAATGCTTGCAATACGATGCATTTGTTAAATTGTTACAACGGAAATATAAATTGTGATTTTCTCTTGATGTATTATTTGTTTTTTTATTCGCTTTTCACTCAAATCCTAGGTCGTTTCTCTCTTTGTTTTATCTTCAAATCCTGATTTGATTCTTAGATTGCTTTCGGTTTCCTTCTCTACTCGCTTTCAAGATTATTTTTGGTTTGATTTTAAGTTGTTTTGCGCTTTCTGCTTCCTGAAATTTTAAAAGTGTCTCGCTTTCACCCCCCGCTTCCTCAACGGGTAACCTTGGCCTAAACTGAATAAAGATATCTATGACTATGATCTTATCCTAGTTGCTCAAGAAAACTTTATCTTTCTCTAAAATAGCTTTCATTAGACATGACAAATCCACTTGCTCCATAACATCAAAGTTCACGACAATTTGATATATATATATATATATATATATATATATATATATATATATATATATATATATATATATATATATATATATGCAACTTTTTAATAACAGTAAATGGTACCTGCAACCATGTTCAATGCGTGTTCGGAAGGGTTTCCTGAAAAAATGGGGCCAGAAGTGAGCTCTCTTGGCTATCACCCACTTCTTTCTTTGGAACTTAAAATAGGATTTTTTTCATAGGTCAATGACCAGATGACTACTCTCTCTAGCCAATGGCTGCCTATATCTTGTCCTTGGGGTTTACCCTTCCTGCAAGTGGGTCTCCCAATTGCTTGTGTTCTTTGTCCCCTAGCTATATTAAGTACCAACCCGTTTTGTACCAAAATCCCCTCTGTACAGTTTTTCCAAGTATTAGCAATCTCTTGCTGGATTTCAACCGATCTGATGATGGCCCACCCTTAACACTAATCACAATTGTTGGTCTTTTTAATGCAGTGTCAATCAAGTTTTATGGCCATATAAGATGGGATTTGCTTCCCCATTGCATCAAGGTACTTGTCATGATAAACAGTGTCAGTGCCCAATATTAACTCGTCGGACTCGGGTCGGATCTTGTTAGATGTAAGATAATTGGAGTTGGACTCGGATGCATAAAGCCTTTATCAAACATGGATCCCCTTAAGCCATATATATACACACTAATAGATATGACACATACATTTAACCGGGTCAGATCTTGTCAGACTTCGAGTTGGAGTTAGGATTTGTATTCAGCTTTGCATGTGAGAACATTACAATTGAACCCGTGTTCGATAAGCATTTGGATCTCGTTTCACTTACCGAATCCGAATAATCAAACATGAATTGAGTATGAGGTCTTACCCGGACTCAAACCATTTACATCCCTAGCTACAAGGTTGGTGTTTGGATGCTCCTAGAGCTGTCAACGGGTCAGGTTTACCCTGACCTGACCCAGACCAAACCCTATATGGTTCAAGTATGGTGACAAATAAGAAGACCTGATTAAGACCGGACTCCAGACCCGAGGCTCCGATTAGTACATGGACCCAGGTATAGTTTGTGAAATTTTATACCAGATGCCGGGCCCGACCCGAGTTCAGATTAAGACTCAAAAAATTTCTATGTAAAAATGATAAAAAATATTATTTTACCGAGTCTGGTTCATGTAGTTTTTCTAGGGTCTGGGTGTGGTTTCACTTATAGTAGACCTACCATACCCGAAAATCTTGTCCAAGTCTAGTTTTGACCTGTGTCTGAACCAAACCCGACCCATTGAGACCGCTAGATGTACCTACTTAATTATCCCTAAAAATGGGGTATACCCTCAACCATTTGCACCCATCTAAACACCTAATTAAGAATGAGTTTAGAGATGGTTTTCTGTGCTTTCAGTTCCAGTTTTGGGAAATTCTTAAAATTTTACTAAGTTCAATCAATCCTTAAATTGGACTATTTGGTCGTTCGTCCATTTTTCTTTTTACCACTACTTTTGGCTTGAAGTGAAAAAAAAAATTTGGTGCCTCTGTTAAACTTTTTTCTCTTTTAGTTTTTTGAAATTTTCTTGAGAGCTGCTTCTCATGTCATGTCGATAAAAGTGAAACACCTAAGATGATCTACTGATAGTGGGTATTGTTTCCAAAAGTTTCGTTGTTCATGTCAGCTTGCTTGACAGTCAATCTTAAAGATCAACGGCTGATGACAGATTCAAAGTTACCCGATTGATGTGACAAATATTTTGAAAAATACCGCAAAAAAACAAGATAATTTTAAGTCTTCTCATCAAAATATCACGATATTTTCATTAAGATAAAGATATGTTTTTTCACGATAATTATGATTTTATCAGCTATTTTCTTGAAAAAATACATTTTATATTCTTTTTTACAAATACATGTTCTATTTTTAATTTGTTTATAAATGTTGATATTTTGTCGTTAAAAGCACAAATATAAAAAATTCCAATAATTTTCATGAAAATTTGGCAGCCATTATTTTGCCGTTTTAAATGTTTTTTATAGGCAAGCTGTGGTTAGGCATACCCCCAACCACCACTTAGACATTATACCATTGGGATTTGAACTTGCAACGTCCCAACACAAAGGTGATGTGCATTAACAACCGTTTTAAGTGTTTGTCATTATGTTGCCCACTAGTTTTAGGCCACCGTAGATGGTTCGATCTATGAGATAGACATATGACAAAGGTTACAATCCCCATGTATTAAAAATTAAAAACGAACAGCTGTTTTTTCAGAGGAACTTGAATGGATGAGTTAAAAAAGATAAGGTACGGAAGCAGCCTTTCGAGCATCAACTTGTCTAAAACTGTTATGAAAATATTGATTTTCGTATTCCCATCATAGAGACTAACAAATTTAGATTGCACACATAATAGATTACTAATTAACCTGAAAAAAATTATCATTAGATTTCCTTTTAATATAATACAAAATCCATGTCTAGGTCCTTCAGTTTGTAAAGTGCAATGCTGTTGTTGTTGCATAAGGCAATAGGTTATCAATTTACTACAATTGTTTATACTTTTGGAATCTCACGATATAAGTTGTTTTGACTCAATCTTGTAAATGTGTTTTGATTGATTTGTTAAGGATCCACTCTTGGATCATGTTTTTCAGAGAAAAAAATGTTTTTAGTGTCAGTTAATTTTGGTATGTTTATGATCATCTATATTAGATATCAGAAAAAATCTATACTTTTTATTTATTTATACTTAAAATTTATGTCAAATATATATAATTTTATATGTTACACTTAAAATATATATTTCATATATAACACTTAATAGTTTATATTTTATGTATATATTCATTATACATTACATCACTCTCTTTGTATATATACTTTATGCATTCTTCTTTTTATATATTATTATACTTACAATATATGTCATACAACTTATACTTAGTTTTGTCATCTACTTTAAAAGGCTAAATGCCATCTACATTACTACGATCAATATCATTGTCACTGATTTGCCCACGTGATTCATAAAAAATTATATTTCTAATCGGTTCAACCAACTGCATGCTTGAGTTCAATGTTTGGGACATCAATATTGTTTATTGTTTGGGATAATAGAATGTTCTTCAAATAACTAAGTTTCTATTGATGTGCTTGAAATAGATGAACATTCTTCACAATGTTCTCATTATTTCATCAATTGCTTATTGTACATCACTTCCAATTGCTTATTTAACTTTGCAAGTAACAACTTTTTGTTCATCTTTGAGAGCAATTAAGTAAATACCACTATTACATCAAGTCTACATCATCATCGTCTAAAATATTTATTTATAAATATTGGCTACCTAACTCCACCTGTGTATAACTGTTTAGTTATACATTGTCGGTCCCAAGCCCGGATAAAGGAGGAGGGTTGCCGTAAGCCAGTGACAACCAGTATAAAAACTTAGTCATACCCTATGAATATGAATCAATATGAGAATTTCGGTGGGGTGTTCCCTACTGAGTGACGTGTTGTACTCTATAAGCTCGGAGGCAATGTTAAATGGGAAAGGGTTGCTAGGTCGTCGCCCAGAAGCGATGCGTCACACCGGCGCCCGGGTGTGGTGTCAAATAGGCAAGGGTTCCCTCACTTTGTTGGACGGGAGGGAGTAAAGAAGTTAGTCCAAGACCATAAAATTAGGTTAGCCACTTGGAACATAGGGTCTTTAACTGGTAAGTTGGTAGAGTTGATAGATGTTATGTGTAGGAGAAAGATTGATATTTTATGTCTACAAGAGACCAAATGGGTAGGTGAGAAAGCAAAAGTGATAGAACCTTGGGGATATAAGATTTGGCATACAGGAATAAATAGGAATAGGAATGGAGTAGGGATTGTTATGAGTCGTGAGTTTATAGATAATGTAGTTGAGGTCCGTAGGAAGGGTGATAGGATTTTACTTATTAAATTAGTATTAGGTACGGATATTATTAATATTATTAGTGTTTATACAACTCAAGTAGGTTTAGATGATTCCAATAAGCGTCAATTTTGGGAAGATTTAGATGGAGTAGTACAAGGGATATCTTATGGAAAAAAGCTTTTCATCGGCGGTGACTTTAATGGACATATAGGCATTAGTAGGGATGGATTTGAGAGTATCCATGGAGGCTATGGTATAGGAGAAAAAAACGAAAGTGGAGAAAGGATTTTAGATTTTGGTTTGTCATATGATATGATTTTAGCAAACACTTAGATTAGGAAGAGGGAGTCTCACCTAGTAACATCTAAAAGTGGGGTTAATATGAGTCAGATAAAATTTTTTTCTACTTAGAAAGAGAGATAGGGGTTGTTGCATCGATTGTAAGGTTATACCGGGAGAAAGTGTAGCTACACAACATAGAGTCTTAATTTTAGATCTTAGAATTAGACAATGCCGCAAAAGGGATAGACATAGGATAGACCCTAGAATTAAGTGGTGGGCACTGAAAGAAGCTGAACAAGGAATGTTTGTAGAGCAGGTAGTTAAGAAAGTTGATTGGTGTCTCGAGGAGGATTCAGAATCAATGTGGAACAAGATAGCGGGTGGCATGAGAAAGGTGGTTAAAGAGGTATTTGGTGAGTCTAAAAGCGGTGCACCACTAGGTAAGTATACATCATGGTGGAACGAAGATGTCAAAATAGCTATTAAGGTTAAAAGAGAGTGTTATAGAAATCTAAGTAAGAGTCGTGATAATGAGAATTTGGAGAAGTATATGATAGCAAAGAAGAAAGCTAAAAAAGTAGTTCAAAATGCAAGGGATAAGGTATATAAGGAGGTTTATGACAAGTTGGATACCAAAGAGGGCAAGAAGGATATCTATAGGCTTGCAAAGATGAGAGATAGAAAATCAAGGGATTTGGGTGTGGTTAGATGTATTAAAGATGAAACACAAATGGTTTTAGTCAAAGATGAGGAGATTAAGGAGAGATGGAAAGATTATTTTGATAAGCTATTTAATGGAAGTCATGCTCAAGAACTTGGAGATTTATCCATTTCTTTTCATGAGATGAATCATGACTTCATGCGCAAGATTCAAAAGAAAGAAATTGCAGAGGCTTTGAAGAAAATGAAATCAAGAATGGCAGTTGGTCCAGAAGGTATACCTATCGAGGCTTGAAAATGCTTGGGAGAGAAAGGTTTAGAATGGTTGACAAATCTTTTTAACAAGATTTGGCGGACAAATAAGATGCCTAATGAGTGGAGGAAGAGTACTTTGGTGCCTCTATATAAGAATAAGGGTGATATACAAGATTGCACAAACTATCGTGGTATAAAACTCATGAGTCATACTATGAAACTTTGAGAGAGGGTGATTGAGTATAAGTTGAGGAAGGTTGTCATGATATCGGAGAATCAATTTGGTTTTATGCATGGAAGATCAACTATGGAAGCTATACATATTCTTAGACAACTTATTGAGAGAAATAGAGAGAGGAACAAAGATTTGCATATGGTTTTTATTGATTTGGAGAAGGCATACGATAGAGTACCTAGGGACATTCTCTGGTGGACAATGATGAAGAAAGATGTTTCTCTCAAGTACATTAGTATAATTAAAGATGTGTATGAAGGAGTAGTAACCAATGTCCGCACTTGTGGAGGGGTGACAACCAATTTTCCTATAACGGTTGGGTTACATCAAGGATTTTCTTTAAGTCATTTCCTATTTGCTACAGTGATGGATGAGCTTACGAGATCAATTCAAGAAAATGTGACATGGTGTATGTTGTTTGCTGATGATATTGTTTTGATTGATGAGTCTAGAGCTGGGGTTAATGCTAAGTTAGAATTATGGAGACAAACATTGGAAGCAAGAGGTTTTAAGTTGAGTAAGAGTAAGACAGAATATATGGAAAGTCGGTTTAGTAAGCAATAAAATAGTGATGGGAGTGTAGTGAAGCTTTGTGAGCACGAAATACCGGTGGATGACTGTTTCAAATATTTAGAATATATCATTCAAAAGTATGGAGAAATTGATGGAGATGTAAATCATAGGATAAAGGTTGGGTGGATGGAATGGAAAATTGCAACTGGAGTGTTGTGCGATCGTATAATGCCATTGCGGTTGAAGAGAAAGTTTTATAGGATGACTATTAGGCCTGCTTTACTATATAGTACAGAATGTTGGGCTGCCAAGAGACATCATATTCAAAAAATGAATGTAGCTGAGATGCGTGTGCTTAGATGGATGTGTGGAAATACATTAAAATATAAGATTTCGAATAAGGAGATACGTAAGAAGGTAGGTGTTGCACCCATTGAAAATAAGATGAGAAAGAATCGTTTACGGTGTTTTGGACATATTCAACGAAGGCCTAATGATGCTCCAGTTAGAAGGATGGAGAAATGGAAAAATATATTAGTTAAAAGAGGTCGGGGTTGGCCTAGGAAGACATGGATGGAGATGATAGGAAAGGATATGAATGCTTTGAACCTCACCGAGGACATGGCATTGGATAGAAATGATTGGAGGAGAAGGATTCATGTGGAAGACCCAGAATGATTTTTTTTTTTGGTTCATATCGCCGACCCCAATTGTTTTGGGATGAAGGTGTAGTAGTTGTTGTTGTTGTATAAATATTGGCTACCTATTTTAAGAGAATAACTATAGCAGAGGCTCAGTAACTCTTTTGCATATCCAGTTTTACGAGACATTAAAGTCATAAATTCTTTAAAGCTATTTTTTTTATATTATTATAGATCTCCAAATAAGGTAATTAATAAAATGCTACATACAACAATCACACAATATATCATTGATCTAATCAAAATAATATGCAATAAAAGACCATCTATATACAGTTTAAAGATTCAATTAACATAACTACTTACAACAATATAACTACCTACAACAACCATTTTGAAAACCTTTATTCAATGCTTGTGCACACTAAATTCTCGCCCTATTACACCAAAACAAAAATACTCAATATTAACTAAAAGACAAAGAAACAAACACAAATATATATGGGGCTATTAAATGCTTATATTTTGACCTAACCTGAAAAGTCGATGCAAAGAATACTGAAACCTCATTGGAATACAACAAAGATAATTCATGGGAATCATCCCAATTTCATGAAAATCATGACAAAGAGAGAGGAAAAGTGTTGAGAGTTGTAGAGGAAAAGGGGTTAGGGTTCTTCTAACAACAAATAAGAAAAAGAAACAAAATGAACAAAAACAACTTTATATGTGATTCAACAAGCATGCGAATGTAAGAAAATCTGCATGCCAAAAATTTGCGCAAATCTCTTATTTGTAGACATGCAAGTTAGTTTGCTATGTTTTGACTAGAAATTTTGCAAACTTCGTACTATGTATACAAATTTAGTAAAATATTTGCACAATTACGATATATTAACATGAGGTTTACACTATATCATAACATTGTTTTTAATATATGTGAATTTAGTATGATATTTACGATATTTTGAGGTTTCAATTTAACAAAAGGTTCACAAATTTGGCTATACAAACTTCGTGAGGTTTGCAAAAAAATCATGTGAATTTATATACCTTTAAGTGAGAGGAATACCCAGGAAGCATACTGATATATCACGTGAATCTCAATAGGTTCGCTATGTGAAGGTTAAAATGATCATTTTAAAGCTAAACAATTGTAATTTTGGACATCGGGCACATTTTAGAAAATTATAAAGTTTTTAAAAATGTATTATTTTTATCATACAATTTGTAAAAAGCACTTAGAAAGGAAGGAACAAGGTATTCACTACAATACAAAATGTGATAACCAAAAAAATAGAGAAACGACCAAATAGTCCAATTTAAGGATTGATTGCACTTTGTAAATTTTTAAGTTTTCCAAAACTAGAACTGAAAGCACAGGAAACCATCTCTAAACTCATTCTTAGGAGGTGTTTAGATGGGGAGGGTGTTATGTGTTCTCCCCGAAACATAAATTTGCGTGTTCTTGTGTGTACGGAGGAATATATTGGGACCCGCGATAATTCATATGCCAATGTTACCCACGATGACTTTATAATAAAATAATAAATAAAAAAGGTAGATATGCTTTTGACGGAAATGTCATCCCGTAAAATAGATATGCGTTGAACGAAGATGTCCTCCCACTCCCCGTATATACATTTGCATGTTTCGCCTTTGTTGTAGCACAAGTTAAAAACAATGGCAAAATAAGGAGGAGGAGAGGGAAAAGCAAAGAAAGACACTTGTTAGATAGAAAACTTTTCCTGGTTTGTTCCTACCTCGTGGAGATAACTATAAATCAAACGACTGGTTCGATCATTGGTGGGTGTCAAGGGGGATTTGTCGGCCATCTTTTTTTACAGTCTTCGCTTCTTCTTCTTTTTTGTTAGGCAGTATGAAAAAAAGCAATGAAGCATAAACATTCCAACAAGTGCCATTAAAGCGTCGTGAGTATCTTTCCATGTCATCATGCTATTGTTGAAGAACGTATGTCATCGTGACTGTCATTAAGGCATTGTTTTGTTATTTCTGGTAGATTTTATCGTTTCAACGGTTGAAAACTTGAAGACATTTGTAAGACGTTGGGACCTATTGACAAGAATGCTTGGTTACAGATGTGAGCAAGGGCCTCTACCCCATACGGTACCATCCATTCACTCAGTATATGCAATGTAACACAAATTGCGGTTGTAGTAACATGTATATCGATTTGTGAGATATTGTTTTATTTGTAATATATTATGCTGAATTATCATATATCGATTTGTAAGATATTATGTGTTTTCTAGTGTCGATTTGTGAAATATTGTTTTGTTTGTTGATATCGATTTGTAATATTATGCTGAATTGTCGTATATCAATTTATAAGCTATTATGTGTTTTCTAGTAATAATTTGTAAGATATTGTTTTGTTTGTTAATATCGATTTGTAATATATTATATTGAATTGCCGTATATCAATTTGTAAGATATTATGTATTTTCTATTGTCGATTTATGAGATATTATTTTGTTTGTTAATATTGATTTGTAATATATTATGCTAAATTGCCGTATATCGATTTATAAGATATTATGTATTTTCTATTATCGATTTATGAGATATTGTTTTGTTTATTAATATTGATTTGTAATATATTATGCTGAATTGTCATATATCGATTTGTAAGATATTATGTGTTTTCTACTATCGATTTATGAGATATTAATTTGTTTGTTACTATTGATTTGTAATATATTATGTTGAATTGTCGTATATCAATTTGTAAGATATTATGTGTTTTCGAGTATCGATTTGGTAGATATGGTGTTGTTTGTTAATATCAATTTGTAAGCTATTATGCCTAACTAATCGGTAGCCGTTGTTATATGCATCTTGAATAAATCGTAGTAAACGTATGCGCTGGCTAACGCAAATTGATATTTTGCACATGACAATGTTGAGCATATCAACTAGTTGCAGTGAAGATGACGTATCTCAATCATTGGAAAGTCATGAAGCAATGGACATTCGTACTATTGACGCACCTAAAAAATTGAATATGTGCATTAATGATGCACATGATAAGAATGGTACAGGCATTGGATTCAATCTTGACTTGAATATTCCAGCAGTTGAATTGCAATTCAATAATAAGGTAGACGATCATGACAGTGCACTTGACAAAGGTGTAGACACCTCAAGTCTACATGATAGTACACTTGACTTTGTTCATGTAGAGGGAATGCAATTTAATAATGAGGAAGCTGCATACAAATTTTACAATGATTATGCCTTAAAAATTGGCTTCAGTGTTAGGAGATATTCTTGGGCAAAAAATGCACAGGGTGTCGCGGTGAGAAAGACATATGTTTGTTCAAAGCAAGGTTGGAAGAAGTCAAGTGGAAATCCAACAAGAAGCAAGCTAGATTCAAGATGCGGTTGTCCAGCGAGAATGGTGTTAAGAAGACTTTCGAATGAGAAATATGTAGTTTGTACTTTAATCAATGATCATAACCATAAATTAGCCGATTCATTGATGACTCCTATGTTAAGGTCACCTCGTAAAGTAATTGAAGCACATGCTGCAATTGCTGAAATAGCTGATACCGCTGGCATTGCACCAAGGAAGACATACAATTTTTGCATGCACGTAGATGGTGGTCGCGAGAATGTACCATTCACACCTATGGATCTAAGAAACCACTTGAGAAGGAAGAGGTCAGAAAACATGAAGAATGAAGGAATATGTTCTTTGGCTGATTACCTACAAAAAAAATTAAACATTGACTCTGGTTTCTTTAGTGCAATGCAACTGGATGAAGATGGGTATGTTGTGAATATGTTTTGGGCAGATTTAAAGTCAAGAGTAGATTATGAATGCTTCAATGATGTGCATGTTTTGGATACGACAATGAAGATTAATACAAAACAATGGTCATTTGCGCAGTTTGTCGGAGTGAACCATTACTCACGGAGTTGCATATTAGGTGACACTTTTTGTATGACCAGACCAATGAAACCTTTGAGTGGTTGTTCAGAGTATTTACACAGCGAATGAATGTGAAGCACCCTAGAGTTGTACTTACAGATGGTGATAATGTAATTGCAGTTGCAGTGTCTCATGTATGACCATATGTATATCATCACCTATGTTTGTGGCATATCTTTCAAAATGCAACAAAGAACATAGGACACATTTTTAATCAAAAGACAGGGTTTGATAAAAAGTTTAGACAATATGTACTTGAGAGTATAGACAAGGTCACCTTTATGTCTGATTGGGAGCAAATAATTCAGATATACGACCTTGAAAACTGTGTGTGGTTACAACATTTATATGCAGACAAAAAGAAGTGGGCATTGGCATATGAAAGACAATACTTTTGTGCAGGTATGATAAGCACACAAAGAGCTGAATCTATGCATGCCACACTGAAAAAAATATTATATTCATGTTTAGCAATGTTTCGTTTCATGAAACAGTATGAATTATTTGTAGACGGTCTTAGACAGAATGAGCTTGAACAATATGTGAAATGCATCAACACCCGCCCTATAACTTTGGGCATAAAAATATTGACGCGACCTGCAGATCTATATACACTAACTGTATTTGAATGGACTAAGAAGGAGGTTATACAGATCATGAATTGCAACATAGAAGGACGTATGCAATATGAGAATGTGCACAAATATCATGTTGTATGGGATGACGAAGAGTATCCAAAAAGGCAAGAAGCACATGTTACGTATAATGTTGACAATAGAACAATTGAATGTACATGCAAAATGTTCGAATTCAAAGGTATTTTATGTCGTCATGCATTAAATGCACTTAATCAAGAGAAGATATAAGAAATACCTGAGTCATATATAATGCGAAGATGGATGAGACAAGCAAAGATTGAACTGCTAGAGACAAATAATGTCAGTCCATCTAGTGTTGATGAGAAGTATCAGATAGCCTTCTGTTACCAACAACTATGTAGGTCACTTATACATGTTGCAGATTTGGCATCAAAAAGCGAAGAAGCCTATGTATGTATGAGAAACGTATCAAGGGAATTACTTGAAAAAATGCAGTTAATTTACCATGAGTCTGTTGCAGCTCGTGAAGACCAATCTAAGAAAACAGGATCGAACAACGTAGGTGAAAATCACGCTTCCCCTGATCTTTGTGAGAAATTGGGCTGAAGCGTAAACATCATCTTCGACAAGTCAGGAGTAAATGTTGTAGATTATGATGGGAATATTCACCTAGCGAAGGGTATCAAAAGGAAACCTTCCTCTGATCACAGTCGTCGGAGGACAAAGAGTGCACTAGAATTGGTTGACAAGAAAATGTCTAAGAAACAACCAACCCCTAAGCAACCATGCTCTTCACATGAACATGTATGTAATGCAGTATATTGCTTCCCATGTAAATTATATTGCGTGCAACCTATCAATATCTAACTTGTGTAATTTCCAACATGCAACAATATCATATAGACGTGCACTACAATGTTGTAACCTGCAATCCACCCGACCTATTTGAGTGGAACGATGGCATGAGTATGACAAGTCTTTTGGTATGTAGCAATTTTGGGAGGATGTTAGCATTTCTTATTGAACTTAATGTAGTGTCTGATATTATTCTATTTCATGACAGGCTCTGTTCAATTCAAAGGCGAGCAACGCAACACATAAATCGCGTGTGGATTCTTCAACTTCAAAATAGTTGTAGCATTTAACTTTCATATCTTACAAATCGTTGTAATGTTTAGCATTCTATAATTCTTTGTTGTAGTTCTATAATTCTTTTTTGCAAATCGATAATTTTTTGTTGTAATTCTATAATTCTTTATTGTAAATAGATAATTTTGTGTTGTAATTTTATAATTTTTTGTTGTAATTCTACAATAGAAATCATACTACAAATATCATAAAAATCGACACTAGAAAACACATAATATCTTACACATCGATATACAACAATTGGGCATGATATATTACAAATCGATATACAAAAATTCAACATAATAGCTTACAAATCGATATTAACAAGCAAAACCATATCTCACAAATCGATACTCGAAAACACATAATAGCTTACAAATCGAAAAACGGATTAGCAATGTATGTGGTGTACAAAGGCTTGTAATGTTTGCCCTTCATCAATGAAAATCCAATAAGCGATTAGAAACGTGTACTGTTCATAAATCGTTGTGATGCTCACCCTACGTGAATGAAAATCGTAAAAGGGATTAGCGATATATGTGGTGAATAAAGGCTTGTAATGTTTACCCTTCATTGACATAGACATATCCCGTAAAAGCGATTAGGAAATATCGTTGACATAGACATAGCTCGTAAAAGCAAATCGCGATAGCACGTAGCCTTCATACGTCATTGTATAAATCACGATGGTACATGTCATTCAATTAGACAAAGCTCAATGTCTAAAAGACAGACGTTATTGTGTAAATCGCAATGGTATAACGATTTACACAATGACGTCTATATCAGCCACATCTGAATAAAAATTGCACTGTGCATGAGTACAAATCGCGGTAAAATTGCACGGTCAATGTTTGTGCAAATCATTTGACTTTTATCAATCATTATGTAAATCGCGATAGGAACACAACTCGTAAAAGTAAATCAGTGGCATTTTCACGCTACAAAATGCTAAACGATAATTTTGTATTGTAATGTTATAATTCTTTGTAATTCTACAATAGAAATCATATTACAAATATCATAAAAATCGTCACTAGAAAACACATAATATCTTACACATCGATATACAACAATTGAGCATAATATATTACAAATCGATATTAACAACCAAACAATATCTCATAAATAGACCTTAGAAAACACATAAAATCTTACAAATCTATATACGATAATTCAACATTATATATTACAAATCGAGATTAACAAACAAAACAATATCTTACAAAAATTGTTATAATATCTTATATTGTTGTGGAATTTACATCATTGTGATTTGGGTGTTTGAGGTGGCGATTTGTATGTTCAACACGTGTGCCAGGTTCGTGATTTTGGTTTATGGATCAATGTGAATTTTTTACATAGTTTTAAAAATTTGTTACAAATTTCTGTACACAAAAAAATTGGAAATTGAAAGTTGAACCGAAAATTGCTCTTTCTCTCTCAGTTGTAGAACGTAACCATCTTCACGTTATCCTTGAGAATAGGTAGACGTTTAAAATGACTTTCTTTTACTTCTGGGGGCCTCGCGTCCTTCATAGCTTTCTAGGTAATCTTACAGTCTGGGTTTTTGTATCATCCTCAACTAGAAAATCCTTTAATTCCTCGCATAGTTCTTTGCGAAATCCAGGTATATCATCCTAAAAAAACCCCGAAAATAAGAACAATATAAAAACATAGTAATCAATAATATAGGTTAATAAATAATGTTTAAGTGTACAACATACAACGGTGAATTCTGGTGCTCGTGTATTGCTTTAATATACTTCATTACAAAGATGCCACAATCGATGCCATTAATTTGTAAAGGAGCATCCTCTGCGACGTGAAGCCTCCACAGGCCAATGTCGACACCCAACATGTCTTTGAAAAATCCAACCTGTGGTTTATGCAAAAACAAGTAAATTTTGGGCCACGGTACAAGATACTGTAATCTTAAAGATAGAAACTTACCAAATGCACAATGTCACGATCTACACCAATGTCATAGTCCAAGGAGTTGTATAGTCATAATTTGTGTTCTCTTACATCCAATACGTATAAGACCCAATGTTTTTCTGATTGCCACAATGTAGGAATCAATATCTGCAAATCGATTATAAAATATCTTAAAAAACAAATATGAAAATATGTACTGATACCATAAAAATCGATGTTAAGAATCAGCATATAAATTGATATTAAAAATCAAGCCAATATCTTAAATCGATATTAAGAATCAGCATTGAATCAAAACGACATCTTAAATCGCTATGAAAATTCCTATTGATAGCCTAAAAATAGATATTAAGAATCATCAGAGAAATTGATATTAAGAATCAAAATAATATCTTAAATCGATATTAAGAATCAACATAGAAATCGATATTAAGATTCAGAGCAATATCTTAAATCGATATTGAGAATCAAAATAATATCCTAAATTGATATTAAGAATCAACATAGAAATCGATATTAAGAATCCAAAAAATGTCTTAAAAATCGATATTTAGAATCAGCATATAAATCGATATTAAGAATCAAAACAATATCTTTAATCGATATGCAAATTTCTATTGATAGCTTAAAATCAATATTATGAATCAAAACAGGATCTTAAATAGATTTAACGTCTTACAAATCGATATGGTCACAAACCTTTTCACTTGAAAAAAAGTTTGTCATTTGATCATCGTCACCCCAGTATTATATTCCGTCTAGAAATCCAGCCGTGTATGGCATTCGACAGACAATACTCTGTTGAACAGAACAGTAATAATAGTAAGTTTAAAACATGAAGGTACATTAGTAATTAAAATGACAAAAATAAACATATTAGATAACCGATATACCATAAAATAAGGGGTGACGATGCGAACCGACATGGTTCTTCTCTTGCTTTGAATATACATGACAAAATCGTGTATAGTCTGTTTAGAACAAATGTGCATTTGTTAATATACATACCCATGGCATACGTTAATGTATAACTAATAGTGGTTTCATACGTACAAAAATACTGATAGTGTGTCCTTCTGCAAATTCATCTCGCATCTGGTCGATGTTCTCTTCGAGCACTTTGCTGAGTTTTCTGGCACCTTGTTTTGTAGATATTGCACTGAAATTAGCTGAATATTTAGGAAAATAACTGTAGCATTATATTCAGTAAACGAACTGTAAACAACGTAAAAAGACTGAAGCAGGTTATAGAAATCGAAGGTACCTTTTTTGCGGATGTTTGACTGAATCATAGCGTCCTTCTTCGACATCGATACAGCTTGCGCTTAGAAGGAGGTTAGAGGAAACGTTGGTTTTTCTATTTGTTGCTCACAAAGCAGGTTATAGAAAAGGCAGTTTTTCTTCTTTAAATGAAATGTTGCATGTTCCATGCTATTAAAGGAAACATCTTGTGTGCCTTGCGGAACACGATGATTCATTCATTTATTATTCACGTTGTTTCACAACCCGCCAGTTTTCAAAAATCATGCAAAAAAAGTTTATTAACAAATAAATAAATTACATTGCGCATTAATTAAAAGACATCATTTCATTTGCTAGTATCATCGACACGATGTTAGTACGTGTAAATGAATGACACGTAGCATAACATTAGTAGTGTATCAGATCCTAAACCCTATACTAATGTTATGCAACATTTCTTGCAACTAAAAGAATCACTATACATAATAAACTCAAAACTAGTAATCGTTATAATTGCTATCACAAGAAGTACAAATCATGGTAACTGCATAATCGCTATACCTATTAATCGATAAACTAAGTAATCGCTATCACGCGAAATGCTATAAATAATAAACCCTAAACCAGTAATCGCTATACGATTTAGCAAACGTAAGTACAAATAATGGTATCTTCATAATCGCTATACTGAGTAATCAACATACTAAGTAATCGCTATCACAAGAAACACTAAAAGTATTAAACTTTAAGCTATTAATCGCTATACAATTTAGCAAATGTAAGTACAAATAGTTGTAACTTCCTAAACACTATATATATTAATCGCTATATAGAGTAATCGCTATCACAGGAATCGCGATACATAATAAACCCGAAGCCAGTAATCGCTATACGTAAGTATAAATCATGAAAGAGTTAGTGGCACTTCTGTGTTACACTTATTAAGGAAAGAATTATATAATTACAACAAAGAATGTCAGAATTACAACATAGAATTATCAGGATACACAAATCACATATGTTTATTCACTTGCGCTTGACGAGTCAGATAGACCTATAACTCATCTCTTGCTTGCACTTGGTGGAGTCTCTTTATTCGGTGGCCTCTTCGTTCCCTTGATCTTATATAACCCACTGGTAATCAACTCAACCAACGACCCAATTTGTTTACTCAAATTCTGCATGTCCTTCCGTAACTCCTTATTCTTACTCTCCAACATCGTAAACCTTTGGTCAGATGATACCTTCTCCCTTGGGAGCTGTGTTTGCTCTTTATTGTGTACTGCAACAAATGAAATCGTAGCATCCACCAAATGGACACGATGGACATTACGTCTATGTTGGTGGATGACATGTTTGGGGACAAGAGTGACCTCACATTCAGGTTGCTTCTCCTCAATCTGTCGATTTTCATGCATGGGTTGCCAATAATGTTTGAAATAGTTGGGGTCATATTGTCGTTCTTTATAATCATATGGTATGGCACGAACACCTCCTTTGTTCCAGTTATCCAATTGTTCTCTGAAGCGTTCATGTCAATTCACGTTTGTGGCCCCACCAACATTATCTTCCTTTTCAATGCCAGAGGCAATTTTGGTATCGACTGTCCCAAGCCAACTTGTAGGAGTACTCAACTACCATGTTGCATCTCGGCTTCACATTTGCTAAAGAGACAAATATCGCATACAGACAGTCTCGCATCCTCGACAACAACCTCGTCATCCTCATCCTCCCCATCCCCATAAGGTCTTCACACAACTTGTATAATCAAGATTGTGGTTTAGATATAGACATAATTATTCATGCAAAATGCTGAATGCGATAACTATTTGTACTAAAGAAAACAAAATGATAAATGCAATTATTAGTTAAGAATGCTAAACATTACAATGATTTACGGTAATAAAAGTTAGATGCAAATGTGATAACGATTTGTACTAAGGAAAATGAAATGCCGAATATGATGATTACTTGAGAATGCTAAACATTACAATGATTTACGGTAATGAAAGTTAGATGCAAATGCGATAACGATTTGTACTAAGGAAAAATGAAATGCCGAATGCGATGATTACTTGAGAATGCTAAACATTACAACGATTTACTGTAATGAAAGTTAGATACAAATGCGATAACGATTTATACTAAGAAAAATAAAATGCTGAATGCGATGATTAGTTGACAATGCTAAACATTACAATGATTTACGGTAATGAAAATTAGATGCAAAGGCGATGACGATTTGTACTAAGGAAGACAAAATCCTAAAGCGATGATTACTTAAGAATGCTAAACATTATAATGATTTACGCTAATGAAAGTTATGCAAATACGATGACAATTTTTAATAAGGAAGACAAAACCCTAAAGCGGTGATTACTTAAGAATGCTAAACCATATAACAATTTATGCTAATGAAAGTTAGATGCATAGGAGATAACGATTTGTACTAAGGAAGACAAAATCATAAAGCGATGATTACTTAAGAATGTTAAACATTACAACGATTTTAAACCATTTACCTCATTTAATTGCAGCCCATCTAAAATGAATTGAGCATTTTCGTACTTGACATTTATTGAAGCCCACACGCCGATCATGGAAAAACCAAAAACCGTAGGGCCACATTGAGGATGCAAGACGATAATATGCACCCAAGTTCAGGCCTACAAAAATAATATATTTGTAAGACTACAACCTTCAACGAGCTTAGTCCACAAGCACTAAATATGTAATAAACAAATACCTGAACAAATGGCCAAAACCCCTTGACGGTTTTCATACCCCTACTCGCACAGTAAAGTTGACTGTACAAGTGTGCAAGCATAGCAGCACCCCATGCCCAGTTGTCGACTTCATCTAAGTCTTCCAGGAACTGCAGCCATAAGTAACTTATTCTCGATCCAGAACATTCAAAAAATAAAGTAAGTCCAAAAAAATAAAAAAAGGAAGTTGTGCAACTCTTGGTCAGTTGCTTCAGATGCACATGCAATGGACCGACCTTTCCATTTATTACAGAAAAAATAAACTTTCATCGATAAGGAATTGCCTCCACCAGAAATACACTCACGTCATTCCTCCATCGACATTCCTAGAAGGGTCGTGCAATTGTCCCTTGGGTTATAGTTTGAATCCCGTGTTAGGACACCACTGTCATGGCACTTAAGACCCGTAATTCGTGTCACATCTTCTAAGGTCATGGTCATCTCAAAACCCCCAAACTGGAACGTGTTCATCTTATGGTTCCACTTATTGACCAGGTGGGTCATGGTGTTCCAACAATTTTTAAAATAATGTTGGTCCAGAAGGCTGTCGAAGTGCATATTTCATAATCGGTCCTTCTGATATCCACTCAGCTTTCTGAACCACGACAGAACTACAGACTACTGACATCTCCCTTTTAGCTTTTCACATGCTGCTCTACTTCTCTTCTGACCTGCCTGTAACACAAAATATCAAATCATAGTTAATCTCTATACATAGTAATCGCTATCGCACTAATTGCTATACGAAGTAATCGCTATCAACTATAAGAAAAACATGGATTAGCGATGGATGCTATCTGTCACTAATCCATCTCTAATCTGTCACTAAACAGTTTAGCGACGGATTGGCGATGGATTAACTATGGATAGCGTATGTTACATAATCCTGGTCGCTAATTAGCGATAGAACTTATCTGTTGCTACTTCCATCGCTAATTTGCGACAGATTAGCGACAGACATGATCCGTCATGAGTACATCGTTAATTTAAATTAGCAACAGATAATATCCATTGCGAGTACATCGCTATTTTAAATTAGCGACGGATATTATCTGTCGCTAATTTTTTTAAAAAAATGCTCCCTACCGGGCGATATTCCGGTAGTAATAGGCTAGACTTGTACTGCACCACACATGTGTTGCACCCGAGCAGCCCGGCCCACCACTGCAGGGTCTTTTGCACAGAACCAGCATGCTCTCCAGTGCGCTCTCTGGCACACTCTCTAGCGCACTCTCCGATGCGCGCTTTGAACTGGCGCTCTTTGAACCGGCGTGCTCTCCAGTTCTGCACAATGCAATGGCTGGTAAGCCACAAGCCTGTCCTCCTTAGCGACACCATCCATGCCAACATCGCCTACGGCAAGCATGGCTCCGTCTCTGAAGACGAGATTATGGCCACCGCGGAGGCGGCGAACGCTCACCGGTTGATCTCAGCGCTCCCATGGGGCTACGACACCCGCATGGGCGAGCACGACGTCCAGCTCTCTGGCGGGCAGAAGCAGAGGATCGCCATCGCCAGAGCCATCATCAAGGACCCCAAGATCCTCCTCCGTGATGAGGCCACCTCCGCGCTCAACGCGGAGTCAGAGTACATAGTCCAGGAGGCACTGGACAGAGTGATGGTGAGCAGGTTGACCGTCGCCATCGCCCACCGCCTCTCCACGATCAGGGGCACCGACGTGATCGTCGTGGTGAAGAACTAAGCAATTGCTGAGGAGGGTAGCCATGAGACACTCGATGGCATCAAGGATGGGCTCTATGCTTCGTTGGTGGTGCTCCATATGGGTTCTTTCAGTTAGGCCTTCCAACTACGGGGTGTTCTGCACAACGCAGTGGTTACACCTCTGAACCGGAGCGCTCTCCGGCGCCCTCCCGACCTGGTTCCTTCGCTTGTCCGTCGACCTCAAACCATAACCCCCAACAAAATCGTTAGGCCAGGAACGGAAAGCCACGCTTGGAAAAGAAAATGACTTACCGAACCGGAGAGGTTGGGCTGGCCTGGTCCTTCAGCACCGACGAGCAATTCCGACTCCTCTTCTTCCTCGCGTTCCTCCACCACGAAGTCATCATCGTTCGAGAAGTCATCGGTTTAAATTTCGAATGGGGGAGAAAAGGAAAATTTTGCGCCTTAGATGGGATGGTTTAAATAAAAAATTAGTGAGGGAATTATTCCATAGTTAATCCATCCCTAATTAGCGAGGGAATAATTCCCTCGCTAATTAGCATTTTTCTTGTAGTGTTTGACGACGAAAAAAATTCGTCGCTTATTAGCGATGGAATTATGAGGGAGATATTTTTGTTGCTAATTTTGTAAATATTTTGAATGTTAGTGACGGATAGTTTTCTCTCGTTAATCCGTCGCACATTTGCGATGAAAAAAATTTGTCGCTAATCCATATTTTTCTTGTGGTGATCACATTAATCACTATACATAGTAATCGCTATACAGAGTAATCACTATCACAGTAGTTGCTTTAAAGAAAAATCACTATACATAATAATCGTTGTACATAGTAATCGTTATACATAGTAATCACTATTCATAGTAATCACTATTCATAGTAATCGCTATATATAATAATACCTACAACAGTGCATCACGACATACAATAGCAATTACCGTACTTTTGTCACACTTTTCTCCTCTTCAACCCCTCCCTTCCTTTGCTTTTATACTTATTCCTTCCTTTCGTCCAACTTCTGCTTTTTCCTTTCCCTTTCCTTCTCATCCTTCTGTTTCTTCCTTTCTTTTTTCTTTTCTTCTTCGTCCTGCTTCTTCCTTTCTCTTTCCTTCTCTTCCTTGTCCTCCTTCTCTTTCCTTTGTGTAAGATAATATAATACGATGTGCTTTAGTGAATAGAAATTTCTTGTATGATTTTGTGAATTTTTCATAATTATACCTATATGGATATACGAGGTCTGAAATCACATAAATGAGATGTATACAACAATCGAAGGCAGACTGTGATGAATTAACTTCTGCGAATTCTGAGGTAAATTCATAATATGCATATTTAGTTTATCCCCAAATTTGAGACCCAAAAAAGGAAAAAACCTTATTATTTCATGTGAATTACTGGAAACATGTATTGATAGAATGTGAGTCACAACGAGAGCAAATTTCACGAAAGATGAGATTTTCTTGAGATAGGCTTTGAGGATTTATTTGTAATTGAAAAATTAAGAATAAAAATATGTGGTGATATTTTATCTTTTTTTTATTATTTAAACTAAAAAAGAATTATTTTTTATTTTATCATTTTTGGAGCTAGGTTTGACTAGGGGGCGACCCAAACCCTTGGTCGACCGTCTAGTGAGATGGTTGTGGCCATGAGGACTAGCTGGTCAAGGGGTTGAACAGTCTGGGTAGTGGCATGGAGGTAAAACTCTATCTTCTTTTTGAATGCCGGTCATGGGTTGGCCAAGTGGGCAGCAGCCCATGGCATTTTTGAAAGGCTTTAAGTGTAGCTTAAATGACGTGTTTTCATTAGCTATAATGGGCGGCATCCTTGGGGCTCCCCATGTAATATTTTCAAAATTTTAATGGCAATTAGATAGCCTCTTGAATGGCATTTTTGAAAGCTCTTTAAAGGTTTTTGAAAAGAAGAAAGTGTATGGTGGAGTGGGCGGCTATGGGGGGGCGTGAATCACCCCTAGCCACCCATCTTTTACAGATTTAATCCCAGTCTTAGGTTCATTTAGCATTAAAGTATAAAAATTCTAATGGAAGGAGAGAGAGAGCATTCTTGGAGTTGGCAAGTTAGAGCTCCCTCTCATTCTCTCTCTCATTCCCATTCCCATTCCCATTCCCATTCTCATCCCTCTCTAGCCATAGGGTGTGGCTTAGCCACCATCTGCGTAGAGCACTTGCAACCGAACCTCATCTTCAACCAAATCAAGGTGAAGCTTCAACTCACTATTTTCGTTTTCTCTTGAAAAAAAAATTGTACATGGTATGAACATGAAGCCATGAAGTCGAACTCATCTATGAATGTGTGACTCTTGGCGGATTAGCTACTCTAGTTGATGTTTAAGGTTGTTTGAGCACCCTATCTTTCATTTCATGGAACAAGAGGGGCTCAAGACCACCGACTTTACACTCGGTTTGAAGGTCATTGTTTTATTTCATGCTTGTAAAAAAAATTTATAATCGGCATACAAGATGTAGTTTCGCCTTATGCTTTCTTGTTTCGTAAACCATTTTTGGTGGGAATGCCTCTTGAGCTTTGTTTCTATTCACTAAAGCTAGTTGTTGTGTTCTCTTTTATTGCATATATGAAAACGTGTAGTTTCTTGGTCTTTAGTTGGGTTTCACACAAGGTTTTTCTTATGTGAATTTGAGCTAATGCGTCCTCAGCCCCTCTCACTGTCATGAGGCGGCTGGGACCCTCTCTTGAACCTCCTGGGTAGTCGAAGCTCAGGTCTGGACTCGGGTGTGGCTCAGTCCAGCCATGGCCACCCCTTCCAATTTCTTTCATTTCACTCAAATCCCCTTTCCAACATTTTTTTCTTTTATTGTTATTTTCTTTTTCGGTATTGCAGGGTGTTCGGTTGGTCTGTCCCCTACTGAGACAGACCCAGCTAGGTGCACCCTGGTCCAAGCAGGGCTCGACCAGGTGCACCCAGCTCCCTTGGCCATTGAGGTATTTTCCCCCTTGGCGCGCGGCAAGCTACCGAGTAGCCTAGCCGACCTGGCTGTATGGTTCAGGCCCCTGTCCTATGATAGAGCCTGATCTGAACTGTGGATTTAGACCATGGGGTCTGTCAGTCCGTATGGTTGGGTCCAGAGGACCAGACCCGAGGCCCAACCCCTTTGCTTTTTAGACTTGGTGCATAGTGGCCGCCGGGTGCTAGCCGCACCCGGGTAACCGCCTTGGACCTGTTGCTTTATAATAGTGTGTCAGGTCTGAACCGTGGGTTCAGACAAAAACTATGTCAGACCTTTGAGGCCTGGTCTAGAGGACCAGACTCATGGCCTCATCTCTCAGTTTTTCCTTAGCAAGGTGGTTGCCATCGAGTGATTAGCCGCACTTGGGTAGCTTGCAGGCTGGACTCTTTGCCTTAGACCTGCTACTATATGGCAGCCCTTGGCCTGATTAGTTGGTTCAGTCCAGGGTGAGCTCTGGACTGAGATCTGGTCCAAAAGACCAGATCCCCTTTCTCTTGGTTTGCACATTGGTAAGGTGTAGGCACGCGTTGGGTGTTAGAGCCCCCGGGTGCCTAGCCGGCCATGGTCTGGTCTGTGGACCTGTTGCACTAGGTGTGCATCACCGGACTGAACCCGTTTGATTCAGATCTGGGGCCCTTCTCAGACCTATAAGGTCTGGTCCGAAGAACCAAACCCTAAGTGTTGCGGTTCGGTCTTAGTGGAACACCTTTTGATGCCCAATGAAAGAATATATATATATATATATAGAGAGAGAGAGAGAGAGAGTTTTCTTTGGATTTTCGGGTGTGTATGATGTATGGATTAAGTGTACCGTGATCACTGTCTAGTAGACCCAGTTGGATACTTGGCACACTTTGTGCCTTGTTCAAATACATGTTTTGTGGCCCTACGGGTCCCAATTAGTGTTTTGGACATGTCGGTACTTCGTACCTCATTTTTGACATTCGGGTAGCCGAATGGGTGATTGGGTCCGGAGTAAACCACGTGTTCCTCCGCAGTCCCGTCGTGGCAGCATTTGTATGAGTTGTCGGGTGAGCTTTACGCTACCCACACGTACATAGGTTTTTTTTCTTCTTTATCTTAAAGTTTCCAATAGTTATATCTATAACCATCATTTTGGTACCGTGGGATTCTGCAAGTGCAGAAATTTTTTGTGAAAATGCTAATGTAATTCCCATAAGTTGGGAATATTCTAGACTTCATTCTCGACATGTAAGTGTGTCGAATTCATGAATCCTCTTATAGAATTTGTTCCACTTTGTCAGCATCAGAGCGAGATATTTGGTGAACATTATGTAACCCATTGGTATATATACATACATAATTGTTCTTCGTACCGTATTTGCATTGTTTTTTCCCGCAAGTGCGGCGACCAACCGTGGAAATGCCAATGTAATTTCCATACGTATGGGAATATCTTAAATTTCAATCTCAACACGTGAGTGTGTCGAAATCATGAATCTTTCCTATGAAAGTGACCTCGCTATGCAAGAATTGCCAATTTATGACATTTGAAGTTCTAACTACTTGAAATTGTAATTATAAGCTTGCAATACTTGTTTCAGCTTAATGTACATGCAATTATGATTGAGTTGTGCTCTTTGAATTGTGTATCTCTTGAAAATATGGAATTATACACTCACTTCCACATTCTCATGTAATTGAAATGTGTTTTTCCTTGATATGCATATGTGTCTTTGTCTCTGTTTCATAATTGTGCGATTAACTTGAGATTATGTGCTTCTTAGTGTCACACATGCACGTAGCACATTGATACTTGTACTACTTAGTATGTACCTCGAAAGGGTATATTGTGGTCTCGTGCTTGAGGCATTGACGAGTGCACAAAGTGCACATTATACTTGTGATGTAAAGAATGATAAAGGCTTAAACACCATAGAGTATGAGCAGTACACTGTTGCGGTTTTTAGACTCAGTTGGAATCTTTGGGCGATGGTTCCATGTTCGTGAGTGAGCTCACATATATCTATACCCAAGAAATGAAAAAGATAAAATGGTGTTTTGATCGCCTTCATAGACGATGTTCTCTTTGTTGGTCTTGTGAGGCTGAGCACGTGAATGAGTATGCTAAATCCTCGTTTGTGTACCCTGCGGGTACCACGAGTCATAAAATACCTCGAAAGGAGGTATGACTGGATAAATGAGCCTAAGAAAGATAAACCAATGCGCCCCATTCACAAAACAGTTCACCTTAGAGAGGGTGGATGGTACAACCCTGAGTGACTAGTCATTACTACGACACGTGCTTTTATAAGAGCTGAAGCATCATTTGACCTCCAGTCACTCAGAGTTAGAGAAGTCGAGGTGACCTTTTAAGGTACCTCACTACTGCAGTAGTATGGATTGCAATCCTTACCTATGCGAGGGTCTCTCTCAGTTGTGTGCTGCTCGCATGAGGTTTACTCGATCTGTAGTATCCTCAGTTACCACATTAGAAATTGAATAACAAACGTCGGGTGCATGGCTCACAAAATGCGAGGTTCTTTTGCGTACCCGAAGGAGTAATCAGAAGAACTTAAATACTAACCAATCACAGCTAATGTACCTTAGTAGTTCCTTACTTGCTACTTTCTTTACTGCTCTCGTACTGCTTTCCTTAATGTTCTTAGCTACTTGTGTACAGTAGATGCGTAGTTCCTTGTTTTACTGCTACAACCTGTTCTACTTGTACTTTTGTGGTTATTTATAATTGTAGCACATACACTTACCTGACACTTGCATGCACATACATGCTGACACATATTTCAGGCTATATACATGTTTTTTCTTTGAGAAATGGAGATATTTGTTGATTCTTCACCATCTGGCAAGAGTGCTGACCCCATTTTATGGGGATGCAGATGATGAATAGGTACATCGGCGATGTGACGACGCATGGTCTGGAGGCTTGGGGACCCACACTTAGTGTAACGACCCCAACTCATACCCTTTGAAAATGCAGAATATATATATATATATATATATATATATATATATATATATATATATATATATATATATATATATATATATATATATATATATATATTTTTTAATCATTGCGGAAAACTTCCTAGAGACCCGGGATCCTCACAGTTCCAATTCCAATTGGATATCCCAAACACCATAAACGAATTTGCAACCATCATCCATAAGAACCAAAATAATTTCTTTATTTATGAATAAGAGTAAATTTCAGAGACAAGGTTTTATTCGACTGAAAATAAAGCAACAACTGAAAAAGCAAGAACTGAAACAAAAAAAAGAGTCACTCTGTCTTCTGCTAAAGTTGTCAAGCCCAAGTATGACTCTCATCCATTCCCAGTAGCTAGTCCAACCTCATTGTTCACCATTTCCTGTGAAAAACCAACAAAATAGGGTGTCAAAACCGAAATTCTGAGCACAACTACTTCTAAAGAAACCAAGTGAGACAAAGAACATGGATAAGATTTCATGTAATGATTTGAGTGAGTGCAAATATAAGATTTGCAGAATTCAAGTAACCATACATGCAACCATTTACACCTGCTAAGCAGGAAAATAAAGCAGTAAGGCATGAGCGTATACAAGAACTAAGTAATAAGATCTTTCAACATGTTTTTTAGAAAGTAAATAACATACCACCACCATATCATGTCATGATATAGAGAACAATTCAAATATACATGATCTAATGCATAACAGGAAGATGCATGACTTCTTTTCAATGCATGAGTTTTTTTATTATCTTACCTTTAAGTTTTTTTTTCCTTTGCATATGCATGCCCTATTAAATGCACACAACTTTAAGTTCCTCTTTTTAATTACCGTTGCCTGCGGATACACCAAACAGGTATAATCCCTGAGGTCAAGTAGGTTCCCAGGGTAGCTTAGCACATAATTTGTATTTTATTACTGGGTTCCAACATAGCCCTCGACGGAATCACCTTCGGAACATTAGACCTTCACATCTAATGTCAAGGAAACAAAGGACACCCCATGCCCACATGTGTCACTTCCTTGGTACCATAAACAACAACTGTGTCAAACACACCACTCTTGGGTAAAGTGGCGGACTCTCCCTAAAACCGTGGCCAGGAGAAAGAACCTCAATATTGGGTTCAGGGGACAAAATTACAACACACAGAGTTTTTGTATCCTCACAGTCTCCCCAAGACCAGATCTCTAAGATTCTCATACTCCAGATGAGATATCCCAGAACGTATATTACATTGTTCTTATCCATTATATTTTTATTTAAGTCAATTCTTTAAGTTTGCAACACCATATGCAAAAGTAAAGTGAAAACCCGCATCCTCCCTTGCGGGGACCCTTACGGGACTCCAGCCCATATAAACATCTAGAACAGTGTAGTAGTGTGTCATACCAACTTATGTGGTTTAAGTGATGCAGTTAAAAACATATGTGAAAAGAACCAAACCCACGGCTCTTCAAGCCGGTGACGGTTCATTTAAGCCATCGATGCATCACATAATAAAACCAAGTAGTGTTTATTCATAACACTAGGCCAATAGTGTCAAAAGCATGTGTACTCATGTCATCATAAACCCAAACATATACATATCATTACTCATTCATATGCATTTTCCCTATGTGTGATACCTACATCATATACGTGTATTAACCAATGCACATTTCTTTTGAATGTGTGAGTGTACACATGCAATGCAGATTCTCATCAAGCGTACATGCTCACAAAAATGTCAATAACCGATTCATGATCACATTCACGATTGTACAACCAGTAGAGTGATATGCTAAGATAATATTTCACATATTCATCGGGCAGAAGTATAAGTTTCTGCATATGCTAGACAAGTTGGTCGGGCTTACCAATCCTGGACCTGCCATCCTTCTAGCTAAATAAAAGATATAGTAAATTTAGAGCCTGTCAACTAGCCGAGCCGATTGGATCAGCTGGAGTTGGTTGTCCAGCAAAAACCATCGTTTATATTGAAAATGCATAAGCTTATAAAAAGTAGCGCCTTAAGCGACTGGCAAGGGCAAGTACAACATTCGATTCTTGTTAAACCATAGATCATGACGTAGGCAACTTTTATGTGCAGTGCAGGTGAAAATGAAAAAGATGTAAAATACTAAGTTTTAGTTTTCCCTAAATGCAGATTTCCAATTAACAGTCATCAACATCACATAAGTAAGAAAGTAAACATTTCTATAAGGTTTCTGTTTACCGTAACATGTAGATTTTAAACTATTTGTCCTCAACATTATATAAAAATGAAAATGAGCATTTCTACTGAGCTTCAACAACATCGCATAAGTAAGAAAATAAACATTTCTATAAGGGAATTTTTTTGGCAGCCTAACGTATCAATGTACTGGGGCTAGTATAAATATTTCCAGAAACCTGTAAATTCATTTATCACCCTTCATCTCACAGGAAATAGATTACAAAGGTTATATTTCACAGAACAAAACTTTAACTTCAATACACTGATCTCACTAATATCATGCATAAAATGACAGAAATCAACAAGGCAAATCAATTATCATAAGGACTGTCAAACAAAACAAAAAGAGAAACATTCATTCCCAAACCAATCGCTCAGGGTGATCAAAACAGGGAAAACCCTTGTTTCACGATTTCAGGGTATCTGTCCCCATCAGAATTCCGTAAGCCCTCTTAGGAAAATCCAAGAACAAATTCGTTAACAGAGGTCTGAAGCCCTTTAACATAAATCAAACCCCCTTCTATCAGGAAAACCCAAAATCCCCAAAAATTTACAGATTTCGGATTCCCTGCCCCCATTCATTATGATTTTCATAGTTGCCCAAATGGACTCAGTTTGCAGAAATTGAAAGGTACCCCAAATCTCCCTTTCACTGCGTGTTTCCGGCAACCACAAAACCGGAATTGAAAACCCTCAAAATTTCAATTCAGGTTGCCATTCACGAAACCCACACACACATCTCTCGACAGATGGGAACCCTAAAGAAGAAAAATAGAAAATCCTACCAACCACGCAGAGCTCCCTGGGTTTCTCATCTCGAATCCATACACGGAATCGAACCCATCCTTGATTCCTCACCCAGACTCTAAAGAAGAACCATACCTTTCTCTGATGAGTTTTCCGGTGATTGGAGGCTGCAGTCGTGAGGGCAGTGCCGGCTGGTGTCGCTCCACTCCGTTGTCGAGCTCGGGTCGCGGGTGGAGCAGATACACAGATGGGAGGTGGTCAGTGACGATGTCTCCGGATCGAGCGGCGGCGGCGGCTGTTGCAAGGTAGGGAGCGCACGAGAGAGGGGGAAGAAGAGGGCCGAGTGAATAGGGCGAAACCCTCTCCACCCCCTCCTTTTATCTCACCGACCCCCCCCCCCCCCTCTATCTTCTCCGCCAGACGCAGGGTCGGTTACACCATTTTATAACCGCCCCCTCCTCCCCTTCGATGAATGCAAGAATCGTGCCCTAGGCACGATTCTTGTTTCCCTTTTGCTTTATAAAACACGCACCGTGTTCGGGTCTGAACCCCATGACCCGCGATATCAAATCCAATTCACAACTGGATCTGGGTTGCCAAGAGCTACCGGATCCTCAGTTGGATCCTTGTTGGTCCGACCCTTGTACCAGAGTTATTTTATTTTTTTCTTATAAATACTATTAATTATTTATTTGATTAAAAATTAATATTATAAGTATAATTTAACACCCCATTTTGTGGGTTATTTACGGATTCGGGTAACGGGTCTGCACTCTGCAACTTGGGATCCAAATCCCAATTTGGATCTGAGCGGGTTATAAGAGTGGATCCGTCTAAAACTATTTACTATTTTCCTTAATTTATTATGATTTATATATATATTAAAATATATATATACATGTATATGGATCCGGAAGGTGGATCCTGGACCCATCTACGCACCATCGTAAATAGTTATCCCTCGAATTATTTAATTATTTAAAAATTATTGCACTTATATATACATATAAGATTTACGAGGTAAATTTATTCGTAAAGATCCCTTTATGGGTTCTGGATCCGAAATTTGGATCCCAGGCCCAAATCATATAGAATCACTTAATTTTTTCGGGTATTACACTTAGCTACAAATCCTGGCTCCTTTTGGTTTTGGTGTTTTAAAGGGATGTTCCTCTTGTTTTTTAGAGATTGTGAGAATTGATGTACTTGTCTCATTTTGTATTTAAACACTTTGGGTTGTATATTTTGGACTTGATAGATATGTATCACTTACATGTGGCCCACTCAGACTTGCGGCCTTTTTTTACCGTTGTTTACCCCTTTCTTTTGATGATTTTCACTGTTGTCATAAAAACCATTTCAAAAAAAAAATAAAAAATCAAAAGATTTTTCCAAGGTCGGGGTTTGGAGCGCCACACTTTGTCTTTTCTTCTCTTTCTCGTCCTCCTTCTTCTTCCTTTGCCTTTCCTTCTCTTCCTCATCAGCCTTTTCCTTCCTTTGTCTTTCCTTCTCTTCCTCATCCTCCTTCTCCTTCCTTTGCCTTTTCTTGTCTTCTTCATCCTGAATCTGCTTCATTTGCCTTTCCTTTTTCTTCTTCTTCAATTGTCTTTGCTTCTCTTCCTCCTCCTCCTTCTTCTTCAATTGCCTTTGCTTTTCTTCTTCCTTCTTATCATTCCTTTGCTTTTCTCTCTCCTCCTCTTCCTCCTTCTTTTGCCTTCGCTTCTCTCCCTCCTCTATATTCTTCCTTTGCTTCTCCCTCTCCTCCTCTTCCTCCTTTTGTCTTCGCTTCTCTTCCTTCTTCTCCTTATTATTCCTTTGCTTTCCACTATCTTCCACCTCATCCTTCCTTTGCCTTGGTTTCCTTTGTTTTTTTTCATTATCCTCCTCATTTCTTTCATTTTTCTTGTCTTTGTCATCCTTCTTCTTTTTCACTGTTGGATTATCATCTTCAATATCTGACGGATTAGGCTCTGGTCTATACTTTACCAACAATTGCTCCATTTCTTTATCATTCTCAATCTTCATTATTCTGTAGTACGCTTTTACTTGCTTATACAAAGCATACTCTTGGAGGTTTACGTCAAGAGTTTTTTCCGCTGACGACAAAGTGTTTCTTCTCTTAGGAATGTAAACCATTGGAAACCTGCACAACACAAAAACTTATCGAGACGACAAAGGGTGCTCCGGCGAAAGAAGATGAAGCGTTAGAATTTTTGTAGAATGTTTAGGGGGAAATATTGCGAAGAACTCCTTTTATAGCCGAGGAGTTTAATGCTTATGGGACCCGCCAAAGTTTTTTTGTCAGTTCACGTTTTTGGCGGTTCACGTCTTATAATAAAATATTTTAAAATGACGTCGTCGGCCACAAAGATCTGCCTTTGTTGCAAAAATATTGTCATAGTATAACGTAATCGGATTATCAAATATCATACAAATCGATATAAAAATTACTGTTGATAGCTTATAAATCGATATACAGAATCAGGATAGAAATCGATATTTAGAATCAAGTCAATATCTTAAATCAATATTAAGAATCAAAACAACATCTTAAATCGATATAGAAATTTCTATTGATATCTTAAAAATCGATATTTAAAATCAAAACAATGTCTTAAAACGATATTAGGAATCAAAACAATATCTTAAATTGATATTAAGAATCAGCATAGAAATCGATATTAAGATTCAGAACAATATCTTAAATCGATTTGAAAATTTGTGTTGATATCTTTAAAATTGATATTTAGAATTAGAACAATATCTTAAATCGATATTAGGAATCAAAACAACATCTTAATTGATATGCAAATTCCTATTGATATCTTAATAATCGATATTTATAATCAAAACAGTATTTTAAATCGATATTAAGAATGAAACAATATCTTAAATCCTTATTAAGAATCAGCATAAAAATCAATATTAAGATTCAGAACAATATCATAAATCAATTTGAAAATTCGTATTGATATCTTAAAAATTGATATTTAGAATAAAAAAAATATCTTAAATCGATATTAATAATCAAAACAATATCTTAAATCGATATACAGAATCATGATAGAAATCGATATTATATTGAATTGTCGTATCGATGATTAATATATTATGATTTGTCTATTGTGATTTATACATTGAATATCCTATTGTGATTTGCCTTTACGAGCTTTGTCCAAGCGATTTGCTTGATACCGATTATCCTTTCACGAATTAATTTTATGAGCTTTGTATAAGTGAACATGTCCTACCGTTATTTATACAATGATTGATTTATAAAAGGCGGAAGGGAAAATACAATAAACAAATCGACACGATGTTTAGGCATAGTAAACGATAAATCGAGTAAACTTCAATGATACATTATAACCACATTCATTTATAAAATATATGAGTGTTGCACATTCTTTGCTTGTCATGCAAATATCCTCAGTTGAACATTCTATGCTTTCAGAGTGTTGTACATTCTTTGTTTTCAGAGATCCTCCAATGTTATCACTCTTGGCACGGAGTTCATATTCCAGCTAGCAAGAGCTCTAGAGAGATATATATGTGATCGACACATAGAATCGCTTTGCAGCAGGAAATGAGCGCACTCTTGAGAATATGCTTCACAAACCAATGCTCAGGCACTCACCCTAGAAGGAACCAATACTATGTGCATATTTGTCATGAAGTATATCGAAGGTAGGCAGATATTTTTTCAACTACGGATTATGGTTTGTGAACAATAAAGGGTCCGACAGTAGGAATAGATCAAATAGATGAACATCACCCTCTGTCTATCATGCAGAATATTTGTGCTTGCTCTGGTATGGCGGCAACGATTGAAGATGATTATGGTCGTTATATTATGTGTAAGCTTCGATATACTTCACGACAAATACGTCATAGTCGTATGTGTCATAAATATATCGATGTATACACAGAAGATAACAACCATAATCATCATCAAAGATTATACAGATCTTTTCTCACGGCGTGAAACAACTACGTTATCAGCATCAAAACCCATCTATCAAGCACAGATAGAAGGAACACATAAGAACAAAGAAAAAAGAAAAATACAAGGGAGAAGAAGAAGAAGGTGGAGGAGAAAAAAGAAGAAGAAGAAGTTGCACTGCCGCAGAAAAGAGGAAGAGAGGTTAAATAGATTAGAGTTTTAGACATGGACAACGGGTCTGGTAGGGTAGGGTTTTACATAGAATAGGGTTTTACACAAATCTATATTAGGGTTTTACATAGAATATGGTTTTACGCACGTGTACACAAATTGATACGACGTTTAGACTTAGTAAAGTACAAATCGATTTAGAACTTAATGACTATTAAAAAGTTGTAAATCGCTATCACTGTTATATAGAAGAAGTGTTCTATCACGATCTGTACATCAACAGACATTGAGTTAAAGTTGCAAATCGTTATCACTGTTTTATAGAAAAAGTGTTCTATCAAGATCTGTACAACAACGAACCTAAATCGTTAACGATTTGTCCTATAACGAGTTTTGTTTACCAGCTTTGTCTATGTGAACGATATCCTATCGCGATTTGCTTTTACGAGTATTTTCTACGCGAATGATATGTCGTATCACGAATTACCTAATGACTGATTCATAAAAGGCGAAAAGGAAATAGCTTTAAACAAATCGACATAATGTTTAGACTTACTAAAGAATAAATCGACACGATGTTTAGGGTTTAGGATTTAGGGTTTTAGGGTTCAAAGTTATGGTCTAGGTTTTAGGGTTTGGGGTTTAAGGTTAAGGGTTTAGTAATTTATTAAGGGTTTAGGGTTTAGCGTTAGGGTTTAGTAAGATATTAAGGGTTTAGGGTTTAGTAATATATTAAGGGTTTAGTGTTTGCCGTTAGGGTTTAGTAAGATATTTAGGGTTTAGGGTTTAGGGGTTATGGTTTAGGGTCAGGGTTTAGGGTTTAGGGTTTATGATTTAAGGTTTAGGGTTTATGATTTCGGGAAAAGGGTTTAGGGTTTATGGTTTAGGGTTCAGGGTTTCAGGTTTAGGGGTTATGGTTTAGGGTTTCGGTAAAAAGGTTTAGGGTTTAGTAATATATTAAGGGTTTAGTGTTTGCCGTTAGGGTTTAGTAAGATATTTAGGGTTTAGGTTTAGGGTTTAGGGTTTAGGTTTAGGGTTTAGGTTTAGGGTTTAGGGGTAGGGTTTAGGGATAGATACTTTTAGTATGTAATTGAAACTTGTGCGTGAGGAATACAATTGTAGGGACATGAGTTGGCCATTTGCGTGTTCAAATCGTTGCTCCTTTAGCGGTTTCTATGAAAATCACATCGTACATATAATTAAATAATTGTCACGTGAATCGCTATCATCAACAATTATAAATTGCTATTTCATCAAATGTATAAATCGTTTCTAATTTAAACGTACAAATCGCTGCTTCAAACTTACAAATCGATGTATAAATCGCACCCTTCATAAGTACATAGTGTTGTAACATTTAAGCTTCAATAGTAAACCTCGTTGTACGATTTAGCAAACTTGAGTACAAATCTTGGTAACTTTATATATCATAAATCGCTATTGCGTTAAATGTATAAATTGTTGTTGCTTTAAACGTATAAATCATAACTCATAAATCATAAATAGTGTCGATTTGGCTTTGTTACCAAAAAATGTGTCATTCAATATCTGATGGATCAGGCTTCGCGATTTGTATTTATGATTTATAAAGTTACCACGATTGCGGTTGTCCAGGGCTTGTGAAGCATAACAGTACTTACGTTTATCGTATCGATTTGTAATATGAATAAGCGATTATGCTGAATTGTTGTATCGATTTGTAGTATATTATGCGATATGTACATCGATGTGTGTGTTCAAATCGTTGCTCAGTTAGCAATTTCTATTAAACTCGTTGCACATTATTTAAAGTATGAATCGTTGTAAATAGATATTATGTGTTTGCTAGTGTCAAATATTACGATATTTGTCATATAAATCACGTCAAAATATGCTAATACTATAAATCGTTACTTTTATTGGCATGGTAAATAATAATTTGAAGATCATTATAAATAACTGAATCACCTTTCCTTTGGCAGAGTCAACCTATTCTTTGTAAAGATCTTCAATTATTTTCTCTTTGATGAGTATGTACAACCATCAATTGAAACAATATTGAACATAACAAACATCTGAGAAACTGTATCGATTTGAATGGTGCAGTGGGCTGCCATTACGAATGAGCTTGTTTTCTTGTAAAAGATATGTGGGATCTGACCCCTAATACAGAGTTGTTGTCAAAACTTTTGCAGAAGAACATGGAGCTACCAGCTGCAAAGTATACTTTTGAATCTGCTCTTGTTGATTTAATATCTGATAGATCCTCAGTTGCACGACAAAGGGTGGTCCGACAACAGACGATGGTAAAAGGTGCTCCGGCAACAAACGATTGCAAAGGGTGCTCCCACGACAACAGACGATGCAAAGGGTGCTCCTCCGGAGGTGTAAGGGTGATCCAGAACGGAGAAGGCGACATATTTCGAGGTTGAGACTCTTCAAGCAGAGGTGTTGCTTAGGGTGAAAACAAAGGTTATCCTCCATTTTCTGGTTGGAGGAGATTTTGGTACATTACTCGAAATGTCGTTTCATGGCGCTAATGGCGGGAAAGGATACTTTAGTCATTGCAAACGCACCAGACTTCGATGCTAAGTGATGCAGACACACACGGGGAAACGAGCCCCACGTGCTTACATACGTGGCGCTCATTCAGACCCGAGAACATGCATCTGCGTGTTTCAGGGGGAAACATATAACCTGCTTCGGTTTAGATGGGTGCAAATGGTTGAGAGTGTACCCCATTCTTAGGGACAATTAACTTGGTACATCCAAACGCCAACCTTGTAGCTAGGGATGTAAATGGTTCGAGTTCGGGTAAGACATCAAACTCAATTCGTGTTTGATTATTCGGATTCGGTAAGTGAAACACAATCCAAATGCTTATCGGACACGGGTTCAATTGTAGCATTCGCACATGCAAGTCCGAATTAGAATCCTAAACTTGAAGTCTGATAAGATCTGACCCGGTTAAATGTACGTGTCAAATCTATTAGCGTGTATATGCCTTAAGGGGACCGACAAGATCCGACCCGAGTCCGACGAGTTTACATGGGGCACTGACACTGTTCATCAAGACAAGTACCTTGATGCAATGAGGGAAGCAAATCCCATCTTATATGGCCCTAAAACTTGAATGGCACTGCATTAAAAAAACCAACAATTGTGATTAGTGGTAAGGGTGGGCCATCATCAGATAGGTTGAAATCCAGCAAGAGATTGCTAATTCTTGGAAAAACAGTACAGAAGGGATTTTGGTCCAAAATGGGTTGGTACTTTCACTAGGGGACATCGAACACAAGCAATTGGGAGACCCACTTGCAGGAAGGGTAAACCCCAAGGATAAGATATGGGCAGCCATTGGATAGAGAAAGGAGAAAAGGTGGTACCCATCTAATCTAAGGGCAACTTGCTCCTTGTTTAGTTATTTATTTATCTAGTTATTGACCTACGAGAAAAGCTTAATTTAAGTTCCAAAGAGGAAGCAATTCTCAAGCAGAGAATCAATTTTATGTGATAGCAAAGAGCCCAATTCTGTTCCCCTTTCCAGGAAACCCTTCAAATCACGCATTGGCCAACGTTCTACGTACAATTTACAGTTATTACAAAGTTGCATATATATATATATATATATATATATATCAAATTGTCGTGATCTTTGATGTTACGGAGCAAGTGGATTTGTCTCCGTCCCTACTCCCTACCAATACGTCCAATGAAAGCTATTTTAAGGAGAGAGAGAGAGAGAGTTTTCTGGAGCAACTAGGGTAAGATCGTAGTCATAAAGATAACTTTTTTATTTTTTTGATAGGGTCAGGGATGACAGTGGATAGGGGAAAATGGGGCCTCACCTCGCCTTGTTCCATTTGGACAGGGGATGGAGGCTAAAATCAAAACCCGTGCAAGAATGGACTTACGTTTTCGCCCGCCCTGCCCCATCCCCCCTCGCCCCGGTCCTTCTTTAGGGATAGCAATGGACTGAGGAGAAACGAGGCTCCGCCTCACCCCGTTTGAACTGGGAATGAAGGACATGAAACGAACTGGGAATGAAGGACATGAAACGGAGATGAAGGTTAAAATCAAAACCCCAGCAGGGATGAAGGGCAGGATTTTGAGTCTACTGCCATCCCTAGCTAGGGTTAGGCAGACCCCCTACCAGTTATATAAGGCACCCTTGGGTTTTGAACTTGCAAAGTCCCAACACAAAGTGACATGCACTAACAGCTCCTACCAAACAAGTGGTTGGTAGCAAAAAGGATAACTTTGTAATAAATTAAAGAATTTGTTTTTCTAAAAAACAATCATGAAGAAATATCTGTATATTTAATTTTAAAAATATATAAAATATAAGAAAAGCATTAAAAACTTAAATATCCCATTTTAAAATGTGATAATATCACCATAAAAAAATATGATATTTTCAAAATAAACAATATTTTGAAAATGATATTTTGAGATTATATGGGCTTTTGAAAATCTCATGACACGATCAAGATATTTTCAGAAAATGACCGATATTTGTGATTGGGAAGATACTTTTTGTGCCTGTGTCCCACACAAGCACAAACCCCAAATTGGTGTTGCCCATAAGTGTGGATTTGACAAGGACTTGTCTTTAAGTTTCGACTGCTTGTTAATGACAAGCTAAAGCCAACTGGCCCAGTCACCAAAGCACCAACTCTCCTCATCCTCACATCATCCAACACACGTTTGTTTGCACATAGACCTAGCCATGCTGGCTTAACACGCTTGGTTTTCAATGTATAGAAGCCTATCTTCAAGAACCGGCTTTTGGATCACCAGAATCTGAAGTTTTTCTGGTGATCCAAAATCAATCAAGTGTACAAAACATTTCTCTTTATATATATATATATATATGTGTGTGTGTGTGTATGTGTGTGTGTGTGTGTGGGGTGGGGGGGGGGGGGGGGGGGGGGGTAGACTTGTACTCTCTCTCCACATGGGGCAAGTTGGATAAGAACAGTATTCACATGTCCACCAAGCCAACTTGGTGGTTTGTCTTTCCAGGAACAATCAAGACGTCATCTACCTAAAAAAATAGGTGTCATGACAGTGACATTAGGTCTGTCTATAGTAGTGAATGAAAATGGGCACAAATCAAAAGTTACTTCTTTTACAATTACGAGATCAAATCGTAAGATTGGCTGAGAAAACATGGGTATGTTTAACAGGCTGGATTATGGTAGATCCAAATCCGATCCAAAATCTTGTCAGTGATTCTGAATCTAAATCCAAATCTGCATTATATCTGATGTAATAGAATAGAACCCAGACCTAAACTTTAAATGATCAATGAATGTGACAAAAAATAAAATAAAAAAAAGGTTGAAACTTGAAAGTAAGGTTTTTACATGTAAAATGTGCAAATTATCAAGAGTTGATCAGGAAACTGATGTAGTATGACATAGGATAGTGTGTGTGATTTTTAGGCAAGCTGGAGTTAAGCAGACCCCACCAGTTGTACATCGTACCAATGGGTTTTGAACTTGCAACGTCCCCAACACAAGATGACGTGCACTAACTGCTCCTACCACTCACGTGGAGCCCCAGTTAGTGGGTTTTTGAGAAGTTTCTGCACCCTAATCCATTTTACATCGTAACAAGTTGTTCCGAGTGCATGGAATCAGTAAACAAAGCTAGAAAGAATCGTACCTATAACTTGATGTCCATTCACGCCATCCAATGCATTTAGAGGGCCAGGATCGTATATAAGTATGAATAGGTGAGATTGTGGGCTAATCTTAGCCATCCAAATCAGTTCAGTTGGACGACGAGGATCGATATATCATAGGGTACAATCTTCTTTCAGATGAAGCAACCACTCATAGTGACAAATATCAAAGCTTTAAAAAAAGGCCAGAAAGCGAAAGAAATTGGCTAGCTGATTAAAAAGCTAAATATTGCGAGAATTTTAAATTTGTAATTGTGAATTTTTTCTTTGAGAAATTTAGTTTTTTATTGTTTAATTTCACTTTTTGAGAATATTTTGCTGGAAAACATGAAAATTGTCCATTTCACACCATAATTTGGCTGCCTATATATTTTCCAATTTAAACGTTTTGTCACTATAACAACCAGTAACATGATTCAACTAAGCATTCAACTCTAGCAAGCCAAATGGCGACATATTACCATGAGCAAGAGCCAGTGCACCTAATCAATTTTATATATCTAGCATATTTTAACATGCAGTATACTTGAAAGCTGCATTCCTGTCCACACCTCAAAGTAATGATCGTTTCAATGATCATCTATATATTACTTGCAATTCTTTTTATATGAAAAAGAAATTGAAAGTATTATAATACTTGCAATTGGTTAACTGAAATCCTTTCAAAACACTAGAACTTACACATCGTATATGTAAAATATGAGCAAGATCACCCAAACACCTCAAAAGCATCCAACAACTCATGTTAAAATAGTTACCAAAGTGCAATTTCTAAGACCAATCGCTAATACCTAGAACGTAGGCACCCTAAATTTTTGTATTACAAACCAAACTCATTAACCACCGTAGGCTCCTTCATCTCCACTCCAAGAATATAGGGTTTCACAAGTTTAAGGACCAATATCATATATATTAGATGTGTATCCTAATTGTCTAATTTGCTAGGTGTTCTCTCTCTCTCTCTCTCTCTCTCTCTCTCTCTCTCTCTCTCTCTCTCTCTCTCTCTCTCTCTCTGCAGGCTCGATTCACCGAAGCTGAGATTTCTAATGCTATTAGCGGCCTCTCAGAATGGAAGGCCCCAGGCCTTGATGATTTCCACGTAGACTTCTTCAAAGCTTTTTGGCCAATTGTTAAAGTTGACCTGCTCCAGTTGTTCGATGAATTCTATCGTAATGTCAGGCTGCCTAAACCATACCATGTGGCAGTCATCTCTTTGATTCTTAAGAGGAAGGGGGTGTCAGACATATCCAACTTCAGGCCGATTTCGGTGATGGGCGCTCTGTATCGCATTATATCTAAGGTGTTGGCTAACCAGTTGCGCGCTGTTATTGATCGACTTGTCTCTCCGAATCAGGGGCTTTTATTCCAAGTCGAAGTGTGCAAGGGTCATTTATTTGTGCAACTGAGCTTCTTCACTCTTTACAATCGACTGGGGCACCGTACTTCTTGTTAAAATTGGATTTTCACAAGGCTTATGATAGTTTGGCATGGGATTTTTTGTTTGAATCTCTAACAAATATGGGGTTCGACAACCGGTTTATAGCATGGGTTAAGGAGTTGGTCACAAAATCCGTGTCGTCGGTGTGCATCAACGAACTGAGAGGTGAAGAATTCAAGTTGGCCAGAGATGTGCGACAGGGTTGTCCCCTAGCCCCCATCCTTTTTAATATCGCGACAGAGGGTTTACCTAGTCTCATGAAAAGGGCAGAACAAACAGGCTTCTTGAATTCGTTGGGCATTCCTGGTTTTGTTGGTCACATAATTCAATATGCAGATAATACTATAATATTTGGTCATGTGAATGTTAATCAAATGTCTAGGTTGTGCTTCATTATTAAAATATTCGCTGCAATTTTTGACCTTCGCCTGAACGAGAGTAAGCGCACTCTGGTCTTACTCAATGCTGACCCTCTCCTCCAATCGAATGCTGCAAGGATCTTCAACTGCCCGATATCCGACCTTCCTGTTAATTTCTTGGGTCTATCATTGCACTCACTGCAGCCGTCGAGAACTTCGACTTGGACGTCTACTATAGAGCGGGTGTAAGGGAGATTGCAGTCTTGGAAGGCCTGATATTTATCTTTTGCGGAACGATTGATGCTAATTCGCCATGTTTTGGCCAGATTACCTGATTTTCGTATGAGCATGTCCATTATACCGACGACAGTAGAACAAACGATTAACCGTTTGCTTTTGCACTTTCTTTGGTCTGGGAATGCGTCTCACAAAAAGTACCCGCTTTTTTCTTGGCAGCAGATCGTTCTCCCGAGGCAGCAAGGCGGCTTGGAGATTCTGGCTCTGAGAAAGAGGAGCATTGTTTTAGTCTTAAAGTGGGCATGGGTCGCTTCCACATCTCCATCTCCTTGGGCTACGTTTGTTAGGCAAAAATATGGTAGTCTACCTGACTCCTTTCTTTCGACGCCCAGTTCGGTGTGCCATTCATCCCTCTGGTTAGAGTGGCGGAAGACACTTCGCTCCTTCAGTGATAGGGATCTTAGGTCTGGCCATGGCCGCCCGTGGTTTCACTAGGCCATGGCGAGCGAAGATAGGTTCTCCATTAAGCAAGTTTACCATTCCTTGTTGCCATCCGGGATGGACTGATTTTCCACTGATTGTATATGAGGTAAGGGGCCTGCTCCAAGGGCAAAAGCGTTGGAGTGGCTAGTGGTTCTGGATCGTGTTCGAACCCATATTAATGTCAGAAAATGGGGGCTTCAATTTGCCAGCATGTGTGTTCTTTGCGAGAAGGCAGTAGAGGACACGACTCACATATTTTGGTTTTGCCTGGTAGTTCTAGACCTATTTTTTCAAACTTGGGGTGCACCGTCTGTTCAAACTCGTTCAAGTTATGTTATTCGGGACCTCTTGCTTGGTCCCATGATTTTACGAAACAAAAAAAAATGGAGATTATTGTGGCAGGTATGTTTGTTTTCATCATGGTGGGTGATCTGGACTGAAAGACATGATATCTTTTTCAGGGGCATCAAATTCAATTTTGGAAGGCTACGTCAGCGGGTTATGTCTGATGTGTATCTGGCTCTTAAATTACATAGTAGAGACGGGGGTTGGATCTACTTGTACTCTGAACTGTGCACAGTCACCATCTAGATGGTGGTTGTCTTACTCTTATGTTCCTCTCTCATCCAATATTTTGTTGGATGTATTTTGGTAATGTTGAATGATGAATGCTCTCTCTCTCTCTCTCTCTCTCTCTCTCTCTCTCTCTCTCTCTATATATATATATATATATATATATATATAGAAAGAGAGAGAGAGAGAGAGAGAGATATGAAGCTGACATTTCATTATTGGAAAGCTAGTTTCTTAATATCCTTCCTTTTTTAGGGGCTAGTAGAGTTTTAAATAAACCTTTACTAAATCTTTTTTATCCAAAAAATAAAAAAAAAATAAGTTTTTTAAAAAAGATAAATTAATTATTTTGAAATATCAAAAATGAAAACTGAGTAGGGTTTGGGATTTTCAATTCCCAAACCCTAACCTCTCTTGTTTTAGTGTCTCAGACTTTTTGTGAAATCTAGCGAGCTTTGACGACCTCCATGGGTGTATTATGAATATGTCTTGATGAATTTATTTATTAAATGCTTGCAATATGATGCATTTGTTAAATTGTTGCAATGGAAATATAAATTGTGTTTGTTTTTATGTATTATTTGTTTTCTTTTGGCTTTTCACTCAAATCCTAGGTCGTTTCTCTCTTTATTTTATTTTCGAATCTTGATTTGATTTTTAGATTGCTTTCAGTTCCCTTCTCTAATCGCTTTTAAGACTATTTTTGGTTTGATTTTAAGTTATTTTGCGCTTTCTGCTTCCTAAAATTTTAAAAGTGTCTCGCTTTTCACCCCGCCTTCCTCAACCGGTAACCTTGGTCTAAACTGAATAAAAATATCTATGACTATGATCTTATCCTGGTTGCTCAAGAAAACTTTATCTTTCTCTGAAATAGCTTTCATAAGACATGACAAATCCACTTGCTCCATAACATCAAAGTTCACGACAATTTGATATATGTGCAACTTTTTAATAACAGTAAATTGTACGTGGAACCATGTCCAATGCGTGTTCTGAAGGGTTTCCTGAAAAATGGGGCCAGAAGTGAGCTCTCTTGGCTATCACCTACTTCTTCTTTGGAACTTGAAATAGGATTTTTTCATAGATCAATGAGCAGATAACTCCCCTCTCTACCCAATGGCTGCCTATATCTTGTCCTTGAGGTTTACCCTTCCTGCAAGTGGGTCTCCTAATTGTTTGTGTTTGTTGTCCCCTAGAGAAAGTACAAAACGGTACATATAAGATTTAGGGCCATATAAGATAGGTTGAAATCCAGCAAGAGATTGTTGATTTGTGGAAAACAGTACATAGGGGATTTTGGTACAAAACGGGTTGGTACTTTCGCTAGGGGGACAGCGAACACAAGCAATTGGGAGACCCACTTGCAAGAAGGGTAAACCCCAAGAACAATATATAGGCAGACATTGGGTAGAGAGAGGAGTTATCTGGTCATTGACCTATGAAAAAATCCTATTTCAAGTTCCAAAGAAGAAGTAGGTGATATCCAAGAGAGCTCACTTCTGGCCCCATTTTTCAGGAAACCCTTCAAAACACGCATTGGACATGGTTCCACGTACAATTTACTGTTATTAAAAAGTTGCACATATATCAAATTGTCGTGAACTTTGATGTTATGGAGCAAGTGGATTTGTCATGTCTAATGGAAGCTATTTTAGAGAAAGATAAAGTTTTCTTGAGCAATCATAGTCATAGATATCTTTATTCAGTTTAGACAAAGGTTACCAGTTAAGGAAGCGGGGTGAAAGCGAGACACTTAAAATTTTAGGAAGCAGAAAGCACAAAATAACTTAAAATCAAACCAAAAATAGTCCGGAAAGTGAGTAGGGAAGGGAACCGAAAGCAATCTAAGAATCAAATCAGAATTCAAAAATAAAACAAAGAGAGAAATAACCTAGGATTTGAGTGAAAAGTGAAAATAAAGCAAATAATACATCATGAAAAAATCACAATTCATAGTAGCTTTGCAACAATTTAACAAATGCATCATATTGCAAGCATTTAATAAATAAATTCATCAAGAAATATTCATAATACACCCATGGAGGTCATCGAAGCGCGCTAGATTTCACAAAAAGTTTGAGACTCTAAAACGAGAGTGGTTAGGGTTTGGGAATTGAAAATCCCAAACCCTACTCAGTGTTTGTTTTTTTATATTTCAAAATAATTAATTTATTTTTAAAAAAAAAACTGATTTTTTTTATTTTTTGGATAAAAAAGATTTAGTAAAGGTTTACCTCTCCAAGCCCCTAAAAAAGGAAGAATATTAAGAAACTAGCTTTCCAATAATGAAATGTGTGTGTGTGTGTGTGTGTGTGTGTGTGTGTGTGTGAGCAAGATCACCCAAACACCTCAAAAGCATCCAACAACTCATGTTAAAATAGTTTCCAAACTGCAATTTCCAAGACAAATTGCTAATACCTAGAATGTAGGCACCATAAATTTTTGTATTACAAACCAAACGCATTAACCATCGTAGGCTCCTTCATCTCCACTCCAAGAATATAGGGTTTCACAAGTTTAAGGACCAATATCATATATATTAGATGTGTATCCTAATTGTCTCATTTGATACTCTCTCTCTCTCTCTCTCTCTCTCTCTCTCTCTCTCTATATATATATATATATATATATATATATATATATATATATATATATATATATATATATATATATATATATAAAGTGGTAGCTGCATGACCACTTTCGAGCAAGACCAAAATGAATTTGTGCTGCGCTCAGTGCAAGTTTGCACCAAAATGGACCTTTAGCTGCACTTTTGAAGCACCACTGTAGGTCTAGGCAGAAAATTTGACTTTTAGATACACTTTTTAAGTGTCATTAAAGGTCATGAGCAGGAAATGGTCTTTAATGAAGCTTCAAACGAGAAAAATGCTGCTAAAAGTCAATTTTGATGCTGACGCACATTGAGCATCCATCGCCCACATCAATTTTTGTCATGCACCAATGCACTACTCTCTCTCTCTCTCTCTCTCTCTCTATATATATATATATATATATATATATATATATATATATATATATATATATATATGTGTGTGTGTGTGTGTGTGTGTGTGTGTGTGTATATATATATGTATGTATATATATATATGTGTGTGTGTGTGTGTGATGTTGATGTGGATGTTTGTCCCATGTGTGTGAAACCATTATAAGTGTGTTTGAGTAGGGCTGATAAATGAGTTGAATCAATTGAATAGGGCATGTTCAAGCTCGGCTTGTTTATCAATGGACTGAACTCATGGCTCGGCTCGTGTTCATGTTTTGTAAGACTTGTGAATTTTGTAATTTTCTTTTTGATGTTGTGCATAACTTCAAAATAATATTGGCATGAGATCTAATGAAATTAAGGGTTTCAGGCATTTAAAACTTGAAATTCGAAACCCGTGTTTAAATTCATGATTGGATAAAAATTAGATTTAGATTTGGATTTGGATCTTGGAGAGATCCACAATCCAATATCAATAGTCATAGGGTTTAGTGTGTGGGTGTGGATTTAGAGTCCAACCCAAAATTGGATACGAAGTGTGCCCAATCTAAATTGAATTGATCTAATTTGGATCCTGATACAAATAGGAAAGATTGGAATTTAGAATCCTGAGAATAATAAGAATAAAAAATATAAAAATATAGGTATATATATATATATATATATATATATATATATTGAGAGAGAGAGAGAGTATAGAAAGGTAAGGTGGCTCACCCCCCCCCCCACACACACACACACACCCACCCACCCCTCATGGGACCTACCAACCTTGTTAAGTAAATCTAAATTTTTTCAATATCTATATATATACATATATATAAGATAGAATCACAACTTCTTAAAATTTTAGATTAAGGTAATCACACACCTAATCTACTTTTTCAAAAATGAAAAGACAATGAAGTGTGGTAAATGAAGCAAGTGTGAGTCACCACCCTGTGAGACCCACTTGCCTTCCAAGAGAGGATCAACTTCTTCTCTATCTCTATCAATATTTCAAAAAAAAACATATAAGGAAAGGTAAATAATGACAAATGTATATACCATAAAATGAGTTAAGAGAAAGAAAGTTAAGAAGGAATAGGAGATGAAAAGAAATAAAAGGTTACCTTGTGTGAATGAGGGACCAGGAGGTAAAAAGGGTGACACCCCTTGGAAAACCTGCAAATTTTTTATATTTTTATGAGAAATAACAGTGAAATAAAGGCTAAAATTTTATTTGAAATCAATATGAGAATTAAATTATAATTCAAGCATTAATTAGGAATAAAAAAAATCAAGTTGAAAATTTATTTTGAATCGGGTTTTTGATTTGTAATCAGATTTAATTTAGATTTAAGTTGAACTTAAATGAAATTTAATTTAAATTTCAATATTAGTACGGATTCAAATTGAGTGTGTATTTGAATTTGGAGTCTCATTGGATTTTGCTTTCTATTTTTGGAGTTTTATCAAATTTAGATTTCGATTAGAGAAATTGAATTCGGATGAGATTTAGATCTGATTTTGGATTTAATAAATATATCTTGAATATTATAATTAGATTTGAGTTTGTGTCGAATCTAAATCAAGACTTAATTGAATGTTAATTCAAGTTTGAATTATACAATAATTTGATTTTTTTTAAAATTAAATTTAAAGGTAATACTTGTGATTTTAGAGGGTATTTTTAATGAATAGAATAATAATAATGATGATTTTTACAAGAAAGAAGTGTAAAAATGCATATTACCCTAAGATGAATTATAAGAAATATCTTGCAAAAAATTTAGGTTGATTCAAGTTGATTTTAGTGAATTGAATTTATAAAAATTTAGATTTTTATAGAATAATTTTGTAAATTTCATCAAAATAAAGTCGAATTTGATTTCAGATGAATGTAGGTTTAATTTGATATATATGTGACTTAATTTCATCAAATTAGAATTGGGGTTCATTTTGATCTAGATTGTATTGGATATGGAATACCTAAATAGTGCTTGAATCCGGAAAGGATCCAACAAGGTTTTGTGGGGCCTAGTGAGGGTCACCACTAATGGTGGCATCCACATGGTAGTGGGGTCCACAAGGGGCATGGAGCTAGCCTCTATCCTTGCTGGATATCGCCACACCCCTTACACTTTTCAGAATCCAATTAAATTAAGTTTTAGTGTATGTAAATTGCATACTTGAAATAAAATAAGTAAATGGTTAAAAATCTAATTAAATTGTCTAATACCCAATTAGTAAGAAGGGGCTAGAACGAGGTGGGATGACTCTTCCTCTTCTCTCCCCCTTTCCTATTTGATTTGTTCAGGTAATTTCCTAAACAAGCAAATGTGGCCATGGTGGGAAGATTACCAATTAAATATGAAGGCATAAAAGAGAGGTTGACGTTTAAAACTCATCTTAATAGACATGGCAAGGGGGGGTCAGTAAGTTGAAATAAAAATTCCTAGGTGAGATTTCCCCACCTAGGGGGTCTCTATTTAAGTCAATAAGCAATATAGAAAAAAGGAAACTAAGAATTCCATCTCATTAGAGTTAATATTAAATATTACTTTTTTTAAGATAATAGAGTATAGGAATAAAGTGAAGTGTCCTTGTAAAATAATGAAACTCATAAGACACCTTATTTAATGGGAATGTCTCACGCCTCCCCCCCTATTGACCTCTCTCTCTCTCTCTCTCTCTCTCTCTCTCTCTCTCTCTCTCTCTCTCTCTCTCTCTCTCTCCAACGTACCCACATATTGATTCTCGGCTTCAGCTTCACAATTTCAAAAGGTAGGGGTTTTAAACTAACATTAGTGGATTGGGATCCATATGCATGAGCATACTTCGGATAAAACTCTGTTATTGAACCCGTCCATTAGTCCTAACATCGTTGGGATTGATTTTGGGTTCATTTTTGCTAAGTGCCAAAATCATTTTTTTTTTGAGAAAAAAACTTGATTTCGGCATGAAAGCAAGGTTTTTCCCAAAAACGATTTGTGAATACTGAGTTCATCAGGCCTATGAATATTTTTGTTATAAGTAAAGCCATTAAAATTTAAATATAGTAGTGTTTGATCATGTTATTGTAATCTTCTTGAATTTCAATGGCCTTGTTTAGGATAGTTTCAATATATATATATATATATATACACATACCCAAAGATGGTTAAAAGTTTCAAATATGATTGATATCTCAATACCTAGACACTCTCAAACGGTTCAGCACATTGGTGTGTCCAACATAGACATCGTCACTATGTGTGATGGAACGGTTGTGTCAATATGCAAAATATCTGGTATTGTTGGAGTGTTGGACATGTCGGAGTGAACATGTATAGTGTTAAAGTGTCAGATGCTTCATGTGTGATTTATGGATGTAAGCAAGTGAAGTGCCCAATACCGTGTAGATGATAGTTTTATCTTTTCTCACCGTTTCAATTATACCATGAACAATTACCCTCTAGCACCAAAAGAACTCTCTGTTTTATTGTTTTAAAGAACGGCAAGGGATTTTCCATATAAATTTCAAGGATTTAAATATATATATATATATATATACTTGTTTTCCACTACTTGTTAATCAAGCATATATTTTGAATTCAAAATAAGTGTTAGGTGTGTAATGTCCATAATGCTACTAGCTGTGTGGCCATATTTTCTCTATTTTAAAATAAGTGTTTGAAGTGTGTAATGTTTTTTTTATAGTATGGGTTTTATTCTCTACACATAAATCGAAACTCGTAGGCACGAGTTACTTTGATTTCTATTAAGAACAAACTTTGTACCAAACCCCCGCATGCATGAGATTGGGTTGGGTTTGTTAAAAATTGAAAAGAGAGGGTTTTCAAAAGAAAACTTCTCTCAAAAATCATTTTTGCCAAAATCATGTTTTTGAATCTGAATTAATGTATTGCCAAAAAAAGGCTTTTGTAAAAGGGGGTTGATTCTGATTTTTCTCAAGAAGAAATCGGTTCCACCCCTAAAGTCATCGAATTATTGAAATTAAAAATGAACAAAAATTATGTAATTGTTATGGATTTGTCAAAAACAAAAATCATAATTTCTTGAAATTAATGTAATGTTTATTAATTTCTTGCAAAGTTTTTAGTTAAAAAATCATAATTTAATGTTCATATACATGTGCTATAAACTATTTCTGAGAAAATAGGGTTCAGAAAGATGAATCTATTTTCTGACCTAACAGCTTTGAAAATGAGATTTATCTATAGTAGATTATATAAAAATCATGAGATGTTATTTTAGATATTTGATTTGAGGTATTTATGTAAAAAAAATAAAAATATGAATTCGGATGGCCTATTTCTGCTCACTCGAATGCATATTGCCCGTTAGTACGTATTTTTGGTCTGACACCTAACTGGTAAATCATTTATATTTCTCTCATTCGGAGGAGTTTTTATTAACGATTTATTGCGTTAGAAAGCTAACAAAAATTTATAACTTCTATAAAATTTTGAGCTCTATTATCAGAATGAGCGTTGAACTGTGATAGTCAGAATATAAAAATATAAGTATACACTAAACCGATCATATATCTCTCATTCAGAGGAATTTTTACAAACGGTTTATGGCATCGGAAAGTTGACAAAATTATCTGTAACCTATAAAAATTTTAGCTTTATCTGAGGAATGTATGCATTTTTATAACCTCTATAACAGTTGAAAAGAATTGAGTTTTTACAAGTTCTAAACTGTAAGACCCGGTTAACATGTACCTGTGATTTCTATGTATTTTTCATGCACGTTTTTGCAAATGAACATCATATTGTATATGAACTATCAAGATAAATTTTCTACAGTAATTAAGTGCCAAGTGTGAGGTATGCATTGAATAAATTGTTTATGCACTAGCTTGCCTTCGTGGCCTTTCACTAATAAACAAGATGAATAGAGTCTGCCTTGTGATTGAATGCAATTGTTAATGGTTTATGCATGATGATTTGATATGAATGACATGTACATGATGATGTGAATGGTTGGATGCATTTAGTTGTTAAGAATCATTGTTTTATTTTAAATGTATGCTTAAGTCCAAAATGAAATAAGAGCATGTGCAATGATACTTAAAATATATGTTTTTAAAAAATGTGCATCCATGAGCGTTGAAGACGCTGAATCTCTGAGTTGGATTCATATATGAGTGTTGCATGGAAGTAATTAATTTAAAAAGTTTAACTATGTAACATTAAAGATCGATGCTTGCAAAGAGAGGAGAAACGATACTTTTGGCTTCGTGGGCATTGTTTTGAGTACGGAAGATTGCTTATTCTCAACCACGAAAATAGAAAAAACTCTGCATTTGACTACAGCGTAAAGGATAAAAACTCATGAGTAAAAATTTGATGTATTAGGATGACGGTGTTGAGAGTGATCTTTCGATACGCTTGTTCCTTATCTGCAGACTGGTGAAAGGTGTCTAGCCAGGGCAAAGCCACAATTGTATGATAATACTGCCTGCATTGTGGCCCTGGTCTATGTTTAAGCCTTTACCCACAGAGCTAAGAACTGAAACGTAAATTGACCGTGCATTTAGTTAGGCATGGCATGCATGATTTAAAAAGATCTAATTAAAGATGATAAAGTTACTTATGCATAAATGATTGATTGTTCTACAATGGTAAGTGCATGCATTTTTAGCTGCATACGCATAAGATTTTAATTGCTTATTAATGGTATTCTTGTGATGGAATGTGATGATTATACATAATTGAATGAATAATTATTTGGATTATTACTTGAGTTTATTTAAAAATATGTTCATGTCCATTGCTTTTGATTTACTTGAGATGGAAGTTTACCTATTTGAACGCATGACAGTATGTCTCATGTATATTAATTTTGATTTACCTGTATTGGTTTCACGAGTTTAGCCTATTTTATAGGTTTTAGGTGAAGTATGATATGCAACTGCAAAGCGGATGCAGAATGCTTGGGCGGCATCGAGAGTCAGTCTTTTCTTTTTTCGGGGATAGTTTTAGAAAACTAATTTTTGTTATTTTAGATTGAAAAGACTATGTAAATTTCAAATTATTGAAAGTGAGTTAAATTTTATTAGTGAATGTTATTCATATTTTAAGTAAGTTATGATGATTGATCGTACTATAACTCGCTCGGAATGTTTAACTCAAAGAAAAGTTTGTTTCTACTATTTTAAAAGAAAAAAAATCTCTTGAAATTTTAGGTTAAAATTTTAGGGTGTTACACCCCTCCCTTCAAATCTCCTTCACCCCCTCTCTCTCCCTTTCTATATCATCCTTTCTTCTCTCAAATACTTTCATATCTAACGATTCTCTCTCTGTCTATCTCTCTTGAATCTCTCCTACATTTGATGGCTAGAGGAAGGATATAAAACCTGTAAATTTTGAATATTATAAATAAATAAAGAAATCAGTTTTACCCTCAAGTCAAAATATGTATTTCTAGTTTTTAAATTTTATTTATTAGTATTTTACATGTGCTTCTAACTTTTAAATTTCATTTATGTCTAATCTTCGTGTTCATTTACTCGTTTTTGGCCAAAAAAGGTAAAATTGGCACTTAAAGTATTTCATACAAATTACAACTTGAAATATTTAAATTATCATTAAAATTATTCGTTTTAATAAGTCATAACTCATCCAGGTGTTTTCTAAGTGTTTTGAAACTAACTAGAGGTATTTTGATGATTTTCAAAAGAAATTCTATAAAAGGGTATTTTGATTATAAAATAATTTATGAGGAATTTGGTAATCAAATATAATTATTATTTTAGAAAGTCTAAGGAAATGGATTAATTAAAATTAGTATAGCTATTTGGAGTTATTAAGATAAAAGCAATTATTTTGAAAAACAAAATATATTGATTTTAGAATGGACCCAAAGTTTATATAGGTTTAGACCGAAATGGATTGACCTAAATTAAGATTTTATGAGTTTTTTAAATAATTAAATAAAATTAGATTTAACTCTAGATTGAACTTTAGACAATATTTGGAAAATATAACATTAAGTAATGTTAATTTTGATTTGATATGCTTTTGAATCATTTTTTGGGGGGTTTTGAGCATTTGGATCCAAAACGGATCCAAATGAGACCCATTTTGGGATTTTCACCTAATGGGCTAAGTGAGGCCCACAAGGGCACCCCAGCCACTTATCCCCTTTCTTTCTTCCATTGAGACGTCAACACTCTCATTTTTTCTCCTTTTTCTATTTGGGTTTTATGAATAAAACTTGTCTCCTTCTTCTTCCTAAGCCGATTGCCTAGGGATTTATGCCAGCCATTATTGCTTGGGATTTACACCACCCATAACATCATCAATAAGCAGAGGTGAATTCTTCTTCCTATCTTCTTTTTTCCATTGAATTATCATCATTTTAATGAGCTCTTCTAGTCGATTTTCACCCAAATCAGGTTTCTCGTTTTGTGTGCCATTTATTTTCGCATGGAAAATAGTGTCTCAGCCTTTTGGTGTGCACTCATCTCATTGTTGGCGTGGATAGGTGGGCCCTCTCCCTCCCATCTCCTTCTTCTTTGAGTCTGTTTCGATTTGGGTTATTTTCTCTTAGTCAACTATCTTAATGTACGATTTTCTTTAGTTTTTTTGCATTTTTTTCATTGGGAATCATGCACCTACATATCTGGGCAATTTCCACACATGTTAGCATGCAGAGGTATGTTTTTCATTATTTTCTTTTTTATCAATTGAAGTCTTTTTTATTTGAGGTTTATCTAGTTGTTTTACCTTATTTGGGATTTCATTGGTTTGCATAACCAATTCCCAGACTTGGGAATCATGCCCTATAGGTTGATGTCACCCTTGTCAGCAATTATAGTGTGGAGATCACTTGTGTTAGATTCTTCTTACTTGATTTCCTCATTTCTGGATCAATTTTCCTTGAAAATTTGAGTTTTCTTTGTAATTGGGTGCCTTGGGATTCATGCTGCCACTATTGAATCATCTTGGAGTGTGTGCAAAACAGAGGGGATGCCCAACATGATAGTTTAGTTCAGCGTTTGTTGTTTTGATTTTTGTTTAATTCATTTCTTGCAAAATCTGTTTACCCGATTTTCATTTATTTGTTGTTTTTATGCGAAAATATATTTTGACAATTTCTCATAATTTGTGCAGTGCAATAGCATTCTCCGTCAGTGAGAGAACGGCCCAGTCGAATCACTTTTGTTGTGTTTGCTTGGTATTGTGTGTTGCACACCAAGTGTTCAGTGAATTGCCTAAGCGCCAATTCATTGCAGATTTTGCAAAACCTCTTGGATTTTTGGGTTTCGCCACTCATTTTAGCAAATCAAAATGGTAGGATCCCTAAAGTAATCTTGATAAATGTGTAATTGAGTATTTTTTGTCGCAATCTAGTGTATTTGTGTATCATGTTAGCCTAAGCATGTGATGTACCTACCATGTGAGCGAATTGCATTTTTGAGATGCTTAATTAATGAATTATACTATGATTTGATTACTTATTTTAATTAGCATGTGATTAGCATGATTAAATGAGTTGATTTAATTTTGTATAGCATGATCATAATTTTGGAAATCTAGATTATGCCTTGAGAATTGTACTGCACATTAAGTGTTCGGTAAAATTTCCAAGAGAGCGTAATTTTTATATTTAAAAGTGGTTTTGAATGAGATTTCAAATCAAATTTTAAATATGTATCATATGCATCGAAAATTCAGTTTAAAAGAGGTCTTATACATGATTAGAGCATGGTTATGATTACGTTGATTGCGTCATAAAAATGCATTTGAGGGCACATAAATGTACATAGTTAACTATGTTAACACGCACATCGCAAGTGTGGTTTTCACATGTGCACATGCATAGTTTGTGTTTGCAAATAAAAAGTGTTTAGAAGCACTTGTCCATTCAATTCTAATAGTATGAATGCTTAGAAATATATATTGCAATGTGTGAATTGTCATGTATGTACAAAATAAATGAAACTTAAATGCTAAGTATTACTTACGGCTAGAAAGGCCATGCGCATAAAATGCAAAGAATTATGCAAATCAGGTAAACACCTGTGGTAAGTGTTTGTGATGCAAATGCATCACGATAAAAGAGATATGATTGTATGAAACATGATATACGTACATGCACCACTTAGTTATGGATATTAGGATTGTTATGATTGTAGCTTGGAGATCATGCTTAAATGTACATGAATAGAAGTGTTCATTTGTTATGGTTCAACAGATCATGCTTGACATGATTTTAGATAGCAGAATATGAAGTATTTTTTGTAGGTACATATGTGAATATATGCAAGATTAAATTGAATATTGTGTGATTGATATGATTGAATGGCTAAGATTGAATGTTTGTAAGAATGTTGCATGTGAGATATGTCATGTACGCAATGAATGTATCATGCATATGAATTTTGAATTGAATGATTCATGCTTAGGGACATGAATGGATCATGACATATATCATATATCAAAGTGTAATTGTTTGAGTGATGAATATGGCATAGACTGTTTAATCAAGCATGAGGGCATGCGAGAGTTATGTTGTGAGATAATAACACTGGAATGTGACCTATGACTTAATAATAAAGATAACTCTATGACTATGAGTCCAATTGAAGCATCGGTGAAGCTAGGCTTTCAAAGATGTCTGGGTATGTTCTGATCTCAAGGAGATGGCTAGGTTCGTCCCGATCTCTTGTTTTTCTTAGAGAAAGAAAGGTGGCATAAACCTTGTGGGGTAATTTAAGAGTTGAAGGACTACGTGTGCATCGTCCCTCACCTCACGGAGGTATAGGGGACAAACCTGCCCGCATAGGCCGATACGAGGAATCTGTGTCCATCTCTCAATTACTGCATTGTATGATTGATCTGTTAGAATAGACCCAATTAAGTCATAGGCGGAAAAATAAAATACATAGAATAATAAATACTTCTATGATTATTTCTGGCCCGTTATACCTGCTTTTGTACCAAATGGGTCTAAATAAGTAAAAGAAAAATGCATTAAATTTTTAGAATCACTGCAATCATGTGCATAAACATATAGATGCAGACATGTAGAATTGTTAATGTTTACATATGTCATTGTGTATAAATTTACATGTGAATGAAAAAGATATGTTTAAGGTTATGTGGTTGACATTTTGCTTCAAGTCATAGACTTGATAGTTTTGCACGGGAGGTGTTGATGTACATGAGACACATGAAAAGGGTCGAGTTAGGACCCATTTCTTATTTGCTTAAATGCTAAAGTATATTAACTGTCCTAAGAACGGACATGATGATTTGATAGATGTAAGAATGCATATCATAGTCATTAGTTAGACATGTGTATGCTCTTTTTGATAAAAGAATATGAATGCTTATATTTTCATAGATTGTTATATTTTATTCACTTGAAAAGCATGCGTGTATCTTGGAATGGTCGAACGAGATTTCAACATGTTTGCCATATGCAACTTTATAAATGTATATGCTATGTTTGAGGACTCTAATGTCCTGACTATTTGAACATGTGTGTATTTCGTGTTAGACATGGTCAAATGAGATTTGATGTCATTATATATGAGTTGCTTAATTATTATCGATGGATGTGAATCAATGAATGAATGTTTATTGTTGTGGATTTCCTTGACCCTTATTTTATAAAATGATGAGAATCATACTTTGATTGTATCATTATAAACTTGATTTATATTCTTCAAGTTTGGTCTTAGGTTTCCTATGGGCATATGGTTAATGCCCTACAACATTATAGATATTATCTTGAAGGAATGTGTGAGGGATGGGTTGCTGCCCACTTGGAGGCACCATCTTATCTACTATGATCCCTAGGGAATCCAAACATTTTAATTTTTATAAACTTGTAAACAATTAAACTTTGTGATTCTGGATATTTACTTGTGAGGACTTGTAAATATTTTGGAATGAGAATCCTTATGAATGTTGTCTTTTCTTTTATGCAATAATTATGCATATGATTGCAAATCTTAAATTTTTACGTAACTCATCAATTGTCTTAAACCTTAAATAAATGTTGTCTTTTGCATTTTTCATATATGGCATTCCCTAGAGTCATAACCTCAATCAGGTTATGTCTATGGTTGGTTCCATATTATATCTGATACCGAGAGGTTAATATAGGTTCACGCTTGCGCTCAAAAGGGTTGTCCAGTATTTAAAATGGTTGAAACACAGTCGTAGATGAACTCGTTAACTCATTACTTGTGGGAATCGTGTAAAACTTTATAACAAATAAAAAAATTTAAATTTTCTCAAAATCTCAGGTTTTAAGAAAAGTTTTAAATTGGTAGATTTTTCAGAGACGTTACAAAGGATTCCATTGTTGGGGCTCAGAGGTTGATCGACTTCGAGCATGTGACTAGAATCGGATTTGCTTATTCTTTCTGTACACCAAGGTAGGATCTCTTTTCAAGTGTGCATGACCATGCCAAATTGCACTCTTAGGCATTGTTGATCCTCTTCTTCATGGTGAAAACAACAGCATATTAAGGTACTCAAATCTCACGATATTTGTATGGGATTCGAATCCCCAGAATTTATATAGATTTTGATAAGAACTGTATTAGACTATATGCATTCAACATATAAGGTTTGTCTTTGTTTCTATCATCATTACAAAAAATAACAATGTTTATTTATGCATAATCCATGAGCATTAATCTATTTGATAAAATATCATCGATCCACTTGGGCATCTCTTTATATACATGGTATTAGAATATAATCTTGAAAAGATTTTTTTATGCAAATGTAATGCATCCATGTTTGATATGTGGTTCTTATACTTTATTGCATACACACACGCTTTTGCTTAAATCTGCATTGTTATGATCGATTAAATATATATATATATATATATATATATATATATATATATATATATATATATATATATATATATATATATATATATATATATATATATATTGACCTGTTAGTGGTCGATATTGAACTACGGAGTACCATGGGTACATCCAAGACATAAAAACTGATAAGTTGCATGTACACAACATAAAATAATAACGTCTAATCAGTTTAAATGCACTGGGGCATTGTTTTCGACACTCGTTGGTTTAAATGCACCACGAGCCAATTGGATGGGTGTTATTAACATACAATATAAAGAGAGTCTAGTTGTTTGACTACCTTTTTTCCCTTACATAAATGCTTTTTGTGTACCCCAGTGTGGTATTTGGGATTCTCGAAACCCTGGGTTGCCTAATTGAGGCAGGTAAAGTGATTTTGAATTAATCAAATTAATAAGATTTGGATACCCATCCAGTCTCATGCTACCTTGGAAAGGGTAGATGGTACAAAGTTTGTGGGTTATTGCTGTTGAAACATACAATGCTCTTTATCATGCTACGAGCGGCAATGACTCAATGGTCCTTTTCCCACAATAGTTAGGGGACCTAAACTATCAAAATTTAATCCTAGTCGGGTAGGTTCAAAAACTTTTGCAGAAGTCAAATGCATCATGTTGTCTCAGCCTTTAGGGGTTTTCTTTCGATCATTATACCGCCCCTTTTGAAATCTGATTCGGATAGTCAACTGGGGTATTAAATCACCCAAAAAATAATAGACTTCGTTGATCTCATTTGTATCGACATATTCGTTACTAATGTACAAGTGAAACATAGAGGGTTAATCAAGTGAAACATAATTGTTATTGTACAATTTTACTTTCGGCAAATGAGAATGTTTATATGAATAAAAATAGTTGTTGTCATGCCTGTGTTAAATATTGTTCTTCTGAAAGTCAATGTACTACTGTTTTGTTTAACTCCATCATGCTTTTATGTGTTGGCACTTTACTTGTGTGCTTTGGAAAGAGATTTTTCACTGGGTTTTGTAGTTTCTGACCTCCGATGTTACAAATGTATAGGTTAGGAGGAATGATTGGGACCTGTTGCGAGGTGCTAAAACTGGAGTCGTGGTGTTCGCCTCTTCCTCGCCGATATGTGGAATCCACCTTTATTTATTTGATGATTCTTATTAAACCAAAACTCTTTTGATGTAATAATTATTAAAACTTGATGAAATGGTTTTTTCTTCGTAACTTGATCCAAGATGCACTGATATGTAATTTTCTAAGATTTTCCAACTTCATACAATTGTTTTCGTTGTATATTTAAAAAAAATCCTAAAAATTTGGTTTAAATTTTGGGGCACTACTTGTGTAGCTGAGCCGAGCTCAAGCTTGGTTCGTCCTTAAATGAGATGAGCCAAACATGAGCTGGCTCATGTAAAAACATTTCAAGTTATTTTAAATCACATATATATATATATATATTATACTTAATAGTTAATTTTTTATGTATATATTTTTTATTCATAATTCTCTGTATATATATACATTTTATATATTCTTCTTTTTATATATTATACCTTATTTATATATAAGAGCTCTCCCGAGCCGAGTTGAGCCTAACACCCTTTAAGCTAAATTAGCCCATCATGGCTTGACTCACCAGCTACATGAACCGATCATGATGAGCCTATGACTCATGAGCTGCTAGTTCGTACCAGCCCTAGGTGAGTCTCACGTGAACTGGCCCAGTAAACCCCCAAATAGCCCCCTTTCCCTTCTTAAAGATGTTCTCAATGCTTTAAAATGGGTGTGCAGACGTGTCTGCGTTTGCTTAAATATGTAACATTGAGGTCCTGCGGTACTATGCCGTAGTGGAAACTGTCAACTTATAATTATTTAGGTTGAGTCTTATGATTTGAATATGTCCACTGAGCTCTACGCTGCTAGGACCGTGATAGTAACTAAATCAGGCAAAGACGGCGTGATCAGGTCTCTGATCTTAGGGGCAGTTTCTCTGATCCGGTTCTTAACAGGATCCAGTTTGAAGAGCAGCCCATGACGCGACCCATTGGTTCAATGGGCCAATGTAAAGCAAGTTGGGTCGGGCTTGGCCCAAGCTCAACTAATTAGTGCAACTAATTCTATAAATAATAAATAATTAGCAAGTTCTCATGTACTCAAATAATTAGCTTTTTAATTTTTATAAAATTAATTCAACTAATTAGGTAAATAATAATAGTTACCAAGTTACTATGCAATTAATTATTTTTTAAACATTTTATATTATTAAAAGTTAATAAATAGTTCATCTGTGGGCTGACCCACATATATAACAGGGTGGGTTTCGACCCGGTATATTTTGTGCAACAACCCTTCTTATTTGATAGAAAAGGATCTCATGATCCTAAATGAATTTAACCTGGGATCACAAATTCTAAGTTTGTCTATGAAGAGCTGATCTAATTGTATTAGTGTCTATAATTGATTTTTTTTGTATAATACTAATTGATAGGACCTCATTGATAAGTGCTACAAGATCTTCTGCATTGAAACTCATGGTTATGAACCCGAATTCATTACTATGGGACGTTTTTTTTTTTCAAGCAGAATCCCTTAGTATGTGAAAGAATGAAAAAGTGCTTTCGTTGTTTTGGAATAAGAATCCTTTGTATCTTAATGCATGTATTTGATTTATTCGGAGCTATTAGAGCGGGATACACTTTTTGAGAAATATGAGTCAAGAATATTTTTAGTGGAGCATCTTTCACAATCCCTGGGGAGATGGTTCACTAATAGACCCAGGGCCGCCCAGCCGTGTGTAAATATCAAAAAATAATATATATTTGAAGAGTCTTTAAAAATTGGTCGCTTGTTTCCCGTCTCATATAAGCTTTGACCTTTAGCATGCACCTACCGATTGGAAATCCTAGTATAAAAATTAACGATCTCGATGTATCTTGATTATAGTCCTATTGTGCAAATGTTCATAACCATGAATGGAGGATTTAACGGTTTTCTTTTCAAAGACCTCAAAAAAAAACTCACAATTTTTTTTTGAAAGAAAAAAAAAAACTTACAATTGATTGCCCATACGTTCAATTCTCATGATTAAAGAAGAAAAAACAGTTCATCTTAACATACGTTACTAATGTTTTTTATCACCAATTCAGTAATATGAACTAGCACCATGAAAAGAAGAATATCTGACTAACTAGGTATTCGCTGCCGCGTTGTGCAGGAGGACCAAGGGCAATCACAGTGGACAAAACAAATGTGACACCCAACCTGAATGCAAGACATGTGCTGGCGGGCACAACTGGGGCCCACAAGTCTGTATAGGGATACGTGCTAAGTGGTGAGGGAGGACAGCACAAGTTATGTGATTTAGGAATGGCAGTGGACGGGCCGGAACGAGGGGACAAGGTCTCCACCCCCACCCCGTCTCAAAATCCAGACCTCCATTCTTGCACGGGTTTGGATTTTAACCTCCATCCCCGTTTCATGTCCTTCGCCTAGTCCAAACAGAGTGAGGCCGGGTGGGGCCCGTTTCCCCTCAGTCCATTGCCATCCCTAAAGAAGGATTGGGGACTGGGCGGGGTGATGGTAAGTGTAAGTCCATCCCTGCCTCCATCCCCACACAGGTTTTGATTTTAACCTTCATCTCTTTTTCATGTCCTCCATCCCCAGTCCAAACAGGGTGAGGCGGGGCGGAGCCCGTTATCCCCCTGTCCACTGCCATCCCTAATGTGATTGCACCTGATCTGCTCTTTGCAGCGTCCGGATTATCAAAGAAGATGAATCAGTGGTAAAAATGATGGTTCAATGTGGATAATTAGACTGCAAGGAAACTCTGATTTTTTTTTTTTTTTTTTGGGGGGGGGGGGGTATTATTCCCAATTTAGATACTCCGTTTATACATAAAAGAAAGAAGTACAAGGTATGTAAACGCTAATCATGGTTTATACATAAAAAGAATGAACTATAAGGTTTCTAAACCCCCATTGAATGAGCAAATAGGTGAGAGTAAATCTATTAGTGATCTTTTTTATAATTATTGCTCTTATGGAATCAGATGGCCGGGACTTTTTTTTCTTCCAATAAATGAGAGTAGCATTTCTTTTGTTCCGTACACTTAAAATTATATTGATGACACTCTTTTAGCCGACATGAAAATGAACCTAATAAATTGCATGAAAGAATCACTGACCTTTTTTGATGGGCAAGATCTTAGGGCAGCCAATTCTGTACTAGGCATTCAAATTATTCAACATCATCCAACTAGGATATCTGCTCTATCACATGATGCATATTTCAATGGGGACATGTGGGCAAGTTTCAATAAGAATTATGAATATAAGAACCTTTCCAAGGGGGGCATCAATGTACAAAAGTTGCTTAAGTTGACATGCCTTTTATTCCAATTTTTTCTTCATTAAGTGGAGCTATGGATTATGTGACTTATTGTGGCAAATATCACTGATATTTTGAAAAAGTGGTATTATACTGAAAAGATTTTGATGCCTAAATATATTGACTAAAAGATTGCGAAACCTAACAATATTGACTATTTTAAAATTAATATGTTTTAACCCAATATTAAGGCAATAAAAACACTTTTTGCCCAGTTTTTTATTGTCTGTAATTTTTATATATGTAATACATTTATTTTCTGCTATTTTCACAAGATTTTCTCGAGAATAGCTCTTTTTGTTCAAAATATCAGGTGATTTGTCCTCACCAATATTTTCCCAAGAATGAAGTTTGCAATTATACGGTGACTTTACCAATTCCAGCTGTCTATTTGAGGTAATATAAGTTATAAGATGGGGGTGTGAAAAGTTTTCACAAGCCCCTTGAAAAGTTTTTCTCACCGAAAGGAGAGTGAATGAGTAAATTTTTCTCATTCAAGAAACATGAAAATTTATCATCTTTGTTTCCAGGTAGAGAAAAGAGCATTTTCATATACATATATAGAGGGGCTGTCTCCCATGGAAAAAGTGTGCCCTAGGGTGACTTAATGAAAGATAGGGAACCAGGGAGACCCTTTGGTTTAGAGTGACACTCACATCCGTCCAATTTATACGCCAAAGGAAAAGGAAATAGATAGGCACACTCTTGGAGGCAATTAAGAAATATATTTTCTGATATACGACAGGAACCGACTCATATTGTCTTATAGCAGTTGAATGGTTGTTGCCCAGCTGGTCTGATTGATTAATATACATTGGAGCCAAATACAAGTTAAGCTTGCTGGATTTTGCTTATCTAGACCAGTTTTTTGGGTTAAATATAATGCTTTTTTTAGAGGGAAAGTAAACTCAATTTTATTTAATCAAAATAAAGAGAAGAGCTCAGGCCGATGAGGTATCGACCCTAAGCCTTGGAAGAAGAGACAGGTGTGCTCAATCCCTCGAAGATCCTCGGATTTCACTCCCACAAAACAGTAAACAACTAGCACCTCCAAACAAAATATCACCTACTCCTCCTCGGTGGCAGACTTGGGTTGAGGAGTAGGTCTCTGGCGAATGATTCTCAGCGCACTGTTAAATGGAGTTGTTTTCAGGTAGACAAGAACAAGGTCTGAAAGAAACTGCAGAACCACAGCAGGTGTGGGGGTAATTATGTGTCCGCCTTGCAATGGTAAAAAATGTTGGGCGCCTCTCCAGGATAGGTTGATGTGAGTCAGCACACTATCATTGATTACTAGCCAAGCGAATAGCCTCAGTCTAGGAGTTAGCCCTAGGGACTACATGCACTTAGCCAGAAATGGGTCAACCCCAACCTTTGCCAACGCTTGACAGTAAGAGGCCACCGAGAACTCCCCAGATCCAGATGCATATGTCCCCCCCTCCCCCGACTGTCAATGGTGCTAGCCCAGTAACGACCTTGGGCCATACCTGGCACCAGTGCAACCATGTCTCGGATAATTAAGCACCACCGCCCCCTATTCGGGGTCCACTCAGTAGGGGGTTCCTGCAACGACTACTTTGAGCAAAAATATGGCGTGAGGTCTTCTTTGTTACAACAAATTGACCACAACCACTACTTAGATATCAGTGCTTCATCCCTCAACGATAGGGGTGTGACCCCAAGACCACACCTCTTGGGTGGCTAAGCCACCCTAGACCAAGTAACCAAGGCGGTCTTTGGTCAATCGTTTCCCTCTGGCATAGGAATTTTTGCATGAGTTGCTCAATGTGCTTCTTGATCTTCACAAGCAGTTTATAGACCAACATGTAGTGTGAGGGAATGGCCAACACCATAGCATTGAAGGGGGTCAAACGACCCGCTCAAGATAGACACTTACCACACCAAGACTACAATCTGGACTCTGCAATTCAAGACAGGTGACCAGTGGAAGGCCAAGTTAAGAAATCAGAAGGGTCTCAATTCGATACTCGAAAAGGTGGGAGGTTGTTGCCGTGTTGATGGGGTTGACGTTGAAGATGAAGATCTTGCTCTTGCTCCCGTTGATGTGTAAACTTGAGATGCAGCTGAATACTTTTAGGATTCCAAGAATCTTTGTCATTTGCTTAATTGATCCCTCGCTAAAGCGGAACTGTGAACTGAATGAGAGTGAAATCCAAGTTGAAGAAAGACATCAGGTTCACAAACCATACTCGAGCAACTAGCATCAACATGACTACAAGCCCCTTTGTGACTATATCAAATAGGAGGAAAGTGACCAGTCCTGTCACAAGCTCTTGTGCAAGTCAGAGCCGAACCAGAACCCCCATTTATAATATCCATAGCAAATGCGGTCTCAACCAGCTCCTTTACCCATCTACAACATATGTCTCTGAATCCCATGTTCTCTAGTAACTGCATCAGAAATGGCCACGAAACATAATCAAATGCCTTGTTGATGTCTATCCTCAGCATAAAGTATGGCTTCCCCATTGCAGAGATGTTGTGGCTAGTACCACACAGTCCTGCACCTTCCTTCCCCTGATGAAAACCCTATGTGAAGGGCCAATAATGTCCTTAATGACACCTTGCAATCTGCTTGCCAAGACCTTAGAGAGAATATGGTAGGGCACACCTAGGATTGGTATCGGTCTGAATGATGAGATGTTCATCTCATCTGCTACCTTAGGAAGTAGAATGATCTCTGATCTACCAAGTACCTTAAGTAAGTTCGCATTATAGTTATGATCTACCAAGTACCTTAAGTAAGTTCGCATTGTAGTAGAAGTCCACAAAAAAACAGAATAGGTCAAAGTGAACCAACTCCAAAAACCAAAGGAAGAAGTCCACTAGGTACTCGTCAATTCTAGTCAACTTTAGGCAAGAGAGTCTTCTGACTGCTTCCAATACTTCATTAATTTGGAAAACAAGGACGACTACATCAGGCTAAGTCTATGGTACATTGAGGTTGAGATAGAGCCTCTCTGATCTCTCGATGCTCCAAATAGCCGATCAAAGTAAGTAGACACCACCGTAAGCAGGTATGCCCTTAATGATCTCCCCCTCAATTCACATGAACTCAAACCTATTAAAGTGTGTTATGTCAAAGGCATATTGGTGGAAGAAGCAATTGTTCTCATCCTTGTCTTTAAGTCATTGCACCGAGGAGCGTTGGTGCCATTTCTACACCTTGATATGCCATTTCTTGATGCAAGCAATCAGTTCCTGGTTTGATATTGAGTTAGTGTGCAAAGGACAATGCTAGAAGCTCAACTTCTAAAGTGAAACTTGGACACCTTGGTAGATCTCAACTATACGTTGATTGCTCTGCGAATAAGAAAAATATTCTTTTCAAGCGGTAGTGTAACGCCCTAAAATTATATCGATTTTTTTTTAAACACCAATAACATAGTGAAATAAATTTTTTTGAAATCCGATGTAACTTTTGAAAGGTTACAATAACTCAACTCAACAAACACTAAAACTAAGCATTAACTTTCAAATTTAATCTCATTTCATGCTTAAATAATTCAGAGTTTACATTTCAATAATAAAAAGACAAAGCAATCCAAAATTGATGATGATTTCTCGGGAAAGAAGAACGTGATCATATGCTTGACATCGCCGAGCAATCCTCTATCACCCCAGCCTAAGTGCTACCCGTAAAATGTTAAAGTAGAGACGTCAAACCACGACACCAGTAGAATACACCAACCATATAAACGCAAATATCTCTCAAAGCAAGAAATATGCATTGTCATAATTGCAGATATCAATTAAAGCATGCATACAATATATCAGGACAAACAAAAATACATTATCACAATCAATCATGCTTGCAATTAATTTAAGAACAATTATGTTACAATGCACAAATCCAAAGTAAATCAATAAATTCATGCACATATTGCCTCAAAGCCAGTGATTCTATACTTAATGATTTGTTTCTCTTTTCTAGCATTTAAGATACATTCTTAGGTTCCTAACTCTGATTCAACCAATCCAATGAGGTGTCTATTATGCCATATATTTTATTAGCCTCATCGATTAGAAGAATTTGTGAACTCCCTTCAAAGTTTTCACTGGAGCGGTAAGTGACCAAGAATATTTTTTAATGGTTCATACGAAATCGATTCTCACTCTTCACAGATTCAGGACATACACCTAGGCCACACGATAGTTCGACCCTCCCACCACCGGAAACTAGGGACCAACGAAAATGCCTAGTTCTTCAAAATGACAATGATAAACCAGTCTTGTGTACCACCACCCTCTCAAAAGTGGTCCCAAGTTTGAATGTGTTATGTGTGTTAATTACTTATTGGGCTCATGAATTAATTTCAAGTGTTGTCAGCACAAGGCTTGCTAACCCAATCTCCACTCGAGGAGATTCTATAACACAAAGTGGTTTTAACTCATTCAAACAACTTGAAGTTCAAACCCCATCTCTGGGTGACTTTGAGCATGACCACTTTTTGGCAATTATGTGATTATATGCATGGTTGTCCTGTCTTTTATGTCCTTAGTGTTTTGTAGACACACATGGGTTCCATCAAACACTCATGCGCCGTGTTCATGCTCACACAACACATTCTTTATTATCAAACATACATCATATTATACGCACAAATGCCTACACAAAGGTTGCATACACAATTCAATCTTGATCATAACTTAATCAACAAACATGTGTATCCATTTATTTTTTTCACAGTTCATGCCTTATGATGCATAGTACTCATTAGCATATCTAATATATTCATGGTTGTTAATCATGATTGAACATGCAATGCATTCAGTTAACATACTTATCAGTCCATAATCAAGTTTAAGCATTCATGATCATGTTGCAGTAGTATAGAAAATGACTAGGCATTAACATGCACTCAAAATTAAAGCCCCAGATGTGTAGAATACGATAGTATTCTTATTTGTATTTATTAAACTCATATTCACTGAGTTATTGATTTTTTTTTGAAATATGTCAGATCCAAAACGTGAACAACATAACAAAATTTTAAATATACAAATCCTTCATTAATCATTGTTAAGCATGACACAAAAATTAATCTAACATGCTTATTACTTAAACTAACATGATGACAGTGCATTACAACCATTAATCATAAATTTTCTATGTTAAACTACATGATTTTTTATTACTACTCATTCATGATTAATTGAAATAGCACAAAAGCTTGATTTAGGCATGCTTTTTAATCAAAATCCTAATCAAACTAATAATACAATCAAACAATCACTATTCACATATTAACATGATTTGAAACATGAATTCACAGATTTAAACAACCTAAACATACTCATTTTACATGAATCAAAATTCATATTCAATCTCGTAAACCGATTTTATTAAAATCCCTTTTCTAAAACCGATTTTGCACAAAATATACTTTAGTGATGTAGTTTCACCAAAAATGTTTTTTAAAACTTACATAAAACCAAATTTTCAACCACTCTAAGGTTTGATCTACCTTAGATCAGATCTGAAAATTGGTCATATGCATATTCCATGTGTTAGGATCAATTTATGCCTATGTGACAGGTGAACCTACCTCATTCGAGGTTTTTGAATCGGTAAAAACCTTCGTCTCCCATCTTGGATTTGCCAACCAATGTCCTCAAGCTTAGTTGAAACTCTAATAGTTGTTGCACCAACCTCCACCAATAAGAAGAAGGAGATGAAGAGGAGAGGTTGGACGGTTTCCTTGTTTTTCTCTCTCTCTAGAAAACTCTCTCTTTTTTTCTCAAACTCTTTCTCTCTTTCTCAAAAGCTCTCTCTTTCTCAACAATAGGCTGAGTGCTTAAGTTTTAAATTTAAGGAGGCAGGAGGGTGGGTCATGCCCCTTCTTCTTTCCTTACTTTCCAAAAGTCAAGGCAAAAAAATATTTGCTTATTTACTTATTTTTTTCTTTCTTGCTTAATTATATTTTTCTTTCTAGCTTGGGACAGTAGTAGGGATGCACCTTGTGGCTCCTTCCCAACCCTAGCTTGGCTGGCTAGAGTCCTTTGACTCTTAGCTCAAGCCAAGTCAAGGCCTAGCATTTTTTTTGGTAAGTTTTGACTTAGCCCAAAAAAAAAAATCAAAATTTACTTTAAGTTTTTTTTTTACTTAGACTTGCTTTATGTAAAGCATGTCCAGCAAGAGTGTGGGCCCACCTAAGGCACGTCCCACTCCCTAACTTTCTAATTATTTAATTAATTAATTTCCAAAAACCCTAAATCATTCTTATGGGGTTTTAAAATTCTAAATTAATTCCAAATGCAAATCAAACCTAAATTTGAGCTTCAAATCCATATCAAATTCATCTGCATTTCTTTCAAATTTCATTTTTTTCCTAATTTACAAGAAATGATTCTTTAATTAAATTTGAATTTTATTTTAACTTTTAGTTAAAATTCCAATTTACTTGAAATTTATTTATGAGTTAGTAAACATATGAAATTTTAATCTAAATGCACATTTGGGAATATAAAAATTCACAATTGTCATGGGCACCATTCTTTATTTATTAAAATAACTGTTAAATTTTTTTGGGTATTACAGGTAGGCCGCCCATGTCCCGTCTATTGGTTTGAACCATGAGCAGTGAACAAGATCTCGCAAACCCTCCTCAGGCAACCACGATTGCCTAGACCGAAAATGTTTGCCCCACCTTAGGCCAGAGCCCCAACAAATAGTCACATGACCATGATCAAAGATGGAACATGGGTGAATACATCCTTCAAGGTCATGGATGAGCTCTAATATACCACAAAAAATAAGGGCTCGGTCCAGCTTACGAAGGTAGGGGTCTAAGCGTTTATTGGACAAGGAAAAGGGCCCCTCTCTCAGGGGTAGATTGACCAAACTAATCCGATCAATGAATGTCATGAACACCCTTGCATCTCTCCTGCAGATTGGCTTGTTGGATTCCAATTGGTAGAGCATGATATTGAAATCCACTTCGAGGATACAAGGGTGTTGCGATGATGGGGCCACTAGAAGGTGTCCTTCCTGGTCCTAGTGAACGGACCATAGATCACAACAAAGGTACTCGATCTCCCCTTGACCAGGCCTGGCAAAGAGGTTGCGATGTGAAACCAGCCTGATATCGATGACGTAGGCTGACCCAAACCTGGTAGGAGACGATAATAGAGAGAGGCCCATCGAGCACCCAGGTCAAGGGGTCGACCGAGTCAAGTAGCGGGTCGCCGCACAGCCGAGGCGATGTTGAGGTTGTGGTAGGGCCTTTTAATTACTTGTTACATTTAGGTAATTAATGTTTGTCTTGATAATTACCTGCTATATTTAGGTGCCAGATTTGTTAGATAAGTGCTTTGATCAACCTTTTTTATTTAAAATTATACTTAATTTAATATAGATGCCTAACACATGACAAACTTACATTTAACCATCTAGGTTTCAAAATCTTAAGATTGATACTTAACCTTTTAAGAAATTGCTAAGGTAATTGCCAAAGTTGCTTTTCCTCTCTAAAATTAATATACCCTAAGGTATAAGTACAAAGTAGAGGGCAACATAAATAACATTCAAAAAGTTAAATTAAAAAAAAAGAGTTAAAATTGTTGTTTTCAAGAGGTAGATAGAGCTAGTAGATTAAAAAAAAACTCCAAGTCATTTGAGCAATTTTTTAAAAGGTTAATCTTCAATATTTGAAACTAGAGATGGCTAAATGTAAATTCTTCATACATTAGGCACTATATGTAAATAAGTAAATTATCCTAAAGTTGTTCTTTCCAGTAGCCAAGGTAAGGGCCAACTCCTCCTAACCAAATATAGAGTCATTGTATCGATCTAGTTATCACTTCTGATCCAATTCATGTACCAAATAAAAAGAACAAGATAGGTTCATCCATTGCAGTTGAAAAGCATATTTAGATACACAAAACGGACCCTGTGCATATTGCCTTGTGCACTTGGTTAGATGGTTGCCCTACATGTGGCTTTTCTTTGATAAACAAGTTGGAGATAACCATGTGGATTGAAACATGATGTGTTGCTGGGTTTGGGTTAGAAATTTTTTAGCAGCAAGTAGGCTTAATTAGGTCAAGGTATAGGTCAATGGTCAACATGGATAAACAAAGTACAAGGTTCTGACAGAGTTTGATAAAAAAATCAATGCGCCTAAACGATATCACAGAAAAAACTCAAATTTGAAGAGATAATTTTAGACACCTTAGAATAGGTTTGGTTAAATTTTTAGGGGCACACAACACGAGAACAAAGTGATAGGACTTGGACAAGTGACTGGGTAAACATAATAGGATAATGACAAAGTTTAAGGTACAGACAAGTCAACTTGTAAAATTGAATTCTCTTTGTAGAGAGCTCAATAAACCTTGAGATTTGGAGGATTGACACTAGACACCCTAAAGTGTACTAGGTCTAAATTTGACTACAATTTGGGCTGGGTAATTTTACATAGTCTGACTATTTTTAGGGTATGACATATTTCAAATTTAGCTAAATTGGGTTAGGTGGGTTCTAAATTAGGTTTAGAGTTATGCGAAGGGTTTGCACAACTTACTAAGGCATGTTTGAGTGGGATGGGGTCAACTACACAGGTTGGTCCAACTAAAAAATATCAAGTCTTCACGAGATCAACTTGAGGAAGCTAGGAACGCTTGGAGACTTGGAGTTTTGAATTCTAGAATGAGGTGGGCCTTGGCAACAACCTTGGTCCACTTAAGTTATCTGACCCACTAGGGATCAACACATTTTAACGTGAGATGGACTATCCCTTGAGAGAGATGAGTCAAGGGGGTAGGGACTTGTGAGAGATGAGTCAAAAAGAGGGACTCGTGAGCTAGAGAGAGACGATTTTGAAAGGAGTCAAGTTCTATTTTATTTCTTAATTCATGCCTTAAACCAAATACAAGGGTCTATATATAGGCCAAAGAGGGCTCATAAAATCCATACACAATTCCAAAACAAACCTTAAAAGAAAGCATGAAACTAGATAAACTTAAAATAGGAGAGGACGCCCCTAGGCTGGCCTTGAACCTCTCCTTTGACTTTTTTTCTCCTCTTAAAGAGGCATTCAAAGTCACTTGCGCTACTTCCTTGGAGCCCCAGAAATAGGAGAGGATGCCCCTAGGGTGGGTCTGACTTAGCTCCTCATTAGTCTTAGTTTTCCACTTTTAGACTCCAGAAATAAAGCCTTCTCCTCTATTTTTAGTCAACACCCTTGACTTTCATTTTTCTTTCTTAGGGAGGCATTCAAAGCCCCCTACGCGCCCTTACTTGCTCTCTAAAACTATGAGGTGGCACCCCTGGGGTGGTCCCACCAAGTCTTCAACTCCATTTCAGGAGGGGGCGCCCCATGAGTGTGACCCACTTGGTCTTCATTGTCATAATTAGGAGGTGGTGCCCCATGGGTGGGCCTCATAAGTTTCAACACTTGCGCAATTAGATTCAAATCTAAGTCTTTAAAATCTGCATCATTCCCCCCCCCCCCCCCCACACACACACACTATTGAGAAATGACTAGTCCCTTAGGAAAGAGTATGAGAGGATGCTTTCGAATGGTGTAGTCGACCTTCAAGGTTGGCGTACCCTTTCATAGTTTTTAACATATTGTCTTCTAACCTTTAGCATCACGCGGCACTCCTGCGTCCATGCATCATCTACACATGTCAGCTTGTAGAGGAGGGATCTCACTTTGTCGGTGGTGGATCCATTATGCATCTTTCCAACAAATGAGCCATCTGCACAAGTAAGCTTATAGAGGGACCTCACTTTGCTAGTGATGTATCCTTTGTTGGATTCAACCAGGAAAAAATAGTGAATAGATATATTTTAAACACCATGAGTTGTTTCCCTTTCTTGGGCAAATTAAAAAATTGTTGGTAAGATGCTTTCATGGAGATCTGAACTCGAGTTTGGGACTAGATGGGTTTATGCGAGTGTGGGGCTAAGCCAACATGAGAACAATATTTTAGTTCAGCCCATGCGTGTTTGGCTTGAATAGGAACTCGGTAATGCTCCTCTTTCGTTTGCTTGCAGTCCATATCCAAAATGACCTTGATCCCATTATCTGACCAGTTTCAAGCTATTGCAGCGACAACAACATTAACAACCATAAGGTCGACAACACCACCCGAGATATTTCACCTAACAACATGAAAGGCAACTGCCAACTCAAGTATTTTCACTATGTTATTGTCACAATCAATGGAGACCAATCCTTGGGCCAACATGCCTTGAACGACTTTGAAAAAGTAGGGCACATTGTCATGAGCAAGTTGGATTGTTATCATTGAAGACAACAAAGCACTTGCACCCAAACCATAACCATCCAAGGGATCAACACCATTAGCCAGCCGTTTCCAGCGTCAATGACCCAACCCACATGCAAAGCCTCTCTTGCACATGAGAGCTGATTCTCCTTCCTCCTACATTCCAGTTATCGCAAGGCTCTTTTTATTGGTTTTGAAGGTGATATTTATTTTAAAAAATTAGAAAAATGAAGGATTGTTCACTCTACTATAACTTTATGTGTTCTTGGGTTTGGGTTAGGATTTTTTTGGCAACAGGTAAGCTCAGTTAGGCCAAGGCCAAGGTCAAGTTCAATGGTCAACATGGATAAACAAAGTGCAGGGTTCTAATAGGGTTGAGTAGAAAAATCAGTGTGCCCAAAATGCATTACAAATAAATCTCTGATTTTAACGGTTGGTTCTAAACACTTTGAACTAGGTTCAATTAAATTTTCAGCAATAGGAGACACAAAAACATGAAGATATCACTTAGACAAGTGGCAGGACATATAAGACAGGGTAAATAGAGACTAGGTTTTGGGGACAAACATGTCAACTTATAAAATTGAGTTCTTTTTGCAAAGAGCTCAATAAATCTTGGGATTTGGAGGTTCGATGCTATACACCATGAAGTGTATTGGGTCCAAATTTGAGATTTAGATAAATTACGATTTGGGCTAGAGTATGCCTACTTTTTAGGGTATGTTAGATTTTAGGTTTAGCCCAATTGAGTTAGGTGGATTCTAAATTAAGTTTGGGGTTAAAAGAAGGGTTTGCAAGACTTACTGAGCCTTGGCTGAGTGGGTTGGGGCCTACTACAAAGGTTGGTCTATTTAGGGAAGGTTAGAGCTTCACAAGATTGGCTTATGAAAGTTGGGAATATCGGAGACTCGGAGTTGAAACCTCCGGAATGAGGTGTGCCTTTTGTGCTTTAGTTTTTTTACTTTCATATATTAAATTAAACATATAGTAAGCTATATAAAAATAACATATACTTGCTTAAGTTCTTTATAATTATATATTTTAAATTAAAACGCAATATGATTTGTTTCAAACACATACACTTTTTTATTTTTTATTCATCTTATCTATCATAAAAATATAATTTATTTTGGCCTTGCCATATGGACAGGCAGCTAATTATGCTAGTATATATATATATATATATATATATATAGAGAGAGAGAGAGAGAGAGAGAGAGAGAGGTAACTAGTTACCACTCTTGGCCTACCCCTAGTGAACATGTGTTTTCGCTTTGTTTTTCGCAAATCTGATGCTGCAGATATGTTTGACATGGCGTATTTGTTAGGAAATGACAGTTGAATCATGTTTTTTTGAAAATAATATGATTTTTGGATCCTCAAATATTCATGAAAATCTTAAACTATTAATTTTTAAACCTTATAAAACCTACATTTTATTTTATATTTACACCTTTATCAGGATCAGAGACCTAGCAGTGCTGGCTCTGCCTGCCATACTTACGGTCACTGACTTGGTAGCGTAAAACTCTGTGGGCTTATCTCTTGCTGCTAGAGAGTCGTCACGCTTCGGCTAGCACAAGGTGGTCCACCCAAGAGATTTGAACCCAGACCGCCTGCCTAGCAGCCTAGGCTCCATCCCACTATGCCAAACACTTTGGGGTCTATAAAAACCTACGTGTCATAATCAAAATATCCAAGAGTCGATTCTAATAAAATCAAACACGTAAAACACATTTGTACAGTTAGATTTAAGAAAAATATAAAAAAAACTTGAAAAGGCCGATGGACCAGAAAAATGGTAGGTAGCTATCACATTCTCTCTCTCTCTCTCTAACTCATCTTAAACATTTCAAAAAGGAAGATACATATAATTTTTTGCTCAATCTATACCTGAAAGTGTATTTATCATTGTTATTTCCTAAAAATTGTGCTCACTCAAATCAACAACAAACAGAAAAATAATTCATCAAGTTTTAGTGTGACATGAGTCATAAACCTTTGATTGCTATGAGAACAAATGTATACATGATTACATGACTTCAGCTAAAGCATGTGTTTTACCTAAGTGAATTACACAAAATATATCTGCAAGTTCAGATTAAACAAACACTTTATATGTTCGTTTAAACAGTTCATAAGATAAGACTATTGAGACCATAATGGTTATGTTAATGTTAATATTTAATTGATTAAAATGACTAAAATACTTACAAAATAAATGACTTTGTTAAAAAATACAGTTTTTTTAGTAGGCAAGCTGGAGTTAACCGGACCCCCACCCGTTATACATCATACCATTAGGATTTGAACTTGCAATGTCTCAACACAAGGTGACGTGCACCAACAGCTCTTAAAATACACAGTTACTTTTTTAAGGTTAGAGTGAGTTTTTGTTAAAAAACAAACAAAAAGCTGAACATATTATGTGAAAAGCAACAAAAAAAAAACCGTTTTAGTAATTTAAAATTTAATAAGTGAAAGTAAGTTTTTTTATCCTAAAAAATAACTATATATTTAAAAAATGTCATTGCTTTTAAGGGCGCCTTTTATCATGGTTGAATACTGTTTATATTAGTATAATTGGTTTAAATATGAGATAAACCCATATAGATATATGTTGAAAAATATAATTTTTTTATCTCTTTATACATCATATATATTCTCTAAACTTACATTTGTATATATGCTGAAAAATTCCCAAGATATTCCTGAATAAAACCACGTATTTCAATATATCGCCAGATTTTTCTTCAATGAGGTATTCTCAAGAAATAGGGATATTTAAGCGGTTTGGATTCGGATCGGATGTTGTCAAACCAGATCTGACTAATTGGTATTGGCTAATCCGAGTTGCATTTAGGTTCCAAACTGGACGGAGAAAAAGACATATCGAATCCGAACTTTTACATGTAATCGGATTCAGATATTCATCAAATCCTGATATTTGATGGATTCATTAGCAAAACTCAAGACCAACTCTGAATTCCGAATCAGATAATTAATGGGATTCATTCAGTGACTAATTGGAGTCAGATTCGATCGAGTATAGGATAAAACCCGATCAGTTGAAAGAAAGGGATTTGGTCCAAATAGACGTTGCTTAAAATTCGGGTCAACTATGATCCGGGCGATACCCGATCCGTTTGCACATCGATGCAAGCCACTATAAAAGCCGATGGCGGGAATTCGAAAAATCCACCGCCTCGTTCCCCCAAAGATCTCCGTCGCTGCACAGAGGCAGCCATGGCTCCTCCTCGGCTGCAGTCGTGGCGGATCGTCCCCCGGAACGAGGGGTGGACGTTCGAGGCCTTTGACTTCCGGCCAACGTCACCGACGGAATCTCCCCCCTCCGGCGACTCCCCGAGGCTGCCTTCCATGGCCGACCTCCTTCTCCAAGGTAAAGATCCTCATCCCCCGATCGATTCGATCTCTACGCCATAGACGTTTTTGTTCTGTTCCTGTTTTGATTGCGGTTTCTGGGGTTTTGGAAACAGCATCTCCGGTTATTTTCAGCGATGATCCCTGCAATGCCGCCGCCGGCGATGATGGCGGAGGAAGCCGCCAGATGTTCCGGACGGGATCCGGGAAGCCCGTGGCAGTGAAGGAGTCTTCGATCAGGAGAGCGATGACCGTCCTTGGAGAGGCCGAAACCCTAACCGGTGGAGGTGATTTTTCCGGTCTCTGTTTCTTTCTTTCTCTGTAAATTGAGCGTTTTCGTGTGGTCTATAATGCAAGTATCGGCTGAGGTCGTTTTCTTTCGAGAATTGTTTGAAGTTAATTTGTATACGTCTGATTCTTGTTTACTCCATTATTTTTACGATGACCTGTGTGATAATTTTGGTTTGAAGAACAGCGTGCAAATTTATGGGAGATTCTGGTGGTTAATTTTTGGTAGCTCGGATGATCTGTTTGTGCTTTATGTAAACTGCTACCGGTCGGGCATTGTTGAGGAACAATTTTCTTAGGCGTAATAAGATAGCCAGTATTGGGGATGGTTGATCATGATGATGTTCACTTTTACTTGCACCTCATTTCGATTCAGAAAACGGAAGGCAGGTTGCTTGAACGTATTATTCCAATTTCTCTCTCCCACATTGTAATGATTGATGGCAGAAAATTGAGTTTCTGAAGTGATGTGTTTTCATATTTCCTGATCTTGCCTTCGAAGTTTAAATTCTGAATTTCTGTTAGCGTTGCTACTTGGAGCAACCATTTTTCTGGATTTGGGAGCTAAATACTAATTATAGTTTTTGAGTGCTTATCTTTTACTTGTTTCTAGACGACTAAGTTATAGCTTCCACCATAATTCTTGTTTGCTCCATATAAACATCAGTCAAAAATTGTATGCGAAATCATGATAGTATACTACTTGACTGGGGGGAGGAAACCTTTCTTTTTGGCAATGCATCCATTCACAGCCTATAGAGAAGAGTTGCTTTGTTGATGGTGGTGTGTCTTTGTTATTAATCTTCCCTGAACATTCTCAAATATCTTTTTTTTTTTTCACAAAAGATTTTTATTTGAGAAATTGGTTGTCTCATCCTCAAAAGTATCGACTGTAAGTTTGTTCAGGATTTCCCATAGCAAGCATTTTTACGAATGCACAAGGAATTAGTGCGACTTAACTGAGTACATTATATAAGGACATTCCTCGTCATTTGTTTCAAGTGATATAAGTTGCATGACTTAACTGAATACATTATATAAAGGCATTCTATGCCATTTGTTTTAAGTGGTATGAGCTGCATAACCTCAGAATAATTTCATATCTTTATCATTATGATGCAACATTGGTGGGTGGTACTTTTGCAGTCACTCTTGTGATGCCTGGGTGGGAGATAATTCTCTCGGATTTTATCTTGTTATTTATGCTTTGAGCATGACCTTGCATATTCTCTCAATGGAGTGTAGATACAGCTGAATGCTCTGTGACAAATTGATGCTTGATCTTGAAGAAGTCCCTGTTTTTTGTTAAAGTTTTCTTAATACCTGTTTTTGTTTATCTTGCATTCATTAATGTGCCTTCAGAATTTTCATGTGCAGGTCAAGCATGTCAATATCCTTCTGATGCACATTCTTGTTTCTCAAACTCACTCTTTCAGACAGGATCTGGGAAAACTGTAGATATATCTTCCAAAAGTATAAACAGAGCTAAAAATATCTTGCTATCAGAGGATAACCAAGGCCTGCATCATCCTCACGGGTGTCAACCCATTACAAGCAATGTTTGTGATACTGAGCAGTATGTGTGGGATGGTGGTGGAAATTTAGAGGACAAGTACGCATTGGATGCAGGACAGGAGGCTATTTTCAGCACTAGGCCCTTGTGCCTGAGCTCTGGTCGTAAGCGTCGACTAACTGGTCCAACATGTCTGCATTCATCTGAAAAGCAATCAGACACAGGTATATATGCCAAAACTGTGGACTGTGGAATTCAGGCCTCTGCTGCTAAAGAGCCGCCGATAAAATTTCAAACTGCTGGTGGAAGATCTATATCAGTGTCTAGTAATGCACTGAAGCGTGCAATGAACCTTCTTGGTGGTTCAGAGTTTGGGTTGTTACCCAGTGAAATGAGTTCTTGTGATTCTCTGAGTTCTTTTTCTTCAGAACACAAAGACTTCAGTCAGATTTTCTGCAACAAAGAAAATGTTCCCAATTTGAATAAAAATTTTTTGGCAGAGAAGGTGCAACCTCATTTTGGAACTCCTACCCACTCAAACCTATTCAAGTCTGCTTCTGTTAATATTAACTCTAATAGGGGCCTGCAGGACCATGTTGATCGTAGTGGCTATGTCTGTAAGAGTACTGAGAAGGAAACACCATCATTGTTGAGGGAAGCATCTTGTTTACATGACTCTTCTATTAACACTCCCATTCAGGATAAATTACAAGGAAAGGTTAGTAGTCCAAGAAAGCCATCCAATGGACCACTTGTTGATATTTCAAATAACAAACATGCAGAATCCAAAGATCTTCCCTTTAGATTGGTATCAGCTTATTGTGGGCAACAGTTCGTTAATGGTGAAAGGAGGAGATTGGGGCGGAGGAGTTCTATATCTCCTTTCAAGCAACCACGACGCTCAAGGTCATCTTCCATGATTGTCATTTTTGATGTCTACCTCTAGATCATGATGCTGGATTTCTTCCTATTGAATATTGTGTTACTCTTCAGGTTCTTTCCTCCTTTTCTGAATGGCTATCCTTGCAAGGATGTACAACCAGAGGCAGGTAAAATCTGCTAAATCATCCGTTCATAATTTTTCTCTGGTGGCACCCATAAACATTTTCTTCATAATATTTTTTTTTCTACTAGCTTTGTTACTTACCAATGGCAAAGGCTCTAGCAAGAGAAGGATTTCGGCCCACTATCCGTTTCAGCACAAGCGGAGGAGCTTGGCGGATTTTTTCCAACTGCCTCCACACCATCATAACTTGGTATATAATTCAATAATCAAGTATTCAATATAAATTGGTAAATTGCATTAGCTATTCTCGTTCTTTAATGTTGCGATTCTGTGTCTTAGGCAGAAAATTTACCAGAGAAAGTGAAGTGTATGAATGCAGAGTCTGCAGCCAGATTTACATTCAGTGCTGAACCTGAGTCTTCACAAATTGGTTTAGAAGTCCTCTGGAACATGCTAATTGAGTCGGGAGCTTCCCAGCTGAATTGTAGCAAAGAGTATGATTGACTTTTATTCTTGTTCTCTGCACCTTGTTTTTCTTAGGACTACTGTTAAAATGTATAACCCTATTCAGATATAACTTTTGTATACACATCTGTTTTAAGTAACATAACATTCCAAGAATTTTTCACTTTTGTTTGTTATCATATTCTAGAAATGGGGGATGTAACACAAGAAATGGTATCCACCTCTAATGATGAAATTCGTAATGTGATAAGCACTAGGCAAACATAAGTAATACGGATCCATAAGAACTTCCATTGAAATGATATGCAATGCCATAACTTCATTCACTGGTGGGGACTTAAAACAGTCCTATGGGAAAGACAACTAATTTTGAAAAGGTTAATGGGCACATGATTTTGGGGAAACAAACAAGCCAGATGAAACTGTTCTTGATATTGATGTAGCATTTGATCCTGCAAGAGTGTATACTAGAAGAGGGATGGCCATCTTTTTAATATTCACCACTTGGAGAACTTGTCTCAGGTTTATCAGATTTTTGATAAGCAAAGAGAATGATTGAGTTGCGGAATTGTGATGTTATAAATAGAGGGAGCCTTGCAACTCGACATAGTGCAAGTAAACTTGGACTGACTGACTTATGACTAGAAGGAAGTCAAAAGGTGACTGTGGATTAGGTAGAACATAATGCATGGAAATATAACATCTTAAAGACAAGTGCTGAAGTTGATATAGTGGTTTTGGATGTTGACCTATATGCAATATAGAATTGTATCGGTTATTACAGCTAGGTGCTTCACCAAATGGGTGAATATCTTATATCTTTACTTGCTGTTGTCATGTTCAATTTCATTTTAATACTGTAATAACTCAATTCTTACAAAATATAATCTGTTTCTATGCTTCTGTAGGTGGACTTCTAACCACTACAAGTGGATAGTATGGAAACTTGCTTGTCTTGAAAGAAACTATCCTGCTCAAGCTAGAGGAAAACTCTTGACAGTACATAACGTTCTTGAGGAATTGAAATACAGGTCATTTGCTTGAAGAATTTTCAGTTTAAATATGATGCTTATCCCTTATGATTCATGTTCTGCTACTTTTAAGAACAGATATGAGAGAGAAGTAAATCATGGACACAGATCAGCAATTAAGAAAATCTTGGAGGGTGACTCTTCGTGCTCCTCAATGATGATTCTATGTGTTTCTGCTGTTCGTTCCTATCCCACTGAAAAGGTTGAAACTTTAGACAAAGCTAGGGCTGTGGCCAGAAATTCAACCTCTGTTGATGATTTAGGTAATGGACTCAAATGTGAAGCAGCCAAAATAGAACTAACTGATGGATGGTGAGCATATGACTTGTCCTACATGATATTGTCAGACATTAAATATACCAGCTAGTATAAGTTGCTTCTCCCTTTTTTTGTGTGTAGGTACTCCTTGAATGCTATTTTGGATGTGCCATTATCCAAGCAACTTGCTTCAGGAAAGCTCTTTGTAGGACAGAAATTGCGGGTACTTGCATGATCTCATTATAGCTTGGTAATCCTTGGGAAACACTTATAGCTGATGTGAACTGTTGACTCTTACAGATATGGGGAGCTAGCTTATCTGGCTGGGTTGCACCTGTGGCTCCACTTGAGGTACTTGGTTATCATACCATAGCTTGTATTTTGCAATTATAGGACAAGATGTTAGGTCTCTCTCTCTCTCTTTACCTCGTCTATCCACCCACCCCTGAATGTTGTCCATGCATTTGTTTGAAGGCTGGTGATAATGTTGCATTGCTACTCCACATAAATGGAACTTTTCGCACCCATTGGTCTGAGCGACTAGGATTTTGTAAGCACTCATGACCAACTTCTCGTTATCTCTTTCTTGTTGATCAAGAACAATATTTATGCAATGCATTTGTCATGACTTCTATCTGCAGTCTTTCTTAGTATGTGTTCTTTATGTCATTTTCCAGGCAAAGGCTACAGAGCCCCACTGTCATTCAGGTGTATCAAGGTTAATGGAGGTCCAGTTCTGAGGACGCTAGTTGGGGTCACACGACTATATCCACTGCTATATAAGGAAAGGTGTAATAAGGATAATTAGTGGAAGTTTGCAACCTATAGTTGATGTACTTTTTTGGCCAGTACCAACACATTTTATTTTGGTGTTCAGGCTCCAACAAGGTGGCTCTATCATTAGATCAGAAAGAATAGAAACTAAAATTTTGCAAATATACAAACAAAGGTAACCTTTTTGACAGCTGTCCGCATGATGTATGACTACTCAAATGGATTTGTATGTATCTTCTAATGATGATCTATCACTTGTGGGCAAATAATCGGCTGACCATTGTTGCTGTTTTGCTTTGTTAGTGGGAACTCCCACTAACAAAGCAAAACAGCAACAATGGTCTTATGGTCTGAATTTAGTTCTTCGAGAGTACTGGTCCCACTGTCTGTAAGGGATCTCATGATTTCAGGCTGGATTATTAGCCAATTCATTTTCCCAACTGGTTGTAATATGCTCCTATGATGATTGGGGATTTTGTCTGACAACCATTGGAAGCACATTATTTCTAGAACCCCCACTAATAAAGACAGCAAGCTGTAACTTGTATAGATTGAGCTCATTTTGCCTTCCCCACGTGCAGGTGTTATGCATTCTTGTACATGTGTGGTGCAGGATCTGAGATTTGTTATGCTTGTATTTTTTGCTTTGCAGACACAATTTAGGGCACGTTCGGTTCTTAGTTGTCATAGGCGCTAGGCGGCGAGCCTCTAAAAGGCCTAGGCGGCTTAGGCGGTACCCAAAAACAAAACAAAACATAAAAAACATAATAAGAAACATGTATATTGTCTTCTCTTTCTTCTTCTTCTTCCTCTCCTCCTCGAAGAAGAAAACACATGATATGCCTTAAAAAAACAAGCCTAGGCGGCAATATAGGGCCCCATTGCCCAGATTTGGTCACCCAGGTGGTGGGGCTGCGCCTAGGTCGCCTAGGTGCTACCTTTGACAACTAAGGTTTGGTTGGATCATTCTGATTTACTTTCTCATTTGAATGAGAAAGTGAATATGATTTGTACAAGCAGCCGAACATAAAAAGTTAAGCTGTGAGAAAGTGAATCTCATTTGCCTTTGCAAATGAGTCACTTTCTAATTTGCTTGAGATTCAAAATCACATGAGACCCCATGTGATTCTGGATCTCAAGCAAATTAGAAAGTGATTCTGAATCATGTTTTTTGAAAGGAGCAGCCAAACATACCCTTATTGTCACATAGAAAAAGGAAATGCTTACATACATTTCAGTCATACTCATATGCGCTTACTCATGGAAGAAAAGAATGCATTTAATACCATTGTATGTGTGTGAATACATGCTTATTACTTGTTACATCCATTGTCAAAGTTTTTTGCATCTGCAGATTCACAATTTTCAACACTCAGTGACATTAAACTTCGTTATTTTCTTTATTGGGATTCTTGTCTTTAAATTAAACAAGTAACTAAATGTAGCTAAATATTTATCATCTCCAAGTGTTTCAGTTATTTATAATACTTGAATTCTATTTAATAATCGTTATACTACTACATTGACATTCTTGTATTTTTGAGTCTTTTTTTTAATTTTATATGGAATCTCCATTGGCCATTCTTTTTTCTATAACAGAAGTTCCTATTTTAATTGTTCACTGCAATAGAAAGTCTGGAATGCTTGTAGTGCTGGATAACAAATGTAAATACAGCAAATGTTTTAGTGCGGAAATGATAAGGAGAGTGGAACAAGAAAATATATGCCACTCTAGGAATGGGTCAAGATCTTTGTGATCGTGGCACTGATTAGCATGCATGTTCTGTGTAGACTGTCAGAATTCCTGCAGAAATCAAAGACGAGAGAGAGAGAGAGAGAGAGAGAGAGAGAGAGAGAGAGAGAGAGAGAGAGAGAGAGAGAGAGCTCTGATATTGTTGGGAATCGGCAGCCCTGTATCCTTCACACAGGCTGCGCTAATACATCATTAGCCTTAATAGGGTTACAGTAATTTACACGTGGACAAAGGTGCCCCTGTAGTAACTCATTACATTAAAATACAAACCCTGGGAATGGGTATGGATCCTTTATTGAATGGATCCATATCAAGCCCATATTCTAATACCCTCCCTCAAGTTGTGCATGGGAGTGAACCATGTGCAACTTGCTCTTCAGATACCAGAAACGTTGACTTGTAAGACCTTTTCTAAACATATCAGCAATTCGGTCTTCTGAAGGCACATAAACTGGTTCAATCTCTTTGTCTGCTATCTTTTGTCTGATGAAATGTTGATCAATCTCGATATGCTTAGTTCGACTGTGATGAATGGGATTGAATGCAATTTGTATAGCACTTTTATTATCACATATAAGTGTCGAATTTGAGATATCCTCCCCCATCTCTGTGAGTAGATGCCTAATCCAGGTCACTTCTGCAGTGGTGGCTGTCATAGATCTATACTCTGCCTCTGTGCTAGACCTTGCCACATCCTTCTGTTTTCTGCTACTCCATGAGACAGGATTTCTTCAAATGAAAACACAGTATCCTGAAACAGACCTCCTCTCACATGGATCCCCTGCCCAGTCTGCATCTGTATAGGACAATATGTTATGTTTTGGTGACTTCCATAAAGATTGAATATATATAAGTCCATCGCCTACCGTTCCTTTTAGATAGCGAATGATGTGTTTGACAACATCCATGTGACCAGTCTTTGGTTCATGCATGAACTGAGGTACTTGATTAACAAAATATACAATATCTGGTCTAGTAAAAGTAAGATATTGCAACATACCCACTAAACTGCGATACTTGACTGCATCAGGATATAACTCACCATCACAAATACTGAGCTTTTGGTTGACAACACTGGGTGTAGGTAGAGGTTTACAATCTGTCATTCCCAGAGTTACCGGAAACACATATGTATAAGGAGAAGCGCGCTTCCCCGAGACGCGTTTCGGAAGCGCGAAACGCGACGCTTCCGAAACGCACAGGGAAGCGCACATAAAAAAGAAGAAGCGCGTCCCCCTTTAAAGGGAAGTGCGTCCCCCTTTAAAGGGGGACACACTTCTCTTTATAGGGGGACGCGTCTCCCTTTAAAGGGAGACGCGTCCCTCTTTTAAAGGGACGCGTTTCCCTTTAAAGAAAAACACATCCCCCTTTAAAGGGAATCGCGTCCCCCTTTAAAGGGGGATGCGTTTGCGAAATACCAATTTTACCCTTTTTCAAAACGAAAATGACACGTGAAAAACAAGAAACTAAAAAAAAAATTCTGAATAAGGGCAAAACAGACATTTTAAAAAAATCGTGAAAATTTAAGAACGAAGTTTTGCTTTTTCACCCGACTCCTCTCTCTCATTTTCGGCCACCGACGACCGACGACCTCCGACGATCTGCGACCTCCGACGATCGGCGACCTCCGACGATCGGCGACCTCCGACGATCGGCGACCTCCGACGATCTGCTACCTCCGACGATCGGCGACCTCCGACGATCTGCTACCTCCGCCGATCTGCTACCTCCGACGATCGGCGACCTCTGACGATCGACGACCTCTGACGATCAGCGACCTCTGACGATCAGCGACCTCTGACGATCAACGACCTCCTCCTTTGTTGACATCCGAAGACCTCGATCGACGTTGACAATGTCTCTGTTCAGGTATGTTCCTCTCTCTTCCACTGACGTCCGGCGTCCTCTCGATTCGCTCGAGGTTATCCAAAATTTGTTGTGAGCTTACAACAAATGCGATGAGGCGAAGCGAGGCGTTGAGCCTGCGCTTCGCCTCTGAGGCGTACGCCTCAGGTACTGCACAACACTGGTTCGGGGGCAACGTCCCCAATTTTTTTTTGACATAAAATAAAAAATGGCTACAATTATTAATAAAAATCTATTTCATATAGACAAATCGAACTATTTGCTGCAGTCAGGGCTGGGTAGGACTGGGCTGGGCTACAAAAATGGATAAAAATCTATTTCATATGGAATCAGGGCTGGGCTAGCCGGCTAGGACTGGGCTTTTAAAAAAAAAATAACTGTTACGGTAGCCTCCTGAAACAGTTATTTATTTTTTATTTTTTAAAAGCCCAGTCCTAGTCCTGCCCTGATTCCATATGAAATAGATTTTTATCCATTTTTGTAGCCCAGCCCAATACCCCGCGTCGTTTTTTTTTGATATAAAATAAAAATGGCTACAATTATTAATAAAAATTTATTTCATATGGACAAATCAAACTATTTGCTGCAGTCAGGGTTGGGCTACAAAAATGGATAAAAATCTATTTCATATGGAATCAGAGCTGGGCTAGGAATGAACTTTTAATTTTTTTTAACTGGACTGGGAGGCCCATATTTTGCTTTGATGAAGAGTTTTCGAGTGATATAGGGCTGGTGTCTTACTTGTGTGGTGTGAGGTTCAGCTCGTGAGTAGAGGTTTGATTCCTTCATTCTCTCTAGAAAGTACATTTAGGGAACAGGGGATTGTTAGAGACTATTTGTTTCATTTTCTCGTTGCAATAACATGATGGTCTTTTTCTTTTGTGTTATCAATATGATGATCATTTATATTCTTATTTGAGTCCCATGAATGAACAATATATTGGTTGAGAAACATTTCACATTTTGTGGTTTAACTGAGTTTATTTGGTTGTCTTTTTTAGAAATAAGGGTTAATGCAGTATTTTTTTATCATTCTTGTAGGTTTTAACTTTTAAGTCATTTTGACGATATCTTGAATCCTGATTCCTGATCAGATTGATTGGATCACTTTTATTATTCTTTTACTGTTGGATATATATGGATTATTGATTTATTGTTTTCAATTTCAAAGTCAATGAAAAACATGTTCTGCCTCCACAAGTTGTCTTATGGTGTTTGATCTTGCAGACTTCTAGAATCTATTCTCTCCTTGATCTCTTGAAGTGATTTTGCTTTATGTTAATTCTGAACTTACATGTTGATCAAGTGAACCAAGCATGATAAAAGAAACAAAACAAAAGAGATACTTATAAGTATCCTATAATATATAAAAAATATATTATAGGAAAATTCTTGAATTCATATTATAAAAACATATTATACAAAATGTATACCAAGCATGATTGAGCTTATCATCCCTATTAAGTATGAATTCTTTGATATACCGAGCGTGGGCACACCCAGGCTCGACTCATTTACTCTATCAGAAGAGTGAGGCAACTAGTATGCTGCAGCTAGTTGTTTAAAATTTTAAATAAATATCATTATTGCTAGTAACAGTCGGTCAATATGAATTTTGTTTTTCTTCGTTGTTATGTTATTTTATTTTGGCATTTTTTCATAAATGCAAACTTTTGAAAGAACTTTTTTTTTAAATTTTGTTTGCTTTATCATAGTATATTATAGAATCATAGATCTTTCACCTCCTTAAATGATGGTTATTTATTTGTTTTAGTAATTGGTAAATTATGAGTAATGATTTGTGTTCTTCACTCTCCATCATTTACTGTTAATAATAGCTTTTTTAAAGTGTTTTAGGTTGATTCTGATACTTTTATGATGCAGATATATTTGCATGTTCTTTGCTTCATTAATGACCATCTCAAGCTATGATCACAATAATTCTGATGACGATGACGATTCTTTGTACAATTTGGAGCATGAATCATCTAGTGGTGTTGGGAAGGGCAAGAAGAGGTCTTCTGCTTGTCCGTATCAGTTTGAGGACCGAAACGAAAATTGTTTTGATGAGGAAGATGAAGAAGAATATGACTTGGATGACTACTATTCTGAAGATGACCAAGATGATGAACCACCTAGCATACATAAAACAACAGTGCTATGGCGCCATGTATTGAAACAAAAGAAGAGTGGGCAAGGAAAGCAAGGTGGAACCCAAGTTTTTATGTGCAGGCACTGCAAAAATATTTATCATGGGTCATATACTCGAGTTTTTGCACATCTCATGGGATCTTCAAAGGGACAAAGTGTTGGGATTGCCTTTTGCCCTGTAGTTGCAAAAAATGCAGAATTGACAAAAAAAATTAAGAGGCAAGTTCGTCGAGTGGAGGTTTCATCAAGTGCATTTGAGTTGAGGAGATCAAGAATTGATACTCCGAAAAAGCCTATTAGTATGACTACATCATCTAGTGGAAGCCGAAAAACAATTGATATTCGTGATACCTTTAAAAAGGTAGAAAGAGATGATGTAGATCACAAAATTATCAGATTTTTGTGTGCAAATGACATACCTTTCAATGTGCTTTGATCACCATATTGGGAAGAGATGATATCTGCAGTTAGTAAAGTGCCCGGATATAAATCCCCATCATATGAAAAAGCGCAAACAACATTGCTTGACAGTGAGAAAGAGTGTGTTCACAGGGAGTTAAATGAATTTCGAGAAAAGTTTGAGGAGTTTGAAGTTTCCATTGTCTCAGATGGTTGGACAAATATAAAAAACAAACACTTGATAAATATACTTGCCTCAAACTGTTTTGGCTCGATGTTCTTATATGCAAGCGATTTTTCTAATGTGCAACAGTCAACTGCAAACATTGTTGAGTTTTTGAAGACAAGATTTAAACTTGTGGGGCCTTCTAATGTAGTGCAAGTGATTACAGACAATGCAACAAATTGCAAGTTAGCAGGTGAAGAATTAAAACAAACGTACAAGTATATTTTTTGGTCACCTTGTGTTGTGCACACACTTAATTTGATCTTCAAGGATTTGACACATGAGTTTCATTGGTTGGGAGAAACATATTTACAGAGTAAAGAAATTGTGAAGTATATCACAAATCATTCAAAAGCACTAGCAATCTTTAGAAATAATGAAAAATTAGAATTAATAAAGATTGCAAAAACAAGGTTTGCTTCACATTATACTACTTTGAAACGCTTGCTTGATGTGAGGGAGAGCTTAAGGCTCACAGTAATTTCAGATAGATGGAGCGATTGAAAGCAATCATGCACGGATGAAATTATGAAAAAGGGCTATTACAACAGAAACAACTGTTCTTGATGAAGAATATTGGGATTCTGTACGTTTAGCATTATTGATTACAAAACCCATCTATAAGATGATTAAATTTTGTGATCAGGAAGGCCCTATAATTGGTGAAGTGTATGAAGGCATGGACAACATGTTGGGGGAAATCAAAGACAATCTAAAAGGACAACCATATTTATATGAAAAGATTCATAAGATTGTCTCAAATAGATGAGATAGAATGAATGTGCTTCTCCATAGTCTAGCCCACATGCTTACTCCAAAATATTACGAGTCAGAGTATCTGAAACTCCCAGCAGTAGGAGGGGTCAAACGAGTTTCTCCTAGTAAAAATTTAATTATATCTATTTAATAAAGTTTAAAGTTAAATGATTTAATTATTTAATTATTTTATTTGCATTTTCTTGTTATAGTTACTAAACATTTTTTTTTTGCAGAAAAGGATAATGATATCTTAGACGGTGCAATGCTCGCGCTTGAAGTCATATCTTCTGGAAATGAAGAGTTATCTACACTTTATAGGTCACAACTTGTGGCTTTTGCATCAAGAAGTGGAAGATTTAGCAGAAATGCAGCACGAATAGATGCACTGAATCCTACAATGTCAATGCTTAATTGATGGCGTTTTTATGGTGGTGATACACCGGAGTTGAGAACATTAGCCATTAAGGTTTTATCTCAACCTATTAACACATCTTCTGCAGAAAGAGTGTGGAGCACCTATAGTTACATTCACAATGTTAAAAGAAATAGGCTCAATGAAGATCATGCTGATACCTTAGTGTATATTCATTCCAATCTTCGATTGATTGACATGTATAATTAAACTGTGTTGTACTTTTGTTTTGGTATTTTTTTTCTTTTTTATCATTGATTGTTTATTAGCATTCATATTTTATATTCTTGTTATAAAAGGTGCAACAATCGCTATAAAGAAGGGCCTAGTCGAAAATGGGATATCAATCCAGAACTTCCTATTGTAGAAGAAAATACGTTGAGATTAAAGGATATGCGATAGAGAGATTTGGATGATAGTGCACAACAATCAAGCACTATTTCCAAATCCAAACATAAAGATGCACAACCAAGAGCTCCATTACCTCCAATAATTATACGTACAAATGAAGTTGAAGAGGATACAAATCAATCCATCAGAGCTAGTAGAACTGCAAATATACAAGAGCGACCATTAGTTCCTTATGGTCGGATTGATCGTTTCTTTAGCCGGAGACCTAGGCAAGGTATGTTGATATTGTGTTTTTTATATTTTAAATTATGGTTTTTGAACATTTTAATTTTTTAACGTATTCATTATAGGAAATGAAGGAAGGAGCAGAAGACATGGTCGTGGAGGACAAGATGCACGTGATGATGCAGAAAGTTCGCGATCTATTACTGACTTGAAGGGGAAGAGAAAGCTGACAGATTAATGAACTCTTGAATTATTATTTTTTTTTATGATGTAGTTGGAGTAGTCCAACTTAAAAACTTTTATATACAACAAGAATGCGAATTATGATCTTCTTTCGATGTATAAATTTTTAAATACTTGACAGTTGCAATATGATCATTTGTTAGATAATTACAACTTATATTATTTATTGTCTATATACATGTTTTATTTTGTCAATGATGACGTAAATCTTAGTTTTTGATAAAATAAAAATATATAATTACATTTTCGCTTCCCTTTCGATTCTTATTCGCTTCCCTTTCGCTTCTCACTCGAATCCTATGTCGCTTCCTTCTTCGCTTCTTAGGTCGCTTTCGGTTCGCTCCCTAGGTCGCTTCCGAGACGCTTCCTAGGTCGCTTTCGAGACGCTTCCTGGTTCGCTCTTAAGTCGTCCCGCGCTTCCCGCTTCCTAAAATTTTAGAAGTGCCTCGCTTCCTGCTTCCGCTTCCCGTATCGCTTCCCGCTCCCGCTTCCTCGACTGACAACTTTGGTCATTCCTGCTTTAGCCAGAAGATCAAGAGTGTATTTGTGTTGAGTTAATGACATTTTGTTATCTTGTCTGTCCACCTCTACACCAAGAAAGTATCTCAGTTCCCCAAGGTCTTTCATTTTGAACTGCATACTCAATAAAACTTTAATTCGTTGAATTTGGTCTGGAGCATTACCAGTGATCACAATATCACCAACATATATGAGTAAGAAAATCAGGGTGGTATCATTTCTGTATATAAACAGAGAATGATCTAGTTGGGAACGAAAGAAACCATGCTTCTGAATCTCTAAGGAGAAGCTTTTGAACTATGACCTGGAAGCTTGCTTCAAAGCATACAAGACTCTGGTTAACTTGCATACATACTCTTTTGGGTCTCTCTCTGTATAACCTTGAGTCTGCTCCATGTAGACCTCTTCCTTTAAATTTTCATGAAGGAATACATTTTTAACATCAAGCTGACTATGGATCCAACCATGTTCAATTGCCAAGCCAAGTATGATGCGAATAGTTCCCATTTTCACCACTGGTCTGAATGTCTCATCGTAATCCTGACCATATTCTTGAGTGAAACCCTTGGCTACAAGACGTGCCTTGTACCGTTAAATGCTACCATCCGGTTTATATTTAATTTTATATACCCATTTGGAAACAACAACATTCTTATCTGGAGGACGGCCAACTATCTCCCATGTTTGACACTCATGAAGTGCCTCGATCTCCTCATTCATCGCTTCAATTCATTTGTTAGATTGGACAACTTGATGAAAACCAAGTGGTTCATCGTGTTTTTCAATCTTGGATAGAAAAATTTGAAAGTCTATAGAAAAGTTGTCATAATTAACCCATTTTTCAATAGGATGTCTTGTCTTGCCTGATCTTCTTGGTGCTTCTCTGTTATCAGGCAATGCAACGTGTTCTTCAGCAGGTACATTTGTTTGCTCTCTGGGTCTCCTGGTATACACATTACCTTTGTATCTCAGACATGTTGTTTGTGATGCATCATCTGAAACCGTCTCACCATGTATGCCTTCAGGGATCAAAATAGTATTTTCGGCAGTATGTGAAATAAGTTCAGCACTAAGCCATGGATCATACCAATTACCAGCTGCGTCACCATGTTCTCGATTGTGATTTGCTTTACTTTCCAGAAAACTATTTTCATCAAAAACAACATTTCTTGAAATTCTAATCTTCTTATTGGCAGGATCATAACACCTGTCACCCTTATGTTCATCCGCATAACCAACAAATTGGCATATGAAGGCTTTGTCCTGAATTTTAGTTCTCATGGATTTGTCAATGTGTACATAACATGTGCATCCAAAAACTCGTAACTCATCATAATCAGGATGTGCACCAAAGAGAACATAATAGGGAGACTGATTTTCAAGGATAGGCATAGGAAGACGATTTATCACATGAGTGGCAGTGTGAAAAGCTTTTGTCCAAAGACTAATGGGCAAGGTACAACCATGCATCATACTCATTGCACTTTCCACAATATGTCTATGCTTACGTTCAACAATTCCATTTTGTTGTGGAGTGTATGGGCAAGAAACTTTATAATGTATCTCATTATATTGGAGAAAATCTAAAAATTCTTTGGAGGAATACTCACCACCTCCATCATATTGGAGAATTTGAATGTTTTGGGAGAATTGAGTTTTAACATAGGCATGAAAGTTACGAAAGATAGGAAAAACCTCTGATTTGTGTTTCATAAAGAATATCCAGGTAAAACGAAAGAAAGTGTCAATAAAAGATACTTAATATTTGCTTCCAGAAGAGGAAGGATTGGGGGCTGAGCTCCAAACATCAGAACATATTATTTCAAAGGGCATGGAGGTTCTTTTATTTATTTGATGAAAATGAATAGATGACTTTTGCAGACCTGACAACTGGGACACATTTTATCCTTCAATGAAGGTGAAACAGATTTTGAAAGAAAACCATTGGACACTAACTTTTCAATAAAGACCTTGACTACAATGACCAATACGAGAATGCCAGAGATCTGGCTTATTACATTTGGATATACTTAAGACGCTTTTGGAGACATGATCAAACTTGGGCTTCAGGACACTGGAGGCTGAATCTTCATTGAAGACATACATGTTTCCACGTCGCTCTCTTTTAGCGAACATTTCCTTTGTTTGAAGATCCTTGACAAAGACAAAAGTAAGAGTAAATTCCACAGACGAATTGGTAGAGTCAACAAGCTTAGAAACAGAGATAATATTTTTCTTTATATTTGGCGCATGAACAACATCAGATAAAGGAATAGATGACTCAGACAAAGGAACGAGGACATTGCCTATGTTTGAAATAGGGTGGTAAGTCCCATCTCCAGTTACAATATTAGATTTACCAAGATAAGGAGTCAAGGTAGAGAACTTACTGTTAAAATATGTTGATCCTTAAATGTACATATATATATTTATATATATATATATAAAGATACGTATACATATATATATATATGTATACATATCTCTATTTATATATATAAATATATATATTTTATCTTCCTAAAATACCCTCAAGGGTATTCTTGTAAATTAGCATTTTACGCATATTCCAATTGGAATATGCATTGTAATTTTTGTTTTATTTTTATTTTTTGTTTTTTATATTTTTGGATTTCGTACCACATTGGGGGCCTCCCAAAAGTGACGTTGGGAGCCCCCAACGGTCACAAATGTGACCGTTGGGGGCTCTCCAACGTCCCCGTTGGGAGCCCCCAAGGTGGTCCCTTTTCATGCTTATAAATAGGGAATTTCCCCTTTGTATTTGGCATTCTTGAGGGAGCTTATGCTCCATTGTAATGGGGTTTTCACCCCTTCTCCATTATTCTTCAATGATATGTAACTTATGACTTTAAGTCATATTATTCCCTTTTTATGAGTTTTATGTATTGGCACATTATGTGCGTGTGTTGTTTCCCTTTAATGGGTATATTTGCACTTTACGTGCATAAGTATGGGTTCATTATTGAACCCAAGGTATTCCAAGTCACTTTCTAACATGGTATCAGAGCAAGGTCACGATGGGGTTGTCTCTTGGTGCAACGGAAAGCGTGTCGCTCAAGAAATGGTGAAGTATTCATTGCTCTTCCTAAAGTATTATGCTTTTGAAGTTATTCGGTATGTATCCCTTTTCTCAAAAAGTATTATGCATTTGAAAGTATGTTTCTTGCATATAGTTTGTTCGTTTTGATGGTCATGATAGTTGAATTATTTCTTTTCACATTTCGTGTGCTCATATATTTTGAAAATATCTCCTTCTAAATTTGGTGAAATCGTTTGTTGTCCAAATATAAAATTCGTGTCTATTTATCGAACTACTCATAGCATATAATAGTAATTTATGTTTTAAAAAAATTACCTTCAATTATGTGAGATTTATAGTTCTTAAATAAGTATTTCATGATTGACCTATAAGTTAACTTTTAAAATTATATATGATCTCTTGCTAAAATAATGATCTTTGCTTAAAATTTCTTAATTCTCATATGAACCCTAATTTGATTTGAGTTCCTCTCTTGATTATGGATGTTAGTGCATTTTTTTGAAAAATTTGATATAATCATTATATGAGAATCTCTCACATCTAAAATCTTTGTTGAATCCTAAAGTAGTTCTTGTTAATGATAACTTATAAGAACTCCTAAAAAGTTTTTCAATGTTTCTTTTTTTTGAAAAATTATTTATGATAAACCATTAGGAAAGATTTGGGATGTCGGTTTATTTAAGTTGAGTAAGAGTAAGACTGAATATATGGAATGTCGGTTTAGTAAGCAACGAAGTAGTGATGGGAGTGTAGTGAAGCTTGGTGAGCAAGATATACCGGTGAATGATTATTTCAAATATTTGGGATCCATCATTCAAAAGTATGGAGAAATTGATGGAGATGTAAATCATAGGATAAAGGTTGGGTGGATGAAATGGAAAAGTGCTACTGGAGTGTTGTGCGATCGTAGAATGCCATTGCGGTTGAAGGGAAAGTTTTATAGGACGACTATTAGACCCGCTTTACTTTATGGTACGGAATGTTGGGCTGCCAAGAGACATCATATTCAAAAAATGAGTGTAGCTGAGATGCGGATGCTTAGATGGATGTGTGGAAATACAATAAAAGATAAGATTCGGAACGAAGAGATACGTAAGAAGGTAGGTGTTGCACCCATTGAAAATAAGATGCGAGAGAATCGTTTACGGTGGTTTGGACATATTCGGCGAAGGCCTAATGATGCTCCAGTTAGAAGGTTGGAGAAATGGGAAAATATATTAGTTAAAAGAGGTCGGGGTAGGCCTAGGAAGACTTGGATGGAGATGATAGGAAAGGATATGAATGCTTTGAACCTCACCGAGGACATGGCGTTGGATAGAAATGATTGGAGGAAAAGGATTCATGTGGAAGACCCAAAATGAATTTCTTTTTTGGTTCATATCGCTGACCCCAATTGTTTTGGGATGAAGGCGTAGTTGTTGTTGTTGTTGTATTAGGAAAGATTGTTTTTTTTTAAAAAAAAAGGAATTTCCCACATAGAATGCATAGTTCATCTATTGCATCCTTTTTTGGTATAAATGATTTCATTTTTCATCCTTATGAACTTGTTGGTTTGTATTTTTCATAAGGTTTCGAAATCTCTTAATAATATCTTTAGAAATGCCTATATTGGCCATAATATAGTTTTAGTTGTCCTCAATTGCACTTGTCAAGCATGTAATTACATAATTAAAACTTGAGAATTTCAAGCATTGCTCTTTTTATAAAGTGCATACTTGCTCACTTTTGTGTATTTTTGTATTTTGTGCACATTTGCTTCTCAAAATATTTGCGCTTATATGCATTCCCTCTTTTCTATGATATACATGCCTTAGTGCATGTTTGTTTACACCTTGGTGTGTATTTGTTCAAGTATTGTATGAATGCTTTCGTGCACATCTTTTATAAAGCCTTGTGTGCTTACATGTGTATTGTCTCTTCGTAGACGTTTTTGCATTATGGAGCCTTTATGCATATTTCTTATTGTGAAAAACATAATGAATTTAGATATTGAGTCCTTTTTAAATCATTGTAAGTGCTTATAGCACTTTGTACATTTTCGCATATCTCATCTCAATCAAAGAATATTTAAAACTTGTTGTATGGGATTTAATCCCAAATCTATAAATTTTCAAGTACTTTTTCCTTGAATATTGTGTTAAAGCCTTCTTTGTGAACCATTACGGTTCTTATGATTTCTTTGATTAAAAGCTTGATTGTCTTGATGAATTCTTTATGTTGTGGTCTTTTTGATACAAGACTTCTTTTAAAGATTAGGCATAATTCGTGTTTATGCAAAATTGTTTTTTGATGGATTATATTGGACCTTTGATTCATTTTGTTAATCGGTCCTCTTTGTAAAAACTTTTTGGAAAATGATTCCTTATGTGTTTATTGCCCTTTTGTGGCATTTATATTTGTCCATCACATGTTATTTAATGCATCGTTTATTTGGCCTTATTATTGTCATATTAGAGATATTTGTCGAGGTGAGTTATGGGCACCTCGTGCTGTATCATTTTAGATTGTCCACCTTCCATATTATACATGGTTGTTGAGGTGAGTTATGGGCACCTTGAGACTCTAAAATGAGTTGTTATTTGATCTCTAATTATGAGTGTGTCACTCATTTTTTCTCTTGTGCCATTGATATTATGAATGCTTCTATGTAAATGTGATGGACATATGGTGTTTGAAACCTTAAATGCTTTAAGGTATATTTAAAATCAAGGTGTTTTGGGATTATAGCCCAACCTTTTATTTATGAATCTTATGAGTGCATTTGCACATTTGTGATTCCGAATGTTGTGCTTATTGTGCACATGTGTTCTTGTGTTTTTTCACAAGTGTTCTTGGTGTGTGTATGTTCACACATTTGTTCTAAAGAATATTATTTTATCATCTTGTTGAAGATACTTTTACATGCATTTATTCCAAAATGTTATTGTTATGAGTATTCATGTTTTAAAAGGAATATTGTTTCATTCGAGGTTTATTTTCATTACAAGTTTATTGCCTCAAAAGTCTTTTCCTTTTATGCCCATTATCTAAGTGTCATCATATGTAGACAAGAATTTTATTACACCTTCGTGTGTTTTTAGCCCTTTGTTGGCTTTTGCTCTCTTGGTCTAGTAGCTAAACACACTTGTCTTGAGTGTTTTTATATGTAGATAAGGCACGTTGATTCACACAATGGTGTGTGATTTTTAGCCTATGTTGGCGTTTGTGTCCTTGTTCTAGTCGCTTAAGATGTATGCCCATGGTTGGCTTATTTCACTCATTTCAAGTGCTATCATATGTAGACAAGAGATGTATTATGTTTTAGCCCATGGTTGACTTATTACTCTTGTTCTAGTAGCTGAACATACTTGGTTTTAAGTGTATTTTTTACGTAGACAAGAGATACTTTTTAGTCCATGTTGGCATGTATTCTCTTGTTCTTGTCGTAGATGCACTTATTTCAAGTATTATTATATGTAGACAAGAGGTTCTTTTACACACCTTTGTGTGTGTCTTTGGCCCTTAATGGCTTTATATTCTTGATCTAGTAGCTTATACACTTGATTTATGAGTTTTGGAGGACTAATGAGGAAGATGTGTGTAATGGATAAACTATTGTTGAAATTTGTAAAATTTCATTCATGACTTGTGTTTTTCAAGCAAATCATATTTTTGATATGCATATCAAGTTGATTTTAGCATTTAATCTATATATTAAGTGCTTATGGTTTTTGCCACCCTTATATGCAAAATGAGTATTATGTATGTCTTTCATAAATGATTTTAAAACCTTGTGAACTCTTGGGTTTATTTTGCCTAAAGTATGCTTGAAGACTTTGTTTCTCTTATTTGGCACTTCATTACATGTTTGAAGCATGTTCATTAATGAGTTCTTTGAGTATTAATTCATTTCAGGATAAGTATATGCATATGCTCTTTATGGCCTTGTTTGGCCCTCATTCAATAATGTTTATGTATATCATGCCTCTTCGTAGGCTTATTGTGGTGTCCCTTAGTGGACCATTTTTGTTATTCCCCATTATGGGGTTATATTTGTCCAATGTTGGACCTTATGAATGCATTATGCATTCTTGCAATTTATTTCTGCATAATTTGCTTCCGCTCATTTTTGTTTTAAACATGATATATGATTTTTGAAACTTTGGTGTCATTTTTGCATAATGTGCATCTCTTCTAACCTGTGCTAGTTAGAAATGTTCCATTTGAATAAAAGTACAAAGATTTGTTTTACTTGTTTCTTTGTTGTTATTTCACAGGATCTTGGAGATAGGACAAAGAGAAGTACCCTGGATAGTTCGGGAAATTTGAAGACAATAGGAGGAAGGCCTTTTCAAGTTCCATTGCATCCTTGCCGGAGCCTCTTGGAGTCTTGCCCTTTGTTCAATCTTTTCGTTTCCCCGCAAAGATTGAGGGGGGGTGTTAAAATATGTTGATCCTTAAATGTACATATATATATATATTTATATATATATATATATAAAGATACGTATACATATATATATATATGTATACATCTCTATTTATATATATATATAAATATATATATATATATATATTATCTTCCTAAAATACCCTCAAGGGTATTCTTGTAAATTAGCATTTTACGCATATTCCAATTGGAATATGCATTGTAATTTTTGTTTTATTTTTATTTTTTGTTTTTTATATTTTTGGATTTCATACCACATTGGGGGCCTCCCAAAAGTGACGTTGTGTGACCGTTGGGGACTCTCCAACGTCCCCTTTGGAAGCCCCCAAGGTGGTCCATTTTCATGCTTATAAATAGGGGATTTCCCCTTTGTATTTGGCATTCTTGAGGGAGCTTATGCTCCATTGTAATGGGGTTTTCACCCCTTCTCCATTATTCTTCAATGATATGTAACTTATGACTTTAAGTCATATTATTCCCTTTTTATGGGTTTTATGTATTGGCACATTATGTGCGTGTGTTGTTTCCCTTTAATGGGTATATTTGCACTTTACGTGCATAAGTATGGGTTCATTATTGAACCCAAGGTATTCCAAGTCACTTTCTAACACTTACCTGCATTGCCAGTGACATGAGCTGCTGCCCCAGAGTCAACATACCATATTCCATCATCATTCTGTTTTAGATTCAAGTTGGCCATCGTAGATAAGAGAAGATCCTTAGCATCATCGCTGACTCGAAATGTACCTACAGTTCCTGATGTAGCAACATTTCTATTATTTTGTGTTCTATTCCGATTTTGTGGACTGAACCAACAGTTGGCTTTGATGTGACCACGTTTGTTACACTGATAGCATGTGGGAACATTCTTTGAAATACTGACATTTGAATTTGGTGTAGGTAGTAACCCATGTCCACCCTGGATTGGAGTTCCCCTGCTTCTGCCACATCCTTCTCGTGAACGATCAACTATTATCCCTGTGGCAAGAACCTCATGCGTAGATGATTGTCCTGCTGAAGCATCAGACATGCTTTTCAGAGTCATCTCGTACTGAACGAGTTTAGCACGTAATTCTTCAAAACTGAGTAGCGTAGGTAGGCACAATAAAGACGTCACAAGAACATGATATTCTGATCCCAGAGCATTCAGTGTCTGCTGCACCTTTTCTTTATCTGACACTGGATATCCAACCATGGCTAACTGATCTGTGATGCTTTTGACTTGATTTAAGAATTCAATGATGCTCATTGCTCCCTTTTTTAACATCTGAAATTCGCGTTTGAGAAACAACATTTTGGCCTCCGATATCTGAGAGTAGGTTTGAGCTAAAACCTCCCATAAAACTTTGGATGTGCAATCATCAGGAATGAAAATCAGTACTTCTTGTGATAACGTGGAAGTGATGTATGCGACAAGTGCCTGATCGCGCTTCATCTAAGAAACAAATGCAGGATTGCGAACAATATTCGACAATCCTCCATCCTCTTTGGCTTCAGCTGTGATGGATTCTGGGGGCATTGGAGTGGAGCCATCCAAGTGACCTGAAAGGTCTTGACTTTGAATAAAATGAACAATTTGCCTTTTCCAAGTCAAATAGTTGCTTGTAGTTAGTTTTTCCGAAACTAGCTGCCCCAAGAAATTGGAAGAAAGACTCGAATTGGTTGAAGTATCCATTTGTAGGCTTGTTGACAACCATTTTTTTTGGTGGAAATAACACTAGTGACTGAAATTGGGCTGTTTGATCATAAACTGACACAATTGACAGAAATTGGCACAGTGTCACGACAAGAGAAATGGGAGCTCTATATATACCTCTTTTTTTGTGAGAGTATGGAAAGTTTGACAAAAAATGAATGAGGAAACGAAAATGAATGAGGATATCACAGGCAGATTCTTGGTTGGAAAACCAGGGAACTCGATTTTACTGATATCAGAATATAAGACGTTAAATATGATGAATCAACAGGAAACTAAAGAATAATTTTTCACGACAGAAACTAGAAAGATAGATATTAGAAGATGATGAAGTAAAACAAATGGAAAACTGAAAACTCGACCAATAAATTTTCACGGTAGAAACTAGAAAGATAGATATTAGAAGATGATGAAGCAAAACTGGTTGGAAAACAGGAAACTCGACCTGTTAAGACTGGGCTGTTGGGTTCGGCTGAAGAAGATGATCTGCTGAAGAGGATGAAGGGGACTCGGATGAAGGATCTTTCTGTTGGGTTCGGCTGAATAAGATGAAGGGGACTCGCTGCTCGCTGAAGGACCTACTGTTGGGTTCGACTGAAGAAGATGAAGGGGACTCAGTTGAAGGATCTCAGCCTCTGAATGGAAAGACTCGGCTGAAGAAGATCGACTGAAGAAGAGATGAAGACGTGCTTTTCACGTTTCGGCTGAAGAGATTTTTATGCCCAGACCTGCCGTAGCTCTGATACCATGTCAGAATTCCTGCAGAAATCAAAGACAAGAGAGAGAGAGAGAGAGAGCTCTGATATTGTTGGGAATCGGCAGCCCTGTATCCTTCACACAGGTTGCGCTAATACATCGTTAGCCTTAATAGGGTTACAGTAATTTACACGTGGACAAAAGTGCCCCTGTATTAGTAACTCATTACATTAAAATACAAACCCTGGGAATGGATATGGATCCTTTATTGAATGGATCCATATCCAGCCCATATTCTAATATAGGCATGACATGGCATTGGACGACATTACACACTCCATGAATTGTGGTTGGATACAAAGCCGTGTCACTAACTTCATCACCTTTTTTATAATCATAGTCACAGATCTCGTTCTCGGAAAATCTCGGCAAGGGAAAATCTTGTGGTATTTTAAAAGAATCTGTTTTTTTCTCAGAAAATATTAGAATGTAGGAAAATATAAAATGTGAAAAATATAATAAACATATAACAATGTGTAAATTGCAAAGAATTATTTTTAACTTATTAACAGTGTTAAAAATGAAAATATTTGGTATAATATCGGCCATTGAAATGTCATGTTAAAAAAATCATGATTTTTTCAAAATAATGGCAATATCTGTTACTATGTTGATAAGCTTGATCCTTTGATTTTTAATTTGTATTTTTACTTGTAATATATATGTTTCAATTTTAACTATTATTTAATGCTATTAATCCTAATGGCTTAGAATGATTTCTCTAGAGTTTGCATTGGAAATCATATTCACGCCTTATTTCCTATTTTCCTTAGATCAATAATTGAGAATCTACACACACATGACATATGGCTGTCCTTGTGTACTAGTTTTGCAAAACTCTGGTGTCATGTGAAGTGCATCTGCGTTGTGTCCCTTGTATCTGTGGCTATACAACAGGCACAAAAACACAACTGGGAGATAAAGTAGAAACAGGGACTTCTATTGGTGAATATTGTTAAGGGCATGTTCGGCAGCTCCTTTTCAGAAGGATTTGAAATCATTTTGATTTCAAATCCTGTGATCTCAAATCACACTCCTTTTTCTGTGATTTGAGATCCCATACTTTTTAGAAAGTGATTCTAAAAAGTAAGGAAACAAGTACAAATCACAGGTGGGCCCCATGTGATTTGAGATCTCATGTTCGGTTGCTCCTTAAAAATTAGAAAGTGATTCAAAATGATTTCAAATCCTTTCTAAAAAGGAGCTACCGAATATGCCCTAAGTCTATGCTTCCTAGATATACCTACTATGATTTGCATATTACTAACAATGTTGTAATGTTGTATGCATCTAATGTTTACTTGGTAATAAGGGAATTTACTCAATTTTAATTAATTAACTGTTATACAGAAGACATCAGGGTGCTTCATTCACCAATAGGACAGCCTTTTCTTAATGTGTTTTCTCTTTTTCTGACTCTCCTTTTCTGTCTTTTCCTTTTGTTGAATATAGTTAGCTTTAGCAAGATGTTGAGAAATTTATGTAGGGAATGAGTGAAATGTAGCTGCTATTAATAGTCCAAGCTTATTTGCTGTTGAACTAAAGAAGACGTCTCAAACGTATTTGCCTGGTAAACACCTATGTGAGGCTTTGCATGATGAACTGAATTCTCTCTGTGGGTGCTCCAATTAGTTGTCATGCACTATGTCACGTTGATATACTAAAGTAATTGGATATGGTGGTCTGGCCAAGGGGGATATTTGTCCCGCTACCTAGTGGATTCAGATCTGTTCCCAATATGGTGCACCATACCAATGTACATCATAAAATGAACGATGTTAAATATAAATGAGTTTGATATGGACTCGTAAAAAAAGCAATTTTCATGCTACAACTTATTAAGATGGTCTTTACTTTAAGTGCCATAAATTGCATTCTGGAATATTTGATGCATGGATTTTGGTGTGTGTGTGTGTGTGTCTATATCTATCTATCTATCTATCTATCTATCTCTCTCTCTCTCTCTCTCTCTATATATATATATATATATATATATATATATATATAAAGGATGTAGCTGCAATGCGTTGAGTGCTTATAGAAAAAGGGGTTCTGAATGTTGTATGAAGTACTAAAATTACTTTTTTTTTTCAGATGTACTGCTATTGCGGAAGGAATTATTTCTGAGATGCATACTGAAAACTTTGGTTCCTCTGGTGTGGCTGACAATGAAAGTGAAGGGGCAAAAATCTTTAAGCTGCTCGAGACAGCTGCCGAGCCTGAAATACTACTGGCAACTTTGACATCCCAGCAGCTTGTTGCTTACAGAAATTATCAGGCAGAGCAGGAGGTTTGTATTCCACGTGACTTACAAATTCATTGGGTGTAATTGAGGTCTGACTATTCGACACATCTGGATATTTCAGGAAGGACACAAATCTGAGATCCAGAAAAGGGTTGAGATGGCACTGGATGGTGCTGGTTTGAGGTCAAGAGAGGTTATCCCTTTTCTTAGGGTGCAGGTAGTTAGTGTAACTCTCAGAAACACAGAACATATAAGGCTTTCTAGGAGAGGTCTAATCACAATCTGGCAACCAACTGAGAAGCAGGTGAAGTGACCGGAATCTTAATTCCTCTTCTAGATTTTTCTTGTGAATTTTTAACAATGCTCTGGTGGTTTATGATAAATTCTTCTGGCTTCAAACACCTCTGAGATATTTAGGATATTGTAGGCTTCAACTCTAAAGTCAAGGAACCCATTACTAATTTCACATGAATGTTTCACTCAGATAAAAAATACTGTAATGAAACAAGATGTGCACAATCACAATGCTAACAAAGGGCTACACAATTGCACAATCACAATAGGATCTCTAATGGACCAAATACAATCTCATAAAAGAGATATACAAAAGCACAATCTTCACAAGAACACAATAAAAATAAAGTATTTTATATTCTCCACAAATATGTTTTTGAAAAACATACACAATTACATTAGGCTCTATTTATAGAGCAATCCATGCAGCTCGCCTCCAACGGTTATAAATGTGACCGTTGGGAGCAGTCCAATGACTAGTTGGACTACTTCCCAACATTCCAATTCAAATTATATTAAATAAATAAAAGAAAAAATAAAAAGCTAAATGACACTATAGTCCCTAATAGATTGTTTTTATTACAAAATGCACCTGATATACATATATTGTATAAATATATGTATATCAGGTATTATATATATATATATATATATACACACACATTGTATTTTAACACTCCTCAAACTTACAGTGAGATCACCGAAAGTTTGTTAAGAATAAACCAAAGTCGAGGTAGAAGAAGAGTTTTGGTGAAGAAGTCCACAATCTGAAAATCAGACTGAACATATGGTAAAGTAATCATGCTCTTTAAGTATTCTTTTCGAACATAGTAACAATCCATTTTGATATGTTTTGTTCATTAAAGAAAGGTATGATTGCTGGCTATGTATATGGTACTTTTGTTACCACAACACAACTTTGAAGGTTTTGAAGTATCAACACCCATATATCAAAGAGTAGTGTCGATATAACAGGATTTAAACTCATTTTTTTATAGTTCCACTGAATTGATCATACCATGCTTTAGGAGCTTGTTTAAGCCATGGTTGCCAGTTGAGGAAGCGTGAGCGGGAAGCGAGGCATTTTCAAAATTTTAGGAAGCGAGAAGCGTGGGACCACTTAGGAGCGAATCAGGAATCGTCTCGGAAGCGACCTAGGAAGCGAGGGGGAAGCGAAAAAAAAATACAAAAAAAAATACAAAAAATGGAAAAAATGGGGGAAGCGAAAGGGAAGCGCGGGGAAGCGAGGGGGAAGCATGATGGGAAGCGCGCTTCCCATAAAAGCGAAGCACACTTCTCATGAAAGGGAAGCACACTTCTCATTAAAAAATGGCGTTTCCTCGTGCGTTTCGGAAGCAGGACGTTTCACGCTTTCGAAGCGCGTTTTGGGGAAACACGCTTCTCCACTTACCTAGGCGCTTCCGGTAACTCTGGTTTAAGCTCATATAAAGTCTTTCGATGATGAAGAACCATACCATTTTCAATAGTTAGACCAGGGGGAGGATCCATGGAAACTTTTTTATTTAGATTTCCATTTAAGAAAACATTCTTAACATCTAACAGATATATATGCCATTTCTTAATGGCTGCTAATGCAACTAGAGTCCTAACTGTGGTCATATGAGCAATTGGGGCAAAGGTTTTCTCATAATCTATAACGTATTTCTAGGAATACCCTTTTGCAACTAATCTTGCTTTATATCTTTCTAGATATCCGTCACTCTTTGTTTTGACCTTAATTACCCATCTACATCCTATAGTCTTCTTTCCCTTATGAAGATGTTGGATTTTTCAAGTATGGGCCTTATGTAATGCATCCAATTCTATTTTCATAACTTCTATCAATTCTTTTATGTCAATGACTTCTCTATAGTTGGATGACTCATGATATGAGTGAATTACTAGAAGACATGTCTTATAGTTTGGAGAGAAGGATTCACAAGAGACAAACTTATTTGAAGGTCTAGATATTCGTTCAGACCTTCTAACACTAGATTCTTCTTCAATTGTTGATTGACTATACTTCTCAAAAGCACATGGATGCTCCCCATTATCTCGTCCAGAATATTCTACAAGGTTATGAGTTGGTTCTCTTTCTTCTCTTGGTTCATCATTTGACTTAACATTATCACTATCTTCACTGTCATCATTTTCAATAGGCAATAGGTCAAACATGAATGCATACTCGGATTCTTCCTTAGTTTTATCAAGATCAAATCTTTTTTCTTTTTCAAGAAATGTTTCATTTCTAGATACATAAACTTTATCATTTTTAGAATATAGCATCAATAGCCTTTTTGATTTTCGGCATATCTAAGAAAAACACATTTAATAGCTTTAGGAGAGAGTTTGTTGTATTTTTCGAGAAATATAAAACATTTACATTTGAAAACCCTTAATCTTTTTAAATCCGGAGAAATCTTAAAAAGTTTTTAAATTTGGGTTTTGTTTTCTAAAATTTGAGAAGACATTCTATTTATTAAATAAACCGCAGTGAGGCTGACTTCGGCCCAAAACTTCTTTGTAACTTTCAAAATAAGTGGAGTCCTAGTAGTTTTAATAATATGATGATGTTTCCTTTTAGAAATTTCATTTTGTTGGGGGGGGGGGTCCTTGGGCAAGATTTTTGGTGTAAAATACCATGGGTTTTTAAATATGATTGAAAATCATTGGAAAGAAACTCTCCCCCTGCGTTGGAACGAAAGGTCTTAGTATTGGTTTTAAATTGATTTTTAACAAGATTATGAAAAATTTTAAAACACGAAAAAACTTCGGATTTGAATATAAGGAAGTAGATCCAAGTGTTTCTACTAAAATCATCTATGAATGTAATATAGTATGCATAACCATCTTTTGACATAACAAGAGTGTGACCCCATACATCCGAATGTACTAATTCAAAGATTTCATTAGTTAAGGAAGTTCTAGATCCAAAAGTCATCATTTGCATTTTTCCAAGTATACAATCTTCACATACAAATTCTTTTTCCTTACAAATTTTTTCAAAAAAGGAAAAAGGGATAATTTGTATATACTTGGATATCCTATTCTTTTATGCCAAAGATCCAAATTAATTTCTTGGATATGGTTACAAAAAAGAGTCTTTATATAGACATAAGAATCCATTAAAGTCTTCTCTTCTATGGCTTGCTCAATCGGTTTCTCTGACTGGACATCCTGCACCCAACAAGCCTTAGATGAGAAGAATACTTTGTACTTATAATCGGAAATTTGAGAAACAAAAAAAAGTTTAAATCAAGTTTTGGAAGAACCCTAACATTTGGAACAAATAATTCTTTTGAATCATTGTTAAGGTTTCCTATACTTTTAATCTTCAAAGTACCATCGACGGTTGACACACATGAAAAGTATGAATTAGTGCAATTAGATAGTAGGGACTTATTATGAGTCGTATGAAAAGAGGCTCCCGAATCCAAAATCCAGGAGGACTTACCCGAAGGAAAGAAAAGGAGACGACGACACCAGATGTTGATGGGGTGACTTTTAGTATTTGTGAAATGACCTCTGCAATTTGGGCAATTGTCAAATCATTGAAGTTGCCCCCATTGTTTGATTCTTGAGGTTCTTCACTTATTGCGGCCACCTTTTGGAGTTGAGACAATCCGGTCTTATGTGTCCCAGTTATTTACAATAGTGACAAGTAATTTTACCTCTCATATATCCTCCCTTATTGTATCCAACCCCATTATGTCCTCCTCCATTAATTTTTTTCTCAAAGTGAGGACATTTATAAGTTTTTACACAACTTTCAGGTCTTGATATGGCAAACACCTCATCACTAGACTGTGCATTCCAAGTCTAGCTTCTTCTTAGACATATTTGAGCAAGAGCATAACTTATAGAAGCAATCGAGGTCCTATGAAGTAAAGAGGACCTAACTTGTTCAAATTCCGGTCGAAGACCATATAAGAAAGAGAAGAGGTTTTCTCTTTCAACTTAATTTTTTTTATCTCAAAAGCCGAACCTTCTTATTTTGGTTCCAACATAGCTAACTCATCCTAAATAGGGGATAAGAGACCATAAAAATCTCTTACACTCTTATCCCCTTGTTTGGTAGTGCATACCTTGCCTTTGAGATAATATAGTCTAGCCATATCTTTTTGGATGAATGTGCTCTTTAAGAAGATCCATGCATTACATGCTTTTTTGAACTTGATGATGTTAGTTGTAGGGGTGGCAAAACCTGACACGACCCGCCAACCCGACTCTTAGGCGGGTTTGGGTTGGTCTTAAGCCAACCCGTTTAATAAACGGGTCGACTCGCCTAACAAGTTTATTAAACGGGTCGGGTTCGGGTTGGGGGTATGCCAACCCGCCAACCCGTTTAATAAACGGGTTAGGCGGGCGGGTCAACCGGCTAACTCGACCTGCCAACCCAACCCGCCCACCAACCCGCCCACCAACCCGACCCGCCAACTCGCCCGCTACCCGCCAACCCGTTTTCCCTACCCAACCCATTTATTAAACGGGTTGGCGGGTCATGTCGGGTTACCCGTTTATTAAATGGGTCGGGTTAGTGTTTGCCACAGCCGACCCGTTTAATAAACGGGTCGAGTTCGAGTTGAGGTATGCTGACCCGCCAACCCGCCAACCCGACCCACCAACCCGACCTGATTGCCACCCCTAGTTAGTTGCAATCTTGAACTCCATGGTATTCATAAACCATGAGAGCATTTGAGCGTTGTTGGCCTCCCAATCCTCCATTTTGTCTTCATATTCCTGCAAAACCTTCTCTTTTTCTTCTTCAAAGATGACTTTGGTTTGATTTCCTTCTCTTCTTGTTAGCTTTACCTGGGGTTCATTAGTGGTTCCACTAACAAAACCCCAAAGCTTTTTCCCCTTGATATGGTTTTCCATTGGAGTAACCCACATCCAATAGTTGCTTTCGTTGAGCTTGTAGTAGATGACAAATGCGGATTCTCTTTCACCCATGATAAAAAAGAAGGCTTGAGTTTAAAGAACAAAGCTTGAAGACCACCACCACAAAGAGAGCACATCCGAGATGATTTTAAACATTTTAAGATTCCAAAGCTCTAATACCATGTAATGAAACTAGATCTGCACAATCACAATGCCAATAAAGGGCTACACAAGTGCACAATCACAATAGGATCTCTAATGGACCAAATACAATCTCTTAAAAGAAATATACCAAAGCACAATCTTCATAAGAGCACAATATAAATAAAGTATTTTATATTCTCCACAAATATGATTTTAAAAAGCATACTTACACAATTACAATAGGCTCTATTTATAGAGCAATCCATAAATCTCAAAAGGGAGAGATAGGAGGCAGTCCAACAGTCGTTGGACTGACTCCAAACAGTCAGAAATGTGACCGGTGCGAGTAGTTCAATGACTAGTTAGACTGCTTCCCAACAGTCCAATTCAAAATATATTAAATAAAAAAACTAAAAGCTAAACATAAAAAGACAAAAATGCCCTTTATATTACATATATATATATCAGGTATATATATACATGTATATGTATATACAAGGTTGTCCGTATTGTACAATATGATATGATACATATCGTTACTTTTGAAGTTTACGATACGATACACACTCGTATCACGATATGAGTGTCTGTCGTACCCATATTGGGTGTATTGTATGATACACCCCTGTATCGTGCCGTATCGTACGATATAGGGCATATCGTACGATATAGCTTCGACACACTTTAAAAAGGTTGATTTTTTTTTATTTTGGGTTTTAAATACCTTTTGAGTGCCAACTTTTCCATTTGTCTAGAGGCTATTAGAAGTGCATTTCAACCGTTTTTTCACTCAAAGAACTGGGTTAAGGTAAAAAAAATGCATTTTCACCAATTTTTCACTCAAGAAAATGGGTTAAGGTAAAAAATCTTTATTATGAGTAAAATTACAAAGCTAATATCCAATTTTTTATTTCCACGGAGGGCACTGCCCCCTTATAAACCCCCGCCAACTTACCGCGAAGTTGAATCTGTGAAAATTAAAGATTTACATCAATGTAGAAATTAGACAACACACTTCAACAAAGATGACATCAGATGATACATCATGGCATGGGGTATTCAAGTATCGACTGAAAATCAAGTGCAACTATTGCCATAATATTTTTGTTTATGTAGTATGAAAGTATGAGTCTTGTGACATGTTCTTAATTGCAAGATATTTAATATTTTGCATTGTTCTTGTGAGATAGTTGATGGCATAAATGCTTTATTTGTAATTTTATAGTTGTATTTTGTGCAATTCATCATTATTATGCCTGTTATTTGATATAAGCATCTTGGTTCTTGTTGTACTTGGGAACATCATTTGATTCCAATTGTAACGTCCCAAAATTTCGAACCTTATAATTTCCTTGAAATAGTTGGAAAATTCCTTTTCTTTACAGAGTTTATTTCTAAAAATCAGCGGAAACGATTTCTTTTAAAAGGAAAATGACAGGTTTGACAACCTTGGGCACGTTAGCGAGAAAACAAAGATTTACCATGGACGATCTGCAATAATACTTAGGAAACCATTTCTTCTATTTAAAGAGAGTATCAAGTTTGTACAAAATTTGGGTTTCCTCAAGGGAAAACCGTATAAAAAACCAAAATGTCCAGGAGAAGAACTACGAGCAGAAACAGTGGATCCTTAAATCATCTTGCAGTCGCGCCATCGCTTGATGCACCTAATCGTCACCTGTACCCATGAAATGGGTTAGTTTTGCGAAAAACTAGTAGGAGAGTACAAAGACAGAAAGAACTAAATTAGGCATAGATAATTTATGCAGCAGGTAGTAACGAACAAACTAAGCAGATAGACTGGAGGAATAAGCTAAGTACAACAAACTGAAAAAGGGTGAGCATGCTCAATTTAATTATTGTTTGATAACCGGCCATGCGGGTACATACATGACACGTGAGTCGAAACAGTCAAGTCCAAGCCGAGTGTTCATTATGTTAAGTATTTTAATATACCTCGGTTGTCTGACTGAATCCTATTCCTATGGAGACGACCGATGGTCGAGAGAGTAAGTCCCCAAGGCCTGATAGGGATGCATCCAACTTCTCCAGAAGTGTTAGGCTAACTTATGTAGCCCCTATCCCTCCCCCTAACCTCCGATGACTGGGGAAAAATGGGTGTTTTGCCCTTTTAGAAAGCCATAAATGGACTGTCCATCGGAGTTGGTACCCTTCGTCCTCTCTCTTGACGAAGCCAGGTTGAATTGAGCGCGACAGGGTTTCTTAGCCGTTGCCTCATTCTTCATGCTCTGGTCCATTAGACCGAAACGAGCATCTTGCCTATGAAGGCGATCCCACTTTTATATGTGTTTTCAACAACGTGCACTAAGCATTAATCGAGGTCATAAGACTCTCTCATCAAATCGTCGTAGTACTAACATGTCTCGCATGTTCAAGAGTACACTTACGAGGAAAGGGATATATGTCCTTAATAGGAGCCTCGGGAGTGTCTTTCGCAGAGATATAATGTCTTTAAAAGCTATTTTAACATTTTAAATCTTTCGAAACGACACACAACTTGCCAACATATGGCATGTGATTTTCTCGAATCTGACATCCGATGACGCAGTGTCTGGGTGCTATGTAAATCACGACACTGTTTTTGGTAAATGGGCTTCGCAAATGAACCCATCACCCAATAACTTGATCTTGCCCCAGATCAAGGGTTTTCCCAAAACATATCGGGTAAAAAGAGGAATAGGTATTCCTCCCGAATACGCTGAGTCTATGGCAAGGCAAAAACGAGAGACAATAATGCGAAAAGCAAGAGCCTGGGCGCGAAGCGCGACGGCAACCGGAAACAGGAAATGCAAAAGCAAGGGACAAGGATCGCGAACCCGCGTCCTTGAATTAAAAGACAGTAAGCAGTAAATACGAAAGTAAAAGCCTGGTCGCAAAGCGCGACGACAAACTGAAACAGGAAATGCGAAAGCAAAGGACAAGGATTGCGAAACCACATCCTTGAATTAAAAGACAGTAAGTAGTAATTGCTAAAACAAAAGCCTGGGCACAAAGCGCGACGACAACAGAAATAGGAAATGCGAAAGCAAGGACAAGGATCGCGAAACCGCGCCCTTGAATAAAAAATGTACTTATATACGTATATGTATATAAATATATCATTAAGTCCTTTCGATCTTTAATTATTTAAGTCCTTGTGCAACTTCTCCTACTTGGGGTATTGCGAGAAGGAGGTCGTCTACGAGCGTAAGTGATTGTTGGTTTAGTTCGCGGGGCGCGAACGGGCTCTGTTGCGTAACACTGCAAAAGTACGTAGTTTAGCATGCATAAAATGAATATAGATAGGGAGAAAGCTCAGTTTCTCCGCAATCCACTGCAGGGGTCATCGGTCCCTACAGTTGCGAAAGAGAATGGGGTAGGGTCCAATGACCCATGCCGTTAAAAGAGATGGGTGCAGGGGCCATCGGCCCCTGCCGGGTATCTAAAGGAGGGCAGGGGCCATCGGCCCCTGCCGTGATAACAATAAGAGGGGCAGGGGCCTTTGGCTCCTGCGGAGTCTTCAAAAGGAGGGGCAAGGGCATTCGAGGCCCTTGCTGGGTTTTAAAGGAAGGAGGGGCAGGAGCCTTTGGCTCCTGGCAACCTTTTTAAAAGAAACGGGCAGGGTCCGAAGGCCCCTGCCAAGGAAATGCATAGGGTGGGGGGAGAGTGCAGGGGCCAAAGGCCCCTGCCGAGCCCTTGCTCGACAGAAAAAGAGACAGGGGCCTCTGGCTCCTGTCGGTTAAAAGAGGGGCAGGGGCCAAATGGCCCCTGCTTGGTTTCCGAGGGGCGGCTCCTACCTCCTTTCTTAAGGAGAAGGGTAGGGGCCATCGGCCCCTACGTGGAAAGGGAAGGGCAGGGGCCATGGCCCCTGCCAGAATATTAAAAAGGGCAGGAGCCCCCTGCCTGCTAAGAAGAAGAAAGCAAGGGGGGCGGAGCCCCCTTGCTTGTCAAAAAAGAGGAAGGCAAGGGGGCGGAGCCCCTTGCCTGTCGAGAAAAGGAGGAGGAAGGCTCGACAGGGGCTGGCGGCCACCTGCCGGCCTTCCGGCGAATCTAGGGAAGAAAAGAGGGGGGGGGTGTTTACCTGGGCTGCCGAGGGGAATGAGGTCGCCGGAAAGGGAGCTCGCCGGGAGGGGAGTGAGGGATAGAGTCAGGGGGTCGGGGGAGAGAGCAGAGAGTGAGGGGAGAGACGATAGATGAGAGAGAGAGTCGGGGGGGGGGGGGTCCGGGGGAGGCTCGTAAGCCTTCCCCTCTCGCCTTTTTATAGGGAGGGGGCGCACACAGGGCCCGCCCCCTGTGTCGCCGGAGATCCCCCTCCCTTTGCGGGCTGCCCGCCCCTCTGAAAAGGCTTTTCGAGGGGCTGGCACGGGTTGAATCCGGGTCGGGTCTGGACCCGACCCAGGTCTGGACCCGACCCGGGTTCGATCTCTTTTTAATTTTTTAACTGGTTTTTACACCAATTGGAAGAAAAAGAAAAAAAAAGAAAAAAAAGAAAAAAAAATACTGGAATAAAAATTGGCAAATTTTGGATAATCATGGTTCAGTTTTAAGCCACCCAATTATGGGTTTGATGGTTTGAGCAGCTCTAGAATGCTGTATAATCCACCCTTTTTGAAGCTGAGAAACCCTTCAAGCATAGTCACACATATCTATGAGAAACTGAATCTTTCACATCTTTTTTTACTATAAATGATAATTAAGTGAAAAACGTAATAAATTGAATTCATCACTTTTATATGTACCATGATTTTGTCACTATTTATTTATAACATTGTGATAAGAACGATGCAATTTTAGTTTAAAAATCTAACAAAAGATATCCTTTTGATGGTCATTTTTATCATTTGACCTTTACTTTTTTTTTAAGTCAATGTGGACCTCAACCTCTTGAAGAAACTATTCAAACTCAAAAGAGAGGGGAAGAGCCACCCTTCCTACTTCCCTTCTGATATGGGATTATTTCCATCAATGAAAACACTATGTGTGTCATCCTGGTTGGAAGAACGAAAAAAGGGAGGGTACACTATTTTCTCTCATATTCTTCCTGTTTTGCAGTTTTTAGTAAAAACAATTTCCTTTCTTTTCTCTATATTTCACTTGATAAGGGTGAATGATTCTCATAATTTGTATTTAGCTTTTATCTTTTCATACTTCATAGTATTTTTTATATTGTTGAATTTTTAAATTTACTGAGATGTTTCCGAGGTTTTCCCAAGGAAAACAATAAATTTTTTTAATATGCCACATTGTTCCCTTTTGAGATGAATTTCCAGATAAGGATTTTGTGACTGTCTTTAATTTATAAATATCAGACTACAAAGGCAAAATAGTATATGCAACAAAATTTTTCTGTATTCTCCAAGGATTTTAGATCAGATTTGTAGCCTGTGAGCTGTTTGTAGTATAGCACAAATGATTAAGCTATTTTTTTTTGGGAGCAGCTTTCGGACCTGGAAGAAGGGCAAATATATTCTGTTACAGGCTTGGTTCCTGTGAACTTAGACCATGATATTCTTCACCTGCAGACAAGAGGGCCCAGAACCACATGGGAGCCCTTGCCCCCATCAGCTATTGAAAATTTTGAGTAAGCTTCATTTTGTATTACTGTGTTTTTCTACCTTCAGTCAACCATGCTCATCTTTTTAGAATTGAGAGTTCTTCATGATCAGCGAGATTTATCTTTTTATATTATTAGGCATTGTATTTTTCTGTGCAATGTGAATGTAAAGTGTGTGGCAATGACTGAAAGAAATCAGAGTAAATTTTTGTTGCGTATTCACAAAAATCTTCCTCATGTTGCACTGCTGGTATTTTCAAGAAAGTGCCTTTTTACTAAGCCTTTCATTTTTTTTTCTCACAATGGTGGATAACTAATCAGTACGTGCATGCTGATACAAGCATTTATTAATACAAGGGGTTTGCTCCTTGATCATCAATGCAAAGTGTTGCTGTTTTTTAATGGTTCATGTTTTTAATATGGCATTGTATTGGACTATGTGAGGACTTCTGCATCTAGAAATTTCAAATAATTTATTTTCTTGTCTTAGAACCCTCAGTTCTTGAACCAACTGATGTTCTGACCTAGCTTACATGCTGATACTTGTTCCAAGAAAAAACCATGCATCTTTGGCTTCCCTAAATTTGGAAAGGTTGATAACCATTCATTGCATAACTGAACCTAGTAATCATGATTTTACTTGTGCATTGTTGGGTTTTGGCTAGTGCCATTGATATAGCCACCAAGTCTTCTTCCATTCTTCCTTGTATCATGTTTCTCATAAGCTCACTACTGTGATCGGCTGTAGGGTACTCTTTCCATATAACTGTGTGAAAATTAGGAATGAACAAATTAGTTGCTCCATTATAGTGTGAAATCTTCCAGGGCAATGAGAGATAGAGTTATGAGGCTGAAGAACTTAATAAATTTCAGTAGTATCTACTTGCTCTACATAAAACTTAACTAAGTGAACATGAAACAGAAAAGGATAACAGAGTCCGGGGACAATGAATGTATATATTTATGACATATGCATAGAACACACATAAGTATACATTTTCACTATATCCAACAGAATTCTTGCTAGTGCCATGTTTTTTTCTTTGTATGTTAAGTATTTTGTGTGAACCGGCTGGTCTCTTGATGAAGCCTCATGCTACAACTTGCTTCCTTGGGCTTCTATCACAACACATGATTATGTGTTGTGCATGTCGAGTTGTTGGTGTAACTCTTTCGTCTATGTTGGTCATCTATTTGCTATGTCTATGTCTTTCTTGTACATATCGGTCGAGTTAATGTTCTGACATCTTCAGTATCTGTCTAGGCCATTCTTCAGACCTCGGATATCGACATCCCTGTCAAATATAGGTGAAGTTCCTATATCCAGGTGAGTTTGTTATTCTTTTCAGTTTTCTTCTTCCTGCTTGCAAAAGTTAGTGAAGTGCTATATATAATAACTTTCTGTTTGGATGTAGTGAATTTGATATTGCAGGGTTCATTGTGTATGTCGGAGAGCTTTATTTATCTGGAAACCATAAGAAGCAATGGGTCTTTTTAACAGATGGATCCTCATCAGACTTTTTAGATTCTCCTGTCAGTTTGCTTGCTATAAGCTTCTCCATGCCCATCTTGGATGCTGAGTCTTGTGCACCAGTACATAGTGCACTTACAGGCTCTATTGTGAGTATTCAATGATTACAGGAAATGTTTGAACTTTGAAGTCTGAATCTTGAAAGTTACTGGACTTCCTTGAATTCTCAAATCAAATTATGTTCCCATTACCTCAGTGTCAAGATAATTTGTTCTATGCTATGTTACACATATAAGCTCATTAGCAAGCTTTCTTGGTTCTTTGAGAGTCTTGCTGATCTTTAGCTTGAAAGCGGCCAGCACTGATTCTTCTTCTTTAAATGTTTTGACCATTTAAAAGAAACAATATTCAAATCGTGACTGTTATTTATGTGTTTTATTATCTAAATTAGCTGCTTTCTAATCCATTTGTTGTGGCTTAATTCTGGATCTGGATGGCAATTTTATTTAATATTTTTAAATGCCTTTTAGTGTCACCTTAACAATACATTGCTTGGTAGGTTGTATTCTGTAATCTGGTTAAAAGAGTAAGGGATCAAGCAAATCAACTTTGGGTTGCGGAGGCAACAGAGAATTCAACTTGTTCCTTCTGTTGTAGTTTTCGTGGGCTCTCACATCTTAAGGAGGCTGCTGATTGCATTCACAAATGGTCAAGGAACTCTTCTACGGTAAGTGTTAATTCAATCTAAATCTGTGTATTAGTTCACTGCTGCACTGAATTTTGTTTTACACTTATTGCTTTAATGATGATTCTTGATGATCGAAGATGGTCATTGTGTGTACCACTTGGTGGCCATTAACTCTTCTTTTTTATTGCAATATCTTGCAGACAATTGAGAAGCTAAGGGAGAGGGTTCTTCGTATTGTTGGTGTTTGAGAAAGCTGTATCCAATGGGTATTTTCCAATTGAGTCCATTGCAAGTCCTTCCAGTTCCTTTTTGTCAGTCTCTTATGCCAATTATATATTTCATTCGTCTTCCAACCTTGTTACTTTTCCTGGAAATTCAGATACTATCTTTTCCTGCATTATCGTTCTATATAAATTTCAACGTGTTTTGTTATGTGAGGAAAGGAGATTGAGCCCATTGCAGGACCTCTCCAGTTCCTTTTGTCAAATTGTTGGTGCCAATTGTATATATATCTTCGCCCATCTTCCAACCTTTTCGTGGAAATCAAGTTACTCGTTCTATGTAAATTTCAAGTGTATTTTGTTATGTGAGTAATGGAGCTCTCCTATCTATTGTAAAGCATCCCTTTCTTTGGGAAGTTCCGTTAAGATTTTACTTCATCAGTAGTGGGAGCATTGAGCCTCTTTAAGGTATTGATAGTTCTGTTGTTGGATTTAGTAATTGAACTTTTTAGATTTCATTGTCTCCTGAGCCTATAGCTTGAAAATACTGTAGTTTGCTTTGTTAGCTGCTAAAATGCCCGATAAACCTATAATGTTTTGAGCGACATAAGGGCTTTCTCAAATGCTTTGCTGGGAACAATTTTGTACCGCTCGAACTTTTAGTACTAATTGCATTTCAACTGCTTGTTAGGAAAAAAAGTGACCAATTTTCTGATGAAAATATTTTCTTCCTCCCTATATTTAAGACCTTGATGTTCAACAATTGATGCTATAGACGTGTATTTTTCTTTTTCCTTTTTTGACAGAGGAAAACTGGACAAGTGCTATAAAAATGGTTAAAGAACTAAACATGGCACTAGCCTTTTCACTAGATGAGCGGATTATCTGGCCCGTGAAAGAGGAATAAGCTATGCTAGCAACACACACACACACACACACATGTGTGTGTGTGCGTTGTGGTTGGTTGGTGGGGGGTGTTAATCTTTGGTGCTGTTGAAGGCACAGAATTGTAGAGTTGGAAATCACAGATTCAAGCCTCATTGGCATCAATCTGACCACACAGATGTGTTCAACATGCTTTGTTTTGCTAAGGATCAAATTTTGGATCTTGATCTAAAAATATGATTTTTTGAATCGTGGAATTTTAGTGTATTGTAGGCTGTTGATTTTTGAAGACCTTACAAAACTTATTTACATGTCACAATTACATGATTCAAAATTCATTCTCCATTGAACAAACCTTGTAGATAACATCCAAGGTCCGATCTAACAAAAAAATAAAAAATATATGAAAAAGGTGATTTATACTCAATAGTTTTGTTCCTCCAATAGCATCACACACACACACACACACACACACATATATATATATATGGTTAATATTGGTTACTAATGAAGGTATGATACTAATGAGCTAGAAATCATAGGTACAAGTTGTATCGACTCAATCAGATCACATAGATGTGATCCGCATGATTTGTTTAGTAAAAAACTTGTTTTGAATCATGTAATTATGACAAGTAATTAAGTTTTTAAAAGAGTAAAAAAATCAATGGCCCAAAATTTCGTAACTCAAAAGATTTGATATGTATAGTTTGTATAACATGTGATTGATTTGTTTATGAAAATCAATTGTATATAATGTATATATAACAAAGAATGAACATATGTTTGTAATTGAAGAGTTTTCACATCAGGAAGTAATTTCATATGGTACATGCAAAATTTTATTCATTCTTTTAAAATCAGAAAGGAATTTCACAAGGTCCGTGCGAATTCTTGTTCATTCTTTTTAAATCAGAAAGAAATTTTGCATGGTACGTGTGAAAATTTTATGAAAGTACGGTATTGCGAAATTTCTTATTTGCATTTTTTTTTTTGCAAATTTTTTTATTTGCCACCACCATTCGCAGGAGATTCGCCAAAAAAATTACTTGAGGGACCAAAATTCAGGATTTGTTAAAATAGGGCATTCAGATGCAAAAAATGGGTTGAGAAATGAAACATCATTCTTTCACAAAATGAAGATGCTCATACATTGCATTCATTCTATTCTTTCACAAAATAAAGTCACTCATACATTACATTCATTCTATTCTTTCATAAAATGAAGTTGCTCATACATTGCATTAATTTCATTCTTTCATAAGAATGTTGCTTCACACTGCCTGATGTACCTCCATCTCTTGGGCCTTAAGAATGCTGCATATCACATCTTTGATGGAGAAAACACTACACTGTGTGTTCTCTTGATTTTTTTATATCCTACCCATACCATGTGATTGAATGCTAATTGTGAGATACATCAACTTTGTGTTGATAGAAAGAAAATACATTTATCCAACTATCACAGTTTATTAGAGTTGAGCCCTCCTGATGATGAGAACATATTTTTAGATGACAACTTGCAGACTTTTGGTTTTCTATCCCACCTATACCATAAGATGCGTTTACCAGAAAAACTCATAGTTTGTTAAAGTAGAGGCCTCAAGAACACTGGATATCCCACCCATACCACGTGATTGAACACTAACTGTGAGATATGTCGACTCAGTGTTGATGGGAAGATACACCATCATCATTCCCATTCTTTATGATGAGAATCAGTTGCAGATTTCATTCCAATGCCACCCATACCATAAGATGCACTTACCAGAAAAACTAGCCATCAATGATTTTTGCCGATAAAGCGGTGATGATCTTCTCACCACCGATGCTTGGCCCTAGAAAAATGATCATAATTTGGCACTGGTTGGAGACCATAAAAAACATAGTTTTTGTGAAACCTTACCTTTGTTTTTATACTATGCTCGTACAAAATTTTGTAAGAAAAATGAATTTCACAATACCGGTGCGATACTAGTCTACCATTTTGCAATATTAGACTTTCACAATTTTTCATAATTTCGCAATACATCGTGCGATACTATTTTGAAATTTTGTATGGTATGAACTTCTGCAAGACTTGAAAGGATTTTTGTAACGTGATTTGCGATACCCGTCCACAATTTTGCAATTATCGAACTTTTACAAAATTTATGATTTTCGCAGGTGATCACGTGAAACTTAGTCACAAGTTTCACAACTTTTTTAAAATTCCGCAATCATTTTTGGAATATCGCAACCTTCGATGCAATTTTGTTGACGAGCTTCGCGGGTGTATTATTTTATTGTCATGACATGGAAAAATCATAAATTCACACCTACGAAGGGTAACATTGTCAAAAAAAAAATTTAGGAACCAACAAAATTGTCTATTCAACAAATTGTTAAATTGTGGGCCATTTTTGGAAACACATTATTTTTGCCATACAGTACGGTCATTCTTTGTAAATATTAACTCAAATTGACACCTAATTTTATTTTCAATTATTCAAATTCATATTGGTTTCCCCTTCATCCATGGTTAATAGTTAATAAGTTCAAAATTATACTGGTTTTACTCATTAAATATATTTCTCTTTGTCCATTTTAACTTCATTACTATCTCTCTCTCTCACTCACTATGTACCACTCTATCCCATTTTCACTTAGGATACTTCATCTTAATGCAAAATCTCTCTCTCTCTCTCTCCCCTAATCCTATGACCACTTCTTTATATCATATCCTCATAGTGCACCTTCCACCATCCTTCAATTTCATGTTGGAAGATGGAAGGTCACACATATAAGTGAAATAGGCTAAAGTACGATTTTAGAAGGAAGAAATAGAAAAAGAAAACGGAAAATGACCATGCAATATGGTAAAAATTACATGTTTCCCTAAAAACCACACAATTTGACAAAATCTATCCGATGATCAAAATGCAAATAGCCAATTTTGTTAAGACCTTTTTACCCTTCACATTACTAGAGGATTATTGTGATAAGTTCTTCATAGTTGAATTGTATTGAGTTGCATATAATGCATATTCATTCCTTTTCTTAGTGAATAATATTCCACATATTGCTCCATCGACTCTTATATCTATCTATCCACCAAAAGTGATTAATAAAACAGGGCAACCTAAAGTGAATAGACAGAGAGCAAAACATAAGGATGTTATACCATACAAGTGCAGTGTATGTGATGAGGTTGACTACAACAGGCAGAATCACAAATAATAATATGTTAGAGTATGCATGCTTTGTCAAATATAGGAATTGTTAAGAGTTGTTTAATGAATTACTTTTTTGTATTTATCTAGTATTTTTTAATAAATTGCTTTAATGACTCTTATGCTTTCTATGTATATGTTAGGTATGTCTAAACTTGGTATATGATTGTTACAGGGTATGTCTTTAGAGTTTGATTATATGGTATGAGTGGGATAAAAAAGCAATGAACTAGCTATTGCAGTTGATTAGTTAGTAGTTACAACTGCTCGCAAGGAAGGCCAATGATACGAATCCTGGCCTATGGATTCATGCAAGACTTCTGGAAAGGCAGAGTTCAATTATATGGTATGCGTGGGATAGGAAAGCAATAAATGGTCAACAGGTTCATATGGATGAGTAGGTTCTTTTTTTTCTTAATGAATGGAATGAATGCAATGTATGAGCATGTTTAGTTTTGAATGAATGAATGCAACATATGAGCATGCTTGTTTTTTTAATGAATACAATGTATGAGCACGTTCAAGTTTTGAATGAATGCAATGCATGAGCTAGTTCAGTTTTGAGTGAATGAATGCAATGTATGAACATGTTCATTTTCTTAATGAATTGAATGAATGTAATGTATAAGCAAATTCAGTTTTGAATGAATGAACGAAATGTATGAGCAAATTTATTTTTTAAATGAATGAATGAATACAGTGTATGAGCAAGTTCAGTTTTTACTGAATGAATGAAATGTATGAGCATGTTTATTTTTTGAATGAATGAAATGAATGCAATGTATGAACACATTCTGTTTTGAATGGATAATACAATGTATGAGCAAGTTTTCTTTTTTTAATGAATGAAATTAATGCAATGTATGAGCATATTCAATTTTGAATGAATGAATGCAATGTATGAGCATGCTCATTTTTTAAATAAATGTAATGAATATAATGTATGAGCATATTCAGTTTTGAATGAATAAATGCAATGTATGAACAAGTTCCTTATTAAGATAGAAGGAGAAAAAAAAGTACCTCTTAAAGAGGCGGAAAAGGCCATGGTATGACCTCATACGAGAAGAAATAAAAAGAATGGCGAATAGGGCATGCCAAGATTATGTCTTGGTTTATTAATAGTATTGATATCAAGAAGTGTTCAACTCTTGCTAAATTTGAACATGCAAATAAAACATAGGACTATCTTAAGAGAATGCACTCTCTTAAAGATATTGCTCATGTTGACAATTTTCAAGACAAAATACATATTATGACTCAAGAAAAAGTATTAGAGAATACTTTAGTGAGTTGTCCGATCTTTGGAATGAATTGGCTCTTCTTGAGCCACAATGACATTGTTCTGAAGATATAAAAATTTGTCAAAGATAAATTGTTGTGGAACATTTCTATAAATTCATCAATAGTTTAAGGCCAGAGTTTGAGCCTACTAAATCAACTCTTCTTTATAGAGGAAAAGTCCTCTCTGTTGAAGATACTATTGAAGAACTAAGTATGGAGGAAAATAAACAAAAAATAAGACATCTAAAGATGATGACTCAGTCCTAGTCGTGTGTAAATCTGAAAACTATGTTCATGCATACAAACCATCACATTATAAAAGATCGAATAACGAACGGTATAAAAGACAAGGTAATGAGTTTGAGAAAATTTTTTATTTGTTACTATTATCGTGAACCAGGACATGTTAAGAAATATTGTCTTAAATTGAAGACAACCTATGAGAAAAAGGTAGCCTCAGTTATACAAGAGACAAGTGAGTCCAAAGCTTCACAAGAATCAAACATCGGGAGCATGTCCTTAAGTGAACTTGTAGAAGCCCTTCAACTTTTACTCAAAGGAACTCTATCAACCAGAGCCACAATCTCTTCAGGTGGCATTTCTTGTAAAACCCAGTTTTTAACAAAAAAAAAATCTCGGACCCGGGTCGGGTTTGGACCCAACCCGGATCCAACTCTGCAGAAGTTAGCCTAACCCTTCTGCAGAAGTTGGATGCATCGCTATCAGATCTTGGGGACTTACTCTCTCGACCATCGGTCGTCTCCATAGGAATAGGATTCAGTCAGACAACCGAGGTATATTAAGATACTTAACATAATGAACACTCGGCTTGGACTTGACTGTTTCGACTCACGTGCCATGTATGTACCCGCATGGCCGGTTATCAAATAATAACTAAATTGAGCATGCTCACCCTTTTTCAGTTTGTTGTACTTAGCTTATTCCTCCAGTCTATCTGCTTAGTTTGTTCGTTACTACCTGCTGCATAAATTATCTATGCCTAATTTAGTTCTTTCTGTCTTTGTACTCTCCTATTAGTTTTTCGCAAAACTAACCCATTTCATGGGTACAGGTGACGATTAGGTGCATCAGGCGATGGCGCAACTGCGAGATGATTTAAGGATCCACTGTTTCTGCTCGTAGTTCTTCTCCTGGACATTTTGGTTTTTGATACGGGTTTCCCTAGAGGAAATCCAAATTTTGTACAAACTTGATACTCTCTTTAAATAGAAGAAATGATTTCCTAAGTATTATTGCAGATCGTCCATGATAAATCTTTGTTCTCTCGCTAACGTGCCCAAGGTTGTCAAACCTGTCCTTTTTCTTTTAAAGAAATCATTTTCGCTGATTTTAAAAATAAACTCTGTAAAGAAAAGGAATTTTTCAACTATTTCAAGGAAATTATATGGTTCGAAATTTTGGTGCGTTACATCTCTGAGGCTGATAAGTCTCTTTGGCTTCTTGACTGAGGTACCTCTTTCCATATGACACTAAATGATGATATTTTATCTAAATGTTATTCAAGTGGGTCAAATGTTTTTATTGTTGATGGGACATCCCTTGAGATTAAAGGAATACAAAATTTTTAAAATATTTCAAAAAGTTTTTTTATTCAAAAAATTAGGTATATTCCTAAACTAAACTTAAATCCTTTGTTTGTTTCTCAATTATCTAATCATGGGTATAATGTTTCCTTCTCTTCTATTGGTTGTCAGGTGTAAGATCACAAGTGACGAAAGCTTATTGGGGAAGGCCATAGAAAAGTAGGTTTATACTATATGTTTTTTTGGGAATACCCAAGAATACTTTTTGTTGTAATGTTTAGAAACTAGAATTGGACTTATGGCATAAAAGACTTGGCCATCCTAATGTATTCAAAATCCAACACTTTCTAAATATAGATTTTTTTTTTTGTAATATTAAAATTTTTACTTGTAAAGATTGGATTCTTTACAAAATGAAAAGATTGTTATTTCAGGAAAAAACTTTGTCTCTGCACGACTGCTTGAGTTAGTACATTCAGATGCTTGGGGTCCAACACCTATTATATCTAAGGATGAGTTTGAATATTATGTCATATTCTTTGATGATTTTAATAGACACACATGAATCTATTTTCTTAAACATAAATATAAAGTTTTTTTTATATTTTCAAATATTTCATAAATTGGGTAAAAATAATTTTCAACATGATATCTCTATATTTTGCACTAATTTAGAGGAAGAATTCTTATCAAAAGATTTTAAGGTTACCTATAATAAAATGCCACCACACACCAAAGATCATGTCCCTATACTCAGCATAGCTGAAAGAAAATATAGACACATCATTGAAACTACAAGAACCTTCCTTGTAAAACCCACGTTTAAAAAAAAAATTTAGTATCGGACCCGGGTCGGGTCGGGTTCGGACTTGACCCAAGCCCATCCTCGATAGGGTTTTATAACCCGACTCAGGAAGAAATCCTCTTCCCGAGCGCCGCACCCCCACCTGTGTCTTCGGGTAGATAAGGGAAACCAACCAGGGTTTCCCCATTTATCCCCCTCCCCCGAGCTCTTTAAGAGCATCACAGGAGGGCGAGGGGAGGCACGCCTCCCTCTCGAATCTCTTCGCTCTCCTCGCGCCGGCCATCTCCTCCTTACCTGCGCACGCCGCCAACGCCGATCGCCGTCGCCGCTGCGACCACTACCGACTGACGACGCCGACGATCCTTTTCCCAGGTACGCCCTTTTCTCCTTTCACCTCCCTCTCTGTCACCTCGCCGGAAGGCACGGCAGGAGGCCAGTGGCCCCTGTCGTGCCCTCCCTCTTCATCCTCTTCTTGAGGGTTCGTCGACAGGCGGCGCACGGCCCCTGCCGCGCCTCCCACTTCCTCTGTGCCCATCGGAGGCCCGACAAGTGGCCTACGGGGCCCCTGTCGTCTCCTCTCTCTGGGGGTTCTCCGGAGTGCCGGCAGGGGGGCAATAGCCCCTGTGACACCCCCTTTCCCTTGTGGGTGATCGGGCGATCGACGAGAGGTCGGTTGTCCCCCTGTCACCCCCCTCTCCTCTGTGACCTGCGAAGGGATCAGCAAGAGGTTGGTGGCTCCTGCCGCCCCGATCTCTCTCTCTCTCTCTTCGACAGAGGTTCGTTCCCCTGCCATCGCTCGATCACCGATTGGTAGGGGCTCGCCCTGCCACCTGGGTGTTCCTGGCAGGCAGGGGCTCGCCCCCCCTGCCACCTTGTTGTTGTCGGCAGGGGCTCGACCCCTGCCGCCTCGCTGCTGTCGGCAGGGGCTGCCCCCTTGCCGCCTCGCATGCTGTCGACAGGGGCTGGCCCCCTACCGCCTCGGTGTTGTCGGCAGGGGCTCGCCCCCTGCCACCTTGCTGTTCGGCATGGGCTCGTCCCCTGTTGCCTCACTGTTGTCGGCAGCCAGGGGCTCACTCCCTGTTGCTTCCTTGATTTCTGCAAGCAGGGGCATACCCTGCCGCCTCTCATTGTTTTGACCGACAGGCAAGGAGCGATGCCCTGCCTGACTCTCTTTTCTTGGCATAATAAATAATATAGTGCTGAATGCCCACACTTTTGCAGACTTCGCATCGAACCCCGCTCTGGCTTCGCGGCCTGAGCCTCGTATCATCTACACTCGTAGACGTACACAGCTGCACGACATCCCGAGGTAGGGGAAAGTCGCACGAAGAGTTTGTATGAATGAAATAAAATATAAGGATTCTGTGATAGAATAGTTTATTTGGCATACATGCTTACCTGTAGGATTACTTAACTTGTGATTGTCTGTTTTGCGTTTCCTCATCCTTATTCTTTTGAAATTGCTTGCTTAATGTAAACTCTATGGGTAGACTCATTTCTAGAGAGAAACCCACGACAATTGCTACTGTAACCGGACCTTAAGATAGGTACGGTATAAATTTTAAGAGAGGTCATGGAGTACCTTGAAGTGGGCAATCAACACTTTATTGATATAAATGAGAATGTCGGCCTCCACAGGCCAATTGCTCAAAGAACAATACATGTCATGTATGAACCAAAAGAATCACAAGACATTAATTGTTGCCCTCTCATCGTAGTCGTACCTCTACAAATTCCATCAAGATGAAGCAACAAGAACCAATGTCTTGTCTGTCAAGGCTTGGAACAAAAAAAAAGCATTGCTGCGGGGGGATCAATGACAATGCATGCCAAATTTTTGCCTAAGAGACTAGGCAAATCTCAAGGGAGAGGGGATGATGCATACCCAATTCTTGCGGTCTCATATCCGAACCCAATGGCCCAAGTACATGATGAAGACCTAGATATGAATCCATTATTTCAAGAACATGATATGGATCCAAGTGTGGCCAACCTAGATCCAAGTCCATTGCACCCAATCATGAAAGCAAATCCAAATGATGCTGATCCAGGATCCAAGCTCTAGTTGCTCCAAGTTGTGAGATCCGCCCATGGGATGCCACCTCAGCACTCCAACCAAGTAAGATAGGTGGGACCCATGCCTAGGGCACCCAATTCTTTAATATAAGACTTTAATGCAAGTGGGACTCACCTATGGGATGTCCCTCTTGAAGAAGAAATAGGGCGGTCAAGTGGGCCTCACCCCTTGGGCACCCTAGCCATTTTAATGGCCTTGGTGAACCGTGCAACCCTGTTGAAGTTTCTCCCTAATGGTCTTGGGGAAGCACAAGTGATGGCTTGTGAAATAGCCTCTTCCTTAAGTGAGTCCAGGGAGGTTCTATCTAGTCTTACACTTTTCTAATTAATTACACAATGTATTTTTTATAGCTTTAATGCGGCCGCCTTAGCCTATATAAGGGGCCCAATCTGATATGTTGAATATAAAAAATAAAATAGAAGTCTCTCCCTCAAAATCGCCTCTCTTCTCTCTCTTATCCCTTATGAGTCCCTGCTCCCTGACTCATCTCACCCTTGCTAAGTGCTCTCTCTTGCCAACTAAAGGTGATTAGATTCTCATTGAGTTTGAATTGCCTAAGGACTAAGAATAAGTCACCAACTCCAATCTGTTCATATGGACTGCATCAACAACTTGAAAGATTCAACCCTTCTCAGCCTAAATTGTAGAACCCTGGCCAACCCCGGATGACCTAGACCTTTAGCAAGCCTTAGCATATACCTGGACCTAGTCTTGTAAGTTAGTAGAACTCTTTCCTTAAGCCTTTTCCTAGCCTAGAAAACCCCTAGACTCAAGTATGTCTCGAACCTGTTTTCTGACGGAGCTGAAATTTCATTAGAGTTGCTGAAGTTGCCCATCCCAACCCGTAAATCATCCGGGTTTGAAATTTTAACTCAAGCTTTCTTAGGATCATTAGTTCAGACCCTCCAAAATCTTGATTTTATCCCTAAACACAGTTCATCCTGCAAAAAACCCTATTCTAACCTCAAATTTGTCTAAATTATTTCTCCCAATCTAGAAAACCTTTGACCTCGAAATTTGGCTTGTATATTCATTAATGTGTCTAGATTAATCTCCTATTTTTTGGGATTTTTCTGGCACACTATTTGGGAGTACCAGATTTTTTACCAAGCCCTATCAGACCCAGCCTAACCAGTTACCCGATTTTGACTTTGACCCAAACTCTAGCCTAACCCAGCCCACCTAAGCCCTAAACCTTGAACGTAGGCCCAGTGGAACGTATCACTCACCTTTCATCTAATCCTCATACCTTTCTTCAAGTTGTTAAAGACAATAATTGAATGACGAATTTCAAGCTCTTCTAAAAAAATCAGTCTTTGGTACCTGCTTCTCAAGCTTCAAAATTGGTTGATTGTAAATCAGTATTTAATGTTAAGCCACATGGTGATGGTAGACTTGAATGATACAAGGGCTCCTTGGTCACTCATGGGTTTGCTGGTGGTGTGCCTTAGTACTATTCATCTTGTGCTTAGTTTTGTGGTTTCTCGAAATTGGGTGGTTCACCAATTGGACGTCAAAAATGCTTTTCTTTGTTGCCAACTTGACAAAGAAATTTACATGATTCAACCACTGGGGTTTCAACATCTTGATTTTCCTAATCACTTCTGCAAATTACATAAGGCCATGTACGGTATTAAACAGCATGGTTTCAACGGTTTTGCTCGATCTTACTTGAAGTTGGATTTTCTTATAGTAAGGTTGATCCCTCCATGTTTCTTTATCGCACTGAGCTTACCTGCATGGTTTTGTTGTTATATGTTGATGACACTACTAGTGATGATGATCAGATTCATGCATTTATATCTCATCTCAACTATGTTGAAATGAAAGATTTAGGCCTGTTACATTATTTTCTTGGCATGGAGGCCAATTCAAGTTTGATCTTAACTCACTAGAAATATATTATGGATCTCTTTGCTCGATTACATGTTAGGAGCTAAACTAGTGGGTACTCCTGTTACTTTGGGTGGGAAAATGTTGGCATTTCATGGTAGTATTTTAAATGATCCAGTACAGTACTGCAAGATGTTTGGTTCTCTGCAGTATTTAACTTTGACCCATCCACAAATTACCTATGCTGTCAATCAAGTTAGCCAGTTTATGCATAATCCTACTGTACCAACAGGGGCTCCGGAGCAGCTAGTGCACGTCACCTTGTATTGGGTCGTTGCAAGTTCAAATCCCAATGGTATCGTTGTAGAACTGGTAGGGGTCTGCCTAACCCCAGCTGGCCTTTCAAAAAAAATAAAAATCCTACTATTATTCATCTTACTGCAGCAAAGAGAAATTTATGCTACCTAAAAGGATCTCGAGTATGGTATTCAGGTGCAACTTGCAGCATCCCAGAAACTTCTTGTTTTTTTTTTTATGCAGGCTAGGCTAGCTGCCCTGCCCTGACAATCGACGTTCTACCAGCGGTTATTGTATTTTTTTTTGTCTTAATTTAAACTCCCGGGCTGTTAAAAAACACCCAACAGTTGCCCGTTCCAGTGCAGAGGCTAAATATGAATCCTTGGCTATTACAACTGCAGAATTGATTTGGATTAGTTACTTAATGCATGATCTTGGTATTTTTTTGAGGGACCCAACTCGCCTTTAGTGTGACAATATCAGTGCTTTATACATGGCTTCCAATCCGATTAAATGATCACACTCATCACATTGAAATTGATTATCACTTCATATATGAATGGATTTGCAAGTTTGTTATGTTCATAATCAAGATCAGCTGGCAGATATATTTACCAAAGGCCTATCTTGACCTCAGTTTTTGAAGTTTCGAGGCAAGCTCATGGCGCCAGCTCCCGTTGGCTTGAGGGGGAGTGATAAGTCAAGTATTGAAGATAATGGTTGCGTTCCTGATATTCAACATTCTAAAAGAAGAAACGCTCCTGATATTCATCATTCTGAAGGAGGAAACAAAGTAGAGAGATCAGCAGGTCACACACAAGTTGCCCTGACAAATGATTCTATAGGATGGGTTTGGAAACTTTATTTCCAAGGGTGAAAACGAATGTGGGAAAGACAAGGTAGAGGTGTTGGTTTCTAAATGTGAGTTCCCCTCAAAGAATACCTGTGAAGCTAATTGTATATATGATTCCCCATTAATGAAAAGTGTGAGAGTTTGTAGTCGTGGATGTAGGTTCTGCTGAACCGAACCACGTTAATTTTATCGTCTTGAGATTTTATTTTTAGATTACACATGACTTTGAGCAGATAAGGATCAGGTACTGAAATCAGCATGGGTTGGTTCCAAATTTTTGCTACTTGTGGTCCAAAATTTGGTCAATGCTGTGGTCCACTTCTAGATCTGGATTTGGACTGAGCATCCTACCTGTCCTTAATTAGAACCCATTTGAATCTGGCTTCCAACTTTAATCAAATAATCATATCAGGGCCTAAACATGGCCCCATCTTAATATTGAATCTGACTCTTAACTCCAATAACAAGACAAAAAAATTGGGTTCAAATTTGAATTCAGTCAGAAAAACTACATTTTGTGATGCAGGAGTGGAGTGATATATAAATCTATCTATGCTCACATCTCTAGTTGGATCATTTGAAATCCATATTATTTAGTTTGGTTATTTTAGTATTTGAATCATTGTAATGGATCTTGGATCCAAGATCCAGGTTTTATTAAATTAGAATAAGTTTTATCTTTTAGAGGGTTATCAGTCTAGAAAGTCTAATAGGATCAGAATTCTTCCCTACAAATATAGGAAAGATCTAAGATTAGAGTACAAAGTTGATTTGAGAATATTAAATTGAATTATTTCTCATTTTTCAGTTATTTCTTGCATTTTCTAGCTATTTCTCGTATTTCTCAGCTTTTCTTAGATATAAGCCTAGTTGATAAATTTTGTCGTAAATCAGACCCTCCCTATTTACATCATTTTGCTTGCCCAATTCTTAAGTTGACACTGACTAGGTACAACTAAACCCATAATTTGGGCATACTTAACCTCACTTGCATCGCTCCCTGTTTGTATGCGTGACTGAAAATTGTGATGATCACCAATCAATAGACATTACGAAATGTTGAGCAAGCTTCGCCAATTAAAATTTCTATCGTATAAACATTGCCTGAGTATATATAGTTGCCGGAAGCTTCTTAAAACCTCAGAACTTTGCTGACTATAAACTCCTTTAATGCTTCCAAAGCTTTATGGTAAACCCACTTCTTAAACATCGAAAGCTTGCTTAACTAATATAGAAATGAACTTTGAAATCTTCTATCTCATATTGAAAAGATTGAACTTTTTTTAAACTTATGTTCCTATAATAAAATTTATATATCTACTTAATATCCTTGATAAAAATATTTAAAATTCATTTTAAGTAAAGAACACAAATTTTATCTATATTTTGATGCAACCACTGTTGGGTATTTTTCGCTTAATTTTAATGACATATCCTTGATAATGCATATGAAAATATGCTTCAGCCTTGGCAAAAGAGTGGAATTTCACTATATGGGCTCCATAGTTTTAACCTTTCATGAGGCCATTGATGGCCATGACATTGAAACGTTAAGTTGAAAAATTGAGTAAATACAAACTACCAATCACATCAAATATTTATTTGATTTCAATCCAGATGATAAATGTCGTCATAGCCTACAGCTGCAATCTCACCCAGCGTTTACAACCACACCCCATTCCTCTATGAGTCCCACTTGTACTGAGTTACAGTAAAGAGGGGTGGGGTTTGTGGTTGTTAGCGTTTGACAGGATCCACTCTCACCCTACACCCCCTTCCCCACACTTCTATAAATAGAAAGGCAAAGGTGGTTCCATTCCATACTCAGCTCCTGCTTCTTTGCTTGTTAGTGACATTATAGTAGTTCATAGGCATGGCAAAGAAGGGTTACTACTTGCCCATCCTCCTTGTTGCCCTACTCTTAACCTTTTCTCTTGTGTTTGCAAGAGAGCCAAAGGAGAAGCGAAGTGCGTTAATGTTCTTTGTCTCAGCTCTTACCGGCGCGTTTGTGTGTCATGGAAGAGGAAGCCGTGACACCTGAAGTCGCAGTTTCTTCTTAAGCGAAAACAAAATCGGAGCCCCCTGGGAATGCTTTTCGCAGAAAAAGGGGGTCTAGCATGCATTTTGGCACATCCGTCGATGCAAATCGATGGTCCCATGTTTGTTTTGACATTTTGGGCTCCACAGAAACACATGCCTGTCATGAGTTTTCGCCAAAACACCCATTTTCCATGACACACAAACGTGCCCTAAATCATTTAGTCATTTATTTTCCTTTTTGGATAGCATTGTTTCAACTTCGCAACAAATCTGGCCAGGGGAAAATGTTTTGGTCCTTTGGGATATTTGAGAGGAATGCAGATCAGGTGATAAACGTTATCACCGTCCATGAGTGATAAGTCATCACTACGGTTTGCCTGCCCATTGTAGCAATCAATGGGCCAGGAATGTTGGGAGTTTGCTTCCGCTCATCCCCTATGTCATTCCCCATCTTGGTACCACTCCTAAATCTTGATACAAGTTGTTTTGATCAAATCTGACCTTATAGATGGATTCAACATGATAAATTTAATAAGAATCGACCTTTGGATCTTTGTTTTGACCAAAAAATATGATTTTTTAAATTACAAAATTTTGTGTTTTGTCAACCTTTGATTTTACAATGGCCAAAAAAATCCTGCAAACAAGTTGGATTTTGATGATTTAAATGTTGATCTTCATTAAATGATTGATGTAGTTTACATGTATGAAGTCCAATTTGATGAAAATAATTCGCATCAATGAAATCATGTGCCCATTGCGGATGATATCGATGGATAATGCTGATGGGATCCATGATAAGGCTTATCACTGGATCTGAATTCTTAAGAGTGATGGGATCCAATCATCAGCATTGCCATAAGCAATATCGTAATGGTCAATCGCGTCACTGCAATGCAGCATTACGGGCCCACTCGAATCATGATGGATGTGTAGAGCTAGAACTTGACCATGTTAGGAACCCCAACTCAAGACCAGCATTTCTTGACTTTTTCAGGCACGTGACCCATCTTAGTATCTGGTCAGCCTGATATTAATGGAGCCAATTAAGTCCTCTTGATTGCATTTCTAGACCTTGTCCATTGTAGCCTCTTATTCTGAAGGAAAATTTATGGGTTTGTTGCTCTTTTTTCATTTCGTACGTTTCTGCTCTTCCTTTTTTTTCCAACAAGATATTCCATATCTACTGCACGTTTGGAAGAGAGAAAAATTCTAGAAAAAGTGAGTCAAAATAGAAAATTAGTATGAATTTTCTGACACTTCCAAATGAGAAAGACTTTTTGGTTGAGAGTTTTGTACACTTTTTGATAGCCAGGAATGTTTCCTACCAAGAAAAAAAATTATGCTTACACTCCCCCCCCCCACCACACACACACACACACACCACCACCACCACCATCACTACCCTCCTCCTCTGTCTCTCTCTCATTTTTTTTCATGCTACAAATAACTTAAAAACTTTTTTTTGGAGAACTCATATAAAAAACTCAGGCAAAACTTTCTTTTCCTATGAGAGTTTTTCTCTCTTCCAAACGTGCCCCTAATGAATCATTTGCGCATTTCCATTGTTTTCAGATGAGGTTTCAGAAGGGAACAACTCCAATGGTGCCACATACCAGCCTCAGCCTGGTGAGCTTCGTGGTGCAGTTGGTGAATCTGACCAAGGATTTGGATTTCGCGGAAGACCTTGCTTTCGCTGTGGAATCCGTTTACAGCGTTGTTGCGGATTTAGATGTTGCTCAGAAGAAGAGTATGCCGAGTACATTAAGGCCCAAGGCATCCCTCACAACTGAAGAAGCAGGCTTGCATCCTTTCAGTTATTATCAGTAAAGCTAGCTTACCAACCGTATGGTTTGCTATGATTAAATAAAAGCACGTTAGTTTCCAGAAAAAAACAAACGTTAGTGTTTGTGCACACTATGTTCATCGTTTACCTTATGTTTAGCATGTTTGTGTTCCTGCTTTGTCTAAGCAAAAAATAGCTTATTGGCTTGTATTTTTTCCTTGTTGCCTAATAAAAACTTTTGTATGTTGTTTCCCTTTTGTATATATATATATATATATATATATATATACAACAACAACAACAACTACGCCTTCATCCCAAAACAATTGGGGTCGGCGATATGAACCAACAAAGAAAATCATTCTGGGTCTTCCACATGAATCCTTCTCCTCCATTCATTTCTATCCAATGCCATGTCCTCGGTGAGGTTCAAAGCATTCATATCCTTTCCTATCACCTCCATCCATGTCTTCCTAGGCCTACCCCGACCTCTTTTAACTAATATATTTTTCCATTTCTCCATCCTTCTAACTGGAGCATCATTAGGCCTTCGTCGAATATGTCCAAACCACCGTAAACGATTCTCTCTCATCTTATTTTCAATGGGTGCAACGCCTACCTTCTTACGTATCTCCTCGTTCCGAATCTTATCTTTTATTGTATTTCCACACATCCATCTCAGCATACGCATCTCAGCTACACAATTTTTTTGAATATGATGTCTCTTAGCAGCCCAACATTCCGTACCATATAGTAAAGCGGGCCTAATAGTCGTCTTATAAAACTTTTCCTTCAACCGCAATGGCATTCTACGATCGCACAACACTCCAGTTGCACTCTTCCATTTCATCCACCCAACCTTTATCCTATGATTTACATCTCCATCAATTTCTTCATACTTTTGAATGATAGATCCCAAATATTTGAAAGAATCATCCACCGGTATTTCTTGCTCACCAAGCTTCACTACACTCCCATCTCTATTTCGTTGCTTACTAAATCGACATTCCATGTATTCTGTCTTACTCTTACTCAACTTAAAACCTCTTGCTTCCAATGTCTGTCTCCATAATTCTAACTTAGCATTAACCCCAGCTCTAGACTCATCAATCAAAACAATATCATCAGCAAACAACATACACCACGGCACATTTTCTTGATTTGATCTCGTAAGCTCATCCATCACTATAGCAAATAGGAAAGGGCTTAAAGCAGATCCTTGATGTAACCCAACCGTCATAGGAAAATTGGTTGTCACCCCTCCACAAGTGCGGACATTGGTTACTACTCCTTCATACATATCTTTAATTATACTAATATACTTGAGAGAAACACCTTTCTTCATCATTGTCCACCAAAGAACGTCCCTAGGTACTCTATCGTAAGCCTTCTCCAAATCAATAAAAACCATATGCAAATCTTTGTTCCTCTCTCTATTTCTCTCAATAAGTTGTCTAAGAAGATGTATAGCTTCTATAGTAGATCTTCCAGGCATAAAACCAAATTGATTCTCCGATATCATGACAACCTTCCTCAACCTAGACTCAATCACCCTCTCCCAAAGTTTCATAGTATGACTCATGAGTTTTATACCACGATAGTTTGTGCAATCTTGTATATCACCCTTATTCTTATATAGGGGCACCAAAGTACTCTTCCTCCACTCATTAGGCATCTTATTTGTCCGCCAAATCTTGTTAAAAAGATTTGTCAACCATTCTAAATATTTCTCTCCCAAGCCTCGATAGGTATACCATCTGGGCCAACTGCCCTTCTTGATTTCATTTTCTTCAAAGCCTCTGCAATTTCTTTCTTTTGAATCTTGCGCATGAAGTCACGATTCATCTCATGAAAAGGAATGGAAAAGTCTCCAAGATCCTGAACATGACTTTCATTAAATAGCTTATCAAAATAATCTTTCCATCTCTCTTTAATCTCCTCATCTTTGACTAAAACCCTTTGCGTTTCATCTTTGATACATCTAACCATACCCAGATCCCTCGATTTCCTATCTCTCATTTTTGCAATCCTATAAATATCCTTCTCACCCTATTTGGTATCCAACTTGTCATAAACCTCCTTATATACCTTATCCCTCGCGTTCCAAACTACTTTTTTAGCTTCCTTCTTTGCTATCATATACTTCTCCAAATTCTCATTATCACGACTTTTACTTAGATTTCTATAACACTCTCTTTTAACCTTAATAGCTAATTTGACATCCTCGTTCCACCACGATGTATCCTTACCTAGCGGTGCACCGCCTTTAGACTCACCCAATACCTCCTTAGCCACCTTTCTCATGCCACCCGCTATCTTATTCCACATAGATTCTGAATCCTCCTCGAGACACCAATCAACTTCCTTAACTACCCGCTCTACAAACATTCCTTGTTTAGCTCCTTTCAGTGCCCACCACTTAATTCTAGGATCTATCCTATGTCTATCCCTTTTGCGGCATTGTCTAATTCTAAGATCTAAAATTAAGACTCTATGTTGTGTAGCTACACTTTCTCCTGGTATAACCTTACAATCAATGCAACAACCCCTATCTCTCTTTCTAAGTAGGAAAAAATCTATCTGACTCGTATTAACCCCACTTTTAAATGTTACTAGGTGAGACTCCCTCTTCCTAAACCAAGTGTTTGCTAAGATCATATCATAGGACAAACCAAAATCTAAAATCCTTTCTCCACTATCGTTTCTTTCTCCTATACCATAGCCTCCATGGATACTCTCAAATCCATCCCTACTAATGCCTACATGCCCATTAAGGTCACCGCCGATGAAAAGCCTTTCTTCATAAGATATCCCTTGTACTACTCCATCTAAATCTTCCCAAAATTGATGCTTAGTGGAATCATCTAAACCTACTTGAGGTGCATAAACACTAATAATATTAATAATATCCGTACCTAATACTAATTTAATAAGTAAAATCCTATTACCCTTCATACGGACCTCAACTACATTACCTATAAACTCACGACTCATAACAATCCCTACTCCATTCCTATTTCTATTTATTCCTGTATACCAAATCTTATATCCCCAAGGTTCTATCACTTTTGCTTTCTCACCTACCCATTTGGTCTCTTGTAGACATAAAATATCAATCTTTCTCCTACACATAACATCTACTAACTCTACCAACTTACCAGTTAAAGACCCTATGTTCCAAGTGGCTAACCTAATTTTATGGTCTTGGACTAACTTCTTTACCCCCACCCGTCCAACAAAGTGAGGGAACCCTTGCCTATTTGACACCACACCCAGGCGCCGGTGTGATGCGTCGCTTCCGGGCGACGACCTAGCAACCCTTGCCCATTTATCACTGCCTCCGGGCCTATAGAGTACAACGCGTCGCTCAGTAGGGAACGCCCTAACGAAATTCTCATATTGGTTCATATTCATAGGGTATGACTAAGTTTTTATGCTGGCTGTCACAGGCCTACCGCAACCCTCCTCCTTTATCCGGGCTTGGGACCGGCAGTGTATAACTAAACAGTTATATACAGGCGGAGTTATATATATATATATATATATATATATATATATATATATATATATATATATATATATATATATATATATATATATATATGTGTGTGTGTGTGTGTGTGTGTGTGTGTGTGTGTGTGTGTGTGTCGTTTAATAAAAAAAATGTCGATCCCGCGACATGACTGCGAGCACCACGTCTCCCCTTAAGAAGGGCTGGGAATAGGGGCAGGCATCAATTTCAAATAGCATGGCAGTCATGACAGCAAGCTGTATGTTGAGTTGGCAAAACAACCAGCGGACCAGGAGAGGAGATCAGGTGATACATCAAAACACGATAAGATCATGTTTTGAAATCCCCACCGTTGGTCACGATACAAATCGGGGACCATCCTAACATGCCTCCCATGTCAACAGCAATCCAGTTTCCACAAGAATTCAAATTTCTCGTGTAGGATGATTGTGGGGGATGTTTTTCAAGGTCACGCGCCTTTTCCCCTCTGTTGAGCGGGGATAAGCAGAGCCAAGAACCTTCAATCTTCATTTTTGGGGCGGCAACATTGCAAAACTAGTACCTCACATGTGATCCTATAAAAAAGACGCATTTTGTGGTGGAAGCCACCAAACTTGATAAAAATATGAAAACACCAAAAGATGCAAATGTTAGGGCTATCAAAACTTAGAAAATTACGTAAAATGAACGAAATACAAATTAAAACAAACCAAATCTCACATCGGGCTTAGATGGCCCTTTCTATATTCGATGTGTGCGAAAGCACAAACAACATTTTGACTTGACATAGACTCTAAATGAGTGTATGATTGGGGTTTTGAGTCTTAGACTAGGCTTGAACTAGGCTAGGTTAGGTTCTATAGGAATTTCGGCATGGGTTTTGGACTAACAAACCTAAATTGCAAAATAGAGTTCTCAAAGCTGGGAAGTTTATAAATTCCTGAAATTTGGGAGGTTAAAACTAGACATCCTAAGGAACACCGAGTACAAATTGCATACTCAGATTCATCACCGTTTGAGTTTGGTACATCTGCAAAATTTGATAAATTCTGGGTTTGTTAGAATTCAGGATGAGCTGAATTGGGTTGAGTAGGTTCTAACTTAAGTTTGGGTCAAGAGAATGGCTTTGAAGTTGGGGAATGAGTATGGCTCAAAAGAAGAACATGAAGGCAAGTACCAGAGCAAGAATAGGTTGTTCACAAGCTCACTTTCCATTATTAAAGCCTGTACCAAATTATTGAATAGATTGGCCTAACGACATACAAGCTTAAATTACCCTCGTCTACCCAGATTCACCTTGTGTTCCATGTGTCAAGACTCAAGGCTCACCATAAGAATATTCTTGAAAAAGTGAGGACTTCTTCAAACATGGTAGAACTTAGGAGGCCTTTTTGGGTTCTCAAAACCCGAAGTTGTGCACCAACAAGAAAAGAGTCAAGAAGCATCTTGTGGAATGGGATAATGCGAAAACACTAACTTGAGAGTTTGAATACAATCTTCGAAAGTGTTACCTCGACTTCTTACCTAGTAGACTAGGCAATTCTCAAGAGCAAAGAGAAGATAGAAATCTAATTTTTTAAGAAATGCCCAATTACCTAAGTGCTTGAGCTGATGAGGCCCACTCAATGTTTGACTTCTCAAATGCCATTTATCCTATGTCATCAGTGTCTTTCTCTTCTCTCTCATTGACATAGAATAGTCATCATCACCATCGATATCATTTAATTCTCCACTGTCAACATGATAACTGCTACCACTAATTGATTGCTCGGTTGCACAAAATAAATCAAAATTCATTATATCTATCACTTTCTTTACTTTTATGCATTCAACATTCTTGCATTTTCAGCATTCAAGATTAACCATAAAAACTTCATATTCATCATAAATTACAAAGTCCAACAACTTGTACCTACTTTTGTCATCTATATTAAAAGTTTGTATATCATTCAAATTACTGTGATGAAGATCACTGACACTGATTTGCCCACGTAGTTTCATATCCTTTGTAGTGATCATTTGATCATATACAATATCAATTGTTCATTTTTCATTGCTTGCACATCGAACAACTATATCCCTAATGGATTCGAACAACTGCATGTGCTCCGCATATTTAAGTTGAATGTTTGAGATGTCAATATTGTTCATTGTTTGAGACAGTTAGATGATTACCAAAGGACTTAGCTCAAAAGATGGTGTCTCAGATAGACGCATATTCTTTACTTCTTCTTTAGCTTTGCGAACAACTAACTAAATGTCACCACGAAATAACATCAATTTTACATCATTATCTTCCAACACATTCATCAATATATGTTGGCTACCTAGGTTCGGAGAAAAACTCAATCGGAGGATCATTGACTCTTTCAAATGTCTGGTTTTACAAGACATCAAAGTTATAAATTCCTTATAGCTATTGGTTTTGTAGACGAGATTATGGATCCTCAAGTAGGTGATCAATACTATTGTAATATACTCTAACCATTTCAGAGTCCATCATTCACTATATACACCAACCACACAACATAACATTCATTTAATGATAATAACATTTGAGAAAAGACCATTCATATATATTTCATACATTTAATTAATATAACTACTCTGAAAATCAACTACCTACAGTAACTTCCTAACTCCTATTCAATAGTTGTACACAGGAAACCCTAGTTCTATTATACCAAAAAAAAATATTGAATATTAACTAAAGGACAAGCAAACAAATATAAATCGTTTATAACACAAACAAATATATATATATATATATATATATATAATTTAAACATAGCAAACTCAAAATTATAAATCATATAGAAAATATTAAATAAAACATAAAAAAATATCAACGGCAACAACCAAACACAAATACACAACCTATTAAATACTCAAATCTATAAAAAAAATAAGTTTAGAATGAAATATAACATATATATATATAGAGAGAGAGAACTCAACTTTCGACCTAACCGGGAAAGTCAACGAGGATGATACTGCAATCTTATCGAAATGCAACAAACAAATTTCATTTAACTTGCCACAAGGGGAGAGAAAAAATGCTTAGAGTTTTGGAGAAAAAAGGGTTACGATTTTTTCAAAAGCAAATGAAAAAGAGAAACAAAATGAATAAAATGACTTTATACATTTTTCAACAAAGCATGCGAAATTACATAGGTTCACATGCCAAAAATTTAGGCAAATCGATATGTATTTTTGGACCTTTTGAAAGAAAATTCATATATTTGGGAAAAACTTCGCATATTAAGAGAATATATATGCAAAGTTTCAAGGTTTGGGTTTAAAAGGATGCTCGCAAATATTACTATGTGAACTTCATGATGTCTGAAAAAAAAAACATGCAGACATCTTTTTAAATGAGTTTGCGATACCCGATGAGCGAAGCGCTATAGCGTAGGAACTTTGTGAGTTTCACATATGCAAAAGGTAAAAAAGTCTTAGCAAGGTTGGCTATTTGTGGTTTTGTTCATCGGGCAAATTTTGACAAATTGTGAGGTTTTTAAGAAAATGTATCATATTTACCATAAAGTATGGTAATTTTTTGAAAAGAAAAAAGAGAGAAAAAGAGGCAAAGATGCACAGTAGGGTCATTTTTTCCAAAAGAAAATAGAATGAGAGAAAGAGGAAAAGATGCATAAGCATAAAATTGACCTTTTTCTTTGATTAAAATCATAAATTTAAATGAAAAATGGAAAAGCCAACATAGGAACCACATGTATACTGTTGGTTAATCATTAAATAAATGAGGCACGCACTCCACTTACCGAAACTCTTTTGTTATGAATCTTTTTGAAAGACCTTTTGTTATGAATCTGTTTCCACAGATAGGCCAAATTATATACTACATAAGCATTAAGGAATCTTAGTAAGCGTCATAGCTATGAACAGATGCTAAAGCCCGTATGTGCCTCAAATTCATGCAAAAGCCAAGATTAAAACTGTTCGATATTCTTTTTCATAGTATTTGGTGAGTCACCTGAGCTACTTTCCAAGCGTTGTCGAATTTCAATAGATGCCATAGCCATGAACCGATGGCAATAAGAGAACATTTTTTTGGCTCTGTTCATGCCCAAGCAAAAACTGAAGTTCAGATATCCATCACAAGGGGTGAGTGATCTGAATCCAGAGTAACAAATTTCGTCAACAAGGCATGTAAAGACAACTTATAATACTGGAAACTGTGGACCAAAGAGAGAGAGAGAGAGAGAGAGAGAGAGAGAGAGAGAGAGAGAGAGAGAGAGAGAGAGAGAGAGAGAGAGACCCAAGTAACACTTGGTGAAATAATTATGAAATGCGTCTGTACCATGACATGGAAAATTTGCAAACAATGACAGAATCAGCATATGGAGGACATAATATACAGGTGAAACTCACTGCACCATAATCAAACACCATCTTTATTTTCACCATCTCTATCATCATTGCCATGCATGTTATGTACCATCATTGCCGTTGTGATTGCTGCCAACTCCATCACCATGACCAACATCTTTACTGTAACCAGAATGCCTCATCAAAGCTGACCACTACTATCCTGAATTGCCCATGTAGATCTCTTAAAGTAAAAATTGGGGCAACCATAATGGCAGACTTCAGTCCTGCTGGTTTTATGCACAATGCAAGCTGAAGCGCTTTCAACATGACCCGCGACGTGTTAGGCAATACCATTTTCATTTGGGTAGATGCAGTGCCAATGACATTGTCCACACAGAATAAACAAGAATTCACTTTGGGCTTTCACTTTCGGCAACAGACTTTATTATACAGCTCAACTGTCTCAGAATGATTAGGATCAAGACAAAATGCTGCATGACAATCACGTGTGGCAGCATCAATCTCCCCCATTGATTCATGGAAGGCTGCTCGCAGGTAGAGCAGCTGTAAGTCGGGCTTGAATGCAATCACCTTGGAAAGTTCTGTGATTGCCTCCAATTCCTTACGGTCATCCATTAAAACTGAAAATAAAGGAGTAATGTTAAGTGCTGCTACTATATGTATGACCATACTAGAAGCCACTGAATAACAAATGAATGGAAACCAGGGAGGCCCAAGGAGTTTGGTGCAGTGGAAGGGGCCTTGGCCACTAGATGGGTGGTCAGGGTTCCATTCTCATAAGTGTCAAACCCCATGCATTAATGAGGGCAAGGGATAAAGCAAGGGGTAAGCCCTTGCTTATCCCTTGATCAGCTGAAGCTGGGCGACAACGTGGGGGCAAGGGGTGCGCCACGGATTTACACCGTCGGAAAAGTGACCAAGTATGGCAGGCTTAGCCAGCGCAACTAGTTCTCTGATCCCAAGGGTGGTTTCTCCATCCTTCATGCAAAAAAAATGAAAACCAGGGAATATTCCACTCTCCGGAAACCCACTATAGAAGTTTTCAAATATTCTGCTGGGTTCCCTCAGCAGAAATGTATTTGTTTAAAGTAATAGAAGACAAGGGATTCGTCAAATATTCTGCTTTCCATACTTGCCAGAGTTTTCAGCATTTAGTGAAAAGGAATATTATATAGGTCAAAAGGACCCTAAAATTGGACTTTTTTCCCTTTGTTTCTGGAAATCTGCACACCTCTAAAAAATCTTCTTCCTTCAACTTTTATTCAAGTAAATCATATCAGAATCATTCAGATTTATTTTCTTCCAGTGATTCACATATATAATGACCCTGTTTTAGCTTTGCAGAGCCCAAAGTTTCTAGGACAATGTATACATATATTGGCTAAACTTGATTCACTAGACACTCTAGCAGAAACTTATAGGTGAGAACTTCATTTGATTAATCTGATCCCCACAAATGCATTCAGCATGGTTCATTTATTAGAAGTCACACTCTAGATTGAATGGTTTCAATGTAAAAACACAAAATTTTCAATCATGAATTTTTGGTGCATCATGGACTATTGATTTTTGAAGCTCTTTAAAATCTACTTACACAATGCAATGGGATGATCCACACGTTCTCGACCAAACAAACCATGTAGATCATAAGTCTTCATCCATGAAAAGATCAAGAAAAAGTGAAATAGATGGGTGGTTTCTACCTATGGAGCAATTGCATGTTAGCCCATAAACAGCGTTCTACTTCCCTCCCTCATCCTAGTATTACAATTTCCTCACATCAGCAACACCTGTGCCTAAATGTGCATTTGACAAAGTCTTGACTATATCACTTTTGAACATGACGTAGAGTTGTTTCTCTTGTCAATAACATGCAACAAACATTAACATCCCTGACTCATATTTATGATGTGTCATAATGTAATGTCCCATATGTTACATTCCAAAGAGTAACGAGTATAGATGCATTCTGGTTTTTATTCTGTATATGCTAAGAGTGTTTAAAAATCACCATCATGATACACAAAAAAAAGGTTTCAACATTTGCAATTAATAAATGACATTACCCTATTGCAATTAATTTTAAAAGAGAAACTAGCCCACAAAATAGAAACCGCCAAATTAACAGAGATGAATGAATTAAAGGGAAAATGTTCAGATATTAGCAAACTGTAACGGAAAAATTAGCCCTATGTCTTGATGAATTGAGCAGATATTTAGATGAAAATGCAGCACAACTATTACCACCATACACAGTAAAATTATTCTCATCCTGCATGTAAAATGAGAGCATTGTTGTGCATGGAAAGATAACTTGAGCTTAGAGCATGAAGAAAGAAATTGCAATATAACACAAACTCTACTTGATTGGTAAGAAAAGCATTTATCATCATGCACATTCTAATTAGTTGCCATGCTAATCAGAAATCAGAGTGGTTTCATCGGATAGATAGGGAATCTATAAACACTTGGGTTCAACTTCTAACTCTGGCTGAGCCTCATCATGTTAGAAGCTATGTCACACGGACTCGGCCAACCGAGGGACGCACCCACGTCACGTCGACGCAGGTGCGGCACTCGGTGCAGTCAACCGGACCCTGGGTGCGGTCAATGCACCCAAGGTCATTTGTGTCCAATTTTTGGACAAAAAAATGCCCAATGAAAAGGGCTTAGGGGAGGAGGATTAGGGAAAAAAATTGCCCTAATTTTCCTCCTGCTCGAGTTTTTCTCCCGCCGCTGACGACGCCTTCTAACCTCTCCTCACTCCTCAGGTACTCGCTCTCTCTCTTCTCTCTCACTCTCACTCGCTCTCCGTCACTCTCACTGCCTCTCTTCTCTCTGTCTCTCACTCTCACTCGCTCTCCGTCTCTCACTCTCACTGTCTCTTCTCTCTGTCTCTCTCACTCGCTCTCCGTCTCTTCCGTGATTATGCATGCAATGCTAACTTATGTCATATAGTTGCAGGTGCGACACTTTAAAAAACCTTGGGTGCAGGGGTGCGGGAGGGCAAAACTCTAAAAAAAATTATATATATATATATATAATATTATATATATATATATGTGAGCTTGAGCTGTTTTTCTTTTACAAAAATGAAGAGAGACCACTATTTTTGTTTCAAAACTGAAAGTAATAGCATTTGAACTCTGGACCTATTGAGCCAAATTCAAGCTAACTCGTTTACAGAAAAATTACATCATTTTAATACTGCAAACAATATTTAAACTCTAAACCTATTTTGCAAGCCAAAAAATCGCTGCACGCATAATGATTTTCTATGTTTGTGTTTCATGCAGAAAATCATTGCATGCATAATCACAGAAGAGACGGAGAGCGAGTGATGTAAAAGTATCTTCAACAAGATACTAATATCAAGACCTTAATATTCTTGATATTGAACCCACCACGAAAGCACAATAAGAACACTTTAGAACACTTGTGCACAAAAAGCACAACCCACAAATAACTCACAAATGCACAAAGGCATAAAAACAATGGAATCAATTTATTGAGAACTTGGGCTTTGACTCAAAGCCATAAGAGAATACAAGTGGAGAGCCCCTATTTATAACAATCCAAAAGGGAGCCTTGGAGGGGCTCCACTCATAGACGTTGGAGCCCCTCCAACGGTCACAATGTGACCGTTGGAGGGGCCCAACGTCTATTTGAGTGGGCCCCCCAAGGTTCCTTTAAGTAAAAAAATAAAAGAAATAAAAATAAAGAAAAAGAAAAAGTAAAAAGAAATTACAAACACATTCAAAAGGTGAATGTGCGTAAAATGGAAGAAAAGACGAAACTACCCCTATGACTAAATAATAAGAAATATATATTTTATATATATAAAAAGTAGATACATATACATATATATTAATATATGTATATGTATTACCTTATATATATAAAATATATATATATTACATTAGGTGATAAGGTACATAATTTAACACCCCCCCTCAAACTTAGGGCAGGATGACCGAGAGTTTGCTAAGAAGAAAGTTGAAACGCGGAGCACACAAGGCTTTGGTGAAGAAATCCGCCAATTGATATTCGGACATGACATATGGAAGGTCAATGATACCCTTGAGGTACGCCTCTCGAACATAATGACAATCCATCTCTATGTGTTTGGTCCGCTCATGAAAGGTGTGATTTTTGGCGATATAAATCGCACTTTTGTTGTCACAGCAAAGCTTGGTAGGTCCTTCAATAGTGATTCCCATGTCTTCCAGCAATTGGTGAATCCAAACAATTTCCATGGTAGTAGTTGCCATGGCACGATATTCGGCTTCAGTTGATGATAGAGACACATTTTGCTGCTTCTTGCATCTCCATGAGATTAATGAGTCTCCTAAGAAAACACAAAAACCAGTGGTGGAGTGACGGTTATTTGGGTCACCTCCCCAATCAGAGTCAGTATAAGCAATTAACCTTAATTCAGAAGAAGAAGACAGAAAAACTCCCTTATTAATAGTGTGCTTTAGGTATCTTACGACACGTAAGATAGCACCCATGTGAACAGAAGTTGGTGCATGCTGAAATTGACTTGCCGTATGCACCGCATGTGAGATATCTGGTCTGGTGATACTTAGATACATCAACGATCCTACGAGCTGCCTGTAGGGAGTAGGATCGGAGAGAGGAACACCATCATCAATCTTCATTTTTGCTCCTACTATAGCAGGAGTTTCACAAACTTTATCATCTGTAATACCTGACCTGTCAATAATCTCAGATGCAAGCTTAGTTTGAGACAAAAAATACCCTCTATGAGAGTATGCAACCTCAATACCCAAAAAATAAGTTAAGAAACCCAAGTCAGACATTTCAAACTTATCCTTTAAAATGGACTTTATGCTTTTAATCCCTTTAGAATCACTCCCAGTAATAAGCATGTCGTCCACATATAGCAACAGAATAACAATCCCCTGCATTAGACTTTCTAACAAACAAAGCAATATCAGTAAAGCATGATGAAAAACCATTATCTAACATCACGGAGTTAAACCTATCATACCAAGCTTTGGGAGCTTGTTTTAAACAATACAGTGCTTTCCGAAGACGAAACACTTTCCCTTTAGGATACTCCATTCCAGGAGGAGCATCCATATATACTTCTTCGTTTAGATCTCCGTTTAAAAACGCATTCTTAACATCCATCTGATAGATGTTCCATTTATTTATTGAAGCAACGGTTATAAGACATCGGACGATGACCATCCGAGCAACAGGGGCAAAAGTCTCCTCATAATCAATCCCATATTTTTGACCATATCCTTTTGCTACTAAGCGGGCCTTATATCTCTCAAGAGACCCATCACACTTAGTTTTGACTTTAAATACCCATCTACATCCTATTGCTTTCTTATCTTTAGGAAGGTCTTGAAACTCCCAGGTTTTCGCTTTCTTTAGGGCTTCAAGTTCATTATTCATAGCAACTATCCATTCTGGGTATTTTTGTGCTTCCTCAAAATCCCTAGGTTCTATGTACGAGTGAATGGCGCTTAGACAAGCTCTATATTTTGGTGAAAAAGACTCATATGAGATGAACCTAGAAGGGGGTTTTCTTGATCTTTCGGTCCTACGAAGATTTCCTTCACTTGAAGGGGTAGACTCATTATCATATCTTTCGAGGGCACTTCTAAAAGTACTCCTATCTCTATGAGAATAGGTTATAGGATCTCTATGTGGTTCTTCATTAATGGGTTGATCAGTATGAGTTTCATCATTTTGATTTGTTTCATCATCGCTAGTATCATCATCTTCAGTTAATAAATCAAACAGAAAAGAATAATCTATATTCTCGTCATTAGTTTCAAGTTTTTCGAAACCACTAACATTTTCCAAAAAGCTTACATTTCTGGAAACATAAAGTTTATCACTCTTAACATCATAACAACGAAAACCTTTATGAGTTTCAGAGTAACCAAGAAAAGCACAAGGAATGGCCTTAGGGGAGAGTTTGTCATTTTTATCAGTAAGGACAAAACATTTACATCCAAAAACCCTTAACCTGCTATAATCAGGTTCTTTTTCGTATAATTTTTCAAACGGGGAAATCTTGTTCAAGTTTTTAGATGGAAGTCTATTTATGAGATAGACAAAAGTAAGAGCGGCCTCCGCCCAAAGTTTTTTCGGTATATTTTGAGAAATGAGCAAAGTTCGTGTGGTTTCAATAATATGCCTATGTTTCCGTTCAGCGAACCCATTTTGTTGGGGGGTTTTGGGACAAGACTTTTGATGAAGAATTCCATAGTTTTCAAGATAGCTTTTAAATTCATTGGAAAGGTATTCACCACCCGAATCGGTTCTAAAAATTTTAAAATTTCCATTAAATTGATTTAAAACCATCATATGAAATGTTTTAAAGGTTGAAAAAACTTCATATTTATGTTTAAGAAAATATATCCAACTAAACCTAGTGAAATCATCCACAAAGATAACATAGTAAGAAAAGCCTCCCTTGGATATCATCGGAGCTGGACCCCATACATCGGAGTGAACGATTTCAAAAGGTTTTGTTGTAAACATGGATCTTTGAGGAAAAGGAAGACTTCTCATTTTTCCAAGAATACATTCATTACAAACAAAATTTTCATTACAAAGATGCTTAATAAAAGGCAAATAAGAGATTTTAACAATGTTGGGATGACCCAATCTCTTATGCCATACATGAATATCTTTGTTTTGAGCAACATTACAAAATTGATTCTTGGGAATTTTAAGAAAATCAACATAGTAGAGGTCTCCTCTCCTAGAGCCTTCCCCAATCAATTTCCCGGACTGGCGATCCTGTATCCAACATTTATTAGAAGAGAACTTTATATCGCAACCATAGTCCGAGAGTTGAGAAACGGAAAGTAAATTTAAGTTTAGCTTTGGAATAAGACGAATTTTTGGGATAAAAAAATCTTGTTTTTCAAAATTGCCCATTCCTTTAATTTCAAGAGGGGTTCCATCCGCGGTTGAGACAAAAGATGGAAGATGATTTTCAGAATAATTAGAAAGAAAACAATGGCTTGGAGTCATATGGAACGAAGCACCAGAATCAAGTAGCCAAGATGTCTTACCAAGAGAGGAAGAAGATGACATGGCGGCTCCAGAAGTGCCTCCTTTGAGAAGAGGTTGAAGAGCATCCATAATTTGATGAAGCGAAAGAGGTTCATTTGATGTTGAAGGCCGTTCCTCTGATTGGGATGCTAAAGCCGCGGCGAGGAACTTCTTCCATTTGGGACAATTGGGTTTGATATGTCCCGGTTCTTTACAAAAATGGCAAGTTAATTTGCTATAATCTCTCTTGCCATATCGATCATTTTGCCCTTGATTTTTGAAATGGGGCGGTTTGTAGGTCTTCAAATTATTACCGGGTCTTGACACGGCATTGACCACTTCATAGTCATTTTGAGAAGGTGTAGCAAGAATACTTGGGTTATTTTTACTAATCCCTATACGTGTTTCCTCACCACTTAGCTTGGTGATGACATCTTCAATAGATGGGGAGGTAAAAGCCGATAGAAGGGAGGACCGAATTTGCTCAAATTCGGGTCTAAGACCATTTAAGAAGTTGAAGAAACGATCTTCCTCTAGTTGTTTGTGCCTTAATTCAATAGCTTCTCCACTCCATTTTGGTTCGAGCATGGCAAGCTCGTCCCAAATAGATGATAATTCGGCAAAATATTCCCGAATAGATAAATCATTTTGTTGAAGAGTCAAGGCTTTCTTTTGGAGGTAGTATTTGTGAGACAAGTCCCTTGACGTATACATTTTTTCAAGGTATAACCAAGCTTCGGAGGCTCTTTTAAATTTGATGATGTTGGCATTGATCTTGGTTTCTACGGACGAAAAAATCCAAGACAATATTTTGAAGTTCTTCATTTCCCACTCATCATGCCTTTTGGAATATTCTTCTAAGGCCTTTTGTCTATCTTCTCCTTCAAGAATCTTGATTTCCCCTTTCTCTATAATAGAAAGCTTGGGTTCGGGTTCCGATATGGAACCTTGAACATAACCCCAAAGACCTTTCCCTTTGATATGGGCTTCCATGTTGCCGGCCCAAACATGATAGTTCGAACCACTAAGTTTAAAACCAAGGGAGAAGTGGGAGTCTTTTTCACCCATTATGGAGAGGAGAAGATGAAAAATAAAGCGTACCTTAACGGATTTTCAACCTTTTCTTGACGAAAGTTGCTTCTAAAATATTGCCCGGAGCAAATGCTTTACTCAAAAACTTCACTAGCTTGAGGGCACGATTTTCGAGGTGCTTCACAAGAGGCGAGATACACGATCTTCTTTCTTCCAACGAGGCTCTGATACCATGTAAAAGTATCTTCAACAAGATACTAATATCAAGACCTTAATATTCTTGATATTGAACCCACCACGAAAGCACAATAAGAACACTTTAGAACACTTGTGCACAAAAAGCACAACCCACAAATAACTCACAAATGCACAAAGGCATAAAAACAATGGAATCAATTTATTGAGAACTTGGGCTTTGACTCAAAGCCATAAGAGAATACAAGGGGAGAGCCCCTATTTATAACAATCCAAAAGGGAGCCTTGGAGGGGCTCCACTCATAGACGTTGGAGCCCCTCCAACGGTCACAAATGTGACCGTTGGAGGGGCCCAACGTCTATTTGAGTGGGCCCCCCAAGGTTCCTTTAAGTAAAAAAATAAAAGAAATAAAAATAAAGAAAAAGAAAAAGTAAAAAGAAATTACAAACACATTCAAAAGGTGAATGTGCGTAAAATGGAAGAAAAGACGAAACTACCCCTATGACTAAATAATAAGAAATATATATATTTTATATATATAAAAAGTAGATACATATACATATATATTAATATATGTATATGTATTACCTTATATATATAAAATATATATATATATTACATTAGGTGATAAGGTACATAATTTAACAAGTGAGAGTGAGAGACAGAGAGAAGAGACAATGAGAGTGACAGACGGAGAGCGAGTGAGAGACAGAAAGAAGAGAGGCAGTGAGAGTGAGAGAGAAGAGAGAGAGCGAGTATCCTGATCTAAAATTGTACCTCAATAACTGATTTCAATCTACATTCTTTTGTTTTCTGATTTAGGATAGCATTAATCACGATAAAAACACAAACTTAAGGATAATGGTTGTCTAAGTCACACGGACTCGGCTAAAAGGTCGACGCACCCGCGTCGACCGTACCTGACACGGGTGTGGCTTCGGACACGGGGCGGACACGGTCAACTAAGTGTCGGACCCGGTCAACGTACTGGGACAGAGTCCGTCCACATTTTAGACTCGGTCAACTTTGACCGAGTCTATTTTCGTCCATTTTTTAGGGCAAAAGACGTATAAAAACTAAAAAAAAATCGATCTTCGATCGTCTTCCTCCTTTATGTGTTATATTTTGGTAAGCTTGTTTTGTTACTTCAATAGAATTACTTTTTTATTTTTGCTTTAAAATTTACAATCTAATTATTGTTATATATATATATATATTTATTTATTTATTTTTAAAATATATATATAGCCGTGTCCAAAATTTTTGAAATTGCTCCGCATCCATGTCGCACCCGTACCCGTACCCGCACCCATGTGACATAGATGGTGGTATTATTATAAAAACTCCTAATGCGTTAGTTTCAAAAGGGCAAAACAAATAAAAGGAATTCCACAAGAATGTTCTTGAATGTAGATGAATGAGCTTACCTGCAGCTCTATATCTGTAGGGATATGTCCTTAGTGGGTCTAGTTGTGTAGCCATACTTAGATCATTCTTTGCGGAATCACGATCACAATACTCTGAACGTTTTTCATAGGCTGATGCATTATTTCTTGCTTTTTCAATGAGCTTGGTCATCTCATCATAGGCTGCTTTTCTCTCATTTTTAAGATGATATACACGTGCAAGACCCTGATGCGCTCTAGTATGTCTGATATTAAGAGCATTTATGTAGCAGTTTGCTGCAAGATCCAGATTACCGCAGTCTACATAGACACTTCCAAGATTGTTCAATGCCTGAAAGAACAGAGATCATAAGAGATATCAGGACAAAGAAGCTGGATTGCAAAAAAAAACTGTGTAAATCCCTACACAAGCTCCTATGATCAATACTAACTTGTCCTTTACGAAGACCATCAGATGGGCATTTGAGAGCCTCCTCAAGAAGCTGGATAACAGTGGATGACGATAGTGGATCTAAATTTGTATCAGCCAAAGCATAAGCCTTGAGGAAAAAGGCCTCAAATGACCTCTGGATAGAAATAGACTCCTCTGCCTTAGCCAGTGCCTCTTCACGATAGCCAGTGTCATACAAAATCCAGCCCTCATAGACAAGCCTTTCATGCTTAGAGCTTGAATTGTTACAAGCCAAGCGCAAGCTGTGCATTGCTGACTTCTGACAATTTAACCTAAATGAAAACATACAGCATCAAAAGATGAAAATTTTGGAGTTAAGACATGCAAAACCTACAATTAGTAAAGGGAAATCTTCCACTTTTAGACAAGATGCAAAACTGCAAGAAATGTCATGCATTGGATAAGACATACGTAAAAGGGAATGTAAAGTTATCCATAAGATCAATGAAGAACTGTGTTTTTGTTTTTAATTCATTCACTAGTTTTTGGCAAGAACAGACTCATTTATTCAAGCAAAGTACACCTGCTTTAAGCCAGGAGATTCCTGTATTTGGTGAACCAATGGGTAAAGGACCAGTAAGCCCATTTGACCTTGACAGACAAATTTAGTGATACCAAGTTGCTGACCTATATTCATGTGAAATTGTGAATGATTAAGAAGAAGAATAATTTAAAAACTGCCAGAAAGCCATGAATAGATGGATGTAGAAAGAATAATCATATTTCGGGGTTTGGCTCCATAGTCTCTGAGATGCAGAACAAAAAAATATATCCAACAAGAATGCAACTTGTCGCCCATTTATTCAAACTGGCTATGCAACCATGATAGATTCCAGCCCTTCAATTGCGGTAGTATGCTAAGATCTATCCAAATCAAATCCTAACAAGAAGCTTCAATAGCATCAAAACCTTGATGAACCCCATGATATCATAGGAAATTAGTCACGCATATGTATGGCATTTTACACAAGAAATACTCTTGTCCAGTTGTTTAGAAGGCCAACAGCCAGCTTGAAAGCATGATTGGTGCCCTAAACTTATTATGAGTAGCAAAACCAAAAGGGCATCCTCTGTTAGCGTAGGAAGGCTATAATAGTCTTTTTAGTCACTTTAAATTACTATTTCCTATTACCCTTGTCAGTGCGAATACAAAAATGATGATTTGCTTCCTTTGAAAAAAAAGTAAACAGAAGTTTTTCCCTAACGAAAGACATGATCTCGCTTCTTGTCTCTCTTCTCTTCCCCTTACTCTCTCTTTATCTACTCTAATCCCAACTAATGGATAGACAAAATCAAGACTTTTCATACTCAAGAAAAATAAATTCCCAGTAGATAACATGTTTATAACATCTGAAGCATAGTAACCTATATCATTCAAGGTAATTTCTTGGAGAGGGTTTCTCTCGGAGATACTTTCAAAAGGTGAAGAAACTCGGGAAAATCTTGGAAGCTTTAAAAATTGAAAAAATATAAATATTAGTAAGAAAGAATAGGTTCTCTATTATTTTTCTTACAAAAATATAAATAAATAAGTTTTTAAAGTTTTTAAATTACAAAAGAAACAAAAAAAGGGAAAAACTAAACAGAAAATATATAATTTTTTTTAAAGTACAAAAATATCATGATAATATCACAATATTATCACAATATTTTTGTTTTAGTGATATTTTGGAAATATCTCAAGAATTTTCCGATATTATAGGCTACCTTAAAATATCGTTGATATTGGTGACAGTGATCTGAAGATCTAACAACCACATTAGTTCACTTGTATGCTGATGCAAAAAAGTATCGCTGTGTGAAATTCTCAGATGGCTCCAAGGTAATAAATTGGTATCCATTGAAAACAACAGTGTCACAGGCAGAAGTAAATCCAGTGATGCCATGGGTGCCTAAATCCTAGCCTCCATGTGGATAGGAATGGAACCATAGACAACTAGCTTCTGAACTTCTCTTCCAATGAAGAATAGATAGATACATTCACCCTACCGACTGAATGTGACCAAATTTTGTCTCTCAGTGTCCTGGATGAACAAAAAGATGATTGATGCTGCCTTCGTTTCAGATTCCCCATGTGGAAATAAAAGATCCATGGGAAGATCAAATCATTACGCAAAGCTCATCCCGAATGTAACAAGAGAAGGTTTAAAATGCTTATGATGTACACGAGAAAATGGCCAGCCAAATAAGAGACAACATTGCATTGAAAGAATATGCATGATACCATCATCATTTAGGAATCCAATTGGTTCCAGAATCTGTCATGTACACAAAGTTGAACCTTAAGGTACTATTGAATTAAAATAGCTTTGGATTTTTTGTAATGAAACAAGTAGCCTTCAATCACAAACCAAAGTGTACACCAATATCAAGTTGACAATACACAAGTGTTCTTTAAGGAACAAACTCGCAAAACCCACAAAGAAGTACACACAAGAAGGCTCACGATATAAAAGAATCAGATTTTATTAATCATCACAAGTATGCAAATGCATACTTTATGAGGGAAAGATCCCTATATATACACAAGAGAAGAGAAGAGAGGGCTAAGAGAGCCAAAGAAAGAGAGACACCATTCCTAACGGCTAGAAATCTAGCCGTTGGAAGCTTAGTCAACTTAGGTTGACTAAGTCTAAAAAAGAAAAAAAGAAAGAAAACAAAAAATATATATATATAGATATAAAATTTAACACTCCCCTTAAACTTACGACCAAAAGTTTGACTAGAAGAAAGTGAAACCTAGGAGCAGAGAGAGGTTTGGTGAGGAAGTTTGTCATCTGGTACTCTAATATGACATAAGGCAGATCAATAATCGCTTGAAGATATTTCTCTCGCACATAGTAGCAGTCAAACTCAATGTGCTTTGTTCTTTCGTGAAAGATGTGTTTGATGGTAATGTAGATAGCACTCTTATTGTCGTAATACATCTTTAAATATCCTAGCATTTGTATTCCCGTATCAGCCAACAGTCCTCTCGGCCAAATTACCTTCATTGTGGTTGTAATCATAGACCGATACTCAGCCTCAGTTGAGGAAAGAGAGACCTTCTGTTGCTTTTTGCACATCTACAGGATTAACGATCCGCCTAAGAAAACACAAAAACCCGTGGTTGAGTACATATTATTAGGATCACCTCCCCAATTTGCATAAGTATATGCAAGTAAATCCAAAGCAGACGCAGGAGACGTAAAAAATCTTTTAGAAATAGAATTTTTAAGATATTTAATAATACACAAAATAGATCACATGTGAACAGATGTGGGAGCGTACTGAAACTCACTAGCTGTGTGTACACCGTGTGCTATATCAAGTTTAGCAATTGATAAAGAAGAAAGGGCCCCAATAAGTTCTCGATAAGGGGTTGGATCATCCAGACTTCTCATCAACAATTTTGTTCTTGATATTTGTTACTTCTAGAGTGTCAACATTCTTGTCATTCGTGATTCCATACCTGAGAATAATATCATAAGCAAATCTAGTTTGAGATAATAAATGCCATAATTGTCAATCGAAGAAGCGAGAGCGAGAAATGAGGCATTTCTAAAATTTTAAGAAGCAGGAAGCACGGGGCGACTTAGAAGCGAACCAGGAATTGTCACGGAAGTGAGAAGGGAAGCAAATCCGAAGTGACCCGGAAGCGATCTAGGATTTGAGTGAGAAGTGAATAGGAATCAAATTTTCCTAATATTGGGCAAAAAAATTTGTCAAAGGCTCCACCCCACCCCACCCCACCCCAAAAAACAAATTTGCATCCTAATATTGGGAAGCGACCAAGAAGAGAGTGAAAAGTGATCGGGGAAGAAAGTGGGAAGTGCGCTTCCTCATGTATTTCGGAAGCACCGCGTTTCGCACTTCTGAAACCCGTTTCGAGGAATCACGCTTCCTCAAGACCATGGTCACTTATGACAACCCCGATAAATACCCTATAGGGGAATAAGCTACCTTTATACCTAGAAAGTGTCATAAAAACACAAGTCAGTCATTTCAAAATTTAGTTTTAAGAATCTTTTTAATATTTTAAAATCCCTATTTGTCACCTACTGATTATCGTATCATCAACATAGAGGAGCAAAATGACCGTACCTAGATCATAATCTTTAATAAACAAAGTGGTGTCAGTAAAACAAGAATTAAAACCAATATCACGTGATCAGAGATCAAATTATCCTCCCACTGCTTGGGAGCTCACGATTTCATGTTCTATTTCACTCCCCGATGGGGGTTCGTTTCACATTTCCCTCACGGTACTACTTTGCTATCGGTCACCCAAGAGTATTTAGCCTTACAAGGTGGACCTTGCTGATTCACACGGGATTCCACGTGCCCCATGCTACTTAGGTCAGAGCGTAATCCAGTGATGCTTTCGGCTACTGGACGCACGCCATCTAGGGTGCAGTACTCAACCGCTTCGCCTAACAGCATGACACTTGTATTGCTCTCCCACAACCCCGTTTTCACGGCATAACTTTACTAAATCTATCATACCAAGCTTTGGGTGCTTGTTTTAACCCATATAATGCCTTTTATAGGTGAAGAAGAGTCATTCCTTGAGGAATGCTCATACCGGGGGGTGTTAAAATGTAATCCTAATTTTCGTTGTATATATATATATATACATATATATGTATATATATATAGAGAGAGAGATACATGTACATATATATATATAGCTTATAATACTTGAAAAGGGTATTTCTGTAATTTTATATTTTACGCATATTCTATTTGAAATATGATTGTAATTTCATTTTTATCTTTTTCTTTTTGTTCTTTTCTTTATTTTATTCCACCTTGAGGGGCCCAATGTAAACTTTGGACCCCTCCAACGATCACATTTGTGACTGTTGGAGGGGCTCCAACGACTACATTGGAGCCCCTCCAAGGTCTCCAATGTAATCCCCTATAAATAGGGGTTCTCCCTCTTTGTTCTCTACTGCTTAAGAGCTCAAGCTCTTCTTATTTCTAATATATTGTGGCATTTCATGCCTTTGTGCATGTTCGTATTTTTTATGCCTTTGTGCATATTAATTCAAGTGTTCTTTGAGTGCCTTTGTACACATCTCTTGTGAGGAATTAGTGCTTGTATGCGTATTGTCTCATTGAAGACAATTTTACATGGTATAAAAGCTTGGTTGAAGATAGAAGATCGTGTGATTCTTCGTATTTTCGGGTGCCTCGAAAAACATGTCTTTGGCTTCTTGGAGATTGGAGTGGGGGCTTCTCTTCCTTCAATATTTTAGAAAGGCATTTCGACAAGTAAGACTTAAAAGTCTTATTGTGGTACGCATTTTTTCTTCTCTCTTTCCTCTCTAATGGGTGAAAAAGAGTCTCACTTCTCGCTTGGATTTAAACTTAATAGCTCCAACTATCACGTTTGGGCCGAAAACATGAAGGCTCGCATAAAAGGGAAAGGTCTTTGGGGTTATGTGCAAGGCACAATCCCGAAACCGGAACCAAAGATTACCTTCATTGAGAAAGGTGAAATTAAGATTATTGAAGGGGAGGAAAGAACTAAAGCCCTGAAGAATATTCTAAGAAGCATGATGAATGGGAAATGAATTTCAAAATATTGTCTTGGATTTTTTCATCCGTTGAGACGAAAATCAACGCGAATATTATCAAATTCAAAAAGGTTTATCAAGCATGGGAGTATCTTGAGAAAATATATACCTCAAGGGACTTGTCCCATATATTATCTTCAAAAGAAAGCCCTAACTCTTCTTTAAGGCGAAATGACCATTAGAGAATATTTCGCCAAACTTTCTTCCATTTGGGATGAGCTTGCTATGCTCGAACCAAAATGGAATGGAGAGGCGATTGAACTCCGTCATAAATAATCGGAAGAAGATCAATTCTTCAATTTTTTGAATGAGCTAAGGCCCAAATTTGAGCAAATAAGGTCTTCTCTCTTGTCCGCTTTTACTTCTCCTTCTCTTGAGGATGTTCTCACCAAACTAAGTGGAGAAGAGACCCGTATGAGTATAAGTAAGCAAGGGTCAAATGTACTTGCAGTTTCATCAAATTCCGAAGAGGTCAATGCGGTGTCTAGGCCCAGAAATAATTTAAGAGCTTATCGCCCCCCTCATTTTAAAAATCAAAACCATGGAGGTAATGGTGGACAAGGTGAAAAAAAGGATTATAGCAAAATTGTTTGTCATTTTTGTAAAGAACCGGAGTATATCAAACCCGTCTGTCCCAAGTGGAAGAAGTTGTTAGCCATGGCCACCACCTCTCAACCGCAAAAGGAGGAGAATTCTTCGAATGGATCTCTTTCCCTAAATCAAATTATGAAGGCGCTTCAACCTCTCCTCAAGGGAGCCATCTCGAGAGTTGTCGTGTCTACTTTTTCTCCTCCGAGTAAAACTTCTTGGCTTTTGGACTCAGATGCTTCATTTCATATGTCTCAAAATATGTTTTCTCATTTCGAATATTCAAAAAATATCTCTCCATCTTTTGTTGCGGATGGCACTTCTCTTGAAATTAAAGGCGTTGGAAATTTTGAAACTCAAAACTTTTTCATTCCCAAAATTAGATTTATACCAAAATTGAACTTAAACCTTCTCTCCGTTTCTCAACTCTCGGACCATGAATGTGATATTAAATTTTTCTCTGATAAATGTTTAATACATGATCGCTAGTCTGAGAAATTGATTGGGAAAGGCTCTACAAAGGGAGACTTATACTATATGGACTCTCTTCAAATTCCTAAAAATTCTTTTTGTAATGTTGCCCAACAAAAGGATATAAATGTTTGGTACAAAAGACTTGGTCATCCCAATATCACAAAGTTATCCTATTTACATTTTGCTAAAAATCTTTGTAAAAATACTTTCTCTTTTAATGACTGTATTCTTGAAAAAATTAGAAGTATGTCTTTTGAGCAAAGATCCATGTTTACTTCTAAACCTTTTGAAATTGTTCATTCGGATGCTTGGGGACCGGAACCAGTTGTTTCAAAGGGAAGATTTGCATATTATGTGATTTTTGTAAATGACTTTTTTAGGTACTCTTGGATATATCTTATTAGACATAAGCATGAAGTTTTTTCATGTTTTAAATCATATCATGTGATGAATAAGAATCAATTTAATAGCAACCTAAAGATATTTAGAACCGATTCCGGAGGAGAGTATCTCTCCAATGAATTCAAGAAGTATCTTGAAGATAGCAGTATTCTTCATCAAAGGTCATGTCTTAAAACTCCTCAACAAAATGGGTTGGCTAAAAGAAAACATAAGCATATCATTGAAACCACTCAAACTCTTCTCATATCTCAAAATATTCAATTTTTTTTTGGGTTGAGGCGGCTCTTGCATTTGTTTACCTTATCAATCGTCTACCATCTATAAATTTGGATAAAATCTCTCCCTTTGAAATATTATATAAAAAGGAACCTGATTATAACAGACTTTGAATTTTTTGTTGCAAAATGCTTTGTCCTTACGGATAAGAATGATAAACTTTCACCTAAAGCTATCCCTTGTACCTTTCTTGGCTATTCTGAGACTCAAAAAGGATTTCGTTGTTATGATTCTAAAAATGATAAGTTATATATTTCAAGAAATGTGACGTTTTTTGTAAAATGAGAGTAGCTTAAAAAAAATGACTCTCATCCCGAAAATATGGACTACTCTTTTTTATTTGACCTATTATCTAGTAATGATGATATGTCTAGTGATGATGAAATATCATTAAACCACGATAGTGATAATGAAGTAAACATTAATGACCAACTCACCTAGTGCTCAAGAAGATAGGGCATCAAATGATCCTATAACTTATTCACGTAGAGATAGAAGTACTTTTAGGAGTGCAATTGAGCAATATAGTTATTTTATTCCCACACATGATCCCGGACGATTTGAAAGAAATAGGAAGCCTCCAGCAAGATTTGTCTCTTTTGAATCATTTTCACCTAAGTATAGAGTTTGTCTTAGTGCCATTCATTCTTACTTTGAACCAAAGAATTTTGAGGAAGCCAAAAAATGCGTAGAATGACAAGAAGCTATGAAAAATGAACTCAAAGCTCTTAGGAAAGCTAACACATGGAAATTTCAAACTCTACCATTTGGAAAAAAAACTATAGGTTGTCGTTGGGTGTTTAAAGTTAAGACTAAGAGTGATGGATCTCTTGAGAGGTATAAAGCTCACTTAGTTGCGAAAGGGTATGGTCAAGAATATGAAATTGACTATGAATAAACATTTGCACCTGTAGCACGGATGGTTACAGTCAGATGTCTTATCACTATTGCATCTATTAAAAAATAGAATATTTTCAAATGAATGTTAAAAATATTTTTTTAAATGGTGACCTTAATGAAGAAGTTTATATGGATGCTCCACCAGGTATGAAAATTCCTAAAGATAAAGTTCTTCGTCTTCGGAAAGCTCTTTATAGATTGAAACAGGCTCCCAAGGCCTGGTATGACAGATTTAACAGTGTAATGTTAGAAAATGATTTTTCTTCGTGTTATACAGATACTGCATTATTTACTAGAAAATCCGATGCAAGTATTGTTATATTATTATTATATGTTGATGATATGTTAATAACAAGTGATGATGTCAAAGGAGTCAAGAATATTAAATCCGTCTTGACTTCGAAATTTGAAATGTCAGACTTAGGTTTTCTGACATATTTCTTGGGAATTGAGGTTGCTTACTCTCAACGTGATTATTTTTTATCTCAAACTAAACTTGCTTGTGAGATTATTGACAGATCAGAAATCTCAGATGACAAAATTTGTGAAACTCCTGAAATAATGGGCTAAAAAATGAAGATTGATAACGGGATTCCTCTGACAGATCCTACTCCTTACAGGCAACCGGTAGCTCACTCAGTGTTGTGAAAAGCGTTGAGATGTAGCGAGACACTCTACCAAAAACCGAGGCGAGGCGTAAGCCTCAAATTTTTTTTTTGAAAACTTTTAAAAATTATAAAAAAATATAAAAAAATATCTAAAAATACAAATAAATAAAAAAATGCTTTATTCATGAAATAACAACCAATAAGAAATAGAAAATCTCAAATAAGTACTAAAAAATATGAGATTAACATATAAAAGTAACTAAAAACTGATTATATAATTGGAAAATATATGAGATTAACAAAAAAAAGTTAAAATATACTAAGAAACTTATTACATAACTAAAATAACTGGAAAATATATGAGATTAACCTACAAAAGTTAAAATATATGAGATTATTCTAAAAAATATGAGATTAACATATAAAAGTAACTAAAAAATGATTACATAACTGGAAAATATATGAGATTAACCAATAAAAGAAAAAATATACTAAGAAACCGTTTACATAACTGGAAAATATATGAGATTAACCAACAAAAGTTAAAATATATGAGATTATTCTAAAAAATATGAGATTAACATATAAAAGTAACTAAAAAACTGATTACATAACTGGGAAATATATGAGATTAACCAACAAAAGTTAAAATATACTAAGAAATTGATTACATAATTGAAATAACTGGAAAATATATGAGATTAACCTACAAAAGTTAAAAGATATGAGATTATTCTAAAAAATCTGAGATTAACATATAAAAGTAACTAAAAACTGATTACATAACTGAAAAATATATGAGATTAACCAACAAAAGATAAAATATACTAAGAAACTGATTACATAGCTGAAATAACTGAAAAATATATGAGATTAACCTACAAAAGTTAAAATAAGATATGGGAGTTTATATTAAAGAACCAACAAAGTTATGCTGCGACAATAAAAGTGCAATATATATTGCCAAGAATCACACTTTTCATGAGCGCACGAAGCATATCGAGATGGACTGCCACTATGTCAGAGAAGAATACTTAAAAAAGGTTATTGATCTCCCGTACGTGACGTCTGAGTACCAACTGGATGACTTCTTCACTAAGGCACTCTGTTCGCCTAGATTTCATTTCCTTCTTGGCAAACTTGCGGTCATCACAGTGTAAGTTTGAGGGGTGTTAAAATGTAATCTTAATTTTTGTTGTATATGTATATATATATATATAGAGAGAGAGAGAGACATATACATATATATAGCTTATAATACTCGAAAAGGGTATTTCTGTAATTTCATATTTTACGCATATTCCATTTGGAATATGATTGTAATTTCATTTTTTTTTCTTTTATCTTTTTCTTTTTTTTCTTTTCTTTATTTTATTCCATCTTGGGGGCCCAATGTAGACGTTGGGCCCCTCCAACGGTCACATTTGTGACCGTTGGAGGGGTCCAACAACTACATTGGAGCCCCTCCAAGGTCTCTAATGTAATCCCTTATAAATAGGGGCTCTCCCTCTTTGTTCTCTACTGCTTAAGAGCTCAAGCTCTGCTCTTCTTATTTCTGATATATTGTGGCATTTCATGCCTTTATGCATGTTCGTATTGTTTTATGCCTTTGTGCATATTAGTTCAAGTGTTCTTTGAGTGCCTTTGTGCACATCTCTTGTGAGGAATTAGTGCTTGTATGTGTATTGTCTCATTGAAGACAATTTTACAGGGGGTGCCTTCATATAAACTTCTTCCATAGGATTTATATTTAAAAAATATATTTTTAACATCCATTTGACATATGGACTAATTTTTAATTGAAACTACAATAAAAGTTTTAACCATGGTCATACAGGCAACAGGTGCAAAGGTTTATTCATAATCTATGCAATATTCTTGCAAATAGCTTAGCTTTATATCGCTTAACGGTTTCATCACTCTTGGCTTTTATTTTGTCTACTCATCTACAACCTAAGAGAAGATTTGACTAGACAAAGTTTGAGCGTTTTTCAAAACTTCTAGTTCTACCCTCGTAGCTTTAACTCATTCAGAGCACTCTTTGGCCGGAGCATATGATGAGGGTTTTACATATGAATGAATTAGGACTATGCATGCTTGATATTTTGAGGAAAAAAAGTCATAGGATACAAATTTTTTATGGCCATTTTAATACTCTAGATGATTTCCTAATTTAAAGTTTATATGTACCAAATTTAGAAAAAATTTCAAGTGCACACAGAGGATTTTGATTTCCCCGTCTAGAATATTGAATATAAGTTTGATCATCATAAGGCAATTCATCAAGAGATTTAATATCTCTAGATTCAATAACATTCTCAAAATTATACTCACAATCACAATCACAATCACAATCACAATCACAATCACAATCACAATCACAATCATTAATATCTTGTTTTGAAACATGATCAAACAAAAATGAATACTTGGTTACTTCCTTAGGTTGATCCTTATCAAAGAAATTTTCTTTTTCCAAAAAAGTTATATTTCTTGAGATATATAATTTTTCATTCTTAGAATCATATCGCCTATATCCCTTTTAGTTATCGGCATAACCAAAGAAGGTACAAGGAATAACTCTAGGAGAAAATTTATCATTCTTATTGATTAAAATAAAACATTTGCAACCAAAAGTTCATAATATGGAATAATCAGAATTGAGTTTAAAGAGTCTTTCAACAGGTGATAATTTGTAAAGAAGAAAATGGCATTCTGTTTATAAGATAGACAACAATCAAGACAACTTCTGCAAAGAAAACCTTAGGCACATGGCTTGCAATAAGCAAAGTTTCTATGTTTTCTCTTAGTTAAAACACCTTGTGGTGTGTGTGGGCAAGATCTTTGATGTGTGGTGCCATATGAGTTGAGATGATTTTTAAATTCATTTGACGAAAATTCTCCTTAAGAAATTTCATTTTCAAACCTATTTTTAACCAACTAATGAAAATTTTGAAAGTGAAAAAACACTTCCGACTTAAGCTTAAGGAAGTAAATCAAAGTATATCTAGTAAAGTCATCCACAAAAATAACATAATATGCATATCCACCTTTAAACAAAATTGGTGTTGAACCCCAAACATCCGAATGAACTAACTTAAGAGGTCTAGATAAAATAAAAGTTCTATCATTACATGGTATTCTTTTCATTTTTCCAATAAAACTGTCTTCACAAGTAAAATCATTAATATTACACATTTTTTTCAAACTTGAAAATTATTAGATTTTAAATACATTTGGATGTCCTAATCTTCTACGCTACAAATTTAAATCCATTTTTTGGACATTACAACAAAAAACATCTTTAGGCAACTCCAAAAAAATCCATATAGTAGAGACCTCCTTCTCTATGGCCTTGCCCAATCAACTTTTCTGACCGACGATTTTGCACCAAACATTCATTTGAAGAAAATGATATATTACAACCATAATCGAATATTTGAGAGACAGATAAAAGCTTTAAATTTAGTTTAGGAGGGTATCTAATTTTTGGAATAAGAAATTTTGGGGGTTTGAAAGATCTTTTTCAAATTTTCCTATTCCTTTGATTTCAAGAGATATACCATCAACCGTAAAAAAAATTTAAAACAGTTGAGTTGTTATAACATTCAAATAAAATATCATAATTTGAGGTTATGTGAAAAGATACACCATAATCAAGAAGCCAAGGAATTTTGCCAAGATTAGAGTAAGATGATACCATAGCTCCAGCTGAGGAAAAGTATCCTCTAAAAAGAGATTGAAGAGCTTCAACTAATTGAGACAAGGATTTGGCTATTTCCATTGATGAGTCTTGAGAGTTGCCAACCATAGTCGTCTCCTTGTTCTCTTGAGGTGTTTCAATTGTAGCCGCCTTCTTTTCCATGCAGTTTTTATTCTCTCTTCTTCTCAGCTTAGGACACATAGGTTTAATATGCCCTGGTTCATGACACCAATGACAAATGACTTTTCTTTTGTCATATTCATTTCCTTGTCTCCCAAAGTGAGGTGGTCTATAAGTACGATAATAAGCTCCCGACATTGAGACGGCCAAAACAGAATCATCTTCATTCTTGGAGATATGCTTTTTAAGACGATTTTCTTCCATACTTAATTCCTCAATTATATCTATAATAGAGAAAACTTTTCCCTTATGAAGGAGAACCGATTTGGTGGATTCAAATTCGAGTCTCAAGCTATTGATAAAAATGCTTTGCATCTATTTATTTTCGAAGCTCAATATCATCGGCACAATGCCACTTAGGCTCTAGAAGAGCCAACTCTTCTCATGGGAAGGACAAATCATTGTAATGTTCTCTAATGCTTTTTATCCCCCTTTTTTTATGGTAAGAACTTTATCTTGAAGATTGCACACATTTGCAATATCTCTAAGGGAATACATATTTTTAAGGTATTTTCAATCCTTGTTATCAAGTTTGAATTTAGCAAGGCTAGAACATTTTTTAATGTCCACACTATTGATAAGTCTTGGTATGTCTCATTCTCCACTCTTTCCACTTTTTCTCATAACTAGCTATAGTTTTAGTCCTCTCCAACAGAAAGAGGTACATTATCATTTTTCACCTTAGTGAGGGTTAATTTTGGCTCCGGATCGGATCCATCTATTAATCCCCATAACTTTTTTTCCCATATGTGATACTTCATAATAGAAACCCACGTAACATAGTATCATTAAGCTTGATGGGCATTATGGTGACATTATCTTTGTCATCCATTTTTACAAGAAATAAGAAAGATAGAAAGAAGAAGAGAAAGAGAGATAGAGAGTAGACAAAAAAGTAACACAAGCACTCCACCACAAATTTGGAGAAGGCGCACCACCAAGCAAGCACCAAAAAAGATATCACACGAATACTTGAAAGAAGACTTTCAAATGCACGACCAAGATCTCATATACTTGGATTTGAATCACCAACAAGCTTTATCATCAAGCTCCAATACCATGTAATGAAACAAGTAGCTTTCAATAATGAACCAAAGTATCCACCAATATCGAGTGAACAACACACAAATGTTTTCTAAGAAACACACTCACAAAACCCACAAAGGGGCACACACAAGAAGGCTCACAATATAAAAGAATAAGATTTTATTAATCATCACAAGTATGAAAAATCCATACTTTACAAGGAGGGAAAGACCCCTATATATACACGAGAGGAGAGGAGAAAGGACTAAGAGAGCCAAAGAAAGAGTCAGAGGGACCATTCCTAACGGCTAGATTTCTAACTGTTAGAACAGTCCAACAGCTAGCCGTTGGAAGCTTAGTCAACTTAAGTTGACTAAGTCCAAAAAAGGGAAAAAGAAAGAAAACAAAAAAGAAATATATAAATATATATTTATATGTATGTACATAATACATATATATAGGAAAATGAAAACCTACTAGATAGAAAACGTACCAACCCGACCCACTAAGATTTTTTTCAGTGTTTTTTCAAAATTCTAACCTTACAAATGTGTTCAACATGATTTATTTACTAGAAATTGACACTTGGATCATGTATTTTGGATGGAAAAAACGATATTTGAAGCCTCAAAAATTTATGAAATTTGTAGATTGTTGATTTTTGAACCTTATAAAAACCTATCCATCCATCAGAATCAAATGATCCAAGTGTCAATTTCTAGTAAATCAATCATTCTGGACACATCTGTAAGGTCAGAATTTTGAAAAAACACCGAAAATTGATGGTCCCAAGCAATCTGATACCATCTGGTAGGGATGCAATTGGGTAGCTTCCCACAGCTCCATATATATATATATATATATATATATATATATATATATATATATATATATATATATATATATATATATATATATATATATATATATATATATATATATATATAGTGTGTGTGTGTACAATTTAACATTTTTGTGTACTGGAAAAATTTTATGTCTATGCTGAAGCTGTCAAATACCTGATCACCAATTGCCTGTCTATAGAGCTGCCTTATCCATTCTAACACAAACTAAGATCGTTGTTCCATATAAAAGAAAATTATGTTCCATGCCAGAGCTGTCACTACATGAGAACAAACCAAGAGAGGATCTTCTAATTTTCTACAGTAGAACAAACTCAATGAACAAAAATCCATGTATTGTAGAAGAACTATCTAATATAGCTGGGAGCTACTTCGGTAAGTTCTCTTTTCTGTTTTGGCCAATATTAAGACTAAACTGATTGATTCAGAAACCTAATTGCAGACAAGCATCATCAGAGCTTTAGGGCTTCTTAGTATATAAATGTGCCAGCCCACAGTCACAAAACTTATTAAAGATGACACACTCAGGTTGATGCCCACAAATTCATGGTGGTTGACATAAGCATGTCCTCCTCTCAAGAAAAGAATATGCACACTCACGAACTTGAATGCTAAATGAATTTATGCATACTTGAACTAAATACAAGGTTACACAAAAGTGAATAAAGATTGTTATATTAAGGGTGCTTTGGTTTATCAACCATTACTGTAACAACTTAAGAATTGCCATCCCAGACTCCTTTATATATGAGGCAATAGGGGAGTTTTTATTTGTAATTATATCTAAAGATAAAAGTTCAGTTTCTATGCAAACAACATTGTTCGTTTGACATGACCTGCAAAAATAATACAATAAACATAAGAATAGAGCAATAGTATATTAACAGTAATGAACCATACTTGTATCAATTAATCCATGGTGATGCAGATATGGACAATCAGGAGGACAAAAGTTTACAAATGGTGTTAGTGATCGCTTCAAATAGAAAAAAAATTGCTGATGGTGGTGACGATAAGACGATCATGAGAGCAACATCAGAATGTAATAATGACAAAAAACAGGGACAAAAATTTATAACTACAAACGTACCGTAAAAGAAGGAGAGATTGCCGAAATCTAAGCAGGCTCTTTCCAGGATCATTCTCCAGCATTTGATGAACTACGGCAAGAGATCCAATATCATCGACAGAAGACCACCGATCATATAGTTGCATCCAGCAATCAGCTAAGTTCCATTGTTGAACACGATGACTGAGAAGATCAACTAACTGGTCTGAACGAATTTGTCCATGGAACAGAACATATTTAGGATCCAGGGTGAGAAGTGCTCTGATATCACGTACAGCTGATTCATATTCTTCAAGAGAAAGGTAGAACCAAGCTCGCAGTTCAAGGCAGTCTGGCGAAACCTTGAACCCCAGAATCCTGTTGATCTCCGCAATAGCTTCGTGGGCTTTGTTGTTATCCATCAGTGCTACTGCTCTGTATTTATATGGGTATGAAAGAGTAGGATCCAATTCTGTGGCTAAATTCAAGTCCATCATTTTCTCCTTGCCAATGCAGTAGAGAGACCGTTCTTGGTACATCCAGCCAACTGCTACTGATGGTGATTTGTGTGATGCAGTAGTGGTGGAAATGAGGTTGTTAGTCTGCTTGTACGCGGAATACTTGTGGCCCCTTTTGAACTTCGCTCTAGCAACACCGGCTAAGGAGTAAACATGCCCAATTTCAGCAGCAGCTTCAAACCAGTTTTGAGCATCTTTATATTCCTTTCTTTCAAGCATCACACAACCCAACTGGTGCAAGGCAAGCTCCTTCTGCTGCTGTGATGTAGCACACTCTCCTAGTCTCTCTAAAAGCATAACTGTAGTGTTGGATTCCATGTCTTCCTCCAGAGCTACCTGACTCAAGAGGTAATATAAAGCAAATGAAGAATGGCCCACCATACCTAATCTTTTTCTGCCCTCTTGGCTACAAAGCAGTTCTCTTACATCCGGATTTTGCAAAGAACTTGGAAGTTCTCGTAAGAAAATCTGCAAGCAAGCTGCTACAAGCAAATGTGCACTTTCTTCCAAACCATATTCCACAAATATAAGAGCATCTTCAATAGTAGATACAAGAGCGGCCAGATACTTGTCACATGCAGATTTCATATGCTCACAACAAAACTTATTCGAAAAGTTTAGGAGGCTGAGTACAACATCTGGACTAAAAAGATCTAAATTTCCTGTTCTACTGAATCTATCTACAGCTCTCATACTAGTTGCGGATATCTCATTGTGTGAAAAGTTGATCTTTTCCCTACATGACTCCTTAAAGCAACCATAGAGTAAAGTATGCAGAGGCATGGAAAGTTCCGCTATCTTTCTACGAACACAGCAGATTTCTTCATCTCCTATGCAGAAATAGACGTAGTCCCCTTCCACATAGGAAGTTGAACATTCACTCTCTTCTTCGACCTCCTCTTCAACTTCAGAAACATCACCCATGTGAACCATTCCATCCAAGTAAGGGTCTGTATGCTGTTTTGGTTTAGGCGGTGGTCTTCTACAATTGCAAGGGTCAAACACGATGCCTGGATCATAGCCTTCAACTAGAGCTGCCTTAGGGCATTCTATCATCCTTCCGCTGCAATTCATAGACAATGCATCATCTAACTCATCTTCCCGCCTCTCGTACTTCAACCAAGCAGCGAGCACAACCTTTTTATGAGGATCAATAGCATGCTGACGTGCAGATCGCAAGCTACGCCTTAGCAATTTGAGATCTGATATGCCTCTCAAGACAACAGATTGTTCTATATACAAATCACACTTTTCATCATCTAATGCATTCTCAAGCTTTGCGTAAATGCTGGCCAAAGTCTTCACAAAATCCACGAATTTCAAATGGGGCTCTATGGGGGGTTCCAACAGGTCTGCAATAGGCAAACTGCCATTCTAAAACAATAAAAAATCAGTGTAAACCTTATTTCAAGGCTACTTCTAATGAATTTAAGATGCAAACAACAACACGAATTCCATTTCAACTTGGCTAAAATCATCTAATGCCAAAGAATCATACAAGTTGAGGAGCATCAAAATGGGCAGTAAGAAATTGGTTATAGAAAAAAAAAGGAATCAACAGAAATATCAATCAAAAGGAATAACTGATACAGCGTCACATTACCCGTAAGGAAGAAGAGATTCTCCGGCGGAAAGGCTCTTATTATGGGAAGATTTGCATCGGAGAGAGTTCGTCCGAGGCTCCTGCTGAACTTTATCACCAGGATTCACGGCATAAACCTGGCTGCCCTTGCACCCATCAACCAATTTAAGACTTTTCATCGTCGAAAGGAAATTGTGCTGCATCCCCACCTGATCCTTTTCCGATGACAAACTCCCTTATCCCCAACACTCCTATCTCTCCCCTCCTCAAAAAAAAAAAAAGCTACCAACAAACCGAAAACCCACCTGGGCCCCCTTACCGACTCCCATCAAACCAAAACCCCCAACTCTTCAAAAACCATCCAAATCAATCAACTGAAAGCGATATTCAAACAACCACATTTACAACAGAAATAAAAAAAGGGAAACCAAAGAAGCCGATGATTGGAAATGATCACAAACCATACAACACCTTCGGAAAACAAACACAACAACAGATCATTGAGCTGAAGCCTGCATCACCGAGGACACCAAAAACACACAAAAAAAAAGAAGAGAGGAGAACAGAACACAAACGATGATGCAGGCCTCTCCTGTCGATTCTAGAAGAACAGGCCCTTTTTGGCTTTTGGGGAGTGGGTTTTCTTTATTGATTCTATGCAAAATATTAAAAAAAAAAACAAGATAGACATACCAATAAGGAATATGGTGGGACGTCTAGAGAGAGAGAGAGAATTGCTGACCTTTCCCCCAAAACAACGCAGTGAAATCGAGTTGGCGGCCAACCAACCAGTTGGGAAAAGGTTGTTAAGTCGGTCGTTGGAACCGAAACAAACACCTCCTCCCCCTCCCCCTTCTCCCCCATTTTCTCTTTCTCTCTCTAGAAATGTTTTTCTTTTTGTTTGCAAGTTTTTCCAGAATTTCCAAGGTGGACTTTTAACCATCGTTGGATCTGAGCATCACACACGAGTCTGGACCGTAAAAAGTAGTCTCATGTCCAACTTTCTTCCTCTCCCTTTCACACGCTTTCTTCGCTTCTGCACACCTTCCCTCCCTCCAACCACGGCATCATCTCAACCATGCATCACATACAGCTAGACTCTCTCTACACAATCATTATTTTATTGTTTTAGACAATATGGTATTGCGATATAACATCTACTTTGAATTTGGTATTCAATAGTTTAACGTTTTAATTTATTGGTATTTGGTGAAACAGGACACTGAAATAAACACAATAATGTTCCAATATCTAACCAAACATTTATGAAACCAATACGCTAATTATTGGCTGTCATTAATATCAATGTCATTGACGTTAGAGTGCTACTATTATAATTGTTGAGGATGAGTGAAGTTCGAGAGATATGTTATTATTGTTCTGGTTAATTTCAGATATCATTCTCATTGGTGTTGAGTTAATAGGTGATAGGTCAATATGGTTGTGAGCAGGCTGTTGGTGCATGTCAGATGTGGAAAACATGGTTTCAATGAGATCTGGGTCCCATTATCTAAGTGCAGTTCTTGATCTTTTGAGGTTAATGGACCAGCTAAGCTAATTCAAGTTAATACATTATGAGAGGCCCATTTAATTAAAGTGCAATAGTAGTTCTTTTTGGACTTGGACAGAGGGAAATGCCCTCAATTGCTGACTGCACATTGGCGGGTCTTCTGTTAGTACAACCTTTGAGGTTGCTTCATAAAAACTGCATGTGTCCGCACATGTGTACATGAGAGAGAGAGAGAGAGAGAGAGAGAGAGAGAGAGAGATTAAATTGTTCGATAAGTTTAAAAACTACCATGGAATGTAGATGATAAATCAAGCAAATAAAAATGTTGGTTGGTGCATAATTTTGTTTGATCCAATAAGCAAATTACCTGAAGATGGTTGGATTGCTTACAAATATTGGTTGTTTTTGCTAGGCCACAGGTGTCTAAAAGGTTGCCCAATGCTCTTGTCATTACATTTGAGTGTTGTGTACTCTTTCTAAGCTGCACCATGCACGCTTGACTACTGGCTATCCTAGGAAACTTTTTATGCGGTTGCCTTTTCTTTCCTACCACAGTTGTATTGGAGATGTCAAGAAAGTGGAGCTGAAGCACTTTGATACAATGTTGTCAGACTCATTTTTTTGGAAATGAATCAGTTTTAAAAAAAGATTTAAAAAAATCATCTTGATTCCAGTAGTTTCGGATTGGTCTTTTTTAAAAAATTAAAAAAGTTAATTTAAAAATAATAAAATAAAAATAGAAAAGTTCTAAAAAGTTATATTAAAAACACCGAAATGAAGTAATTTCAAACTATTCATGGAGCCTAGATCCTAAACAAAAATATTAAAACAAAGCCAATTATTTAAAAGAGAAAAGGCACAATTGGGACCTGGATCGACATATGTGGATTCGATTTGAATTGTACGATTCAAGCTTATTCGATTTGCTTCTGATAACATTGCCATGACATATAAAGAAATGAACTCATATGGCTGCAATCAACAAAACATAGACACCACCGTTCTAGAGTCTAGTTTCATGTAGGGGTGTCAATGGGTCGGGTTTGGTTCGGACCCAGGTGGAACCAGACTTGGACCAGATTTCCGGGTATGGTATCAGGTCCAGACCCGAGTCTAATCAGGTCTACTATAAGAAAAACCATACCCGGACCCGATAAAACTACATGAACCAGACCTGGATCATACCCAGTAAAATCATATTTTTTATCATTTTTACATTGAAAATTTGCGAGTCTTAATCGGAACTCGGGTCGGGCCCGGGTCTGGTATAAAATTTCACAAACCATGCCCGGGTCCATGTATTAATAGGACCTTTGGGTCTGGACTCGGGTCTTCTTATTTGTCACCATACCCAGATCCTATAGGGTTTGGTCCGGGTTGGGTCCAGGTAAACACGACCCGTTGACACCCCTAGTTTCATCGAGATGAATGGGACTGCACAAACTAAGACAAGGGAGTTTAATAAAACTCCCTAAACCTCTTGTGCCATGCACAAATATCGGCAATATTTAGAAAATATCTTGCTTTGATCATGACTATTTAAAAGGCTGTTACACTCTCCAAAAATGTGATATCGAAAAAATATCACTTTAAAAATATCTCATTTTCGTCCTGATATTAATGCAACAAATCCTTCTTTAACATTGTTATATATCCTTTAATATTTACATATATATATTTTTATATTTTATATGTTAAAATATTTTCTCCTTTTTCTCGAGAACAAACTTTTAATTTATCACTAAATCTTCCTTACAGATCTTTTCAAGAATAAGATTGGTGACATAGATATGGAATTTTCATACACAATTATGTGTGGTTGCTTCCCGTTCAAGCTCAAAACCCACAAAGAATAAATTATTCAGTGTCGCAAGAGATACTTTAAAGTTGTACTGTAATCAAATCAACATTAGAAAGGAGAATCAAGTACGGTTCTTGAGATCAAGACAAGACAGATCTTATGTTGATAGCGACTTTTCTTCTTCCTTCAAGGATTGGATAGAAGAGCACTCTAGAGGGCCGGTAATAATGTGCTTATCACAATATGTAATGACTACACTACCACTTCTGACTTCTTGCATACGTCCTCTTTGCTAATAATTGTAGACTTCACAATATGCAAAACCTTATGCGCCTGACAACCATTACTACTTAGTGCTAAGTAAAAACCGCCAACATGCTAGCTTAGCATCAGTAGTTTTGACAGTAAAAATGTTGCCGGTGAATTTTTTTTTACTGCCAGTAAAGAACTTTATTGGTCGGTAAAAAACTTTTTACTGACGCTAAAATGGTGCCAGTAAAAAATTAATAAATTGCATGCTTCAAAATACTTGGATACGTACTGTAAATTGATAAAATCAAATACAATGGATGAAAGCTATATATTTAAGTAAGCTTAAAGGTTTCATTCAACTTGAAATAGATCTTGATGAAAAAAATCTTACACTTGTGCTATATATATGTACTTGTATCTACAAAAGCAAGTATACAACATATACCGCTTGCTCGTGCATATACACAAAAATCAAAAAAATAATTACAATGTTTCCCCAAAGAAAATAAAAAAAAACATCCCCAAATTAATTACAAAATTGATATCTTCGATACATCCTTATCCACATGATCTTTATACTTCTTTTATGCTTCGTAAGCAAATGGGGTAGGTAGCACTTTTCATCTCCAGCTCCAAGTTGCAAACAACAGGACCCTTAAGTTCATTATGCATCTAAATATGAAAAATCTTTGTCTGCCCATAATTGCAGTAAAGAGAAACAAAAATATCTAAGACAAATCACAACAATAAAAGACAGAGTATATCACTGAATGACCAAAACAAAATCACATACTGGAACAGTACCAGAACAGTCTAATTTAAGGACCCAACATATCTCTCGTTTATCAATCAATCATCTTTTTCTATTCATTTTTTCTTGTCCTTTGCTAATCTTTTTTCTTCTTTTACGACTTAGTTGATTCTAATGTTATGCTACTGAATGAATGGAACGATTCTAATATTCGTTCATGACCCCTTGCTTCTACTTGAATCGAGAATCGGTTGGTGTGAAGGTAAGGCAAAGAACTTCACTGCAAAGGGTACGTGGAAATGAAAGAGCTTAGGCTGGCTGAGGCTTTCTGCTTTTTCCAAGGTAGGTTCTATTCTTTGTTCTCGTAATGGTACCTCTTCCCCTTTCTATCATCAGAGAAAGCAATTTGTTTGCCTTGTCCCTCACATCAACAGAAGGTAGACCCACAAATGCAATGAGAACCCTGTATTTGCAAAAGTCAGTCATCCATTTAATATACTACTTGAAGCATATGGTTGAGCTTGAGATTCTTTTGAAAAAATCAGAATCGCCAATCGCCCCAACAAAATGGCCTTTACTTCAACAACGTCTACCCTATTCTACAATTCGTCCTTCTTTCGATGACCCAATAATTTAGCATATTCATCCAACAAATACTAATTGTAGCAACAAAAGATACACAAGAGAACAGGCTACATGTCAAGAGATTAATAATCATGTTTTCAATCCTATATCTTCAAGAACAGCCTCAGGGCAATCATAAACTGCATCCAAAGCATAAACTTTCTCTACCTCCATCGGAGAACCATTTGGCAATCTGCCAAATAAAAGCATAAAAACATAAAGATCCTTCAAATGTTGTAAATTTTTTGTAGGAATTAGGTCTTTTAACAAACACTTTTAGATGCACTACAAATATATGTGATCCTTCGTAGCAACATACTCTTTGCATGACCTATAAACAATGATATCCAAATTGCAACAACTATTTCGACATTGAAAGAACTGTCTTTTTTTAACATAATTTCATATATAGAAGCTTTAACTTACCATCAATACTCATGAAAAATTTTCAACAAACACATGAGAAAACCATCCCAATCTAAAATAACATGAAAGGTAACAATAGAAGCTTACCATCAAATTAGGTTACTTTCGCTTCCTAACAATAGAATTAGATACAAACTCTATAAAGCATGTTCTTAAAGCCTCAAGACTATGCTAAAAGATATTTTATGTTTTATATAAAGAAGGAAGTGAATTTGTAGATTCATCAATGTGAAACCAAAGCAATATCAAGAGTGAAAAAGAGATACCTTAGACGAACAATGGGGACTTAAAGGGGGGCTTAGGCAAATCCCCGTAATTCTTTGCTTGTAACTTGTATTGGTATGCCTAACCTACTTTGGTTATAAAAAAAAAGAAAAGAAAAAAGAACACAAAAAAATACAAATTTGTAACATCCAAATGCATAATAAGATTAAAAAAAACACAAAAGAGTTCATGTTTAATATTTCATATAAGAAAAGTTGATATCTTTTTGGAATTTTGATGTCTATATTTAATATATTATATGAGAAAAATGTGATGTGCATTTGGAATTTTGACATAACTTTCATGGACTTAAATCTAGCATGATGTTCAAAATATTTTTGGAGGTACGAAAGATGTTGTGGATAGGGGTCCGTATTTTGTAGAGAGACAAGGATGATATCTATTGGTTAGTAAACTCAACTCAGTATTGTCTTAGTCAATATTCAAACAATAATAAGCAACATAACATATGCAATCTTCAATTCTAAAAAAAGAATCATTTACCTTGTTGTCATCCCTTATTTTCAGCATTTTGTCTAACAGTTTATTGGTTTGCATCAGCTACAATGCAATTGGGATCACTCAATCTTGAGGTAGAAACTACACCAACTAATGCCATATGCAGCAAAACTAAGGCTATATATATATATATATTAAATTAATTAAAAATTCTTAAAATCTAAGCATACTCCAATTTAGCATGCATTCATTAAATAAATTAAATAAGATTTAGTATGCGTTCACCGAATAAATTACAAAAATATGAATAAAAATACAAAATTCTTAAAATTTAAAGCATATATGACTAAAATTTAAATTTAACATTCATTCATTCAATAAATTATAATAATATTGATTAAAATGCATTCACTCATTAAATTTAAAAAATAGTGATTAAAATAAAAAACCCTTAAAATTTAAAGCATACATGAATAAAAAATTAGATTTAGCATGCATTTACTCATTAAATTATAAGAATAATGATTAAAATATAAAACCCTTAAAATTTTAAATATACATAAAAAATAAAATTTAGTATGCATTTACTTAATAAATTACAATAATAACAATTAAAATGCAAAATCCCTAAAATCTTCTCTAAAAAAAAGCAGATTTATCATGCATTCAGTCATTAAATTGTAAAAATAATGATTACAATAAAAAACCTTTAAAATTTAAAGCATATATGAAAAAATTTAGATTTAGCATGCATTCACTCAATAAGTTACAATAATAGCAATTAAAATGCAAAAGCTCCTAAAATTTTCTCTAACAAAAAAAATTGAATTTAATATGCATTCACTCATTAAATTGCAAAAATATAAATTAAAATACAAAATCCTTAAAATTTAAAGCATATATAAAAAAATTTGGATTTAGCATGCATTCACTCATTAAATTGCAAAAATATAGATTAAAATACAAAACCCTTAAAATTTAAAGCATACATGAAAAAATTAAGATTTAGCATACATTCATTCATTAAATTATAAAAATAGTGATTAAAATACAAAGCTCCTAAAATTTAAAGCATCCATGAAAAAAAATAGATTTAGTAAGAATTCACTCAATAAATAGCAAAAATATAGATTAAAAAACAAAACCCTTAAAAAAATCTTTATAAAAAAATAGATTTAGCATGCGGGGGGGGAGAGCGCTTTCAATAATGATGCTAGATAGGATGCCGGTGAGAGTGGAGGACAATAGAGAGAGGAGCATGGTGGTGGCCATCGGTCGGATGCGGTGGAGAGAGAGAGAGAGAGAGAGAGAGAGAGAGAGAGAGAGAGAGAGAGAGAGAGAGAGAGAGAGAGAGAGAGAGAGAGAGAGACGAAAGAAGATCAACATTATCACTCATGAAGATCAACAAAATGTTGAACCCATGAACCGAACAAAATAGAAAACAAAACTAAAAAATAGAAAAACAAAAGCTAAAGAAAAAGAAACTACAGACAACTAGCAACAAACAACAAAGACAAGCTCAACCATGATCCGCTAGATTAGAAGAAACCACCGATGAGTGAATGTTGTTCAGACGGAAGGAGAGGTCTCTAAGATGCATACGTAGAATCGCATATACATCAACCAGGATTTTATGGACAAGATTATTAAAGATGACCAGAATTTGACGGAAAGTAGCATCATTGCGTGCCATCCAAACAAACCACCAAGTAGTAAGCAACCATGTCTTTCAGATCAGTCTCCACCGCTTGCATCGTCTAATTTCAATAGGGCTCAGAAGCAGATCAAGCGCAAAAGACTCATCTTTGACAATTACGTTTAGAGATCTCTACGTTCTATTAAATAGGGCCACAAAGATTGGGCAGGACCAGAATAAATGAAAAGTAATTTCTTCAACAGCTTGACACAACACACACCAACTTGAAAACTGAAAGCCCAACTTTTTTAAATAACTGTGAGTCTGAACCCTATCATGCAAAATTAACCAAGCCAAGACTCGAGATCTTGGAGAATGACCCTTACCCCATAATGTACACTCAGGGAACCAATCTGCCCCTGGGGGGAGCAACGATCTATACACTTTGTGGGTGTGGAACGCACCATTTGGTGCAATTGCCCATTGCAACCACTGATGGGATGCGGTGGAGAGAGAGAGAGGAGGAGCGGCTGGCGGTTGGATCCGGGTGGTGGCTGGTAGTTGGACGCGGTGAAGAGAGAGAGAGAAAGATAAAATGGGCAAATATTTTTGAATTACAGGTCTTTTTTTTGGTGCACTTTATATGTGCACAAGAAAAAATTATTTTTCACTGTTTCACTTCTTTGTCGTGCTAAGAAAAACGACATCAGTGAAAAAGTGTTTTTACTAGCACGCCAGCAAAAATGTTATTTCTTGTAGTGCATCCATCTTGGCTGTTTCTAGAGATGGGTGTGTCCATCTCCAGAATTGTTTAGATGATGGTCAGCAGCAGTGGAGCAAAAGCATGCAGCACTGCTGCATGCTTTATGGCCTCATAATTGCACTGACTATTGTTGGTTTCTGTTATATTATTGTCACGATGGTTTGGCCGCTACAGAAAACTGCATATTACAGTTGTTTTGAACAGGTGGGGCCAAAGCAATTTTTTTTTTAAAGGCAAGCTGGGGTTAGGCAGACCCCTACCAGTTAAAAAAACTAAACAATTGGGTTTTAAACCTGCAACGTCCCAACACAAGGTGACGTGCACTAGCTGCTCCTATCAGACAAGGGGAGCCCCCATTGGTTGAAGCATTTTTACATTATTAGGTTCCAGTTGGATTAGTAGTTTTCTCTGTATAAGGCAGTGGATCATAAACTACTGGGCCAATCAATCCCCAAATGTGAGTTATAGATTGCTGCAGTAATTAAAGGTATTCTTCAATGACTAAGCACAAGATATGCCCCTTTTTGTATGTTAGACTTTCCTTTCAGTATTTTTTTTCTTTTTTATTAATAAGCAAGCTGGGGATAACTCCCGCAGGTTTCGAACTCAAGACCCCTTCGTTATGATAGTGTCCTAAACATCCAGCTATCTCGTTGGACCCCCACTTCCCATCCACCTTTTATGTGGCTTTCATGCTTTTTATCTCTTGCATATGTGCTAATCACACGGAAATCACCATCCACACAAGAAAATCTGATAGGTGAAAGCCTAGTCACAAACGTGACCAATGTTTTCAAAATATCAAATTTTATCAAATATTTTCTATTTAAAAAACATTTATGTTTTTGTTGTAATATTAACATGACAAGAACACTTTTGACATCATTTTGTATATTGTTCATATTTATATTTATATATTTATTCATATAATTTTTTTGAGACATTGTTGATAAAAGCTAGTTTTTTGAAAAATATCATGAGATTTTTCCTTGGCAAAAAATCAAGATTTTTTGCGACTGTAGGCGAAAGGTGACTACTTGGAGGCATCAATCACACGGCAGAGAACACAAGTTTTTACGAGTCACATGCACAAGACGGAGGACAAGTAATTGCAGGTGGTGGTGGTGAACTTGTGACTAGCCTCTTTTCAAGTAGAAATGCAGTGGCGTGGTAGGGTAGACACACCATCTTGATTGAAGACAGACATTAATGGTTGTGAACTAGAACATGTGATCTTAAACCTAAGATTGTCATGTGAACATGGCTCAAGGCAAGAGTTCAACTCTTTAATATGTGGCAAACTAGTGGGGCCTCTGTCTGTATGATCATCCATCTCAAAGCAAAGAAAATTGTGTTTTTCACAGGATTTGTTGCTCCTCATGTCAGCATTCTCACTTATGATATCTTTAGGTGTTGTCACCTAAAACCTTTCCCGATTGACATAATGTTAATAGGCCTCAATGTGAATTTTATAAAAAAAAAGACTGATTTCTAAGATTACATGTTAGTAAACTGTTATATCTGTTGGAGATTTTATACTTTTCTGTCCTGTCCAGTGAAATCAAAGCCTGCGCAATAATGACATTTTCTTAAAAGTGATAGCTGCCCACTCGAATTAGATCCAAGTCTAATAGGATTGAACAAAACCTCATTTCTAGGATACAACCAAACTTGCACCCCTCGTGCAATACTAACCACACTTGGCATGAGGTAGGTTAGCTTCAAGGTAAGGGAGAGGAGGAAGACCTAAGAAAAAGAAGAAAGAGGCTTAAAGAAGAGACTCGTCTTTTAGACCATATAAGGCAGTTAGGGTTTTCATGCCAAAAGTGCAAGGTAACTCGCCCATCATGGGTGGCCGATGTCTTGACATAGGCGCTATGTGTTACTAGCATCTCATTATGGGTGGACACCATCCCGACATGAGCACCATGTGTCACTAACCGTTCTAACATGTTTATACATTGAGACTAACCAAAAGGATATATAGGTATTGCCTCCTGGAAAGATCACAAAGGACCTTTGACTGCTTTGATCAAACACCAAATTTTTTAAGGTAAAAAAAAAAATCTAAAGACAGTGGTAAAAAGATAGGTCAAAGTTAGATTAATACCAAGAACAAACAGAACTGAACCAAGCTAAAACAAATCCGAATTAAACTCAAGGAGTTTTTCAAAGTTAATGCTGGACTAAACAATTTTCATAAAACTGGGTTTTTTCTCTTAAAAAAAAAACTTCTCAAATAACTAGTCCAAAGGAAAAAGTTATTTTGCCAAAGACCTTAGTTTTTATAAGATATATAATTTTGAGCCAAATAACGACAATATTTCTAATAAAATATGATTGTTAGGATATGATTGTTTTTTCTTTTTTTATTTATTACAGTGTTGCTGCATTGAAAAGTCATGCTAAGCTAGTTGCTACTAACGGCGTAAAAGCCCAAAGCCATCCCCCTTAACTACCAGCAAGCTTGTTGCGGTAAGGCACAAATCCAGAGTATTGAAGTCTTGATATCCTTCAGCTTGAACATTTAAAATTTTAAACCGACTCATCCAGTTAAGAGGGTGAGCTATTCTGCGCTATGGACATGATCACTAAGATTTATTTTGTGATAAAAGCGAACTTGCTCACATGACAGCCCAATGAAGACCTTGAAAATTTGGCTGGAGTAAAGCTGACCTGAGACTCGAGGAGGAACCATGGTTCATTGATTCAGCACTGTAACTCCATTTTAGATTCAAAAGATTGTTTACGAACCATGAAAAAAATATGTAGCTCATCAATACAGTACCTTTAATAGTAGCGAGCATTTTCACCAATGGAACTGTACTTTATTTGTTGGAGACAATCATAAATGGGATCACTCCCGGTTTATAGTGTCTTCTTCACTCATATAATTTATGGGATAGTACCTTCTTAGCATCTTTTATCATTCAGAACTCTTTGATATGGAATTGCATCACCATTATTGTATGCCCCACAATACTAAATGTCACGAGAAATATCACTCAGGTCTCTTTGATATGGAATTGCATCACCATTATTGTATGACCCACAATCTTTATTGTATGCAGTTATGCACTAACTTTCATAACTCTAAAAATAATACTTGTACAATGGAATAACATGATAAAACATTTGATCTTAAGCAAAGAAACCATGCATAACACATCTATGTGATCAAAAAGAGTTTTTTTTTTGGATAACTCAAGAAAAAAATCCAACCATGCATCATCGATTGTCTGGCCTTTGATTGGTAAAACCCTTGAGCCCCCGCCCCCCCCCCCCGGAGTACACCTAACTTTGACCTTGCAGCAAGGGATACAGTCGTAGGTTTAGACCTTGTGACATCCCGTCAACTTGGTGACATTCACAAGTCACTCTTATCGGATAAGGGGAGCCCTCGTGGGTGTGGACAGAAATGAGTTGCTAAATAGTTTTGTGCCTTCAATACCACCACATATATAAATATAGTATGTGATAGCTGCCTATCACCAACTTACTGCTCTCTTAAATGTGTGTTTTTTCATGTTTTACTTAAATTTTACCTGTGTTCCAAATATTTGATTTTTATAAGAATTAACTCTTGGACCATCCGATTTTGGTACTCAGGTGGGTTTTTATAATGTTTAAAAAACAATGGTCTAAGATTTACATAAATATTCAAGTCTTAAAAATAATGTATTTTATTAAAAAATATTATTCAACTATCCTTTCTTAGCAAATCTACCACGAACACATCTGCAAGGTTACATTTGTAAAAAACAACCTGAAAACACTGTTCGCTTGCGGTAGGTAGCTGCCACTTTTTCCTATATATAAGAATTCAGCGTATCATCGGAGCAACGTTGGTTTGTTTTTGAATTTTTTTTATTTTTAGTGGTTTTTAACCGCCGCTAAAAATCATTATTTATGCATTTTTTTTGGGCAGTGGCGCAAGGAAGCAGATCAGGTCATGCTGAAAATGAGTTTTTGCTCATGCTGACATCCTGGCCATCCAATTTGCATTTTAAAAAGCTAAAAAGTCAACAAAACCACGTGGCATTCATCCAAAATGCAAACAGACGGCCACGATGTCCGCATGAGCAAAAACGCTCATTTTCAGCATGACCTGATCTGCTTCCGTGGCGCGAAATGGCCGCATGTATCATCCAACACGTGTTTGATGCACTCTCTGTCTCTCTTTATATATATATATATATATATATATATATATATATATATATATATATATATATATATAGAGAGAGAGAGAGAGAGAGAGAGAGAGAGATGGTGTTGTTTCTATTGTTAGACCAAGTACCTCATGACTGACCGGCTGGCATTATTCTTTTTTTCTTCTTTTTTTTGAAGTAAAGTTAAAGAATTTATTGGAAAACTATAATACAAGGGATAGAGGACGAGTATTCCTCAAAATCCCTAAAAGTTTAATCGGCTGGCATTATGTCATTATGTGTTTGACTTGTAGACCTGCCTACAAGTGGTACTGACCAACCGATCTGGTATTGTCATTTCCTTCTCATTGATTGAGCAAGCCTTTTACTTGCGGATCCAACATTCACAATGTGATGACAATGCCTTTGTCCTAATTAAGTAGAAGCCAAGGCCCCGCTACCCAGAAACAAAAAAGGTGAAAACATGGCAGTCCAAAACAATCAAATGACTTGGTTGAAAGGTGAGGCCTGTGATTTAAAAGGTATTCTATACCAATTGTGGTAGGCGATAAAAGACCGAATTCATCGCAAATGGCCGGACTCTAGCACTGGCTAAGGGACAAGAGGGCGATGACATGAACTAAGCCATGGTACTTGTTGGACCAGCACCGTGTAGGGCTTGGCTGATACCCAGGTAGGGATGGCAGTGGACCGGGGGAAAGCGAGGCCCCGCCCCATTTGGACCGGGGATGAAGGGTATGAAACGGGGATGGAGGCGGGGACCAAGGTTAAAATCCATCCCCGTTCGGGGATGGAGGCGGGGATGGACATACCCTTTTCCCCACCCTGCCCCACCTCCACCACGATCCCCACCTCATCCCCGCCCCTGCCACTTTTCCCCGCCTCATCCCCGCCCTGCCCCACCTCATCCCCGTTTGAACTGGGGATGGAGGACATGAAACAGGGATGAAGGCGGGGGTGGAGGTTAAAATCCATCCCCGCAGGGTTTGGAGGCGGGGATGGAGGTTCTAATCTTGAGGCGGGGCAGGGGTGGAGACCTTGTCCCCCGCCCCCCCCCCTCCCCCCCCCTGCCATCCCTATACAGGGTCGGCATGCTTTCTTTATGTAATTTAAGTCGCTCTGATTTTGCATTTCTGTTTGTTTGTAAAGGAGCGTGAAATCTCATCACACCCATCTACCTGATATGAGTTGTAGTCCTAACTTTCTATGCTAATAATATCTTCTCTTCTCTAAAAAAACAAAGAAAGGTGAGCAGAAAGAAGTAGATGTCATCAAGCTTTGGGTTGTTTTGCCAAAAAAAAAAAAAAATCCTATAGTTATGTTTTTATAAAAAAAATATTTTAAGATGCTTCTAACGTTAAAAAATAAAGAACATTCCGTTTATAGGGTCGATCTTCTGTCAATAATTTCAAAAAATGAGCCACACTTTTCTAAATTTTCAAATATGAGCAACACTTTTCTTCAAAACAGTCAAATAGGGGCCTCTGGTCAACATCTATCATCTTGGAAAATGTGATTCCTTTTTTTTTTCTTATATTGCCCTTAAAATTTGCAAAATACTCATTCATCCTTATAAAAAAATAAAGAGTTTGAACTCTTAACGATGGTCACTTTGTAATTTGTCTTGTGATTTAACATAGTTAAAAGACAATAATAAAATGCAAGCCCTTGTTTGGCAGTTTCAAGAAAAATAGAGGCCTGTATTTGGAATTTAAGAAATGTGAGGTCCATGTTTGAAATTAGGGGCAAAAGATTGGCCCCCAAATGAAGTTTTTCTTACACAATAAACTTCAATATCAAGAAAATTCAACTTCATATAGGGTTGATTATTAAATTTATGTTTGTATCAACTTAGGAGAGAAACTGTTGCACCCTTGATCCTTGCTTTCAAATTCGTACCAGTTACAGATACCTGAGATATCACTCAATGAAATAAAAAGACATGGAATAAATAACCCCTTAAGTTTAGGTAGGTAACTAAAATTTTGGAAGTGTGAAAGCAGCACACAATTTTAGCAAAGGATTTAAAAACCTTTTGGTGATTATGGTCCTGACGTGCCCTTTTGCCATAAATTAAATCCTACTCAGATATAGAGAGAGAGGTGTGAGTGTTTATATATATATATATACTAATGAAGGTACAAAACCATTGAGCTTGAAATCATAGATGCAAGTTGTATCGGTTCAATCTGATCACATAGATACGTTCAAAATGGTTTGTTTCCCAACTATCAGACCTTAGATCACATCTTTCTATGTAAAAAATATGATTTTTTGACTTGTAAAATTTTGGTACATTGTGGGCCATTGATTTTTAAAGTTGCATATCATAATCACATAATTCAAAATCCATTTATTCCTAAACAAACATTTTGCATCACATCCAAAAGGTCCCATTTTTACATTTTTTTTTAAATATGAAATAAAGATAAGTTCTACTTAATAGGTTTGTATTCATTAGTACCGGTTAGTACTTGGTGCTAATGAATTTGAATGCAGGAAACTATTGAGTACAAATCACCTTTCTTTTCATATTTTTTTATAAATTGGACCTTATGGTCGTGATCTTCAAGGTTTGTTTGGTAGAAATTGAGTTTTGAATAAATGTGATTGTGACATGTAAGTTTTTTAAGGGCTTCAAAAATAAATGGCCCACTATATTAGAAGCACATGACTCAAAAATCATAATTTTCATATTGAAATATTATGATCCAAGGTTTGATCCTTGGACAACAAACGATGTTGAAAACATCTATGTGATCACATTGGGTGGATAAAACATGAACTTATGATTTTCGGTTTAATATATCTTTGCTTTCAATATTACCACACATAGGGAAAGAAACCATCCAACAAAAGGAAGGTCTAAAATCTGCAATCGATGATAATTGACGACGTTCCTTCTCTAACGATTGAGTTTTTCATTGATTAGACTTTACATATTATATTTTTATCATTCATTTTGGATTATGATTTTTTGATGTTTAGATGCATTTTTGAAAGCACTAAAAATCAACGGCCCATAATACTTTGTATTGTAAAATTTTAAATGCATTGTGAGCCGCTGATTTTCCATGTTTCTAAAAACATGTCTAACATCGTAAAGTTTTCGTGTAAAGCATATTTCTTTCTAAATAAATTATAAAGAATAAATATATGAGGTTCGATCGATGAGGTGCTTAAGTATTGGAGATGGGAAGCTGTCTGATCATTGTTGGTTGAAGATTTTGAACCTTATTTTGGTTGGACGGTCCCCCTTTCCTATATATATATATATATATATATATATATATATATATATATATATATATATATATATATATTTGACATATTAGGTCTCATTTTTCATTCTGTCCTGTTTTGCTCCATAGTTTGAAGAGTTTTATGATAGATTTGAACCATTAGATGTGTTTAGCATACTCTATTTAGTGGGAATCGACTCATGGATCATGTTTTTTTCAATGAAAAGACATGTTTTTATGAGCAAAAAAAAAACTGATACCTTCATAACCATTGATTTTGGATTACCGAAAAAACCAGTATACAGGTCAGATTCCAGTTATCCAAATGTTGGTTTTCACTAAACAAAACCTACAAATCACATCGATGGTATTAGATGTGATAAAAATATGCCAAAAACAATGATTTTTGGAGAGGGCATGTTTCATATATATATATATATATATATATATATATATATATATATATATATATATATATATATATATATATATAGAAAGAGAGAGAGAGAGAGAGAGAGAGAGAGAGAGAGAGAGAGAGAGTCGTATGTGCATGATCAAACTGAATAGGACCATAACATAACATTCCTAGCTAGGAAAAGGGGCATTAAATGAAGACTGTTTGCACCAAGGAAAAGGGTACGAAAACCCAAGGGTTCTTTTTCGTACCCAAGAAAAGGGGCCAGAACCCTAAGGGCGCCTTTTCATACTCAGGAAAAGGAACTAGAACCCTTCTCTGCTTTCCCTCTCCCTCTCTATGTCCCTCGCTCTTCTCTGTGGTTAGGGTTAGGGTTCTGCTTTATTGGGTGGTTGGTGGTGCTTCTTCCCATTGTGGACGGTTAGGATTTAGCTCCTCTTGGCAGTTATTTGATATATATACATCGAGGTATGTGGCAAATGTGGTTTTGTTTCTTTTTTTATGTTTGTTTTGGGTGTTTTTCTTTTGTTGGTCTCAGTCGAGTGATTTATGAATTCAAAGTATTTCATTCTTTTTTTCTTCTTATGGTGTTTCTGAATGATAATTGTAAAGACGCTGGTTTTTTTATAAATTTGGTTTTATTTCATTCGAAGTATTTCATTGAGTTTTGTGGTTTCTCATTTTTCTTCTTTAGTGTTGAGACTCGTTGGTTTGTGTTTATTTTTTTAATCAAATAGGGATCACGTTTTCTCTATGATGTTTTCTTCGTAAGGTGGAGATGGTGTTCTTCAAATGCATTTTTATGGGTTTCGATTGCTGTTTTCTCTAGGCATTTCTTTGGCGGCTGCCACAATGAATGCAAGATTCCATTCTTTCACTAGCTACCAGGATGTCGGGAGTGATTTGGAAAAACCAAGTTGAAGTTTGGAATTTTTTGTTGAGTTTCATTAATGTGTTTTGTCTTTTGTAGTTTGGCAGTTATAAGTTTTTTCTTTTTTTCTTTTTTGTAAATCATGGATACTCGATGATTTATCATTGAGATAGTCCTTGGTTGTCTTTTATAGAATTTATAGTCTTCTGTTCTTGTTTTCGAAGAGAATTCATACGTTTCCTTCTTTAGTGAATTGTTTTAGTTTTATATTGCAAAATATTTTCCTTGCAAACTTTAGCTGCTGTCACCATTCATGTATTAATTTTAGTATGTACTTGATTCAACCAAAAAGCATTAGAAAAGGTAGCCATATCTTAGGCAAAAATTCCCTTTTATATGTTTGAGTGTGGTGTAACTTGTAAAGTGAAATATAATCTTGTATTCCACTTCATCTCTCTCTCTCTCTCATTCTTTTTTTAGTCGAGTGATTTATGAATTTGAAGTATTTCATTCTTTTTTTCCTCTTATTGTGTTTCTGAATGCTAATTGTGAACCAGCTAGTTTTTTTATAAAATTGGTTTTATTTCATTCGAAGTATTTCATTGAGTTTTGTGGTTCCTCCTTTTTCTTCTTTAGTGTTGATTTTGGGGACTCGTTGTTGGTTTGTGTTTATTGGTTTAATCAAATAGGGATCACATTTTTTCTATAATATTTTCTTCGTATGGTGGAGATGGCATTTTTTATATCTTTATTGTCATTGTGGAATTTTAGCGCCTATTTGTGTATCAAAAAGCAAGGTTAACCTAGGAAAATTATTTTACGAATGTTCAAAAATATATATGTAGTTATTATTTTAAACATTTAAACAAGATTATAATTTTAACTTTTTTTTAAACATTTAAAATAAATATAGAACTGCAAAATACGCCCACAGTGGACCAGTCTAAAAAGTTTGGGTATGAGGATGACTAGAGTTTGCAAGCAATTGGAAACCATTAAAAACTAGATGTTTTTGTTATAATCAGTAATAAAGGAAAGTTGGCAAAGTCTTTCATAGATTAGACTAAGACGAGATCAACTTTGAGTTCCAAAAGATTGTCAACTCTGGCCAACCAACAAGTTGAAAAAGATATTTATACAACCCGACAATACTGCAGCTGGTCTTTTATTCATTTGAATGAAAATCATGAATCCTTCAAAAATGTTTCAGCCGTATTACATATGAAAATAATCAGAATACAAACTCTAAGGCAAACACTAAATGTGTGCACAAAAAGTTTTCTGCCTAGAATAAATTTTAGAGACAATTTCTATACCAAGAAACTTGGTATGACAACAACCTTAGTGGCAGTTAGTAGTATAATCAGAACCTTTTATTCAGTTTTGGAAGAGCAGATATTGTTGAAGGGATCTTTAGTGTGACCAATTGATTGTAGATGAAGATGTTCCTTGTGATGGCCTTGGAAGGGAGCATTTAGCACAATAACCTTTGAATCATCTCATAACTTGTGAAAGTGATAACAACAAATGGTGTTGTTCTTAAGAGGTTGGTGGCACACCTATGCTAAAATCGAAGAACACCTTCTTTTTGAAAAACTTTCTTAATGCAATCAACACCGCCTTCATATTGTTTTCCATATTCATGCAAACGCCCTTGCTCCTTGTAGCCTGGAACTCACAACCTATCATATAACATTTAAAAGGAGAAGAGCATTTCAAATGAATTATTGTGCAACATTATATTGCTAAAACACTAATAGACATGTAATATCTGCCTGATTCTGTTACACAGAAAGCAGTTCTTCAACTTCTTTGTTACAGAATGTGAGAACTTTCAGAAAAAAAACATTTAACTAATTTTAATATTAGCAGTAATTCTCTGAAGTAACAATCTAAGTAGAAACCCTGCATCATGCCTCCTTCCTTGAACGACATATAGACCGACATCAAATTTACAGAAGCATTAAATGGTTCAATCAAAAGAACTTGCTTAGCTGCAAGCTCACCCAATTTGACATTTTCATGAATTCTACAAGCAACAAATGCTAGAGATTATGATTGATGCTGTTGTTTGGAAATTTTAGGTTAACAAACTATGTAATCAAATGTGCATTTGTTTGGTTTAGATTTTTTGTTGCAATCTGAACTCTTTTAGTAGACTATTCATGTGCATTCGTTTTACCCATCAATTGAATTGCTCCTTCCTCATCAAAATCACATTTATCATCCCATCAATAGAATTTTGCAGAGTGTTGAAAAATAACAACTTGCATTACAACCTTTTAGATAAAACAAAAAAAGATGATATACACTTTAAATATATAATATTGAAATTCACTTTGTGAACATGAACCTGCATTACAACACTCAGAAAAACCTCATAGCATGTTCAGTAGCTTACCTGCAACTGCAACAAAAAATAATGAGATGGCTCTTCTATAAAAATATATCATGCAATGAAGAACATGCTTCGAGCATAAACATATCATTATAACAAATGTTACTGTTAATCACACACCTCACTATCATGTAATGACTTTTCGATCATACATTATGGATGTTCATCTTTATTCGTGTTCACCTTCATCATCAGATGTATTTGACATAAAAAAGTCATTCAAATAAGAAATAAAACCTAAGTTCGTAAGTAAAGTTGTAACAGACAATTCCTTTTACCATGTCATGTCTCCTTACAAATATGACATATTTGTGGTTTACCTCCAACAGCATTTGTAGAAGTGTTTCTACAAAAAAAAAAGTTAACAAATAAAAATTATACCAAAATTAATTTTCCAACAACATTCGTAAAAGTGTTTCTAAAAAGAAAATGTACAATCTATATCAATGATCTTAATAACAAATAAAAATTATACCAAATTAATTTGCATTTACATATAATATCAACAAATCATCATATAAACAAATAAATAACAACAATTAAATTAACAATTGATTACCTAGATTTTATGCTGAGGTTGCATCTTTGTGAATTGTGGTAAGGGGAACCATAAGTAGAACATCTCTTAGCATTCTTACTTTGATGAATTTCTGATGGGATTTTTTTACCACATCTTTTAAAATACAATGGATCACGATCTCTCAAAACAATGTCATTACCAACTAAATCTTCAGTGGAACTCAACACCTTCGTGCTTTCACCTTTGCTATATATGTTGTCATCATTAACACTAATATCCTCATCAATAGCACGAGACCAAATCTTAATTTGTGTCAAGTCATTTGATGCCATGTCCAATATATCTAAGAAGTAGTCATAATCGTGTTCACACTCCATTGCATCATTGATATATTTGTTTGCCTTCAACAAAAGCACATGTTTTTTCATAATTGCCGACGATTCGTTCGATACTGATGAACAACCAAATTGATATATGGCACCATGCTTTGCATTCTTTGTTCATCTTTTGATGATGCACTTAGAAGGTAGTTCACGAATTTGTTCTATGTAAAAAACAGAAAACATGTGACAACATACAATGCCGAATGATTCCCATAAGAGACATTGACATCTTAATTCTTGCATGCTTTCTTCATATGTAACGATGTATTCTTTTTCAATAATACAAAATTTTATCTGTTACTTTATATGTTTTAACTTCATCTACACTTTCAAATTTTGTAAAACAACTCATAACTTTCAAATATTCATCCTTTAATTTCAAAAACATTATTAGAGTGAAGACTATTCGCAGCTAAAACTCCATTATGCTACATGTTTGAATGGGTAGATTTCCTTCTATCATTCAAAAGTCATATTTTTTTCTTTGTAATGATGTCCGTCGAGTGTTACATCATACCTTTGTACAAACTAGTGCAATAGAGTATGTACATTAACCCACTTCTTAAACAAGTTATTCATACTCACGCTGCATTGAAATATAGACATTCTTGTCGTAAATGTATCATTGCAATATGTTAAATCCCATGCGACGTGATCTTCCCAAAGGTCCATAATCCACTTACTATTTCGCATATCAGGATACAAAGATATGATATCATCTTATACCATCTAGTATCAAATTCTTCAATTGTTTTTGAATTGTAAAACCATGCATCACAATGCATTTTAAAATCTGGATAACTTTTATACAAATTTTCCACGTATCCTAGAACTTTTTGCTTGATATGCCACATGCACAATCGGTGCAATGTATTTGGGAATACCTCTTTTATTGCTGCAAACATTGTTGGATCTGAATCAGTGATAATTGAGATTGGAGGATGGCCACCCATTGCGTGCAACCATTCTTGAAAAATCCAAACAAAGCTTTTTTCGTCTACAAGTAATGCACATCCAAAGACGATCGATTGATTATGATGGTTAATTCCAGTGAATGGGGCAAACGACATCAAATAATTGTTTGTTTTATATGTTGTGTCAAATACAATTGCATCTCCAAAATAATAATAATCTTCACGCGATCTAACATCAACCCAAAAACAATTATTGATATCTCCATTGTCATCAACCTGAATAGCATAGTAAAAATTTGCATTTTCTTTCTTCATTTTCATAAAATATTGTAATGCAATTTGACAAACTTTGTCATAATATTTTTTATTCTCTTTTCGAATATACGTAAAAGAAACATTTTTTATTCCTAGTGCTTCAGCGGCAAATAGATTCACCATCTAAGAAGGTCTCATACCTTATTTGGACCATGTATTTATAATATTTTTCCGAGGCATGTTGATTATTTTTGCTGACTTGTGCATATTTATTTTGGATGAAGAATGCAATACATGATTGTGTCCCAATCGAATATTATGAACAACCCATTTTTTTATTGAGACATAATCGAATGGTCATTATTGTTGTACAACCACATCTCTTGATAACTTTTGCCTTCTTTAACTCTCTTGTTTGGTTTGTGCATGCAAATTGTCACCAAACAAATACTCCCCTTGTTTTTTCGAAGTATTTATTTTAGTATAAAAGTTACTCATCCTAACATACTTATGGAAGAACTCGTGCATCCGCGTCACTCTCAAATTCCATACCCTTAATAGGTATACGCTCCAATGACACACTTGGCACATATTCTTTACTTATTTTACTTTTCAAAACATCATCTTCGTGTTTGCATCAATAGACGTAAGACCAATATCATATTCTTTATCTAATTCTGTAAGAACTTCCTCATCATTAACTACAGGCAAACACATATCTACTTTATCACAATTCTCGACATCATCACCATTCTCTGTATTGTTAACAAACATGTCCCACTTCCTTGCTACATTAAGATTTATACAACACCAACTTTTGTGTATAGCTTCAGCCTTCTTCAACCTTATAAATAAACAAAAAACCAAAAATCAATAAAAAAACAAAAAAAATCTATAAGCAATCAATAAAAAATCTATAAGCAAACAACCAAATTGACACCATGTTCACATAGCAAAAGGACACATAAACAACCAAATTGACAGCTAGCCAAGAAAATCTAGTTTAAGAAAAGTCTTTTATGAACAGTCAGAACTTACAGAATGTGCAGAAAACAAAAGGCTATCCAAACATCAATTTATGGCATGATTATCTTGACAAATAATATAGATCAAAACTAATAAAAAAAAATCAATACTCCCAGATAAAGTCAGAACTTACATAATGTGCAGAAAAACAAAAGGCTACATATGAATGAAGAATAATGGATCGTATCCACCAATGGAGGGTCTATCTTAAATTGCTCCCAGCAAATTCAGCAGAGATATTCAATCACGTCTACGAGTGACCCTAACTCCCTCGTAATTCTGTACCTTTTTGGCTTCTGTAAAATTTTCTTTTCTGAACATTCTTTATATGACACCTTTCCATCCAACCCCTACTTGCTCCACAATGAACTGCCACAAAATATGTTATTGTGTACAGGTAACAGTTTCACAATTCCAATGCATGAAAAGGAATGATTGTGATAAAAAGGATTATGTGAACTATTATAATGATCGGAATGCACGTAAACAATGCCCATTTTCAAACATACAGTGGTTACAAAAATACATTTATCGTCAGTTTCTGGCAGTTCATTGTGGATGACAAATAGCTAAAGAGCCGCGTTCCCTTTTCCCCATTCCTCAGAGGAAAGTTTGATCCATTTGTCAGCCATGACTTCTTTCGTGAAGTGTTCCTTTTAATGTAAGAGAACCGGTTTGAACTAGAACATAGAATAAGATATAAACAGTAAAACTGGAACATAGAATAAGATATAATCATCGCATATCTAACGAGTTATGCATCCCCCAATTCCCAAACACAATCTTAAATTCATTGTCCAAGAAAAAAAATCAAACAACAAGTTACACCAGAAAGACAAAATGTCCAAGCAAGAACAAGTAGCGTGATTTTGAGAGAGATAAAGGAGAAAAAAACCAAAGAATGGGATGATATTAAGATGGAAGTCTGATCGATAACCAAAAGATTAACGAAAACCCCGAAACAAATACATATTCAAAACCAGAAATTATCTTTTCTTGTCAATTCTGGTTTTTGTACCCTTTTTACTGGGTACGAACAGTCTTAATTTAATGCCCCTTTTCCTGGCCGTTGGATCTCATTTAGATCCAACGGCCAGGAATGTTATGTAATGGTCATGTTCAGTTTGACGACTTAATATATATATATATATATATATATATATATATAGGGATGGCAGTGGACCCGAGGACAACGGCTCTCGCCCTGTTTTGGACCAGGGATGAAGGTTAAAATCTATCCCCGTACGGGGATGGAGGCGGAGATGAACTTAAGCTTTTCCCCGCCCCGTTCCTGTCTCAATTCCCGCCTAGCCCCGCTCCACCCCGTCCCCAATCCTTTAAGGGATGACTATAGACTATGGGGAAATGGAGCCCCGCCCTGCCTCGCCGCTGTTTGGATCGGGGATGAAGGACATGAAACGGGGATGGAGGCGGGGGTGGAGGTTGAAATCCATCCTTGTGCGGAGATGAAGGCGGGGACGAAGGTTTGGATTTTGAAACGGGGATGGGGTGGAGACCTTGCCCCCCCGCCGTCCCTAATAACATGTCGTTTTAAGTTTGATCACTAAATTGGTAGGTGAGAGCATAATTTTTTATTTTATTTTTACTCAAAGAAACCCCTTGAGGGGCCAAGGCCTAGCCACAATGGCTAAACCGGACGTACTTAGGTCTTTGTCCATGTCAGCTTAAAACTCCGAGGACTTACCCCCATCGACGCCGGAGCAAAATTCTTATAAGAAAAACTCGTATCTTGACCAATATGCTCAAGGAGGGATCCACACTTTTTTCATGAATAGTCAAGCAAGAAAAAGACATAAGAAAAAGACATTTTTAATATATTTTAAAATGGAGAAATTTTAAAAACTGCACCTAAAGTTTGGGCATTAATATATAAAAAAATGCACATAAGTTTTGCAAAATAAAAAAAAAAACACCTAAAATTTTTGCACTGTTAATAAAAAGCAAACTTTCATCTATTTAACGTAGGTTGTCACTAACCCAAAACCCAAGATGGGTTAAGAGAGTTAATTTACTGCCTTTCCTCTTTTTTAGGTACATTTTTTGAAAATATGATGTTGAGGGCAAAATAGTAATTCCACATCACATCTAACAGCAAAGTTGACGGTAGTAATCTCTTGAGCCTTTTTAATTAACCATGACATTTTCAGGTATTTTTAAAAAAATTTCAAAACTTAGGTGCCTTTTTGATAGATTTCCAAACTTTAGGTGCATTTTTGAAAAATTCTCTTCAAAAAATGACATAAAATGTTAAAGTATTCAATGGAATATAAAATTTATTTATCTCTTGCTGTTATTGTATCAAATGCGTTACTTACACATTGCACCCATATCCAAAAGTTGCATGACTGAGACAACCCTCTCTCTATCTCTCTCATGAATGCATCTCCTGCACCTTTCAAACTCTATTAAAACATGCAAATTTGAGTTATTGATAGGTAAATTGTAAACACCTACTCCCCTTCCTCTCTTCCATGGAGAAAACCAACTCCCCCTCCTTAAACTTTTTCCTTGTTATTTTTTTAATTTTTGTTTTGTTTATATTATTTTTTATTTTTGTGAGATTATGGCTTAAATAAAAATTTTATGTAAATTTTGTTTTAGTAGTAAAAAAAAAGTAGACATAAGGCATGCCTGACATACGGGCAGATCCGCATTTGGCGGATATCCTAATTTGTTTACATGTAAAAAAAAAGATTTGGTATGAGAATTTCACCAAAATCCAAATCCGAGTTCAAATCCTTTTAGCCAACATCAAATTAGTTGAATATGGTATTCGCCACATCTGATCGGAATCTGAACTATTCCCAACTCACTGGTGGAGTAAACCACAGATCTAACCTGACACTTATTTATAGAAATGAATCCTTAAAAAAGATCTCAATGTATATTCCAATCATATTCTAGTCTTCCTAGTTTATTTATTTCAGAATTCGGAGGAGTTGAAAGCATGTTTTCAATGTTTTTACTAGATCCATATTAGTACATATATTTTTGGATCCACATCCCCGCTATTCGGGGCTTGAAGGTGGTGGTCTCCACATGTATGAGTCGATTCAATTTTTTTTTATCTAGGATCTGATCCTTCGATTGGCAGTATAGCCTTTCAAATGGATGCATTGATCCTCCAAAAGGGCTAACAAATGAAAATTTTGGTGTATAGCACCAATCTTTAGGGACGGATCCTCCACTTGCCTTTATCAAAAATCTCGTATGGATCACAATAATGTATCACAATTTAAGTTGTTTCTTTGCAAATCTGACTTTGCACATGTGTACAACTTGGTGGATTTACTAGGAAAAAAACACTTGAATCATATTTTTGATAAAAAAATGTTTTTTAAGCTTCAAATATTTGTATAAATCTTAAACAGTCTGTTTTTAAACCATATAAAAACCTATATACTCGCTGGAATAAGATGATCCCATAGTCAATTCCTATAAAATCAAGCATGTAGAACATATCTGTGCAGCGAGGTTGATGGAAAAATAAATAAAAAAACCTTGAAAAACCCAGTGGGCTGGCGGTAGATGGTAGGTAGCTGCCTACTGCCAGGCTATTGGGTTTTTGAAGGTTTTTTTTTTCAGTTTTCCTTCAATTTGACCACACGTGTTCTACATTTTCTATATGCTTGATTTTACAGGAATTAAATCTTGGATCATCCTATTCCAGCAAGCAGGTAGGTTTTTATAAGATTTAGAAACCGATGATTTAAAATTTATATAAATATTCAAGGTTTAAAAGTCATATTTTTTTATCGAGAGAGAGAAAGAGACAGTGGTAGTTGTCTACCACCTCAGCTAACCTCGAGCGCACTGTGCGTGCAGAAAAATCATAAAATGACTTTTAGCGATGGTAGCAACTGCTACGGAAGGTTTTTCAGCAAATAAAATCTAGCGGGACACGAGTCTGCTCGAGGTTAGCTGAGGCAGCTACCACTCTCTCTCTCTCTCTCTCTCTCTCTCTCTCTCTCTATATATATATATATATATATATATATATATAGAGAGAGAGAGAGAGAGAGAGAGAGACTTAGAATATGAGAACTACTGTGTGAACCATTATTTTTATGGATTTTTTGTTATTTTCTCTTGAATCTAACCCTACAGATGTAGATGTGATCTACATGCTTGGTTTTATAAGAACCCACTCTTGAATCATCCAATTTTGAAGTATAAGCTAAATTTTTGTAAGGCTTTAGAATTAATGGCTCATAATCTTCATAAATATTCAAGCATTCAAAAATAATATTTTTCATCAAAAATACACAATCCAAGGGTTGATTCCTAGTAAATTCACCATGCCAAACACATCCACATGGTTGGATTTGCACAAAAAATGTTGGAATGCCCATATTTCTAGTTATCATATATATAGACACACAAAATAAGGGGAATGAATGGTCCACCCTGATCTCCATGCATGAAAACCTAAAAAAAAAAAAAAAACTAGAGTCGGTCTTTTTGGATAATATAGAAAGTTTCAAAATTTTCAGAACTTTTGATTTTAGATCCTTGTAATATTACATCTATACGCCAAAAAAAAACTTGACCCAAGACAGTTCATAGGTTTTCTTTGTTTTTTTTACAGTGGAGATTACATCCCTAAAGTCAGATTTGCTGAAAAGAACATTTACATATGAACTTTTTTTTTTTTTACTCGGATTGGAAACTGCCCCAGGCGCAAAGACCTAGCCGTGCTGGCTCAGCCTGGCGTACTTACGGTCACTGTCCTATCACCGTAAATCTCCGAGGGCTTACCCATCGACCCCAAAAAGTCGCCAAGCTTCGGCTTACGCAGGGGGTGATGCCCACGGGATTTAAACCTAGGCTGCTCGTCAAACGGCTTAGGCCCCATCCCACTATGCAAAACCCCTTGGGCTTATTTACATATGGACTTTGAAGGTGAGGACAGGTGAGTGGACCATCTCCTGTTTTGGTTAGACATGCATGACCAACATAGGGCTAGCTGGGTACCTGAGTTGGATCTAGTTGGGTCCAGCCAGATTTAGACATGGTAGATGTGCCTTTATTGAGGCAGCATTTCCTCTCAATGCTACAAAATATAGCATACTTGCCAAGTATAGCAGATAAAGTCCAAAAACCATTTGGACCTTGTCCCTCTACCGCAGAGAAGAAACACCCATAACTAGCTTTAGATAGGGGCTAGGGTCTGGGGGCAAGCAGATCAGATACAGGCTGGATCCTTCCAGATCCCAATCCAAATTCAATTCCTGATCTGAATGAGGCTTGGCTGAGTCGGGATCCATGGTATACATAACATTACTGGATCCAGTAAAAAAGAACTAAAAACATGTTTTTCTAATTTCACATTCAGATCTTAATTTAGTGATCCATATCCAGAAATAATGTGTCAGGTTTGCATAGTATATCTGTTTAAACCCGACCAATTTGCAACCCTTGCTTTAGCTCAACCAAGTCCCAGCTCATTGATTGACATCATTCTATCAGTTAAATAGACCAAAATACACGACCCATATATCTGTACTGATAGGGTCCGAGTAGGGTATTTCTGCTCTGTGAGGTTTCTGTTGTTCAACTTTCTGTACCCAAGGAAGCAAAAGAACCCGTGAGAGATTTAGATCTAAGTCTGGGCATGACAGACTCGAAACAGAGAAAATGGAAAATTGGCAAAGTTAGGAAAGCTTGGGGTTTTAACCTGGTCATTATGCACAGTAGTGGAAATGGGCTGGATTGGACGCAGGTCCACAGTAGATTTGGGTCGGGTCTATTTCCTATGTCTTATAGTCAACCTTTTCCAGTAAGCCAAGAATTTGGTGCAGCTCTGACAATGTGGATCTGAGTATGCTCTCTCTCTCTCTCTCTCTCTCTCTCTCTCTCTGCCCTAAGATCCTGACTTCAAATCGCCATGGATCTGAGGAATATGTTATCAGTATCGATTTGGGACCTGATCAGAGAATGGGGCAATTCAGACTCCAACCTGTAATCGAGCTGAATCGGTCCTTATGAGTATGTTTGATGTGCCGTTCCCAGCGGGATTCAGACGGAAATTTCGCTGGGAACAACAATTTCCAACAAACGTTGGACTCGGCGGACGGCGTCCATAATAATATGTAATTTTCGATCCACCTCCCCCTCCTTTTATAAAATGAACAGAAACGGAGGGGACAAAAAAAATGCATCGATGGGCCCGCTGCGCCCGTCGATGCGTCTCTCTCTCTGTGTAGAAAATGACTCGGTCCCTCATCCTCCTCTTCTTCGTTTCCCTAATTTTGATCCTCCCCTCCGAAATTTTGTCAAAATTCGATGCCGATCTGGTCATCGACCTCCTCGCGCTGTAGCAGCGGTCCCTTTCAGGCATCATTTGCGCTGGCCGATGGGTCTATGTTGAAAGAGGTAGAGTGATAGAGCATTGCCTCCACCTTCGGAGCTGCTTCGTCGGTTTCTACTCCGATGCATCCTGCTTCCTCTCCTCTGTCATCCCTCGTTTCCTCTTTTAGTAGTTCACGTTTAGGCCCATCATTGGCTCAGTGAAGCTCTCCACCTCCACTCTCGCTCGGCCTCTCACCGTCGTCGCAGCCACCAAGAAGTCGGTCTCCGTGCTCGAGGAGAGCTCTCAGGTCGAAGTAGTTGTCACCTTGTCTCAGGAAGACAATGGTATGTCTTCTTTAGCTTTCTTGTCGCTTCTGTTGGTAATTGGACTATAATGGGGAATCCCGAGTGATGGGTCTTCGTTTGATTGTTGATTTGGGTTGTTAGTATTATTGGATTTTGGTTTTGTGTCGTGGTTGGATGGGATTTTTTGCGAGAGACGGGGGAATGATATGGTCGGTCTCTGCAAAATTGAGTATACATGCATAGGATTGAATTTTGGGTGATGGGTTGACTTTCCTGCGATTGAATGGTAGCATGATTGTTTCTATTTTGTTCTTCCATTTGCTTTAATTTTTCTTATTTTTTTTTGCGGGAGACGGATTCTTGTTTCTCACTCTGAAAAAGGTATCTACTATGTTTTGTGCTCGTAGCATTAGGAAATTATCATAAAAAAATTACAAGATTTTAACAATTTGTTTTCCTCGGTATCTTGAGATTTTATAGTAACCGCCGACCTAGAATAAAAGTTATATGGTTTTTTTTCTACTCTTGGTTTGGATATTTTCAGTACTGCTCCACGAATGGTTTCCACGGATTAATGTGTTTTAGTGTGTCATTCATGGTTGTAAATACCAACTTACATAAGGTTCGGAAGAACTTTGGGTTTTTTTTGAGGTATACTGAAATAGAAAATCAGAGAAAAAGGAAAATCAACAAAGAATGTGAAAAAGAAAACAAGTTTAAAGCACCAATAATGTATAGATGCAGAGTGATCCGACACCGCTGACTGCCTTCGATCCGTCAAAGTTGTCCATACATCATTATCAAACAACAAACATTTGGAATATAGCATTTGAGTACAGTCCAAACAAATGTTGGACTTGGAACAATTGTTAGGGAACGAACAAAACCAATGTTTTGGTCTCTTCTTTTTGTTCATTTCATCCAACCCTGGACAAGCCATCAAACATACCCTATTGGATCAATCTTGGGCCAATACAATATGAATCAGGCCTATTCACATAAACACTGGATCTGAGATCTGATACAAAAAAAAAAAACACCCTCAGTAACTTAGTCTACAACCATATGTATTATACCAATCAACAGAATGGGCTGTTGTGTAAAAGAATCAACACTTTTGGTTTTTACTCCTACTTTATTGTGGCTTGGTCAAAGAAAAAACTCACAATATTCACTACAAGAAACCTGTTGATTAGCGACGACCTAAATCCATCGCTAATCCGCCGCTAATCCCTCGCTAAATAGCTTAGCAATGGATTAACGTCAGATTAGAGACAAATATCTTCCATCGTGAATTTTTTGACGCTAATTCGCGATGGAATATATTTGTTGCCCATTTTGTCGCTAAGTCGCGACGAACTGTATCTGTCGCCAGTTTTGTTGCTAAGTTACGATGGAATAACGAATGCCAACATCCGTCGCAAGGCCGTCATTACTATACGACAACTTTGGTTTTGCGACGGATTTATAGTCGTCGCTAATCCGTCGCAAACAAGGAAAAAAAAATATTTGAAAATTAAATATCAAGAAAAAAATTCTTGTGATACAATTTATATTTTCTGTACAATTTATATTTCTTGTGAATAAAAAACAAAGTACACATCAAAATACATATAAAAGGAAACTAAAACAATTAATCGATCCACTGTAAAATTTGCAAGTTCTAATTATTTGCAATTCAACATTTACATTTTTGAAACAAAAAGGTAGAACAAATTCAACACATGAATCTAATCATCGCCAAGATTTTGTGCGTCCTCTTGTTCATTGTCTTGATCTGTCCCTTCAGCTACACTACGCTGATTATCGCCAGCAACCTACACGAGAAAAGAAAGGTCAGTATTGATAAACAAAATATATTGAAATAAATTATACTCTATATATGATTCTATCATGCTCATATGTGTTCTAAGGCAGTTATATGTGACTCTATCATGCTCATATGTGTTCTAAGGCAGTAAAAAAACTGTAGATGTGATTCTATCATGCTCATATATGTTCTTAAGGCAGTAAAAAAACTTATATGTGATTCAATCATGCTCATATATACCCTAAGACAGTAAAAAAGTGTATATGTGATTCTACCATGATCATATGTATTCTAAGGCAGTAAAAAAACTTTATATGTGATTCAATCATGCTCACATGCGTTCTAAAGACAGTAAAGAAACTGTTTTTATGATTCTATCATACTCATATATATGTGCTCTAAGGCAGTAAAAAAACTGTATATGTGATTCTATCATGCTCATATGTGTTCTAAGGCAGACAAAAAACTGTAGATGTGATTATATCATGCTCATATGTGTTCTAAAGGCAGTAAAAAAACTTTATATGTGATTCTATCATGCTCATATATGCTCTAAGGCAGTAAAAAAATGTATATGTGTTCTAAGGCGGTCATAAAAATAATATATGTGATTCTATCATGCTCATATGTGCTCTATGGTAGTCAAAAAAACTTTATATGTGATTCTACCATACTCATATGTGCTCTAAGGCAGTCAAAAAACTGTATATGTGATTCTATCATGCTCATATGTGCTCTAAGGCAGGCAAAAAACTGTATATGTGATTCTATCATGCTCATATGTGTTCTAAGGCAGTAAAAAAACTGTATATGTGATTCTATCATGCTCATATGTGTTCTAAGGCAGTAAAAATATTATACTGAAATATTATATAAAAGGTCAGTATTGATAAACAAAATATACTGAAATAAATTATATGCAATGCATCGAAATTAAGGCAATCAAAGTTATATGAAATCTAACGACATGCAATATATCATATGAAACTTTCATACCTGAGAGGCACCTGCAAACGAAGCTTCCCTTATCTGCAAAAAACTGTTGAACTCATCCCGGAGAATGTCGACAATTGTTTCGTGGAAGTAGTCATGCATTGTGTCCTTAACGATCTGGCGTACATCATCCCAAAAATCAGTCAGATGCTTGGAGCTGATGTTAACGAGAGAAGTCTCTGAGCCGTGACTGGAGGAAGCAACGACTGATAAGATATTCATATTACTCCCAAACCCGAACACATGACCCTTTTTGGGTTCACCTACTGCAGTCACCCATGCTGCAGGATCAAAAGGCGGATGCTGAGTGGAGTCATCGTCATATCGCTCTACCATCTGTTGCTCGTATGACTCCTACAAAATAATGTTTACAGTATGAATTAATAATTAAGAATTACAATATTTATGATAACTTGTATATTACAATGATTATTAATACAATACATACATACCGTTGTCATTCTCACCTTCTCCGATACGAACTCTTCCGTGGTCTTACGTTTATGTGTTTGAACAAACACATCCTTGTATGGAACAATGCCTCCCTTTTCTGCTTCTTGCGAAGTGAAATGATAAAAGATTTAGTTAATAGGTATGCAACAATACTTATAAAATTGATTTGTTTATATATTGATGAGTTATTATTTTCTTCAGGTGACTCTCAAAAGTCCTAGATCCACCTATGTGTAGATGGGCTTCGGGCATTTTCGCTTGATTTTGTACAGCCTTCGCTGAGCGGTTTCAAAGTGCATCCCTAACCCACTTGTCACACATTGCATCCCAAACATCTGACCTGATAGTATGAGGTCCATGGCCCTTCCACTGTAGTGGATCATCTATCTCGCCAAATGCTTTTCTTGTTGCAGTATTCATATTGTGTAGCATGTCTGCAAATCGATTGGCAGCCACCTTCTGCCACACCTTCCTTGCATCATGTTCCTCCATCGTAGTCGCGAAGCGATTCAAAGCCTACAAATATTTTTAAAAAGTTAGTAGACATGACTATAATAAATAATTAAATATAAAACACATTAACTATAATAAACAACTATATATCGTGAATGGGGACCACAATCTGTCTATCACATCTTTTGGATACTCTTTCTATTGAGCGTTCGGTCTTGGTAGATGTTGAAGTAGTGGATTTTGAATATCGCGTACTACTTCTTGTGGCTCGAACCTCGTGCTACATATGAATTGGTACACAGTAAATATCAATATATAATATTTATATGATATGCAATAAGTGAAAACGAAATACTTACGGTCGATTATCAATATACACTATTCGAATGAATCTTCTTGTGCCAAACTGAGAAAACCCTACATCCTATGTTGGCTCCTGACTTGTATGATCAACTGGTGTAGGTGAGTCATGTATAGACGAAACATCATTTGTAAAAAAATATGTTAGAAATTTTCAGAATGCGCATTTCAACTAATCAAGCATCTAATTAGTTAAATGATATACCTATTAAAGAAGCCCGTGAAGATGAAGGCTGAGACTGACTATTACTGGATGAACGACCACTGTAAGCTCCACGAACCATATTCTAACAAATAAAAAATATCATGCAATACATTCAAATTGTTTCAAATCATTCACATCAAGTATTTCAATACATTCAAATAATTCAAATCAAGTATTGCAATACATTCAAATCATTGAAATACCTACAAATCATTAAAATCATTGTAATATATTTCAATACATTCAAATAATTCAAATCAAGTATTGCATTACATTCAAATCATTCAAATCATTGGAATACCTACAAATCATTCAAATCATTGCAATATATTTCAATACATTCAAATAATTCAAATCAAGTATTGCAATACATTCAAATCATTAGAATACCTGCAAATCATTCAAATCATTGCAATACATTTCAATACATTCAAATAATTCAAATCAAGTATTGCAATACATTCAAATCATTCACACCATTCACATCAAGTATTGCAATACATTCAATACATTCAAATAATTCAAATCATTCACATCAATCAAGTATTGCAATACATTCAAATAATTCAAATCATTCACATCAAGTATTGCAATACATTCAAATCATTGTCACAAATTTCTATACATTCAAATAATTCAAATCATTCACATCAACTATTGCAATACATTCAAAACATTGGAATACATTCAAATAGAGGTTTGTATTACAAGATTTTGCTCACTAGCTCGAGAATTCTTCTTCATCACTTGTTTGACTTTCATATTCTTCTTCTTCTTCATCATCTTCTTCTTCATTGTTTGCCCATTCACTTGGTATATCATTTGGATCACATTCTTCTATGAATGTTTCATCGATCAATGGAGATATGACATGCATATCATGCGCAACATCGTGACCATAAGAGAAGTCATAGATATCATTTGATTCATAGTAATCACTATCTTCAGTTAACTTGTCTTCCTATAACTAATCATACTCAGGGTATAATTTGGACTTCACCTTGCAAACTGCCCACCATTCATTTTTATCTGACTTTTTTGTACTCGGATATGAAGTATAATAAACTTGTTGACCTTGCGAGGCTAATATGAATGGTTCATATGTTCTAAACTTTGATTTATGATTCACCTCTACAATGCCTGAGACTTTGTCGACTCTTATTGCAGTTGGATCAAACCAATGACACTTGAATAAAGTTACCCTATTATTTATGCCTAAATAAGTCAACTCCATTATTTCCTCTATAAGACCGTAGTAATTATGTTCATTTTCACCGTAGCTGCTACCCTTGACACACACACCACTATTCATTGTTGATTTGTTTATACCGTAGTCTTTTGTATGGAATCAATAACCATTTACGATATATACGTTGTAACATTGCACAACTTTGGTCGGACCATTTTGTAAATCACATATTTCTTGATCTTTAACATCATCATGGCAGACCTACAAACATAAACAATGATTGTGATCACTACTAATTATGTAACTTAGTGTTGTTTACAAGTACACAATTTATGTGAGCGTCCTTACCAACTCTTTCAACCACTCCACAAACTTAGTTCAACGTTCTTTTTGTACTTCTGCATCAGTGAGATATGAAACTTCTCTTCACAACTTCATATCAAATCGTCTGCAAACCACAAATACTTATATTACCGAACCATGTATGCACGTATAACACATAAAAGGATTTAGAATTGTGTTGCGTCTACATATACTTACTCAATGTATGGGTCGATCGCTGAGCAATTAAAAAGAATATAGATGTATGCTGCGTCTTGCTCTCGATCTATCAAGAGTCTTGATCGGAAACTACCAAATGCATGCCCAAGTGGTTGAAATATCGACAGTTTGTCAGCTACAGTTACTTGTTCTCCATCATCGTTACGAGGCGGGCATGTATAACGTGTTGAAATGTGAGGTTTAAAGTACATAGATGAGAAATTTGAAATCTCTTCTAAAGTGTACGCCTCACAAATAGCGACTTCTACTCTTGCTTTATTATGAACCTTTTTTTTGAGGTCAAACATGCATCTGTCAAAAATATACATTTCAAATTTGAAATATCTGTCATTGAAGAGACAAATATAAGAAAACATATACCTTTCAAATGAGTACATCCACCGATATTGCACAGGACCACCAACCCTTAGTTCATATGACAAATGTATGATCAAATATTCCATAACATCGAAAAATACTGGCAGAAAAATTTTTTCTAGCAGACAAACAATAGTGATGACAGAATCCTCGAGATTCTTTACATCAGATACTACGACTTTCGATGCGCAGAATGTTCTAAAAAATTCACTCAACTCAGACAGTACCCCCATATAGGTTTGTCTAACATATCATGGAATGCTAGTGGTGTCAATCATTGCATAAAGATATGTCAATCATGACTCTTTAACCTATATAATTGTCCATTGTCAATCTTCACAGCCCGAGCAATGTTAGAGACATATCCATCTGAAAATCTCAATTGTCTCAACCATTGACATACATGCTTTATTTGATCAGGTCCAAGCGCGTACCTTGCCTTTGGTTTCAATACTTTGCCATTATACTCTTTGAGTTCCAATTTTGGTCTTTTACATATTACTTCTAAATCCATGCGGGCCTTCGGATTATCCTTCGTTTTCCCTTTGACATTCATTACTGTATTAAACACATTATCAAACACATTTTTCTCCACATGCATCACATCCAAATTATGTCGTATCAATAGGGTCGACCAATATGGTAGTTCCCAAAAAATAGATTTCTTTGTCCAATTATGATCCTTCCCAAATCCAAGGAAGGGTGTAGGACTGCGGGCATCTGTTAATACATTTGGAAAGTATCGCAATCTTCTTAAAATCTCTATGCCAGATAATCTTGTGGGTGAACCTTCTATTTCAGTTGTGCCTGCTCGAAACACATTCCTTTGGCATCAGAACGGATGGTCACTGAGTAGAAATTGACGATGACACTCAAACCAACATGGCTTCCTTCCATGCGTCAATCTAAAAGTTTTTGTATCCTCCATGCAGTACAAACATGCCAACCTCCCATGTGTGCTTCAACCAGATAACATACCATATGCAAGGAATTCATTGATTGTCCATAGAACAATGACCTTCATATTGAAATTTTGTTTTTTATGGGCATCATACGTGATAACACCGTCATCCCACAATACTTTTAGTTCATCAATCAATGACCTTAAATATACATCGAGATTTTGGCTAGGTGAGGTTGGACCAAGGATCAATAGAGACAAGAAAAGATTTGGACGCTTCATACATAAGCTTGGTGGAAGGTTATATGGAGTTACAAATACTGGTAAGCATGAGTATGGAGTTGATCTACCCTCAAATGAATTAAATCTATTTGTACATAAACCGAGTCTAACATTTCTCACTTCCATTGTGAAGTTCTGATGAGTATGATCAAAGTGCTTTCAAGCTTTCGCATCAACAGGATGCGTGATCTTGTCTTCATCATGTCGAACTTTATTTGCATGTCATCTCATGTGTTTAGTTGTCCTTGAAGACATATACAATCGTTGCAATCTAGGAGTGATAGAAAAGTAGTGGAGCGGCTTGTATGAAATTTCTTTTGATCTTGTGCTACCATTGCCTCTTGTCTTTGGCTTGAACCGAGGATGCCCACATGACGGACATGATATATTATTTTTCTGATCCTTGAAATACAATATGCAGTGATTTGGACAAGTATCTATCTTTTTATACCGCATACCTAGAACGTTGACCATAACCTTCGCACAATAGAAATTTTGTGGCAATTTCTCATCTTTGGGCAACATACTTTTCACAATCATGCACAAACAGTCAAAACATGATTGACTCAAATTATACTCAGGCTTCAAATTCATTAGTTGAAGAACTGCAGACAAGATAGTGTGACTCTCGCAACCGTTCCAACATGACATCTAATTAAACAAAACAAAAAAATATTAACAAGAACTAAGCACGACAATCAACTAATACTAATCAATACTAATTGGCTATTTCGAATTAATTAAAACTCATTATTAAACACATGGAAGATTAAAACTACTAACTAATGAATGACAAAATAAACTAACTTAGCTTGAATTCTATGTTGTATGAAATATGAATATAAACTAACAAAATCTGGAAATAAAACAAAAGCTAACCTACTAACCTATCTACTCTAACTAACTAGTAATGAATTAAAATAACTAGAACCCGGCAACTATGTATTACTTATGACTATGCAACACAAGCATTAAAAAAAAGTTCTGAATGAAATCCAAGTAACGTGAATCCAGTTAAAACTAAATTAAATAATTGAATTAAACTAACGTTGAACTATAAAGACTATGACTAATCTAAAACAGTGAAATAAAATAAAGACAAGCTATTCACAAACAGAATAATTTTGCTATGACTTAATCAACCAATTTGTTTTCATCTAAACTAATTTTTAAACAATCTAATTAACCTAATGACCTCAAACTAACTATCAGACTGATCTAATTAATAGCATTGTCATAACTGAATTTAACAAATAAACAAAATACTAACTATTCCTAAATCGGCTAAAACTATTTCTATATACAAACGATAGTTAATAAAACTAATTGAATCTAATAATCAACTAAAGCAATTGGAAACAATCAATAACATGGATTGAACACTAAATAACCTAACCCAATGCTAGAACTAATCAAGAAAGTTGTGAATCTAAGTATGACAACTAAAAAGAAATTGAAAGGATTAAAAGAAAACTACTCAGCTAATAAAGAAAACTCGAATTAATCAACCTAATGACTACTGAATAAAAAAATTTCAATCTGAACTAAATCTAACATAAATTGAATTAAATCTCAGAAAAATAGAAGAATATCCTATGCTCAATCTATTGATTTACTTAAAATAATATCATTCTATGCTAGAATCAAGAAAATGGCTAATCTAAATTAAAATGAAATCTATATATACTTTTATTTTTATTTTTTTATATGCATGAAACTAAACTAATTTAAATATGCAAATGATGTGAAGATCAACTAAAACTACTTGCAGTGCTATGCTTTATGCGATGCAAAACTAGATCTACGGTAAAACGGGAGAGAATGAAGCAAACCATCAGGAATCGCTTTCGACAAATTGAATGAGAAGAGAAGGTGGCTAATCCCAGCTGAACACATGCCTCTTCAACAAAAAGAAAGGTTGTCGACGACAAATTGGATGCAAAGAGAAGAGAAAAAGAAGAAGAAGAAGAAAAAGAAGAAGAGAGGGAGAGAAATCGACAAGGATCAAAAATGAGGAAGAAAGAGAAGAGAGGGAGGGAGAAAAGGAGTGCTTGAGGCTGCTAGAAAAAATATTTTTTCATCCCTCAAAACCAGTATCTATAATCCCTTATTAAGTTAAAATTCAAAATTTCAAAAAGAGTCTGATAATTTTTCTCAATTTCCAAAACATGGTTTTTTTCTGAAAAATATGTTTTTTCAAAGTGATATTTTTCTAAAACTCATTAAAAATAATTAAGTAAGTCCTAATCCAACTAAATTATAATTAAGAAAATTCTAAAACTAATAAAAATACTGAAAAGCGTAAGGCCAAATTGAAAAATATGATTTTTCCCAAAAAATTGATTTTGAATCAAATACTCAAAAACAACAATAAAGATGTGTTTTCAATGCGATTTTATAATGGATCAGGCATAAATAAAGATGAATAAAATGCAAAATATATGCATGATCAAATACCCCTATGCTTATCGTTTGCTAGTCCTCGAGCAAGCTGAAAAAAAAACTGCTAAACTAATTAAAACAAAAACCTAGCTCACTTTTGTAGGAATCACGGTTGCATTTAGTGTATGCAACAAGACCTTTCAACCCCTGGGTTATCCCAGTAGACGAGTAAGGTCTCGTGAGGGTTTACAGTAATGCTACCCATAAACATCTCTGTCATGTATGCATAAAAATTCCATGTCACAAAGCATTATGCAGTTAAAGGAGTTTTTTTTCACAAATATTTCATGCCATTATACTTTCAAAATATGATTAGAGTCTTTTACATGCCACCACAGAATAAAACCTTTTCTTTACTTTTCTAAATATCATAATAATTTATGTTTTATTCTCAAAAAATCAAATATATACATGTCATTATTTATTTATCCTCACTCTTATATTTTTTGCATAAGTTTTCTCAATATTTGCTTCTAAGCAGTGAACTTTTTCTTTTACGCTATTTTTTTTCTTAATTTTCAAATTTTTTACACTTTTTCTTCCTTTCTTTTATTGAACACTATTTCAAATTTCAAGTTTTCATAACCCGTGTAACGAGCTTTGGGTCAGTGACTCCCAGGCCAGACGACCTTAGGGCACCAGATACAAAGTATCCCTCAGACTTAATCGCTCAAGTCACTAGACCTTCCATTTTCATAGTTTACGTATAGCTTACTTCTTTGTCATGTGCAATGTCAACATCTATTAGGCTCTTTATAAAGTCAATGTAACGGGCTTTCGGGCTGGTGACTCCCAAACCAGATGACTTTAAGGCATCAGGTGTAAACACCCCTCAGGCTTTACTTGCTCGAACAAAATAGGCTACAAATATCAACTTTGACAAAAAAGTGATTTTCTTCGTTATCCTTTTCAATATGGGAATCAAACACTTCAACTTGTGTCTGAGCCCAACTACTAGGGAATACGAAGATATCACACAACTAAACGTATGCTCTTTTTTACTTTTTAAGCTCATGAATGCAATGCTATTCATTTGCTTAGTTTTTCAAAAATAAAGTTGTACATATTCATACTTATGATTCAAAATAAACTCTAGCATGCATCTATCATCATTTCTTTGAAATCCACATACACAACTATGATTTTCTAGATCAATGTCAATTTTTTTTTGTAGGGCTTAAAAATTCTCTAAAAACATTAGATTATGTAAAACATTCATATAAGGTCAAACTCATTCCTTAAAAGCCCAATTTTTATGAGTTGACATAAAAAAATACAAGTATAAGGACAAAAAAAGTTTGGGTGTGCAAACTACACCCTTTCCCATTCTTGAATGACACTGTCCTTAGTGGCACTTCTCCATGCTTGCATGAAATAGAGTGAATGCATATGAGAACAAAAATAAATAAGAAAAAATGAGTAGAAGTCACCTGATCCACACTGTGGAACCTTACCTGATACGACATGTGAATGACTCTGCATAGGTTTTACCTGTCTCAATGAATATAACTCATAAAAAAAATGTACCAAATAGAATACATACACGATCTATCATTCATGCTCATGAAAGAAAAAAAACCTACCTAAAAATAAAAAAACTACTAAGACAACTAATAATACATCACAAATATGGTCTGCCTCCCATAAAGCACTAGGTTTTACATCCTCAGCCAGACGGATCTCTGGAGACCCTTCATCGTCCATGAGATCAATGAACGTGAAGTCATGCTCAATCAGGAGCTCTGAGGAAAATAGTGTCATATGTGACACTGCACACTATGTGTCCTCCAACTCTACCCCTATGTACCCTATGATCACTCTTTAAATTGACAGAAAGAACAATATTAGTCTCCTCATGAAAGTTATTCTCAAAAGATGGAGAGCCATAAACTGAATGACGAGCAAAACACACATCCAACTGTGGATCAGATTGCTGCCTTGTGGCATCTGTCACCTGGAAGCAGTCGTCATGTCCTGTCGCTTTCGTGACAACATCAAAGATATGTAATCGTAAATGCTTGTTGCTAAAGAAAACCTCCATCTCCCCAGTATGACAATCAATACGAGCATAGACAGTGGCCAAGAATGGTCTGGCCAAATTGATGGAGATCTGGTGAGCGACATCGGTACCCTCCATGTCTAGAACAAGAAAATTGACAGAGAAGTAAAAGTCCTCGACCTTGACTAACATATCTTCCAATCCTCGCGGATGCTTGGTAGACCTGTCAGCCAACTGCAAAACAGTTGTTATGGGCTTCAAACCCTCAATCCCAAAAGTGTTATATAGGGAACCCGAAAAAATATTCACGTTGGCCCCAAGATCGAGCAATGCACGCTAGATGGTCATGTTTCCTATAACATATGAGATAATCAGTGCCCAGGATCTTTGAGCTAAGGTGGTGCTTGGTGCCAAAATACAGAGCTCACCTGCTCAATCAAGAAGATCGTCTTGGGAAATGACCTTAATTTTTTTTCTACGTGCAAAGTTCCTTGAGGAACTTTGCATAGGTAGACACCTATTGAATGACATCAAGCAGGGGAATGTTTATGTGAACATGCTTGAACATATCAAGCATCTTGTGCATGCGTGCCCTCTGCTTGCCGAAATCAATTGGTTTTTCTAAGGCCTGAGAAAAAAGGGCTCAGGGGATATACGAAGAAAGCATAGGCCATGGGCCCTACCTGTTCTCCTTGGGTCTGATGGAGGAGATCGACTGGTCAATAGATGTGGCAATGGGCTTGCCAGTCAACTCCAGAGTAGGGTGAAATGCCTTCCCACTCCGAAGGGTGATAAAAGAGTTGGACTGCTCTTGGTGAGACTCTGTGAGGTGCAGGTCGTGGTATATGGGTTCCTTACCCTTCGGGTTGACGACAAACTGACTCAGCAAGCTTCCCTCGCTTCGTCGACTCAAGGCCTCAGCCAACTATTCTACTTGAGTCTTTAGCTTTGTTATTGATTGTGTGTGGGTACTGAGGTTGACCTTAATGTCAGAAAAGGCCTCAAGCAGGTTCTTCTGAAAAGATGGGCTCGATGTGGGTTCCTTAGGAGAAAGCAAGCTAAGCTGGGGATGGGCCAGTGGAATTGTGGGACACGGGTAACCTTATAGAAGGTTACCCTGTCTGTGCTATGTTTGGGGAAGCATGTGGGGTGATTCTTATGGATTTCTCTTGACAAAGTTAGGATGATTTCGCCATCCTGGGTTATAGGTGGGTGCATAAGGATCATGCACCGGTCTGACGAAACCTTAGGCAACATTCACGTGCTCCTAAACGAATTCAGGATAGAGTGGTGCTGTCGGACACTTAGAAACAAAGTATGCAAGGCTAGCGCATAGCTCACACACTTTTCCTACTGGATTTAGTGAAGCTGGGTTGGTCAGTAATTGATCAATTTTCCTGGTCAACTTGTCAACTTTGATTTGGAGATTATGTTCAGACCCAACTTTATAAATCCCTCCATTCTTAGGACCATTAGGAATAGTTGTGGTCCTATCAAGCCATGATGACATAACATGATGCATATCATTTTCGATCAATGTATCAAATAATGTTCATGCCTCATCCTCGCTCTTGAGCATGAACATACCCCCACACGAACAATCAACCATTTGCCTGTCCTTCTCGGTCAGGCCATCATAAAAGTACTGCACCAGTTGCCAATGAGGCACCTGGTGGTGATGACACTTTTGAAGAAGATCTTTCATCCTCTCGCAGGTCTCATAGAACTGTTCTCCCTCAATCTGAGAGAAACTGGTAATGACTTTATAAAACTAGTTTGTCTTACAAATAGAAAAATACTTTTTGAGGAACTCACATTGCATGTATTCTCAGGTGGCAATCTTCATCGTATCGAGGGCCTTCATCCAGTGCTTGGCTTTGTCCTTAAGAGGGAATGTGAACAACGTCAACCTCAACACGTCATCCTCAAAATTGTCGACCTGCACAGTAGAGCATATCTCGAAGAACTCGTCGAGATGATGGTAGGGGTCTTCGTTGTTCAGGCCATAGTAAGATGATAGCATTTGTATAATATTGGCCTTTATCTCGAACTACGACGCTCCTACAGCGGGTCTCGCAATGCAGGAGGTCGGAGTGTAAGCATTGGGAGTGAAGTACTCTCTAAGAGGATTGGTCAACTGTTAATCCTAAGCCATGGGTCCGGATCGATGGGCTCTCCTAATAAGGGACTCGGGGTCTTCGACTATCTCCTTAAGCTCAGGGTCAAGCGAGCGTCGTCCTTGCATGCACCTCAAGGTAGACCGGTGTCCTAAGTAAAAGATTTCTTACTTACCTAACGTGCAGTGCAACCAAACTACAACAAACCACAAAGCAGGTAAAAAAAAAGAACTAGAAAATAGAAAATAAACAAGCACAACACACTTGCACCCACAGATAATTTTGTGAAAAGTAAGCTAAAAGTACAATACCAATCGTGCACAGTCACCTCTAAGGGTATCCTAATAGGTGGGTCGTAAAAGAAAGGTAAGCTGGTATCTAGGGTGTGCAAACACATGGTTCTAAACCTAAATACAGAAAAGAAACTAAACAATCTTAGTTAATGAATAGGAAAAAAGAAACTAAACAATCCTAAGTAAAGAACAGAAAAGAAACTAGCAACCTATCAACACGCGAACAAACACTGACAATAAAGTGAATATTCGTATTAATCACCGTTACTTCGCAACGGCGCTAAAATTTAGTGTGAGTTTTATGAAAATGTTTTTTAAAATAATATTTTTAATCAAAATCAAGTGAAAGCCAAACACCAAATAATAAAAACCGACTCACACTAGTGGTGAAGTTTGGGTTGATCTCAAGGAACAAAAAATACTTTGTATTCAAACACACAATCTAAACTACGCTTTATTGCCTTAAAAAATAAAAGATTAATTAACTAAATAAACAAGAGAGTGTTGCCCCTGCAGAGGGCTTAAACAAATAATTAAAGTGCCTTATTACAGACCCAAATGAATTGAATAAATGAAAGAAATAAAATCTTATTCTAAAAATAAAGGAAAAAGTCTTCAGTGCTTAAGTCTTCTTGTCCCTCTTGAATTGATTTGCTTCCCTTTGTCCTTCCCTATTTTTGTTCTTAGTTAAGCTTTTTTATTTTGCTCTCTAAGGGCTCCCTGAGGACACTTCTGAGGGTCTGAGGGGACCTCAGAGGGCACGAAAAGGGACTCACCGCACGTCTAAATGCTTCCTTCCAAAAACAAAAATACAAAACAAAGAAGTACGGATAGAATTAAACAAGAAATCCAATGGCTAATGACTAAAAAAAATTCAGCAAGAACAAGATTTGAATTAACTAAACTAAACTAAAAATAATAACTAACTATGAACAAACTAATAACAACCTAACACTAAAAGACAAAATAACAAAACATCCTAACTAACAAATCAAGAACTAATTTCTAACAAACTAAGCTTAACTAATTCAAGAAAGCAAGAAATTAACTAAACCTAATGATCAAGAACACACTCAGCTGAACATGGCATCTAATTAAACAAAACAAAAAATATTAACAAGAACTAAGCACGACAATCAACTAATACTAATCAATACTAATTGGCTAATCCGAATTAATTAAAACTCATTATTAAACACATGGAAGATTAAAACTACTAACTAATGAATGGCAAAATAAACTAACTTAGCCTGAATTCTATGTTGTACGAAATATGAATATAAACTAACAGAATCTGGAAATAAAACAAAGGCTAACCTACTAACCTATCTACTCTAACTAACTAGTAATGAATTAAAATAACTAGAACCCGGCAACTATGTATTACTTATGACTATGCAACACAAGCATTAAAAAAAAGTTCTGAATGAAATCCAAGTAACGTGAATCCAGTTAAAACTAAATTAAATAATTGAATTAAACTAACGTTGAATTATAAAGACTATGATTAATCTAAAACAATGAAATAAAATAAAGACAAGCTATTCACGAACACAATAATTATGCTATGACTTAATCGGCCAATTTGTTTTCATCTAAACTAATTTTCAAACAATCTAATTAACCTAATGACCTCAAACTAACTATCAGACTGATCTAATTAACAACATTGTCATAACTAAATTTAACAAATAAACAAAATACTAACTATTCCTAAATCGGCTAAAACTATTTCTATATACAAACGATAGTTAATAAAACTATTTGAATCTAATAATCAACTAAAGCAATTGGAAACAATCAATAACATGGATTGAACACTAAATAACCTAACCTAATGCTGGAACTAATCAAGAAAGACATGAATATAAGTATGACAGCTAAAAAGAAATTGAAAGGATTAAAAGAAAACTACTCGGTTAATAAAGAAAACTCTAATTAATCAACCTAACCTAATGACTACCGAATAAAAAGAATTCAATCTGAACTAAATCTAATGTAGATCTAACATAAACTGAATTAAATCTCAGGAAAATATAAGAATATCCTATGCTCAATCTACCGATTTACTTAAAATAATGTTATTCTATGCTAGAATCAAGAAAACAGCTAATCTTAATTAAAACGTATATATATATATATATTCTTTTTATTTTTTTTTAGATGCAAGAAACTAAACTAAACTAATTCAAATATGCAGATGATGTGAAGATCAACTAAAACTACATACGATGATATGCTTTATGCGATGCAAAACTAGATCTACGGTGAAATGGGAAAGAAAGAAGCAAACCATATCGTAGACCACCTCCAACAGATTGGATGAGAAGAAAAGATGGCTAATTCCAGCTGAACACATGCCTCCCTGACGAAAAGAATGGTTGCCGACGGCAGATTGAATGCGAAGAGAAGATTAAAAAAGAAGAAGAAGAAGGAAAGAGAGAGAGAAATCGACAAGGATCGAAAACAAGAGAGAGAAAAAAAAGGGAGGGACCAAAGGAGGGCTTGAGGCTGCTGGAAAAAATGTTTTTTCAGCCTTCAAAACCACTATTTATAATATCTAATTAGGTTAAAATTCAAAATTTCAAAAAAAGTCTGATAATTTTTCTCAATTTCTAAAACAAGATATTTTTCTGAAAAATATGTTTTTTCAAAGGGATATTTTTCTAAAACTCATTCAAAATAATTAAGTAAGTCCTACTCTAACTAAATTATAATTAAGAAAATTCTAAAACTAAAAAAAATACTGAAAAGCGCAGGGCCGAATTGAAAAATATGATTTTTCTTGAAAATTCGATTTTCAAGCAAATACTCGAAAACAACAATAAAGATGAGTTTTTAATGTGATTTTATCATGAATCATGCATAAATAAAGATGAATGAAATGCAAAAATATATGCATGATCATTCTATATATTCAACCAAGTCAATCCCATCAGTTTGCAATTCCACATGTAACACCTTTGTGTTCAGCCTTTTTTTTCTTTTCTAAATCTGATTCAGTATTTCAATTCCAATCTAGACTCAACTGTGCTATATTTGATCGAGTTCGGATATAAATTCACACTCTGGCTTCCTGCCTTGGGTCCAGATTTGGATCTACCATGATCCCATCAAACTCTAACTAATTGGGTTCATTTTTTGTTTATGAAATTTTTATTGAATTTTTGTATTTGAATATTGGATCATTGTTTCTGATCTATAGCTATACTAACAGGGGCTTCGCTTGTACGGTAGGAGCAGCTAGTGCACGTTACTTTGTGTTGGGACGTTGCAGGTTCAAAACCTAATAGTGTAGTTGTATAACTGGTAGGGGTCTGCCTAACCCCAGCTTGCATTTAAAAAAAAAAAAACTTTACAAAAATTAGAAAGTTAGGGTCTATAAAAATAGAATTTTATTAAAAGATAAGCAGAATTAATACATGACAGAGCAGATGACAAGAGGTAAGAAGTGACCACGTATACCACTAGGCTGACATAATCCAAAACTTCCACACAAAATGTCCCTTCTTGCTAAACCCCAAGGCATTTGATTGCACGGACAGAACTGTTAAGAACAGTCCTGAATAGACACTGGTGGCCACTAGGGATGCACATCCAGGCTTGGGCTAGACTCATTTAAGCTCGGCTCAAACTCATTTGAAAAATAAATGAATCGAGCTTGAACAAAAGTTCAGGCTCGGTGTGGATAAACGAGCCGAGCTTGATCAACGGCAAATAATTCATGAATGTTGTCGTCTCTCTAGTGGTTAGGGTTTTGGTCTCTATAAAAAACAGTCTGGCATAAACAAGCATATCTTTTGGACCATTTTTATTTTAAAGGATTAAAAATATGGAATGCTTCCTTTTGATAGTTTCGGTTTTATAAATTTACTAAATGTAAAATAGTGACTTTTGTTTGCCTTTAATAGTTTCTTACCTAAATTGACTTGTAAAATATATATAGATATAGATATAGGTCCTATTTAAGGCATATATCTATGGGTGATTCTATGGTAGTACTGTATCACCATAACTTACGGTGATATATTTGATATACATTGATCTAAGCTTGAAATGCCAAATCTAACCTTTGGATGATGTTTATCATGTCCTATTTACTATTTTTATGTGTTCAAATTGACTCAAATAGGATGGTTTATACCATTTTTAAACCACCCTTATTTTCATGAATGTTGAGCCATTGATTTTTCAACTTCTCAAAAATGAACCTGATGGCTTATTAGACATGATGTAAACTCTCAACATATTAAATACACTATATTAAACATATCTGTACGGTTAAATTTACCATTTGGTGATTAAATCCCTACAAACAAAGAGTGTATACCATCATACACAACCACCATATAATTTTCCTAAAACTGTTCAGTACGAATCACCTTTTTCATATTTTTCAATTTCTTTTTGTTGATCGAACCATATGATGTGATATACAAGATATGTTTAGTATAAAATGAGTTTTGAATGATGTGGTTGTGATGTGTAAGTAGGTTTTTTAACAGCTTAAAAAATCAAGGGCCATGATACACTAAAATTTTACAACTCAAAAAATCATTTTTTTAGATCAAATAATGTCATTCATGGTTTGACCTTTCCAAACAAACCATAAGGACAGCACATCTTTGTGATAAAATTAAGTTGATAAAGTTTGAACCTATGGTTTCCAGCTCAATATTTCTGTGCCTTGAATATCACTAAATATTAAGTTATTAGCTATATATATCTATATATTGCTAAAAGGTGATTCCTTGCTTCTTTGATCTAAACCCTAGATTGCAAATGTGGTTTACAAAAATCCCATTTGCTGTTCGTGTTTAATGTTGTAGTCGACCATGCAAATTTAGTATCTTGTCATATAGTGGCGTATTTCAAAAATATCATGATTTTTTTGAGATATTTTCAGAACCTGATATAATCTTAAAAAGAGATCATGATAAAAAGAGATCTAACTTGTTGAAATATATATATATTTCAACAAGTTAGATATACCTATATTATTCAAGAAAAAACATTTGTTTTTTCAAAATATCTCGAGATTATCCTTTATTGAGAAAATTCCAAAACTAAGTTTTGTTAATATGTGGTGCACGTAAGCTCGTTACAAAGTCACAAACATGGTCATCAACATCATCATCACGTCAATAGTCGCGTGTGAATGCCCACGCTGGTCTGTTCCCAATAAAACCAACAAAAGAGGTGAACTCTTCCCCCTTTTCATCATTGCATGAAAAGACAAAAGGTTGAAATGAAAATATTTACAGAAAAATTTATGTTCATCCAGTTTGTTATGAATTAAGGGTTTTATAAGTTTGAAAATCAGTTTTTTTATCTTGTCTTAAGCGTAGGATTTCAGTCCATGATCCAATGGGTGTGATGTTTTTAAAGAAAACCAGTCACATTCAACTCCAAAGCCTCTCTTGGTCAATATGATTGTTATTATATAAAAGAGGGTAATATTTGCTATCATTAAAGGTACCATAATATAAGGTTGGCTCAATCAGATCACGTTCAGCATGTGTATTTTTTTTCCAGAAAAGGCACCTTAATTGAATCATGTTTTGAGGTAAAAATATAATCTCGAGTTTTTTTTTTGATGAGGAACCCTAGCCTTGAATTGGGTCACTTAATGGGCCTGACGACACAGACACAAATTGTTTGGCTTGGATCCCCCTGGCGAAAAGTGGGCAGAGGATTTTTTATTATGCAGCAGGATTTGAGCAAGAGTTATATCCAATGGGCATTGGGATTTCATGTATCCCATTTTATTTATTGGCGAAGAGACGAAGAAATAGATTCATCATACCATTCCAATATGATCCGAAACGGGAGAAGGAACTAATGCCCCGTTCTAGTACCAGTATTGCAGTTGAAATACCTGCAAATGGTATTTTACGTAGAAATAATATTCTTGCTTATTTTGATGATCCACGATACAGAAGAAGCAATTCGGGAATTACCAAATATGGCACCATAGAGGTCGATTCAATCATCAAAAAAGAAGGTTTGATTGAGGTAAACCCTAGTTGGGGTCCCCGATACCCAAGCCTTTACTAAGCCCACCACCTAAAGGCACCCGAAAAATAGTCAGTCATAAAATTTTTTCTACATTGTGGGCCTTTGCCAACCGAGGCAGGATCAGATGTGCAATGTGCCGCTGCACCTGATCGCCCTCCGTCGTCTGTTATACAGAATGTCAGAGCGGAACCCAGCAGCAGATGGATAGTGATCAAGTGCGGTGGCACATTGCATTTGTGCAATGTGATTGCACCAGATCCCAACACTGAAAAACCTGGTTACATGCCCATTTGCAATTTCCTTACATTTGCATTTCTGTTAAGATTTAGATCAGTATTTTTTGCATGATCTATATATTGAACCAAGTCAATCCCATCAGTTTGCAATTCCACATGTAACACCTTTGTGTTCAGCCTTTTTTTTTCTTTTCTAAATCTGATTCAGTATTTCAATTCCAGTCTAGACTCAACTGTGCTATATTTGATCGAGTTCGGATATAAATTCACACTCTGGATTCCTGCCTTGGGTCCAGATTTGGATCTACCATGATCCCATCCAACTCTAACTAATTGGGTCCAGATTTTCTTTTTTGGTTCATATCGCCGACACCAATTGTTTTGGGATGAAGGCATAGTTGTTGTTGTTGTTGAATATTGGATCATTGTTTCTGATCTATAGCTATACTAACAAGGCTTAGCTTGTATGGTAGGAGCAGCTAGTGCATGTCACTTTGTATTGGGACGTTGCAGGTTCAAAACCTAATAGTATAGTTGGGGTCTGCCTTTGCTTTAAAAAAAAAAACTTTACAAAAATTAGAAAGTTAGGGTCTATAAAAACTAAAGTTTTATTAATAAAGGCAGAATTAATACATGACAGGGCAAAAGACAAGAGGTGAGAAGTGACCACGTATACCACTAGGCTGACACAATCCAAAACTTCCACACAAAATGTCCCTTCTTGCTAAACCCCAAGGCATTTGATTGCAAGGACAGAACTGTGAAGAACAGTCCTGAATAGACACTGGTGGCCACTAGGGATGCACATCGAGGATCGGGCTCGACTCGTTTAAGCTCGGTTCAAACTCATTTCAAGAATAAATGAATCGACAGGCTCTGTGTGCATAAACGAGCCAAGCTTGATCAAGCCGTTGCGATTGATAAGGCTCGCAAAAGAGTATATATATAATATATTTGCAAAATAATTCATGAACGTTGTCATCACCCTAGTGGTTAGGGCGTTAGTCTTTATCCAAAACAGAGACTGGCATACACAGTCTTCTCTTTTGGACAAATGGGTACTGCCTTTTTTATTTTTTCTTCTTTCTTTTTGTTTTGTTGCAAAGGGGAACCATCCCCACTCAATCACCTACTGCACCTTGGTAAGTCTTTGGTTAGAAAAAAACATTGAGGTACTCCTTGCCAATCGAGAGTTTAGCCATCTTCGACCTTACAGCAAGCCATCTTCGACCTTACAGCAAGGGATGCTCTCTCTGAGTTTTGATCTCGTGACATCCTGTCAACTTGGTGATATTCACAAGCCACCACTGCCAAATGGGCAAAGGCGGCAACTGAAATATGAAGGCAAGATGACCTATATATAGGGCAAGTAAACAGAGTGCTAAACTTGGATCGAGATAAATTCATAGATGGTCAAGTCCTACTATGTTCTTTGCTATAGATCAACCTGGTATCTGCTTGTTTAGTAAGGCCCTTCCCTAATTAGAAGAATGTTTCTTTATTCATACATTAATGGCATTTGGAGATCACCACGCCTCATATTGAACCAAAATTTGAGACAATTTTGGCCAAGATTATACCAGTACATGCGAAATTATTGGATCAATTGCCTTTAATATGAACTATATGCATAAAATGACAATTGCGCTCCTGCTTGTCATGCATTCACATCATCCTAACATTATTAAGGCCCCCTTAGGTCAATTTCACCTATAATTAGATTACCAATGAGGGCTTCACGTGGTTGGTAGGAGCTGTCGGTGCATGTCTCTTCCTGGTGGGACGTTGCAGGTTCAAAGCCCACTGGTACGTTGAATAATAAATGGTGGACCCCAGCTTGCCTTTCAAATTTTTTTTTTCCTCCTATTAGATTCTATATTATCATAATGTAGTCTAGTCTCCATCTCTCATCACTCTTGTGATTAGGGTTTTCAACAGGTCCAGTTTACCCCGACCAAACCCTATAGGGTCCGGGTATGGTGACAAATAAGAAGACCTGATTAATACCCACGTCCAATTAATACATGGATCTGGGTATAGTTTGTGAAATTTTATATCAGACCCAGGCCTGACACGAGTTCCAATTAAGACCCACAAATTTTCAATGTACAACAACAACAACTACGCCTTCATCCCAAAACAATTGGGGTCAGCGATATGAACCAAAAAAGAAATTCATTTTGGGTCTTCCACATGAATCCTTTTCCTCCAATCATTTCTATCCAACGCCATGTCCTCGGTGAGGTTCAAAGCATTCATATCCTTTCCTATCATCTCCATCCAAGTCTTCCTAGGCCTACCCCTACCTCTTTTAACTAATATATTTTCTCATTTCTCCAACCTTCTAACTGGAGCATCATTAGGCCTTCGCCGAATATGTCCAAACCACCGTAAACGATTCTCTCGCATCTTATTCTCAATGGGTGACAGCCAGCATAAAAACTTTGTCATATCCTATGAAAATGAACAAATTTTCAATGTAAAAATAAAAAAATATTATTTTATCGAATATGGTCCGGGTCTGGTTCATGTAGTTCTTATCGGGTTCGGGGATGGTTTTCTTAAAGTAGACCTGATTAGACCCGAGTTCGGTCCCAATATCATACCCAAAAATCTGGTCCAAGTCTGATTTCATCTGAGTAGGACCCGTTGATGCCTCTACTTGTGATGACATTGTTATTTTTTCCTATCCTTGACAAAGGAATTGAGATAAGGTGTAATCACCTCTCTCTCTCTCTCTCTCTCTCTCTCTCTCTCTCTCTCTCTCTCTCCCTCTCATTTTCTTGAGATTGTAGTTCATTCAGAGCTCTTTCTTGTCAGTCTCATCCTGCCTTGAGATCCTATGAATCAATTGATTTACCTCTCCACCTTTTCTCGGTAAAAGATCCTTATTTCACATTTGTCACGGGGAAATTCGGAGTCCCAATTTAACACCTTTCCATCTTTCATGTGATTCAGCTCCCAGCAGAGAAAAACATAAACTTACTTCCAGTACTCATCGCTTTCACACGTAACCTCCTCCTTCGACTTTTTGGCTATAATTTCTAGCAAGCATGGTCCACAAATACAATTAAAGGGGACCCTACAGTTCTCCAAGGTGGGGTGCAGTGTGTTACCTTCTTGTGACTACTCTCCTACATTCTCACGTTGGGAACCTTAATTGGTCATTGGAAGAGAGGCAAAGAACATACATAACAAGGTCTTTCTCTCTCTCTCTCTCATATGAAGTATTCCTTTTCTTTTCAGTCTCCCACATTCTCACGTTGGTAACCTTGTTGGTCATTGGAAGAGAGGCAAAGAACAGAAACAAGGTCTCTCTCTCTCTCTCTCTCTTACATTCTTAGATTTTTACTAATCATCTTGTTGATAGCAGTAGATTACTATTATACCTTTTCTCTGAATCCGCATCATATCTATTTTACGTGTAAAATAGTCGGAACACATGCTTTTCTTGTCATTGTTGACAATGGATGATGATCTTGAACATAAATTTTCTTTGCTTCCATGAATTTAGCATTTTTTTTTCTCTTTTACGGTCTCTTCTACCAAAAAGCTCTAGATTTTGACTGCTAAGGATACACTCATCTGGTAGAGGCGACTCATGAATGCCACCAAGCTGAAGAGATGCCAAGAGTTCAAATCCCATAGATGCACGTCTGTTCCCACAAGGCCAAAGTTGATGTATTTCCCCTTGATGGACAAGAGGGACTTGTGGTTTTTACCAATGAGCTCGTGAGTGAGAGGTACATTAACTAAACTTTTTATTTGTTAGATGGGTGGTTCTCCTGGCTATTTAAGAGAGAGAGAGAGAGAGAGAGAGAGAGAGAGAGCAGATTCTTTATTTTAGTTTTTTTTTCTTGAATAATCCAAGAAAATCCCCTCTCCCTTCCCCCCCTCAATCACTGATCACACGTTGGCTGGCCAACTGTTAGTTTTCCAGGTCTCCTGCCCAGCGGGGAGTACATTTAGCTTGAAACTTGCGGCAAGTGATGTCACCCATGGGTTTTGAATTTGTGACATCCCATCAATTTCGTTATATTCATAAGTCTCCTACCAAATGAGCAGAGTCTAGCCTAAGCCTCGAGGGCAGGGGTCCTAGCTTCAGAGTTTTACGCTGTCGTATGATAGGTTGAGCCCCTGAAACCAGGTTTTCGTGAAGGGTGCTGTTTCTTCAGGTAATAAATTTGAAAAAAAAAAATGAGAGGAGCCGTTGTGGGCTTTATTTTTGTTTTGATTTGATGTGAATTTGACAGCCATTCCATGTATTAAGGGAGAGCATTTTTCCAGCCTCCCATCTTGGCATTTTTAGAGGACGTTAGGTCGTGCCTCTTCAATTTTTTAGAAAGTTTCATTCTTTTGTTAAATATGATATCAATTATTATCTGTCTCACTTTTTGTTTTCTGTTTTAAGAATTACGAAGCTTTGATGTACCCGTGACCACCGTTTGTTTGACTTGTATTTTGATATTTCATTAGGAATCTTTTTCTCAAAAAATAAAAAGATATTCCATTAGGAATCTTTTTCTCAAAAAAAAAAACAAAGATATTCCATTAGGAATCTGAATCTCGAATGACCACGTTACATGTTTTTTTTATGTTTGTCATTATCTTCTAAGGGGAAGACATTGTATAGTGCTCGTGCAACGTGGATGAGCACGTGATATAGACCGTCCATCTAGAAATTATACGGCCTTGATGTGTAATCTTTTCGCACTCAAAACATTGGTAGGTCCCACCGCTGGTTAAAAAAGAAAAACTGGCGATGTGGTTTACATGGGTCAATACCAATTTTGTTCATACAGAGAGGGTGGTGTATGTTCCCCCCGGATGATTCACTGAATCCCACGTCTGTGTTAGGGGCTTTGAATGAGCACAACATATACAAGCACATGGGGCTCGTATTTCCGTGTATGTTGACATCACTAAGCATTGGAATCTGGTGTGGTTGCAAAGACTTCAATACCCTTTCTTGCTATTCTTCTCATAAAGTGATTTGGGAAAATGATAAAAATGCCTTCATTCAAAAAAGAAAAAACAAACAGTTCAAAAAAAGGACAAACATGTCCTCCATTCAGAAAGTCGAGGATGATGTTGACTCTTCAAAGTCTTCTTCTTCTTTCTCCGTAAAACACTGTAAAACCCTCTCTCTCTAGAGAAGAAATCAAGGGAGACAAAGAGTTCTCCCTGGAAAAGGCCATGAACATCAACCCTCTCACTCTCTCTCCCTTCTCTCTCTACTTCTGTGCACATCCAACAGACGATCCTATATTGATCCATCAAACACCGACTGACCTGCACACTGACTGTAGCATCGTTCAACTTGATGAGTTGTGGAGCTTGATTCATAGTTTTTGCCCTTATAGGAGGAGGGTTTGGGGGCTCCTCCCAACGTGGATAACATCGTTCAACTTGATTCGTTGTAGAGCCTGATTCAGAGTTTTGCTCTTAAAGGAGAAGGGTTTGGGGGCTCCTCCCAGCGTGGGTAACATCATTCAACTTGATGAGTTATGGAGCCTGATTTAGAGTTTTTGCCCTTACAGGAGGGAAGTCCGGGGGCTCCCCCCCGTCGCGGATCCCACTGCGCAGTCAGCGGGCAGGGGTCTACAGGGGCCGCCCCTGGCGGGGGGGCTCGGGGGGCAGCGCCCTCCGGACCAAATTTTTTTTGGGGCTTCCAACAACGATTTGTAGTGTTATCGGGCTTTCCTATAACGATTTGTAGTATTTTTGGGTCTCCAACGAGCCCGCAAATCGCTATAGCGATTTATAGTGTTTTTGGATCTCACTATAGCGATTTGTAGTGTTTTCCGCAAATCGTTATAGCGATTTATAGTGTTTTTGGATCTCATTATAGCGATTTGTAGTGTTTTCCGCAAATCATTATAGTGATTTGTAGTGTTATTCAGTAAGCAAATCGTTGTCAATCGCTACCCGAATTAGGACCAATTTGTCAGTGCCATATCTCCCTAATCGAAGGTCATATTCCAAATCCGTAAAAAGTGGTGTCTTTGTTATTGAGTCTAGTTTATTTCTGTAAATTTTCAGTGATTTCTATTGTCATTTCATTCCCCATTTTGACTAAAAACCAGACCCCTATTATTCTATGTTATTTGAGTTGCACAACACCATTCTTGCTTGACATCCACATCTTGATTCTGGCATGCTCCTTGCTGGATTTTCCATTGATTTCTTCCAACCTTGCTTGGAACAAAAATATGTCTTTCTCACTACGATACTCTGTGCATTTTTTGACCATGACACCCGAGACCCATGCCGGGGGAGCCCCCGGACCCCCCTCCTGTAAGGGCAAAAACTCTAAATCAGGTTCCACAACGAATCAAGTTAAACGATGCTACCCACGTTGGGAGGAGCCTCCAAACCCTCCTCCTATAAGGGAAAAAACTCTAAATCAAGCTCCACAACGAATCAAGTTGAACGATGCTATCCACGCTGAGAGGAGCCCTCAAACCCTCCTCCTATAAGGGAAAAAACTCTAAATCAGACTTCACAACTCATCAAGTTGAATGATGCTACCCACGCTGGGAGGAGCCCTCAGACCCCCTATCTGTTAGGGTAAAAACTCTGAATCAGACTCCACAACTCTTCAAGTTGAATGATGCTACCCACGCTGAGAGGAGCCCTCAGACCCCCCTTTCTGTAAGGGTAAAAACTCTGAATCGGACTCCACAACTCTTCAAGTTGAATGATGCTACCCACGTTGGGAGGAGCTCCCAGACCTCTCTCCTGTAAGGGTAAAAACTCTGAATCAGGATCTACAACTCATTTACTTGAATGATGCTACCCACGCTGGGAGGAGCCCCCAAACCCTCCTCCTGTAAGGGTAAAAACTCTGAATCAGGCTCCACAACAGTCAATGTGCAGGTCAGTCGGTGCTTGATGAAGCAATGTATGATCTTCTGCTGGATGTGCACAGAAGCAGAAAGAGAAGGGAGAGAGAGAGAGTGAGAGGGTTGATGTTCATGGCCTTCTCCAAGGGAGATTTCTTTCTCGGATAATCCTGAGACTGGGTCTTAAATAATCATCTTCAGTGCACTTAAGTCTTTACAACCACTCCTTTTCAAGAATCGTCATTTTTTTGGCACCAATGGAGAAGAGGGTACTTAAGTCTTTGCAATCGCATCAAACTCCAACGCTAATTAATGCTGACAAACATGGGGATACGAGACGCACATGCTTACATACGTGGTACTCTTTGGGACCCCCGAACATGAGATGTAGCTAACTCCCCTGTTCGGGGGGGGGGACATATAACCTGCTTCGGTTCATACATACTACAAAACGAGGTAGGATCATGTGTAATGTGATTGCACACTTTTAGTATACCGCTGCACCTTTATCTATCATTTCATCCTATCTCTAAGACGACGGACGATCGAGTAGCTAGAGATGCACACGAGCCAGGCTCAGGTGGAGTTTGGCATGTACAAGCTCGGCTCACCCAAGGTCTTGAATGTTTAGGCTCGGCTCAAGCTAGGCCAGAGCCTGAACCATTACTGTTCAAGCTCAGCTCATTTAGCTTGCCCTGAGGGAAACAAGCATTGGCCGTCAGGTAGAGGCGAGTAAGAGGGATGAATTTCTCAATTGCTGAAACTGAAAGGTGGGGTGGGGGGGGGGGTGACGGGCAACATTGTCTGAACTCGGTGGTGTGGTGATGAGGGGCAAACCGGCATGGACCGTCGGAGGAAGGTGAGTGGGAGCCGAGACCGGAATTGCGGCAGTGCCGACTGCCGACTGCCGAATCTGCTGATTGCTGCCAAAACTGAAAGGGTGGGGGAAGAGGAGGTTCGAGATAACCCTAGTCTCGAAACTCAAGGGTTAACTGGTTAAACATTAAAAGGTTAAAGCTCCCATTATAAGTAAGCCAAGTGGGGGCAGGGCAGGTTGTGTCCGAAATACCCGCTACCGATGAGTCGAGCCATATCGAGTTCGACAAGTCAAACAAGCTGGGCTTGTTTGCTCGTCCGAGCTTTAGACCGAGGTCCATACTCGACTCGTTTACAGCACATGGACGAGCCTGAGCAGAGCTTTAACCGATCCGAGCTTGAGCCAGCTCAGTTCTTTGTGCATCCTTAGGTGTAGCACATTTTACCTGATCTTAATTTTCCTAAAAAACAAGTCAATGAGGCTCGGGGCAATTTTGGTCTTTACTGATACTTCTTACTTCCGGAAAAAGGGTCAATTAAATAGAATAGGCCCATAAGATAATATACCCTCTTTTCCATTTAGACGAAAAAATTAAATGGTTATAAAGTTAAACCCTAGGCGGTCGGTGCAGTGGAGGGGCCTTAGCCACTAGGTGATTAGGGTTTCATTCTCGTGAGCGGCAGCCCCTTGCATTAATGAGGCAAGAGATAATCCCTTGCTCAGCAAAAGCTGGGCAGCCCTTTACAATCGTACGTATAGTAGGCTTAGCCAGGACGACTAGGTCTCGGATCCCGAGGGTGATTTTTCATCCTTCATGTAAAAAAACAGATGGTTATAAAGTTGGAGTTTCCTCATCACTTCTGCTTGAAATGTATTGCTTGTTCATTTAACTGGATGGTACTGTGTCCCTTCACCTTTCCATTCTATTGGGGTCACGGTTTGCTTATCTAATTTCTCCATGAAAACTAGTTGGTGTCCTTTGTATTTGATAAACTCAGCACTTGCTGTATGTACAACAGTAATCAAAAGGTTGGAGTACTTGTGTTCAGGTTACCATGGAGGGCAATGGTCTCAGGCAGGTGCCACCATAGATTGATTTGGTCAGTGGACTTCCACAAGATTTTCCATTCAGTTTCATTCATCTCCTATGCCATCCTTATCTTCGTAGTTCATCTTAGCATCTCATTGATTCAAGTTTTAATAATTGAAGAGGAAGAAAAACGTTTTATTAATATAAAGTTAAAGGTAACATAAATCAGCTCAAGAGAGTTCGACCTGTAATGCAGAGAACATATCAGGACATCCAACAAAAAGATTTCCTAGCCAAGCAACATCAGCCGATGGCCATTTAGGAAAATGCCTGCCAGTATATGCCACAAAATGACCTTAAATGACAGGCCTCATCACGAAAAGTTCTTGGGTTGCAGTCGTTCCAAATCGACCACCATGAAGTAAATAACCAACACCTCCACACGAAGTACCAACGCTCAAAATGACGGATAGTAGCAGGCTCAAGAAGAAGATCGCTGGCAAAAGACGAGTCACGAATAGTGAAGTCCGGAAGTCGCCACGCTACACAGAAAAAGCATTGAAAATAATGAAGTCCGGAAGTCACCATGCAAGTTGTTTTGATCAAAAGTGATTTATGACTCATTTAGTGAACATCAATGTGCGAATCGCTAAAATCTGGCATTTATACAGTATTTTATCATGATCCAAAAATCAACATGCAAAATTTTATTTTGAAGGCAAGCTGGGTTAGGCAGACCCCCGCCAGTTATTATTGTACCACTGAGTTTTGAACCTGCAACCTCCCACCACAAGGAGACGTTCACTGACAGCTCCTTTGGACAACATGCCAAAATTTGTTGATATAAAAAATCATATCTTTTGTAAAAAAAACAAAAAAAAAATTTGATTTCTATCAAATTGATCATGCTGTATCCATCTATGAGGTCATGTTTGATCAAAACAACTTGCATCAATGAGATCCTGCATGGTATTTGACGATGGGGATGACATAAATGATGAGCGTAACTGAACTACGTAACTGAACTGCAAGACTTCTGGCTTGCATGAACCTGATCATCTGTCCATGTTGATATCACCCTAGTCATATTGGGTTTATGCTGACAAGAAAACCAGGTTAAGTTTTGATTAGATTGAGTTGAATAAGTTTGTGGGCTGCCGTTGCTTTATCACAGTTGGGGCAGGTAAAGTTGGGTGATCGTGTCCTCAACTCCGAGTTTTTACTGGCAGGGAAACAGGACGATTAAGTCACCCGGTTGCCTATATCACATCTGATATTTGCTAACACAATTTGAAGCGCGTTGCACGTAGGCACTCGAACACAATTGCTCTTCTTCTCTTTCCTTTTATACCTTTCATATCTCTATTGTTGAGGATATAAACATTGTGTTGTGCAGAGTTGAGGCAGCCAGGCAACCAAGAAGTCTCATTGTTACCACCTGTTTGCCTGTTTTTATTCAGTCATGGAGAAGAAAGTGATGTTTTTGGTGCAGTTATGTTTCCTTCTGCTGCTTCCTCACTTGAATGGTGGACTCAGTAGCGCATTTGGAACAAATGACAAGATGGAAGAGTGGGGATATGTTGAAGTTCGTCCTAGTGAGTTTACTGGTTTTGATTTGAATAACTTTGATGCTTTGATGTACTGAATCCCCTCGTCATGGTTCTCTGCTTATGCATCATCGTTTATACAGAAGCTCACATGTTCTGGTGGCTGTACCGAAGTCCTTACCGCACCAACAGCTCAACCGCTCCCTGGCCAATTATACTGTGGCTCCAAGGTGGCCCGGTAAGCTCTATGATTTTCGCACACACACACACACACAACTCCAGTTCGACATGTGAGTCTGAATTGTTTTTTGAAAAATAAGACCCGAGGACACGCTTTTTCCATTTTTTCGTCAACTAAAAACTATTTTTGTTATTTTAATATATAAAAATTTATTTGTATTAAAATATTATTGTATATATTTAAAGTTTATATGTTTTCGGGTCGTGTCAGCATGTCATAGCGTATCCATGTGACACACAGAGAAAGTGGCGTGTCCATGTGATACAGGCCACGTCACTAATCATAGTTGAGTTGCCTCCTCTGTTTCACTTCTTATTCTTTTTTGGTGAAAAACAATAGGGAGCGTCTGGAGTTGGCACGGGGAATTTCCAAGAGATAGGGCCTTTGGATACAGATTTGAAACCGCGCAACTCCACATGGCTGAAAAAAGCTGATCTCTTGTTCGTGGTAAATTCATCAGTCTCACTTGATTTTTCTTCAATTACAGACAGCAGATTCTCACAATCAAATACTGTTTAAAGAGCAAAAGTTGTAAAATTACAGGATAGCCCAGTTGGTACTGGTTTCAGTTTTGTTGAGAATGCGAGTTTAGCTGTGAAGACCGATGAAGAAGCGGCCACTGACTTAACCACATTGCTGATCAATCTGTTCAATGAGAATACATCCCTTCAAAGCAGCCCACTGTACATTTTGGCTGAATCTTATGGAGGAAAACATGCTGTGACACTGGGTTTGGCTGTTACCGATGCAATCGAAGCTGGGAAACTCAAACTGGAACTTGGAGGCACTAAGTTGAACGCTCTGTTCCTGTTATGTTCTTTTTAGTGCTCATCATATTCTCTTGGTTGAATTGCATGTTTGCAATGCCAACTTTCATGAGTTTTAGTACTATAATTTGGCTTATACATGCTTACCATCATATATAATACTGCAATCAATTAGTTGGATCTTGGTGATCTAAAAATAGTATGTTTATGTTTGTTTTGCTTACTAGGAATTGCACTCGGAGATTCATGGATCTCTCCTGAAGATTTTGTGGTGAGTAACTTGCACAGATAAAGCAACAGAGACCAAAATAGTAGCTCATTTATATGTCTGCAGAAAGTATTAAAACTATAATGGCTTTTGTAGCTTTCATGGGGACCTTTATTGAAGGATGTCTCTAGATTGGACTACAATGCAGCAGATCAGGCTAACAGGTTTCAATAGCAACATTCCTTCATCAGTAAAAGAAGTGTTCTGGATATACATAAGTTTACAGTGAATATGAAATATGTCTGTTCTTTTCTCTTAAAAAATGTTTTTTTGATTTGGACATTTTTGAAATGAGTAACTTTATTGACAAGTGTTGCAATCTGTAGTTCTGCACCATGTTTTCATGAAAATGTACTACCCGTGATCTTATGCGGCAAATTTCATTCAGAATGGCTGCACAAATACAAGAAGCAATTGGAAAAGGATTGTATAATAACGCAACTAATTTGTGGGCTTCTTTAGAAGGCTTTATTACTGCCAACAGTAACAATGTGGTGAGCCATTATGACTAGATGAAATCCTCGATGCTCCTATGCTCCAAACTGCTTTTAGTTCACGATTTGTTTTATAGCAGTTTTTCTGTTATTTGTTAATTTAGTACTATGGGTTTGATGATATACAGGATGTCTACAATTTTTTGATTGATTCTTCTAGTGATCCTCTAGCAACAGCAACAGGTAAATCAACAAACGCAGCTGAAAGGAGGTACAGCAGATACTTGGAAGCCATTCATATGAGTCTCTCAGACTTAATGAACACAATAATTCGGCAAAAATTGGGAATCATACCAGAAAATATCCGGTAACAAAATGCTCTAGGGAGATGGAACACTTTGTTTTGCTTAATTCTTTGTGATGCAAAAGTTGTGAACAGCGTCTCATCTCCTCTTGCAGATGGCGGGATCAATCTGACATTGTTTTTGATTCCTTATCTGGTGATTTTATGAAGCCTAGGATTAATGAGGTATGCAATAATACAAGATGAAAAATCTGCTTCTTATTGTTGTAATCTGATGTTATGCTATTTCTTCTTCTTAAAATGATCATTTCTGTTACAGGTTGACGAGCTCTTAAGCAGGGGAGTGCAAGTCACTATATATAATGGCCAAGTAAAGTTTTCTGCAATTGCACAATGTTGTTTTGCGCTATTGAAGAAGCATATGGTCATGATAACAAGACAGGAACCAAAAGAATTCAAAAACTTTCAGGAACTACATGTTCTTGGGATGAAATTCTGTATAAGTTGACAATTTTCGGTATAACCTTCTGGTGCTTATAGAAAACCGCGATGTCCTTTTGATATTGCGGATTGACCATACATTCACTCTGAATGCAAAGGAAAAGAGAATGTGTGTTTATATGCATAAATACATGTTTCCTTACATAAACTTGAACTTATATCCAATAAACATGTCATGAACACTAGGTGGGAACACTGTAATAATTTATATGTATTTTACTCCCCATTCTGTCTTTTCCTTAACATCCTTTCTGTGTTTCTACAGGTGGATCTCATCTGCGCAACCAAGGGAACTGAAGCCTGGGTTCAGAAACTCAAGTAAAACTCTAACATGTCCCCTGCTTCCTGCATTTATATCGCTATTTTCTGTTACATATTGAACCATTTTTATTGGTTGCTAGGTGGAAAGGGCTGAATAATTTCATTAATAGCAAGAGGACAGCCTTATACTGTGACCAAAAAGAAACCAAGGGGTTCTACAAGTCCTACCAGAACCTACATTTCTATTTGATCTTGGGCGCAGGACACTTTGTAATAACACCTCGATTCACGTTACATTAGCACCTCCTTTCTAATTTCATTGCATTTTTTTTTAATCTTCAAATTTTCTGGCTATTTAGTAATACCATCTTGATTTATTAACAGATTTGACCGGCTTGTACTCATTTTTACAGGGCTTGTTTCAGGTACCGGTGGATCAACCCTGCATAGCACTGAAAATGATTGGAGAAATCACTCATTCTCTTGCTTCATGAAATATAATTGATCATATCAAATGCAAGCAGCATAACTTAGCAAGGTTATGGGATTTGCTAGAAAATGGAGGCCCTATATATTCTGAACAATAAACAAGCTAGAATTGTTGAAGCAGCTGTTGGCATGAAATAGAATTCAATCAAAGAGGAAGGCTTCAATAAAATATCATCTTAATGGGATGATATTGGATCTGAATTCTTCCAAAGGCACATAATAAGATGCAAAATCATATGTTGGTCACAATTGTTACCATACTATTTGAATTTCTTAGTTGGAAAACCTGTGAAAGTGCCTCGAATTGGTCAATGTATGAAGCTTGTTGGTTATGTGCGGTCTCTCTCAGACAAAATTTAAAGATCTGTCTCTGAATATGATTGGTTTGGGAGGAAAACGTGGAAGAAACATCCTGTTCTGGTTCTATACTGTTTTCAACCAGTGGATGAATAAGGGCCATCACTCTACTCTAGTCCCTCATAATAATAATAACTTTATGGAACATGAACATTTCGGTAACAAGAAGCCTGCCAAGCTGTCACAAATTAAGATACGGATATAACCGGGGTTGCGACATGCGATTCGATATGCGGGTTCAATTTTATTTTGCAAAATAAAGACATGATTTCTTAATCAATAAAAAACTATTTTTTTGATATTTTAAATTATGTTTTGTTGTTCGAACTATCAAAAAATTGCTTGAATAAATATTAAATAATATGTTGACTGTCAGGTCTGTCAACGTGTCATAGCATGTTGGTGTCGTGTCATAGTGACATAGCCAAAATGGTGTTCCCGTGTGATATAGCTACCATGCACCTATCTCCAGCCAGAATTGTCACTGGTTTACTGCCTTTATTTCCATTGTGTAGTATGACAGAGCTCTGTCCCAACCATCATAACTTAGAGCAACACTTCTTGTGGAGGTTGTTGCCTCCTTGGTCTGGCTTTGCAGTCCGCAGTCTGCACCTAGTTGGATCAGATTGAACCTTGTATTATATGATCCAAGGAGGCCGAGTTGACTTGGTCTATATAAGCCATGCATCAAATGGTTTTTTTTTTTCTTCCCATGATAGGCAAGCTGGGGTTTGACAGACCCCTAGCAGTTTATTAAGAACTAAAGCTCAGAATGTACACCATACAATTCAAAAAATTGGATGCCAATCATGGGGGGTGGTTTCCCCAAGGCATCCTAACCCCAGCTCTGCTCATATTGGCCAGCTGTTTAGTTCAATGTTATCAGTATCGGTGCGTATCGGCATGGTATCGATCGCCAATCATCTAATAGCTAGTGTAGCATGTAACTAAATGGATCTTCATATAGAACATGAGTCACACTAGCATCTTAAGATGCACTCAGATCCAATTAGAATCAACCAGATTCAATATATTTAGACTTAATAGAATTCAAGTGGATTAAGGTAGGTTTAGGGTCAAATGGATAAGTTATGTTAAGAATATGGGTTCAGTTTGAAACGTTCACATTCGGGTTTGGATCAAATAAAAAGCCAAAAAAGAACAAAAATAGGTTTTGATTTGATTCAAAAGGAAATTTTGACCAAACCTGGCTGGATTTTGGTAAACAGGTGATGAAGTCATGTTTAAAAGTAGTAGAAACATGTTCTGGATGTAGGAATCGGTTTGCAAAGACTTAGAACTGGTATGAGACTGCTCTAAACTGCTCAAAAATCCCTTCAAACCGATCTGATTCTGAGTAAGACAAGTGTGGTATGTTGCAACGGAACTGAACGGGTTCGGCCTATTAGGGCATCACATCAGGCGGCCTCCCACCTGGGTTTGGGAAGCCAGTGGAGGTGCCCTCCCTTGCCAGACGTCTTGGCAAGAAGTCCACAACCAGCGACGACAGGTGGAGGGTGCCTTTCGGTGGGATGGGCTCCTGTCAGCCAGTTATGTCCTGGACCAAATCACTGGACGACGACCAGCCGAAGGGAGCACTCTCCCTCACCTGCCCATGATGAGAAAAAGGGAGACAGAGGGGTCGTGAGCCACAACTCACTGCCAGTGGCAGTGGGCCAAGTATGGTAACGAGCTGAGCTCGTTTATGGGGGCAAAATAAAGAAGAGAAAACTCAAATATCGTTGCATCTTACCTACCTGATACAGGTTCTATTTGTACATCAGACCCTGGTTCTCATTCAAGGCATTTGATACGACGTCCGTGCATGTTCACAGGATGCCCAGCGCATGGGCCCCACGAAAGTCCACACACCCACGCAAAAAACACGAGATGCAAGAATGGTGCGTCCCATGGATGAAAAAACAACATCCGCTGTTGTTCCATGCCCCCCTGCACTGCACTGAACAAGGGAAGCAGATCAGGTGAGCGTTTTTGCTCATGCCGACATCGTGGCCATCCGATTTGCATTTTAAAAAGCTCAAAAGTCAACAAAACCAAGTGGCATTCATCCAAAATGCATACAGACCGATGTCGGCATGAGCAAACACACTCATGTTCAGCATGACCTGATCTGCTTCCCTAAACAACGGCGGATGGACAATGCCGAAAGAACCAGAAAAAAAAAAATAGGGCGCATGGACTGGACAATGCTTCCTGTCCTATCTACATAAAGTACAAGGCATGATGCACTGTCCTGTCCATGTTCATCCACGAATCAAACTGACCCACATATTTGTGCGCTTAACTTGAGGGGAGGGTGTTGTGTGTTCTCCCTCGAAGACACAATGTAGCAAACAGTGCGTGTTTAGGGATCCGAATGAGCACCATGTATATAAGCACGTGGGGCTTGTTGAGCTTGCGATGCTAATATGAATGGTTCATATATTTCAAACCTTGATTTATGATTCACCTCCACAATGCCTGAGGCTTTGTCGACTCTTGTTGCTACGGGATCAAACCAATGACACTTGAATAAAGTTACCATGTTATTTATGCCTAAGTCCACTTTATTATTTCTTCAATAATAGCATAGTAGTCAAGTTCATTTTTATCGTAACTGCTACCCTTGACACACACGCCACTATTCATCGTTGACTTGTTTACGCCATAGTCTTTTGTATGGAATTGATAACCATTTACGATGTACCTGTTGTAACATTGCACAACTTTAGTCGGACCATTTTGTAAATCACATATCCTTCGTCATTAGCATCACTGTGGCAGACATATAAGCATGAACAATGACTATAAACATGATCAATTAAGTAATATATTGTTGTTTACATGAAAAGAATACATGTCATCATCCTTACCAACTCTTTCAACCATGCCCCAAACTTATTTTCATGTTCTTTCTGTACTTCTGAATCAGTGAGATATGAAAGTTCATTTCGCAACTTCAGATTAAATTGTTTATACTTAACAAATAATTATATTACCGAACCATCTACGTACGTAGAGAACTTAGTGTAACATCTTATGTATACTTACTCGATGTAGGGGTCAATCTCTGAGCAATTAAAAATGATATAGATTTGTGTTGCATCTTGCTCTCGATCTTCCAAGAGTCTTGACTGACAACTGCCAAAGGCATGCCCAAGTGGTTTAAATATTGATAGTTTGTCAGCCACAATAACTTGTTCTTCATCATCATTACAAGGTGGGCAAGTGTAACATGTTGAAATGTGAGGTTCAAAGTATATAGATGAGAAATTTGAAATCTCTTCTAAAGTGCATGGCTCACAAATTGAACCATCCACTCTTGCTTTATTCCGAACCTTTTTTTTTGATGTCAAACATGCATCTATCAACAATATACATCTCGTAATACAATAAGGTCTCAATAGCATTGGAGAGAAAAATATAAATAAAAATATATCTTTCAAATGGGTACATCCACCGATATTGCACAGGACCACCAACCCTAAGTTCATATGGCAAGTGTATAATCACATGTTCCATAACGTTGAAAAATGCTGGCAGAAATATCTTCTCTAGCTGACAAATAATAGTGATGACAGAATCCTCGAGATTCTTTACCTCAATTACTACAACTTCTGATGCGCACAATGTTCTAAAAAATCGACTCAACTCGAATAATACCCCCCATATAAGTTTGTCTAACAAATCATGAAATGCTAGAGGAATCAACCGTTGCATGATGACATGACAATCATGGCTCTTCAACCCATATAATTGTCCCTCATCTATCTTCACAACCCAAGCAATGTTAGAGACATATTTATCTGGAAATCTCAACTGTCTCAACCACTGACATACCTGCTTTACTTGATCTGGTCCAAGCACGTACATTGCCTTTGGTTTCAGTACTTTGCCATTATACTCTTGGAGTTCCAATTCTGATCTTTTACATATTATTTTTAAATCCATACCGGCCTTCGGATTATCTTTTATTTTTCCTTTGACATTTATTGTCGTATTGAAGACATTATCAAACATATTTTTCTCCACATGCATTACATCCAAATTACATCGTATCATTAAAGTTGGCCAATATGGTAATTCTCAAAATATAAATTTCTTTGTCCAATTGTGATCCTTTCCAAATCCAAGGAAGGGCGTCACACTACGGGCATTTGTCAATCCATATGGAAAGTATTACAATCATCTTAAAATCTCTATGCCAGACAACCATGTAGGTGAACCTTCTATTTTAGTTGTGCCTTCTCGAAATACATTCCTTTGTCGTTAGAACAGATAGTTAGTCGGTAGAAATCGACGATGACAATCAAACCAATACGACTTCCTTCTATGTGTCAGTCTAAAAGATTGTATATCCTCTATGCAGTTCAGACATGCCAACCTTCCATGTGTGCTCCAACCAAATAACATATCATATGTAGGGAAGTCACTAATTATCCATAGAACAACAACTTTCATATTGAAGTTTTATTTTTTGTGGGCATCATACATGAGAACACTGTCATCCCACAATATTTTCAGTTCATCAATCAATGACATCAAATATACATCAAGATTTTGGTCCAAAGATGTCAGACCAGAGATAAATAGAGACAAGAAAATATTTTGATGCTTCATACACAAGCTTGGAGGAAGGTTGTTTGAGGTGACAAATACCGGCCAATATGAGTATGGGGTTGATCTACCCTCAAATAGATTAAATCCATGTCTACATAAACCGAGTCTAACATTTCTCACTTTTATTGTGAATGTCTGATGAGTACGATCAAAGTGCTTCCAAGCTTCTGCGTCCACAAGATGCGTGATCTTGTCTTCATCATGTCAAATTTTATTTGCATACCATCTCATGTGTTTAGCTATCCTTGAAGACATATACAGTCATTGCAATCTAGAGGTGAGAAGAAAGTAACGGAGTGACTTATATGACACTTCTTTTGACCTCGTGCTAGCATTGCTCATTGTCTTTGCATTGAACCGATGATGCCCACATGACGGACATGATCTGCTATTTTCTTGATCTTTGAAATACAACATGCAGTGATTTGGACAAACATCTATCTTTTGATACCCCATACCTAGAGCATTGACCATAACCTTCGCACGATAGAAAATTTGTGGTAATTTCGCATCTTTGGGCAACATACTCTTCACAATAGAATACAAACAGTCAAAACATGATTGACTCAAATTATACGCTGACTTTAAATTCAGTAGTTGAAGAACTATAGACAAATAGTGTCTCTCACAATAATTCCACAGTGGCTCATCAGCATCTCTAAGTAAGTCATAAAATCTACTAGCTGCATCATTTGTTTCTTCTTCCTCTACCCCAGTTGATACATCACTAGGACTTATAGCAAAACCTAGTTTTGGTCCTACGACATCAAATATCAAATCCACATATGGATTATCGTGCACCACATCTACCCGTGTATCAAAATTATTCCAAAATTCTTCATCATGAAGCATCTAATTCTGATAAGCACTAACAAAACCCTTCCTGTATAGGTGATGTCTAACGCCATGAGGTTCTACAAATTGATTATTCTTACACATCGTGCAAGGGCACCTGATCCGATTGGTGGGATCTACTGTACTGACATTGGTTGTTGTAAATTCAATAAAATTGTCAACACCATCCATATATTCAAGCGATACCTTATTATCAACTATCCTATGGTACATCCATTCACGATTTGCAGTCATTTTGCCGTATGATGTTACATATATTATCTTAATCAGTTAAAAGTGAATCATAATGATGTTATGATGAAGAAAATATTTAATTTATCATGCATTGATGGTGGATATAATAATATGATGTCATTCACCTCCAAGAAAACTACTGTCAAGCAAAAGTAGTTTTTCACACATTTAGATGAAATTACAAAGTAGGTTCCATTTTTCCAAGTTAATGGGAATGAAATGACTGATTTCTCCTTGTTAGTTTGTTATAATTTGCATATTGTAGCTCATAAAGTCTTCATTTTGCTTGTTGCTTATGTTGAGTTGGTTAACACTTTGTTGTGGTTTACAAATCTGTTAGAAATTCTTGTTTGGTGATTGTTGGTGAGCAATTTTTTTGTTTTAGTTAATGCGTAAATTTTTTTCTCCTCTCTACCGCAAACATGCTTAACATAAAATGCAATTCTATGAACTATTATACATGCATTGATAATTCAATATTTTTGTGTGTAACACCATCACATCATATTTACACACATCACACGGATATTTAGAAAGATGAAATCACATTCACAAACAAAATAATTTTATTTTAAGCATATTTTTATGATACAATTTTACATGTAATGCATAATTAAATCAAAAATAACTTTATGCAAGCATGAATAGTCATGTCAAACATTGTAATATATTCAATCATTCATATCACAATAATTTTAAACATGTACCTGCAACAAACACACTTCAATATCCCGCTAACTATAACCATGACTAGCATGAAGTTCAAACTACAAAAATAAGATCACTTTTATTCCCATACATTCAAATCATGCTCAGCATGATCTCCAAACTCCAACAAAACAGTCCTAGATATCCACACCTAAGTGAGTGTGTGAGCAGGAAAGTGTTGCATCCAAGAAAGTAAATAACATGTGATGCACTTACATCACTTACTCACCACGAGTATTTGCCTGATTTGCATACTTTTGCATTTGCATTTTTCTTGTTTCTTTTCGCATGGCATTTTAAGCCGCATGCGATGCTTAGCATTAAGCATCGCATATTTTGCTCTGCTACGCACCTGCAATGCACATTTGTATATGCAATACAATACAATTTCTAACATTTAGATTCCTATCATACAACATGAATAACATTCTAAAATATGTAGCCAAATCCAAGGGCTGGGGTGGATTCGACAATCAGGCTGAGCTTGGCCTGAGCCTCACCCTGCCAAACGAGAAGAGGGGGGGGGGGGGGAGAAAAGGGAGGCCAAAGGGCCAATGCCCTCCGGTCGGTGCCAAAAGAGAGGGAAAACAGGGAGGGGGACGAACCCCTCTCCTGTCAAACAAGAAGAGGGAGAAAGTGAGGGGGGTGGGCTTGCCTGAGCCCAACCCAAAGCAAGCGAGGGGGCTTAGAGTTGGAGTGGTCTCGGCAACCTGGCTGAGCCCAACCTGACCCTGCCAAATGGAGGGGCGGGGGGGGGGGGGGAGGAGGAGGAGGAAGGGAGGATGGAGGGCCAATGTCGTTCGGTCGGTGCCAAAAGAGAGGGAAAACAAGGTGGGGGCCAAGCCCCTCCCCTATCAAACGAGAAGAGAAAGAAAGTGAGGGGGGTGGGCTTGCCTAAGCCTGACCCAGAGCAAGCGAGGGGGCCCAGAGATGGGGTGGGCTTGGCAACCTGGCCGAGCCTGACCCTGCCAGAGAGAAAAGGGAAGCCGAAGGTCCAATGCCCTCCGATCGGTGCCAAAGGAGAGGAAAAACAAGGAGGGGGCCGAGCCCCTCCCCTATCAAACAAGAAGAGGGAGAAAGCGAGGGGGGTGAGCTTGCCTGAGCCTGACCCAAAGCAAGCGAGGGGCCCCGCATCGGTGCCCTCCCTTCTACCACAAATGATCAGATAAGGAGAAGAGAGACGAGAAGAAAGAAGAAGAAAGGAGATGAAGAAGAAGACAACGGAGATGGGGGAAGAGATCACCTGAGAGGGTCGGATGTGGAGTGGGGGTCGCCAGCGTTGGGTGGCCAAAATACAACGAGCGAGAGAGAGGGCTCACCCGAGGGAAAGGGGCGACAGAGGGGGAACGAGCGAGGGAGGAGAACGGGAGGTGGTCGACGAGGTCTTCGAAGGGAGTTGTCGGATGGTGGGTCGTCGGAGAGCGGGGGCGGAGAAGGTGAGCAATGGGGGGGCGATTAGTGGAAGAGGGGGAGAGACTGAGAGAGCAGGGGGAGGAGAGAATTTCTTGCCCTAATGGGCTGTTTAATATAAAAAATTAGCGACGAAAACATTCCATCTTAAATGTCGACGGAAATTAGCGACAAAGTAGCAATGAAAAAATTTTGTTGCTCATCCGTTGCGAAGTTGGAATGAAGTTTGAGACAGAATGTTTCTGTCACTAATCCGTCGCTAATTAGTGACAAATGTTGAGACAAAAATTTTTCGTCGCTAATTCTGCAACTAATTCCAATTTTAGGGATGACTAGTTTTCTCTAGATAATCCATCATAAATTTGTGATGGATTATTTCTATCACAAATTTCCGTTGCTAATTAATGTTTTTCTTGTTGTGAAAGCCCTTGTTTCTTAGACCCAAGAAATCTAGTTATGAGAATCTATTTTAATTGTAGATCAGAAGAAAATAATTTAAAAAATCTATATAAATATTGATGAAACACCACAATGCATACTACATAAGAGATAATGAGACATAGTAGCAAGAACTAAAGCATTCAAAATGGATAGACAATTCTCCATCAAAAAATATATAACTAATTACATGTGCTTGGATTCAGATATCCATCGGATTCCGTTGTAAAATCCTAAATCAAATTTGAATCCAATTTACTTTATCGAACCCAACTAATCAAAGTCCAATTCAGGTCTGATACGGTCACATCTCTAAAAAAAATCCCATGGATATGTATTTTGATAAACCTGAAAGGAAAGGTTCGCCTATAGTGACCCAAAATCATCAAGGTTTTCAACTTGTTTAATCCATATAAAACCAGAATCTCTTTAACACTTTGAATACATACAAAAGTATTGATTACAACATAAAACAGTAAAACCTCATAAAAAAATCATAGGCATGAATAAAGATATTCCATGGCAGATAAATCTTCACACATCCAGAAGGAAGCCAATATCTAGAGAAGCCTAATTTTTCACTTGTCAAAAAAAGAAGATTTGCATTTCTATACACTTCAATGCATATAATCAAATCTAAGATGAAATATATCACATCCTTGTATAAATGTATTGCCTCCTTATAGAATTGTTGTTTTGAATATCTAGATAATTTCCTCAACTTGGCAACTGCATATGCATTTTTAAGCTGCCACAAAGAGATGTAAACCCAATAAGCCACAAAATTTAATGATTGCATTTTAAAACACCAAAATCAACAAAGGAGAAAGGTCAGACAGATCTTGCTCAATCAATAATTAAATGCAGTAAAACTAATTTGATTACTACGTAATAAAAAAAATTCATTTAAACACCCATACTTCATTTTTGGAAAAAAAATGCAACCTAGGTATTTGTTTTAAATTTTAAACATTTGTTCCACACCACATAAGAGGAAAGAAGAACAAAGGTAAATATGCAGGAAAAGGAAAATCTAAGAAAAAACAAATTAGCTAGCTTAATCAATGTAGTAACCATAATGACAAAAGTTTACAATGGCAATTTATCGCCTATATTTTTTCGTGAGTTTTTGAAAAATTCAGAATAAAAGGCAAGATCGTACCCTTACATTTCTTTTCTTTATACATCAAAAAGAGAAAAACACAAAGATCCCACTCCCAATGTTGATTTACAAAAAGCCATGACACAAAAAGCACTAACAATAACAACAGTTCACAATAAACCTTAACCAGAAAAAAAAAGATTTGGAAAGGAATGAAAAAACCCTAAAAATGTTGAGAAAAAGTTTTAATTTTAGGATAACTCAGATAAATCAGGAGAATATTGAGAAGGATCCTCGCTCAAAAGCGATGAGAGATAAGGCTGCGACAATATGACAGAAAGAGGGATTATAATTTCTAGGGAGAAAAAATAAGTTGTGAAAGCAAAGAAAACCCTAACATTCGTAGAAAATCTCTCAATTTTCAGATGATTCAGACATAACCAGAGATGATTGAGAATGATCCTCACTGGGAGTGATCAGAGTAGCGATGGCGAAGATTTCAGTTTCTCGGCAGAGGAATCTCTGGACTTGACGACGTCGAGCATGAGCTTGCTAATTTCCTTAGAGTAGGCTTGGTGGGTCTTGATCCCAGTGTTGTCGTCGGTGCTGGAAGCAGGAGACGAGGATTCAAAGGCGGCGAGGAAGGCCTGGTTCTCAATGATCTGAACAACAAAAGCAGCCTCATCGGCATCCATGATGTCATAGCGTTTGGAGAGGACAGAGGGAGAGGAGAGCGTGTCCACGAGCTACTGGATCACCGTGTCCCGCATCCCTTGGTTCACAGACAAAGACAGAAAGATAAAAAAAGGTACATCAGGCCCTTTTTATAAACGTCACTCTATAACGATGACATAACTACCTTATAATGGCGAGATCCACATCTCGCCATTATTAATATATAATAGCGAGATCTTCTGGCCGTTAAATATAATCGTTAAAGTGTTTTAATGACAATATTTAATTGTCATAAAATCTCAGTATTATACATCTTTGACATTAAGATGTGTGTAGAGGCAAATCATTACAGGGATATCTAGCTCGTTGTTATTGATGAAGCTAATAATGGTGAAATTTATGATCGTAGTAGAGTAATAACGATGACATATTTATGTCCCTGCCGTCACCTATCAATTAGCGAGAACAAAAATCTAGCAGTTATTGCCTTATCAATAGGAATGAGATTTTTTTTCTTAATGAGAGATTGTTCTTCTTTGTGCACGTAACTTCTTTTGATTTATGTTTTTTCAAATTATTCTCTGTTTTATTTGGGCTTTGTCATTCATAGTTGCCAAAATGTTATGGTATAGTATGTCCTTACTAAATGTAATGAGGTGTGGTGCGGGTTTCCATGAGTGACTGGGTACGAGGAGTGTCATATCGTTTGATGGTGGGGTCATAATGATTTATGCTGGGGGGTCGGTAGGGTGCAGCTTAGACTAGTGAAAGGTGTCTCGTTTTTTAGTCTATTGGGGGTTCTTCATTCTTTCTATTGCCTGTGTTACTCCTATTTTGCAGATATACTCATAGCTGCAATTGGGTGACATTCATTGATACAATTTCAGTAACTCGTGGTGGTGCATGTGTATTGAGGCCTTCTTGCACCGGCTTCCCTTAGGATTCTTCTGTTCAGGCTTTTTTTATACATGTTGGATGGTAGTATGCCACCGGTCATGGGTTTTTTTTTTTGGCTGTTGTTGCTCTTGATCGGTTGATGCCCCTGTTGCTTTTAAGTATTCTAAGTCTGCAAACATTTCACTTTCAATGAGGAGGTGGGAGGGCGAGACAACGAGTTGTCTGGTGCATAGTTACCAGGAAGCCAAATGGATACGGGAAAGTGTTAAAAAGTAGTGTGAAGCGGGAAGCGAGACATGTTTTGGAAGCAATTATGGAAGCAAAAAGAAAAATGTGAAGGAAACGAGGGGAAGCAAGGAGAAAGTATTGGGGGAAGCGATGGAAAATGAAAAAAATAAATATTAACTTGAAAAACACAAAAAAAAGAGAGAAGTGAGTGAAACAAAAGGAAAGTGAATTGAAACGCGTGTTTCCAATAAATAGAAAGCAAGTTTTTCTCATGCTTCTTGCTTCGGAAGGGCTTTCCCCCATTATAAGGGCGCTTCCAGTAACTATGGTGTGGTGAGCCATCAAGAGAGAGAGAAAGAGGGAGAGAGAATTGTTAGGTTAGCCGTTGACAAGGAGGGAGGGGTTGGTTGTTGGGGAAAGAGGAGAATCTAGATGACAGGTATTTTGGTGATTAGTTAACCATAGTCAGTGTTTGACTATGGTTAAACTAACAGGTCTTCATGGAAGGACCAATTTGCAGTAACGGCGATAAAGGTAGAGACTAATTTGCAAAACTACAAAAGTCGGGACTATTTTACAAATGCGCTATAAGGCAAAAACTAATTTGCAAAAAAAACTTTTTTTAAATATTTATCAAGAGAAAACCCTGCCCTAGGTGAAGGAGCATGGGAGAAATTAATGTTCTGCTGTATGAACCCTTTTTAAGACTTTTTATTTTTATTTTTTGAAAGGCAGATGGGGTTAGGCAGACCCTACCAGTTATACAATTATACCATTGGGTTTTGAACCTGCAACGTCCCAACACAAGGTGATGTGCACTAGCTGCTCCTACCATACAAGTGGATCCCCGTCGGTCCTTTTCAAGTAGTTGAAACCCCTTGGTTGCTCCTTTGCCCACCTGCCTGCTGCTTTGACCTTAAGGCAAGAGACACACCTAGGTATCAAACTCATAACATCTTTCAACTTTAATGTCTTAAGTTGTCTCACCTATCTAGTGTGCATAGCCGTTGTAGGCCACAAAGGTGTTTATCACTTAAATAAAATGCTTTTAACATAATCATTCATGTCAAGCATGAAATGACTATTTCATGTTCAGTCCAGCTAGACTAGTGATTAACATGATCAAAATCGCCAATGCATTTGATGATTGGCAAGCATTTGGATTTCATATATCCATTTAGGCTCTGTTCAGGAGCTATAGTTGGGAGTGGTGACAGGGGATTCACCAAATCCTAAGCATCTCCATTGATTTGGAGTCACCTTTTTAAGAGGGGAGACAGAGTTGAGAGCTGTGTTGGGAGGGAAGATGGTGTTATAAATGAGTGGATTTCAAATATGTTCTTGTGAAGATGTTGCCAAATCCACTGTTTTAGTGTCACCGCTCCCAAACATAGTCTTATTCAAAAGAGTATGCTTTCATAGAAACATTAAGGGCACATTGGAAACTGAGAAAGATTCTCATAGAAAGAGAAAATATTGCCTATGAGAAGTTTTGATATGATGATTTTTCTAAAAAATGATTTTTTTTAACTTGGCTGTGTGCATGAGAAAAACTCTCCCGCGGTGGTGGATCCCTCAAGGAATCTCCTCCCTTACAGCCGATGTGCCGAGAGGTTACCTATCGATGTACGCTTGTCACGGGTAGAGTAGTTTGGGTAAGAGCACAAGGGCAACCTGACACTCCCCTACGAGGTGGAGGAGTTCGATTATTTGGTGGTGCTCATCGCTAGGAGGGAAAGGGAGCAGAGCTCAACCATGAAGAAGGTCAGATTCGGGGGCCACCACGATGGCCTCAGTAGGTGCACCTCCTTCGTTCGCCTCCTCATCGTCGTCCCTTCTTCCCAACGATGCAAGACCTCTCCTTGTTGTCCATGTCAGCAGTTCGGCAGAGGAGAGTGCCGGGATGATGAAGAGGGAGCAGAGGACTAGGGGACACGTAGTGTGACCCAGTAAGCATAGAGGGACCGAGCGATCGAGAAAAGGAGGAGGGTAGAGACTAAGGAATCGTCGACAGTGATGAAGGTGCAGAGGATGAGGAGGAGCTCGTCGAAGGTAGTGGTAAGATGGATGGTGGTGGTGATGGTGAGATAGGTGGTGGTGAGTGAACCTCACAATTTTCTCTTGGTAAAAAATATTCTTCCACTTCTTCTTGTAGATGAATGTTTCCTATCAAAAAGTTTATTTTAAAAAAAAACTCTCTTAGAGAAAGTCTCTCTTTTGGAACGGTCAGGAAATTCATGCGGATTTTTATCTCATATCACCTTTTTTACATCTTTCTCACTTTCAAACATGCCTTAAGGGCACATTTGAAAACAAGAAAAATTCTCATAAGAATCCATGCAAAGTTTTGATATGATAATTTTTTTAAATGAATTTCACTTGTTTGTGTAGCATGAGAAAAAGAAAATAAAAAATCTTTAAAAAAATGAGAGAGAGGATGAGGGGGTTGATGGCGAAAGGTGGGTGATGGTGGTGGTGAAAAATCATCATGGGTGGTAGTGGTGGTGAAGCTTCTTCAACACTATTTTGTAGAAGGTGGGTGGTAGTGGTGGTGGTGAGATAGATGGGGGTGATGGATGGTGAAAAATCATCGTGGGGATGACATTTTCTAAGGAGGTAAGATGAATAGTGGTGAGATAGATGATGGTGATAGAAAATCATTCTGGGGGCGGTCATGGTGGTTTTTTTAGAGGTGGGTGATAGGGGGTGGTTGTGAGATGGATGGTGGTGATAGATCGATGGTGAAAAATCATCAGAGGGCCATTTTTAAGGTGGTGGGTGGTGGTGGTAGTGGTGAGATGGATGGTGGTGGTGGTGAGTTGGATGGTGGTGGGTGGTGATGGTGGTGAGACGGAAAGAGAGAGTCCACAATTTTTTTTTTTGAAAACATACTTGTACTCTTTGGTGGAATGTTTTATATAAAAAAATATACTTTTTAAAAAAACTCTTAGAGAATTTTTTTTTGAAAGGGTCAGAAAAATGGTACAAAATTTTCATTTTGTATCACTTTTCCTACCTCTTTCCAACTTCAAAATGTGCTCTAACTGCACTAGAAAGTTGAAAAACTATAAATCTGTGTAAACTATGACAAATTCTGCATTGTCATTTAACAGCCATACAAGCAGTTTGCCAGAGTATCATTTGGGTGATTTAATCATCAAGCCCAACAAAGTTTTTTTACACAGTACCATGTATATAGGGGTCTCAACCGGTCGGGTTTACTCTGACCCAACTTGCGACAAACCCTATAGGGTCCGGGTATGGTGATAAATAATAAGACCCAATTAAGACTCAGGTTCGGACTCGAAGGTCCAATTAATACATGGACCCAAGTATAGTTTGTGAAATTTTATACCAAACCTAGACTCCATTCGAGTTTTGATTAAGACCCACAAATTTTCAATGTAAAAATAATAAAAAATATAGTTTATCGAGTACCGTTTGAGTTTGATTCACGTAGTTTTTATCAGGTTTGGGTATGATTTTTCTTATAGTAGACTTGATTAGACCTGAGTGATGCTATACCCGAAAATTGGGTCTAAGCCTGTTTTCAGTTGGGTCCGAACCAAACCCAACACGTTGACACCCCTACATGTAGGGATGCACAAAAAACCGAGCCGACTCGATTAAGCTCTACCCGAAACTCATCAGTGCTTTAAATGAGCCAAACTTGAATATGGTTCTAAGGTTCGGATGAGCAAAAGAGCCGAGCTTGATCAGCCTACAGAGCTCAATAAAGCTCTATAGGTAAGATAAGGCTTGGATACAAGTATATATATAATATATTTACAATTTTATTCAAATAATGGGTAGGTTGTTGGGTTTTTATCAAAAGGTTCGATGTTTACTTTTTCTGTTGTTAATATAGAGTATTTTTAGGATGTAACTATTATTTCCAGTGTCAATGACTACAATATATGCTTTGGCTTATTGGTGGATCACTTGGGAAATTTGAGAGAGGTCAGGGTTTGGAACCCACCTTTAATAATATTTTTAAAAAATACTTTTTTTTAGAATGCCTTGAACCTTGGTTAGGCTCAAGCTCAGAACCGAGCCCAGTTCGGACAAAGCCATTCAAGCTCGGTTCCGAACCAGCTCAGGCTCGGATAGTGTGCTTCCCGAATCCCTACCAACCTACATGTATATATACAACTTTTTGTGGTACTTTTAGGAAAATTTTGAAAACCCACGGTATACCCTTTTGGAGGCGAGGCAGCAGTGAAAGGTCAAAAAGGAAAAATTAGTTCCCACGGAATTTCGGAGTAGAAACTCAACTTTTTAAAAAATGACATTTAACTCACTATTCTTAAAAATTCTCATATAGATACTTATTTTTTCAACAAATTTCTCGTGTGACCCCCTTTATTTACTGTTTCTATCACTTCACTTTTATTGACTTTTTAAAATAACACTTTGACCATTTTTTTATTTAAATGATTGAATGCCACTAGTGTAGTTGTTAGGGATGGCAGTTGACCGGGGCGGGCGACAAGTTCTCCACCCCCACCCCATTTCAAAATTTGAACCTTCATCCCCGCCTTCATCCTCGCACAGGGATGAATTTTAACCTTCATCCCCGCCTTCATCCTCGCACAGGGATGAATTTTAACCTTCATCCCTGTTTCATGTCCTTCATCCCTAGTCCAAACGGGAGCGAGGCGAGGTGGGACCCCATTTTCCCTTAGTCTATAGTCATCCTTTAAAGGATTGGGAACGGGGTGGGGTGGGACTAGGCGGGGATTGGGACAGGGAGCAGGGCAGGGAAAAGCGTAAGTCCATTCCGGCCTCCATCCCCGTACGGGGATAGATTTTAACCTTCATCCCCACCTCCACCCTGTTTCATGCCCTTCATCCCCGGTCCAAACGGGGCAAGGCGAGACGGAGCCCCGTTGTTCCCCGATCCACTGCCATCCCTAGTAGTTGTAGTACAGCTAAGGCTAAATAAATAACTTTAGCAAGAAAGTGTTTTTTTATAAGAAAAAAATTGAAAATAAATTTTTTATTTCGAGAAGAAACTTTAGCTAGAAAGTGCACGCATAAGGTCATTTGAGTAATTCCTTAGAAAAATAGGTGCCTAACCTAAATTTTTTAAGACCTAAGCAGTTAAACGTAACTTTGCCATAACTTAGTTGCTTATATGTAAAATTCCTTATGAGAAATTATGCATTTCTAGGATCTTCATGGCCTTGCCAATCATCTCTATTCCAACTCTACATTATCATATCTGTAGCATAGGATGACAAAATAACCATTGTTATCATAATATCAACATTTGAATAACGCTAATAATAGCTTCATTATATCATTTACAAGGGGAGTAAATATTTGCTGTAATCGACTGTATTTTGATTGTTGTGTGTGAATTTAATGGCTTCTTTCAGTGAAAAATGTGTTTATGAATCATGTAATTGTATTATATAATTAGGTTTTTTAAGGGCTTTAAAAATCAATGGCTCACAATGCACCAAAATTGTACTAATATAAGAAAAGATGCCTTATGTTGAAATAACACAATCCAAGATGCGATCACTCACTCACAAGCAAACCAAGCTAAATTGATATAGAAGGTCAGATGAAGTAGGCAAAACTTGCACCTATGATTTCTAACTAGACAGTAGGGTACAATAGATTGTACAACATATATACCTTTTACAAAGTTACTTTGAATCTACTGGTCAGAGTTGCTGCCTAGCTAACTCCCCAGTTAGTAGATAGCTTGCAAGGCCGTAGTTATTCTACTTCTAGCATATGGCAACGTTTGAGTCCCTTTTGTGGGTAGAGATGGCAATGGACCCGGGAGGGTGGGTGTGTGAGATAAGCTCTCTACCCCTGCCTCGTCTCAAAATTTTGCTTTCCATCCTCGATCCATTTTTGTGGCGGGTTTTGATTTTCACCTCCATCTCCCGTCCATTCTCCGTTTCATGTCTTCCGTCCTCATCCCAATTGGTGTGGGTTCGGATGGATCCTCGTTTCCTCTGGTACATAATTTAAATGGTCCTTCTATAGAGACGTTAGAGGAAGGAGAGTAGAAAAAAAGAGACCGTTTTTAGGGTTAGGAAGGAGGAACTTATGGTTATATATATATATATAATAATAATAAGGGTATATTAATAATTTCATTAACGGGGATAAGGGACGGGCTTGTTATTCAGGTTTAATGCCCATAAAATATGCAGAATTACCCCCACTCTTATTCCAAATTTAAGTTGGTGGCATAACTTGGTTTCACCTATCAAACTGATGGAATCACAGGAATCACATGCTAACAGAATACCATTTTTGCAAAAAGCAGGAAAAAGTGGAGCACTCCCATTATTCAAAGCAAAGTAGTTGGCATATGCATTCAACTTGAACACATGTTAAGTGAACCCTAAAGCTGGAAGTACGGCCCCTAGTGGGATTTGAACTAGAGACATCACTTAGGACAGCGTGACTCTGCTGATCCAGCTATCATATTCCACCATCTGGAGCTTTTGCCATTACTGGTATAACCAACATTTCAAGCATTTAAAACTTGATGCAATGTATATTTAATTTTTCTCAAAATTACAAAATATCTTATTGTGCATTATTTAGAATGAAAAAATACAACTCAACTAGACAACAAACATAATCACTTTAAAAGGTCAAGTATCCCCAAAAAGTACCTTTTCTCAATGGAGAAAGAGAGAGAGAGAGAGAGAGAGAGAGAGAGAGAGAGGAATTGTATGTTACCGATTATGATTTCTTACAAATTTTTTTATTCTAAAGTTGACAGAATTATGGTTGAGTAGATGCCAAAAGCTTTAGGAACACGGTTTCACCTATGAACCACCTATAGGAAAAGCTGTCTCATTTTTAGGAGAAAAGTCCAAAAATAACTTGCCTAGGTTGTCAAAACATGACCTAGGAATCCTAGAGAGACCCTAGAGGGTCACTTACCTATACTAGGACTAGGGGTGGCAAAACCTGACACGACCCGCCAACCCGCCTCTTAGGCCGGGGTTGGGCAAAAACGAACCCGTTTAATAAACGGGTCGACCTGCCTAACCCGTATATTAAACGGGTCAGGTTCGTGTTAGGGGTATGCCAACCCGCCAACCCGGCTGACCTATTTAATAAACGGGTTAGGCGGGTGGGTCAACCCGCCAACCTGACCCACCAACCCGTCCACCAACCCGACCCGCCCGCCAACCTGACCCGCTAACCTGCCAACCCGTTTACCCAACCCAACCAGTTTATTAAGCGGGTTGGCGGGTCGTGTCGGGTTACCCGTTTAATAAACGGGTCAGGTTCATGTTTGCAACAGCCAACCCGTTTAATAAACGGGTCAGGTTCGGGTTGAGGTATGCTGACCCGCCAACCGGTTGCCACCCCTAACGAGGACCCCTTTGGCATTGGTGAAAATGATGGATGTGTTTGCTTTTGTCACAGGTGGGAAAACTGTGTTGTTGATCACAAGGTTCACAAAACACAAAATTCAAGGCAACAACAATCACAGCTGGCCCTCACAATCGCAAGTTGTACTTTACTTATGTTTGTTGTCATTTACCATCACTAGATCTTGAGAAAATCTAAGAATCTCAAGGTATTGTAAGCATGCCCCTATGAGTGTCTTAAACAGGGAACAGGGATGATAGTGGACTGGGAACGGGGCCTGCCCTACCTCATCCCATTTGAATTGAGGATGGACAAGAAATGGGAAATGGACCGGGGATCAAAGTTAAAATAAAATTAAAATTCTTTGATCTCTCTCTCTCTCTATATATATATATATAATCCTAACATAAAACCCTTTCTCTCTTATCTGGATCTGTGCAAGCCACATTTCTCTCTTCTTCTTCCTCTCCTTCTCATGGAGCTGGGGTGGAGGTCCAAAAGTTCCCCGCCACGGAGATGGAGGCAGGAATTAGGGATGGCAGTGGATCGAAGAGAAACGGGGTCTCACCTCACCTTGCCTCGTTTGGACCGGGAATGAAGGACATGAAACAAGAAATGGACCAAGAATGAAGATTAAAATCAAAACCGGGGAATGAAGGCAAAGATGAAGAACAAAATTTTGAGGAGGAGCAAGGAGTGAAGACCTTGTCCTTCGCACCCACCCAGGTCCATTGCCATCCCTAGTCTTAAACTACTTCATCTATGCTGGTCGAAGGATAGAAAATTAGGGAATTATAGTTAACATTTCACGTGATATAAGAGGTATGCCACATTTTATGAAATATTAGGACCAATAATAGCACCAAGAGTGTAATTATAAAGTAAATAATGGCACCACTTTCACCGGTCAGTCCCCATAAATCATGGGGCTCAGTGGACTACCTGTGGTTTACTTCGTAGGGATGCGTGGCCAGTTCCTTATCATATATGGGTAAAAAAAGTTAATAGTACCAAAAGTTCCGTGGTTCTTACCAACAAAGTGTAAATACAACCTTAAACATGACCTAAATTCATCCACAAAAGCTCAGGGTAAAAGGTCAAGCCATCATATCACTCCATATGATAGACATGTGAATAAGCTAGATCCACTCTGGACTCAGGCAGGTCCAAGTCTGGTCTGGTAACTACCTAGCTTAAGCCGGTTATATCAAGATCCAAACTGGGTCCTATGCGGTAAGATCATACCCCCATTGAGTGTGTAACCTTTTTTTTCTTTCATGAGATCAAGAAAGAGTTACTTTAAGCAGATCAAGAATGAGATAAAAACCAACTTCACCCAGTCCAGCATTATGTACGTCCTTATCAGGTCCAGTTCAGAAACAGGCAAACAGTTACCCCTATGGCAGATCATGTGCTGATCTTTGGGAAGGAGGGAAGCATGGTTTTATGGCACTTACCATCAGCATACATTTTCTTTACTTGCTCATGCTGCATCTAGTGTCATTTTTCTTACTAAGGCTATCCTGCATAAAGTCATGCACAAGTTATGCCATCTGACAAGGTGTTTTCATCCCTCATTTATGCAACAACCTGATGAGGCTTAAGCAAGTGTTGCACCCTAAGAAACTCCCAGCACTGTAATTGTTTAGTATTCGGATCTGTCACGCTGACTCTCTGCTGAACTTGGAAAAAATGCTGGTGGATAATCCATGATGTTGCCAGCTGCAATAGGTTCCATTAGCTGATTTTCTTATGAAACTTTTTGGAGTTACCCTGGCCCTGGGCTATCAAGTAACCCACAACTTCAGCAAATTTCAATTACCATAGAAAATGAGATCCCTTTGTTGTCACTTTCCATCCAAGTTGTTATCTGGAAAGCAGAAAGGGCCCGCCTTACAGTATAATTCAATCACCAAAGCCAGAAGAATTGACAACCTTTTTGGTAAACCACAAGGTAGCAGTATAAAGGAACAAGGCAGACCATAATAGTAAAAGAGGGGGAGAAAAAAGACCGCAAGAAACAAATATATTATTGAAAGAATACCCTCTCCAAGGGCAAGGAGCAAACCATGTCTCCTAATACCCGTGATATATCAGCAATTAAATGATTTAAAAAAAAAAGAAGAAGAGGGAAAAAGAAGAGAAAGCAAACGGGTCATTCAAAATTCATTCATGCCACATTCAACCACAACCACCAGCCAAATAAGCAAGAAAAACAATTATGCTACATAATGTAATTCTTATTCAACAAGGGTAGGTTCCCTCTTTACTCAAAGAACAAAAAGGATTGGAATGAGGGAGAAAATATTGAGCGAAGAAAAACAAAAGAAATTCTGCCTGAGCCATAATCTTCAGGCAAGGAATTCGAAAAAAAAAATTCAACACAAATGGCAATGGCTGTAGAGAGCCATTAAGGATTATGAACCATGTAATCTGAAGGATATGCCATATTACTACTAGTCTCGGATTTCAAACAACTCATTGGTTGCAACAATTGCTGGTTGCTGCTACCGCAGTTACTGCTGTTAATGGCCTCTATATTCTCTGATTGCATTTGGTTCCTGTTTCCTTCGATCGCGCTCATCGAGCACGAGCTAATGCCATTGCCATGTTGCATCTGTTGATGCTCCGATTCAAATCCCATCACCGGCGACTGCCCTTCCTTCAAACACTGCTGCTGTTGATACAGCTGCCTTAGCCTATGGACCTCCTTCTTCAAGGCTTCGCAATGGGCTGCAAGCATGGCAAAATTAGTGTGAAAAATCAACCTGTTCTAACAAATACAATCAACAACAATGGGAAACTACTCTCATACCATCCTTGAAAAGCTTATCCTGTGCAAGAGCAGCAATCCTCTGTTTCAGAGCGCTGTTATCCACACTGAGAACTAATCTCTGATGATCAAGGTATGAGACCTGAGGCGAAAGAGTAGACACTTCCGTCTGCAAAAAATCATTGGTTTATCAATTTAGCTTGTTTCTCAACAATGCAATATCCCAAGTTATAACCAATTTCTGTTGATAAGTGGATTTATCTTAATATTCATTACAAGATTGAACAAAAAATGAGCAATTACTAATTACAGGGGGAACAAAATTACCTGCAATGCATTCACACTCCTTTCAAGCTCAGCGATGTATTGTAGCTTCCGAACACGAGATCTCTGAGCGGATTGCCGATTAGCGAGAATACTACACAAGTAATAAAATTCATGGAAAAGAAACTATGTGAAGGGCGGATCTAAAACCAAAACTTGATGCAAAATGCCATAGATCCACCATGAAGCAATGCTTGGCAGCTGAAAAACATATCACCCACGTTAAGATTCGATCCAAGAACATACCGTTTCACCCTTTTGGGATCAATGTTGGGATCCACCACACCACTCCCACCTGCAGAATTGGCAACAGCAGGCTGTGACAGTTGCTGCTGTTCTTGTTGTTGTTGTTGCTGCTGCTGCAGTGGCTCAGATTTGCATGCACTCTGCACCTCTTGCTCGCTCTTAACCTGTCCCGGTGCGGGCGATTTCGCCTGCTTCTCGTCGGCGAGAGTCTCGCAGATGCTGTTCTGATCAGATGGTGTTGACGGATTCTCAGAGGTGGATATAGGAGTCCGCGACTCCAGCAAGCCTATTTCCATCATTGAAGCAGAGTCCTGTGCTTGCTGCTGCTGCTCCTTGTGGAATGGTTCTATATCTGCGAACATAGAGAGCAGTTGATCCTCGTCCAATTTGTCGAACTCCCTGCACGGGATCGACGCCGCGCTGCTGCTCCCGCAATCGAACCCATCTCTATCCGAAATCTCCGAATGGGGAAAGGCAGAAGCGCCCATCTGAGCATCGACGAAGGCCAGCGAGTCGCTCGCCGATCTCCGGTGCGTCCCGCCGCGCTTAGGCGGCGGGAGATCGATAAATTCGTCGAGCCACCGCGGTGTCTGGTCGTTGGGGACGAACCCCATTGAGGAAGAGGTCCTCTGGTGCTTTGTGGTCTGCTGTGAGCTTGGTGCCTGTGGAGGGAAGCCTAGCCAGCCAGAGAAACCATATTGGTGCTCGTTGGTGCTGGTCGGTGGATCCTGGCTTGTTGGGGGAGCTGCCCATGGAGATTTGGGTGGTAGCTGCAGCTGCCTAGCGCCTAATCCCCACGACCCATTTGATCCACCACCATTGCTTCTCTGAGCCATCCCCCTCCTCTTCTCATAACACCACCAATGGGCAATCAAAAATCGCCTAGATCGCTCTCCCCCAAGCAAAACCAATCTCAAATTTCAATACCAACATTGCATTTCCCCTTCTTCTTCACCTTTCATTGACACCCACAGCAATATTTCACACACACACACACAGACAGAGAGAGAGAGAGAGAGAGAGAGAGAGAGAGAGAGAGAGAGAGCACCAAGTTGGTGCTTTCTCTTCAGGAACTCATTGTGTCACGTAATCACTTTCACACACACTCTCTCTCTCTCTCTCTCCTCTGATTCAACTTTCCTATTTTTTTCCTTGTTTCCGTTTTTGTTTTTCTCCCAAGTTTCTCTTGACAACGGACTCGGGGAGAGGTTTTATTTCAGCCCCACAAATCCTTTTCCCTGGTAAACCACCATAGCCAAGCCTGTTTTGGTGCCGCAATGGGTGCTCTGTGACGGTTGACAGGTGTCGGTTGTTCATGTGGTGCCAAAATTATGTGCCCTGAATTAAAACTGCATCGAAAAATAGGAACTTGAACAGCTAGCCACAGCTGGACCGTCCCTCAAGCAACTCTCTCTCAAAATAAAAACCAGTATCAACAGGGAACCACGTGCCTCGGTCACCCTCCCCTTCCATCTTTGCTTCTCACATTACAAAATTGCCATTGCTTTCTTTCTTTAACAATATATATATATATATATAGTTGCATGCAAGTAATTATTTCTGTTATCTGCTCCCCATGGAAAGAAACCCTTATTTCTTTCCTAAGAACATAGGATAAGTATGTGTGTATCTTAAGGAAGTAAATCAAAGCATTTAAATGGATTTCAATGTGAAGGAAGCCAGGATATATATCTGCATGGTTGTTGGAGATTCAGTTGGGGGTACTTAAGGAAAGTTGGTGGTACTATGAAAATTGGTATATTGTTGAAGTACATGGATGGCCCCACCTGTGTTTCTGTTTTTGCAGCTCTCCTTTCTTGGATTTAAAAAAAAAAAAATTTGGGATTAGCAAAGCTTGAGGATGATGCAGCAAAAGGGGTTGCCCATGATTTCAATCTCATCTTTGATTGCTTTGGACACATTTTTACACTTCTTTATATTGTGTGTGGTGATTGCTTCTTTTGAGCATGGGCAGGTGGCCAATGAGTTGTAAAAACGTGAGTTTTCTATGGAGGAGGTCTAAAGAAGTTGTCATAAAAATAAAATATCATCCAACTCATGTGCTCCACCACTGTGCTAACATTGGCTGCCACATGCATGAATACTTCCACACGCCTATGTGAAGAGATTTGACTAAGTTTGTGTAGGGCACCACCCCCCTTTCATTTCTTCTACAGCCCACATGTGTCACACTGACAAACAGTTGCTTACAAGATTTGTACATGACCAATGTACACCAAGTGTTTGCTGTGCTAATCAATGTTGTCAGTATGGGTGGGTATCGGCCGATAAGTATTGTATCAGCAGAAAATGGATACGCTTCACCATTGAATAGGTTATTTTTAAATAAATATAAAAAATACTTAATATTATTTTAATAGATTTAACATGTGTCATGTTCTGATTGGCACATAATATTTTTTAATTACTTTTTGGCCAATTCAGAACGATTCACTTGAGTATAGGTATCGGCTGATTCACCTGAATCGTTGGCCAAACGATACAGGGCCTATACCGATACTGACAACATTGGTGTGGTGCTAAAGCGTGAATAAAAGGTTCATGACCTTTTGAATAATAAGTTAATTCTTATCCATTTCCAATTGCTTAGGCAATATTGTTGCGTAGGAAGTAGGTCTGGGAAATGAGACGAGCAGCTCGCTGTTCAACTCAGCTTAACTCATAATTTGTGTTCGGCTAGGCCTGGGTTAGCTTGTCTCTCATAGGCTCATTTTATATATTATATATAAATAAATTCTATATTTTATACATGTTATTTATGATATATACTATACATATTATATAGGTTCTATATATGTAAAAATACTTTAAAAACAATTTTTGAGAAAATCCAACATATTGTGATCGACTTGTAAAGCTCGGGCTTAGCGCAGCAAGTGAGCTGAGCCCGAGCAAGGGTGTGCCTTATCAAACCCAGCCTAAACAAGTCGAGCTCAGCTCGGGGCTGCCTAAATTATCAACGATGAAATATCAGTAACATGATAGGCAATCTTAGTATATGCTAAAACTATGGTCGAAGTTAAAGCAAATCTTTGAAGATCAACGATGGATTAGATAAGGAATCCTTCTAGAAGGGATTGTTCCATCAATTGTTTGAGTTCAAACCAGGTGGTGCAACAAAGAATGATTAAAATCCCATTTTGGATCCCCAGTCTATTGTTATCAACAACATCAAAGATAAACTATGCCAATTGTTCAATATAATGCTACTAGTAAGCACACTCATGAAGTGAGAAATGCTAGGACAGATGTTAAGGTCGTTGGTATTAAAGAGAGAGCTCCTTTTTTTTCTATACTAAACCAAAACTCTAACCTAGCTATCTTCGGCTGAGATCGGTATGGGTGTGAACCCAACCAGCCCTAGTGGAGGCCTCCACCCATAAAACCCCCAAGGTCCACTGTGCTCCCCGACAATACTATAATCTTTTTTTTAAATACATTCATGGTTAAAAACCTTATTTATGCATTATGTATGATGTGTTATCATTTTTTTAACATATTTATGGTTAAAAAACTTATTTATGCATTATGTATGATGTGCTATAATTTTTGAAACGCATTCATGGTTAAAAGTCTTATTTATGCATTATATATGATATGCTATCATTTTTTAAACACATTCACAGTTAAAAACCTTATTTATGCATTATATATGATATGTTATCATTTTTGAAACATATTCATGGTTAAAAACCTTATTTATACAATATGCATGGTTTGTTATCATTTTTAAAATATATTCAAGGTTAAAAACTTTATTTATGCATTATGTATGGTGTATTATCATTTTTTAAACACATTCATTGTTAAAAACTTTATTTATGCATTATGTAGGATGTGTTATAATTTTTGAAACACATTCATAGTTAAAAACCTTATTTTTGCATTATGTATGATATGTTATCATTTTTTAAACACATTCATAGTTTAAAACCTTATTTATACATTATGTATGATATGTTATCATTTTTTAAACACATTCATGATTAAAAACCTTATTTATGCAATATGCATGGTTTGTTATCATTTTTGAAACACATTCATGGTTAAAAACCTTATTTATGCAATATGCATAGTTTGTTATCATTTTTTAAACGCATTCATGGTTAAAAACCTTATTTATGCAATATGCATGATTTGTTATCATTTTTGAAATACATTCTTGGTTAAAAACCTTATTTATGCATTATGGATGGTGTGTTATCATTTTTTAAACGCATTCATGGTTTAAACCCTTATTTATGCATTATGTATGATGTGTTATAATTTTTGAAAAACATTCATGATTAAAAACCTTATTTATGCATTATGTATGATATGTTATCATTTTTTAAATACCTTATTGGAGATGAAGATTACTATGAGGTAAATTCGTACGAACTTTAGGCAAGGCCTCACTAGTAATCTTCATCTCCAATAAGAAGAAAATGTCGGCTTTACACTTGTTCATTTGACAAGCAATCTCTCAATGAGCCCAAGCTCGTCCCAACCTTCTAATATTTCAAGTTATGAGCTTTACTGCACAACAATTGGTGTTGGGACTGGTGACTAGCAACAATTGCCCCATGAACAACATCAAAATTTACACTCCAACCCATGACACCTGAGTTCATCATATCATCAACCTTCATCTCTTTAGAAGGCCTACCCTCCAAGAAGACACCCATTGGGACCAACACATAAGAGTAATCAAGTTCACCATGTTCAATAGGGTCTTGCAAAAGTGGGGATTGACTCCCCACCTTAGACACTACTTAAAGTGTTGGTGTCACTTTGCCTGTGTAAGTCTGCTGGTGAGACCTTTTCTTCCCCATCCTACCCTTTGGCCTTAGTGTCTTATCGAATCTCCTACCCAGTCCAATAATCATTATGGATCCCTCACCCACCAAAAACCATACTCAATGGCTCCTCATCCCCTAAAAGATGTGCATGCCCACTAGACTTTCCATGCATGAATTTAGACTTCTCAAAATCTTCATGGGTATCTTTCCTACTTGTGAACGTAAAACTTGAGGCAAGAACTTCACTAGAAGGAGAAACTACCAAAGTGGTTTCCTCCAAAATAAGCAACTTATCAAGAACGTCATCTCCATCAATTTTCATACCATGCTCACCGAAAACCGCATGGGCACCCATCGTTGATGATCACTCCGGCACCACTCTCCATAGCTTGAGGATGTTCGACCCCCTCCTTCAATGGTGGATCAGTTATAGGGGGCAGTGCTGCATTGAAAGATGCATTCTCTGGTTGTTCAACCTCTACTAAAGAATGTCAAACAAATTGCGAAATTTTGATCCCCCACTTGGGTTTTAGTCTTAGGCCTCCACACCTTCTTAGAGTGAACCTCCTTCTATCCATCTTTTGTAGCCCCCATAACACAACCGACTGTTTAGGATCTTGATGAGTGACATAAGAACCAGAGAGGTGAATTGTTGAACCACACTCCTTGCAGAAGTTAATAATCCCTTCATATTTGCTAGGTTGCATGAAATGACAACTATTTTTACTCAACACCTCAATCTTGTTGATAGTTGTAAATCCCACAGGTAGTTCAATGCAACACCACACATAAAGAACATGTTGTGGCTTTCTTGTAAACTCATAAAGGGAGATGAGTTTCTCTCTCAAAAACTGCAACATTTAATAGAAAATCCTCATTTTATAACTCAATGAACAAATTCGTAAGTTGAATCCATACCTAGATTGTACTCATCGCCTTAAGTTTCCATGGCATGCATGGTTACCATTTATTAACCAAAAGAGTTTGCCCTGCATGCTTCCAAACACCATTGTTCATGATGAAGAGAATATCTTTCTCACGATGAAGATGAATAAAAAACAAACTTGATGGGCCAAAAACAAACTACACCTCCTGAATACGACTCCACATTCTTTTAAGATGAACAAACATGGATTGAAACTCTATTCTTCTAGGCTTTTCACCTCCAACAAATCCAGCCATGAATGTCCATGTAAAGGGTTGCGTCATTTTAGAATACCTTGGCCCCGAGAGGAACATCCTCATCTTTCCTTCCTCTTCTCTAGTCTCAAGTCTCGATTTCTGATCGACATAACGATGAGATCCCCCTCCGACAAGATCAACCAACTTTTAGCCATAAATGATGAACCCTCACCAAGATCCATTGCTTCAAGCCATTTGACGTCCAACACATCCATCATTGGACACCCTTCTTCTCTCCTTTTCTTGTGCATGTTTAAACCTCTCATTTAGATCATATTTACCATGTCCTATTTACTATTTTCGTGTCATCTAACATTGTTGAGTGGGGTAAACTATAGCTTGTAATCCAAGTGGGGGCAAACAAAGATGGTTTTTTCTTCTTGATTAAAGATTGATTTTCTCACTACATGGTATTAGAGTTGGAAGGATAGTGTTAGGTGTTTATGACAATCCTTGAGAATCAAGAAGGAGGTCTACTTTTGGTCCACCATTTTGGTCGAGACATGTTTGGAGTAGAGAAGCTTACCAACTTTAATTACTAATATTGGAGACTATATATGAAAGCATACCTCCAAGGGCAAGATGTGTGATAAGTTGTCGATCGAGTCAAAACCACTATACCGAAAGACAATCAAGAAAATACTGAATCAAAGATAAAATAAAGGATTCGATGCGAAAAAGCCTTATTCTCCTTGAGAGTTTCTATTTCAAAGGGGTTCGTTGATCACATTCAAAATCTTAAATGTTCAAAAGAGGTATAAGAGACTCTTGAAAGTATTTTTTAAAAAAAGAATGAAGTCTGCCTTCAATTTTTAAAAAATGCATTGACAAACTTGAAGCAAGGTAACATGAATATTTCTTCTTTCTTTTTCAAAGTGAATAATACATGTCATGGAATTAATAGTTTTGATCCTAATGAGACTATTAGTGAGACTCGAATGCTTAGAAAATTTCTTCATGGACTCAAGAGTGAATATTTACCATTTGTTATTTCTCCACAAGGGTGGGCTAATTTTTTGACTCTTGTTCAATTGAAAAAACTTTTAGTAAATCAAGATGCTTTAGAAAAATAAATGTCAGATGCATCTATACATGACAAGAAGGAAGATGAATTGTTTTCTAAAAAGAAGAAAATGACTCTTCTCCATTTTGGAAGAAGAAAGAGTCATCTCAAAATAAAGAAGAGAAGAAAAATACTGAAAATTTCAATCATGGGCCACCAAAAGTGAAATGCTTTTGATGCGGTAAAATTTGTCATATAAAGTGTGATTGTAGATTTAAATTCAAAGAAAAAAATGTAAGCACAAGTAAAAATGAAACAAAGGATGGGATGCATACTTTGTATTAGAATTCATAAGGACTAATGTGCATGCTTTTGTTTTAATTGATTATAAGAATGATTGGATTATAGATTCTGGTTGCTCCCATCATCTAATTGAAGAAAAAATTCAAGTTCTCGAAGCTCCACAATCATGATAGGAATGATTTCATCATCACGGTGGATAATACGATGCATTCAATGGATAATGAAGGTACAATTAAAGTCCAAATTGGTGAAAAGAAATGTGTGCTTCTCAAGAATGTCTGGCATGTTCTTGGAATGACCAAGAATTTGGTATCAGTTTCTCAAATTTCAGAATCAGGAAGGTATGTTCTCTTTGGCCCAAATAATGTAAAAGTTTTAAAGAATGTTAAATCATTTGATACAGATGTATTTCAAGGCAAGAAGGTGAAATCACTTTATGTTTTTTCGGCAAGTGATGCTTATGTGAATAAGACAAACAAGAATGACAATGCTAGACTATAGCATGCTAGGCTAGCTAGGCCATGTTAGTTTTGACAAATTGAAGATGAATGTTTCTAAAAACTTACTAAGAGGGTTTCCTACATTGGTGAATTTGATGTTAATCGTCTATGTGAATGATGTCAATATGGAAAATCTCATAGACTCCCATTTGAAGAGTCTTCTATTATAAGCAATAGACCATTGGAGTTGATTCATTCCAATGTGCTAGAACCACATCATGTGCCTAGCTATTTGGGGTGCAAGCGCATGCTTATTCTTATAGATGATCTTTCAAGGTCTACTTGGGTGTATTTTCTAAAAAAAAATCGAAGTGTTTGCTAAATTCAAGTTTTTCAAGCACATGGTTAAAGGTGAATTAAAAAAAAAAGGTTTTTGAGAATGGATAATAGGGGAAAGTATGTGTCTTATGAGTTTCTTGAATATTGTAGGTGTAACCATATAAAGAGACATTTTACTTATGCCCAGACACCACAACAAAATGGTGTAGCTGAGCACAAGTCAAGAACTCTTTGTGAAGTGATTAGAAGTTGGATTTATGCAAAAAATTTCCCCAATGAGTTTATGGGCGGAAGCCATGAATTGTGCATGTTATGTTGTGAATCGACTTCTATCAAGTAGCATATCTATGAAATCACCTTATGAAATGATGCATGAAATTAAGCCTCCAGTTTCTCATTTCAAAGTGTTTGGTTCTACATATTATGTTCATGTACTGGATGCCAATAGAAAAAAGTTTGATGAAAATATTATAAAATGTGTGTTTGTTGGGTATGATTCTCAAAGAAAAGGTTGGAGGCGCTTTAATCCCCAAACAAAAAAATGCAATACTTCAATATATGTGATCTTTGATGAAATATCTTCTTATTATGAGTAACAACTTCTAATGCATTATGTGAATGGTTCTTGCAGTGAAGAAACCGAAAAGTCAAGTTCCTCTCTGAATACTCAAAATTAGTCTCATTAATCATCAAGTAAGGACTTTAAAGAAATGGAGAAAACATGGTAAAGAAAATGTTGAAGAAAAAATGAGATCGATGAAAATGAACAAAAATTGAGAAGATCATCTCATGAAAGGAGGCCACCGACAAGATATAGAGATGTTGACTTCTCTAACCTTGTAGACATTGTTTCATGTTATTTTGAAGGTCCTATTGATGATGATGAACCCTCTTGTTATGAAGCAAGAGACAATGTCCAATGAGAGGCTGCCATGAAAAAGGAGATTGATGCTCTCTAAAGAACTCAAATTTTGGACTTAGTTCCAAAGCCACAAGAAGTCTAGCCCGATTCATGTAAATGGGTATTCAAAATAAAGCACAAGGTGGACAAATCAATTGATCGATATAAAGCTCGATTGGTGGCATCTGAATTTTTTCAAAAGAAAGGCATGGACTTTGAAGAAACCTTCAACTCAGTTGCAAAAAATGGTGTTGGTTCAGGGTATTATCTCATTGGTATGAAGAATGTGATGAAAAATGTGGCAACTTGATGTAAAGAATGTGTTTCTCTTTGGAGAAATTGATATATATATATATATATATATATATATATATATATATATATATATATATATAAAGAAACCCCTCATATTCATTTCAAATGAATTTCCTAACCATGTGTACCAGTTGAAGATGGATTTATATGACCTTAAGCAAGCACTGTGAGCTTGGTTGGGTCAAGTCTCTCAATACCTGTCTTTTGTGGTTATGTAGTTACAAATCCGGACCTCAGCCTATTTATGAAAAAGCAATGAGACTTATGTCATAGTTTTATTGTATGTAGGTGACATAATTTTAATCGAGAATCATGAAGTAGAGGTAACAAAGTTGAAAGATGAATTCACTATTAGGTTTGACATGAAAGATTTGGGCGAACTTAACCACTTCCTTAGAATGAAAGTGAGAAAGTGTGATAAAGACATCTTTCTTTCTCAAAATCAATATGCAAGGAAGTTGGTATCCAAGTTTGGGATGAGAAATTCTAAATATGCTTCAACACATATGGAACTAAACCTAAAATTGCCAAAAAAATGAAGGGAAGGAGTTAGAGGATTTTACCTATTATCCAATGTTTATTGGTAGACTTTTATATTTGACTATTACTAGAATGGATTTATGCCATTCGGTTGGAATTTTTAGTCAATTCATGTTAGCTCCACACACCACAAGAAAAATGCTAATTAGCGACATAAATTTACGACGGATTTTTTTCATCACAAATTTGCGACGGATTAGCTAGAGAAAACTATTTGTCGCTAACATTCGAATGATTTGTAGAATTAGCGACAAAAAAAATTCTGTCATGAATCCGTTGCTAATTAGCGACGGATTTGCAACGAAAAAACTTTCATTGCTAATATGTCACTACTTAGCGACAAAAAAATTATGTCTCAAACTTTGTCGCAACTTAGCGACAGAAAGTTTTTCATCGCAAATCTGTCGCTAATTAGCAACAGATTAGCGATGACATTTTTCTGTCGCTAATTTCCAATAAAAGGAAATTGTTAATTAGCAACAAAAATTTATGACAAAAAACTTCTGTTGCAACTTCACGTCGGATGAGCGATAAATTTTTTCTGTCACTAATTAGTGATGGAATTTTTTCGTCGCTAATTAGCGACGGAAAAATTTCGTCGCTACTTTTTTATTTAAACTGACCCATCTAGGGAACAAAAATTTTCCTCTCTCCACGTGCGAAATTTAAACTGACCTAAAAGTCATTCGATTTAAACTGATTTTTGGCAGGACGTTCGAACGAGGATGACTTTGTGGCAGAGGAACGCGAGGAAGAAGAGGAGTCAGAGTCGCCGACGCTGGAGGACTAGACCGGCCCGACCTCTTTGGTCTCGAATGGCTCTTTTTTGGCCGGTTTCGCCAATGTTCTTAACGGCAACGAGCTTTTCGTCCTGGTAAGTGGTTTTCTTTTCCAAGCGTGGCTTTCCATTCTCGACTTTTACTTTTTTGGCCTAACGATTTTGTTGGGGGTTCTGGTTTTAGGTCGACAGAAAAGCAAGGGAATCAGACAAGCGAGGGAACCAGGTCGAGAGGGCACTGGAGAGTGCGCCGATTCGGAGGTGCATCCATTGCCTTGTGCAAAAGACCCCGCAGTGGCGGGCTAGGCCGAAAAAGCGGGGAACCAAGTCAGGAGGGCACCAGAGAGCGCGCTGGTTCAGAGGTGCAACCACTACCTTGTGTAGAAGACCTTGTAGTGGCGGGTTGGGCCGCTCGGGTCTAAGACCCTATGCAATGCCTGTGGGATGTGGTACAAGTTCGACCTGTTGCCGAAATACCGCTCGGTAGGGAGCAAAAAAAATTTAAATTCTTTTTTAAAATTTAGCGACGGATTAGCGATGAATCATGTCTGTCACAAAATCAAATCTATGCTTATTTAGCAACAGACTCGCGACGGATCATGTTTGTTGCTAATCTGTCATAAATTAGCGACGAAAGTAGCGATAAATCAGTTTTGTCGCTAATTAGCGATCAAAAATTTATGATAGACTATATCCATCGCTAATCCGTCATTAATCCATCGCTAAATAGTTTAGCGACAGATTAGCAATGGATAGCGTCCGTTGCTAATCCACGATTTTCTTGTAGTGACAAAGGCCCCATTTTGATGTGGCCAAAAGAATTCTAAAGTATGTAAATTTTACTCTTTATTTTGGTTTTCTTTATGAGAAAAATAGAAATTTTGAGCTCATGGGCTTTACGGATGTGGATTGGGGAGGAAACTTGGATACAAGTCTGTCTACATTGAGATTTTGCTTTAGCACCAGCTCGAATATGATTAGTTGGTGTAGCAAGAAACAATCAAGTGTTGTGCTTTTATCCATGGAAGTGAAATATAAGGCAACTTCTATGGCGGTTCAAAAATGCATGCATTTGAAAAGACTTCTTTGTGATATATTCATGAAAATTCAAGATCAAACTCCTATATGTTGTGACAATGAAAGTGCTATTAATTTAGCAAATAATCCGGTGTCACATATAAGAAGCAAGCATATCTTGATTGCTCATCATTTCATTAGAGAGAAGGTATTTGAAAGAGTTATTAATTTAGAGAAGGTTGCTTCCCAAGATCAAGTTGCCGACATATTCACAAAAGCATTGTCAAAAGCAAAGTACAAAGCATTTCGATTAATCCTTTGTGCGGTTGATTTGCAAGCACACACTAAGGGGGAGTGTTAAATTATAGTGTGTCCTTGGGTTTTAGTCAAAGAACAATTTTATCTTGTTATGTGTTTGGGGGTATTTTAGTTAATTTGTCTTACGTAAAAAAATTTAAGGCTAAAGTTTGTATTTACATAATGATGTGTAGATAACATGGACATGTTAGTTTATTTAATGTGTAGTAAACATCATGGGGCATGTGAAAGATTAGTATGTGAAAGGTCCATGTTGAGGTGCATAGGAATGTGAAAAGTAGGTATGTGAAGAGTCAAATGCATTAATGAGTCATTAGTGAGTGATTAAAAATGAATGTTTGTATCTTGCATTGAAGCCTATGAAAAGAAGTCCAAAAGTAGTTGAAATTATGATAGAAGTGCATAGAAAGACCCCAGTGACTATATATGTGTGAGACTTGTACTTTTGTGTGACCAAGTGATTTATTAGTGAATTTCCTCTTTTTTCTTCTTTGTTGTTTCTTTCTTGGATTGAGTTTTTTTTTCTTTGATTAAGGGTTGTATTTCTCCCTACACAAAAAGATTGAGACCACTGTGGAATCCTGATCCAAGTCAAGTGTCTCTCAATTTTAGCAATTAATAACTTCAACTTTTTCAAATGAATGAACTCCCTCCGCCTCCCCTTTCTCCAAGGGAGCCTAATCACAACTGAATTCCAATTAAGATTTGTTTTTCTGTCAATATATGATCAGGTACTGAATGTGCATCATCTTCAATGTTTTGTGTGTGGTTACGCTCGGAACTGATTTTCCATCAAGATCCAACTTGGTCCATAGGGGCATGTCTGAATCACGGTACAAATCCATGCAAAGGGACAAAGTGGTCCCCCCGTGCGGTGTGTACCATGTTTGAAACGCAGGGATAAAACGGTCCTGCAGGGACTGCTTTGTTCCATAGCATTGTTTCTGAAGGGACCACATTCTGGATAGAACACCAGCTAGATGTTCGAGTGGTGTTTGTCCAACGCATCAAACACACCCTATAGATCATATTTAGTCACCTGAGTTCCTAATCTTCATCATCTTCAATTCTTGTTTGTGGCAATTGGTCAGATAAGTGGTTAGAATGTGAAACCCAATCTCAATTTGTAATAAATTTTTTTAAATTAAATATTCACATTATATATGAATATCTTCCAAAATTTGATTGGTTTTTAATGGTAATTAATATTATCAAAGACAATAGATTTGTAATAAAAATTATAAACCCAGTAAACCACATCCTTATCTGATCCTAATCCAAATCTGAACAGCACAAACACATCATCTAAGTCAAGTTAGGGTCCCTATTAACTGATCTTGTGTAGGAAGGATACCCCCCAAATTGGGTCCCTTCTACTCAGAACCTGTGACTTAAGTTGCAATTAATATATTCATGAGGGAGACAAAACGGGAAAAAAGAGAGGAATTAACCGTTTTCAAAGAATGTGGAAACCTAAATGGTTTGATTTCAATGTTTTGAACCCATAACTTCCCATTTCTCAAACTGTAACATGGTCGTTCATACCTGTTAAGTACGACTTAGACTATGTTACGTATCCTTTTCCCATCACCCACCACACATTTGGTTGGTAAAACCCTTGAGGTCTCCCTTTGCGCACTGGGGAGTACACCCAACTTTGACCTTGCTGTACTTGTGGGTTTCAAACTTGTGATGTCCTGTAAACTTGGTGACATTTGAGGGAGAGAGACAGAGAGATGTTTCTATTTTTCACAGCTGGCAGTTGAGGTAGGAGTTGAGTAATGGACAAAGAGTTGGTCAAACTTCTTTCCATATGGTTGTTTGGGGGAAAAGAAATGAAAAATCATTTGAAAATTTGAGAGGTTCTAAGGCATTTCCTCTTTTGTATTTGCCTATTTGCACACAAAAAAAAAATGTTGGCAATTGAGGACTTTCACTTTTTCAATTATATAAAATTAACTCATTCCTACGCCTAGCACCCAAACACAACCTAAAATTGATTGGGGACTTTCAAGATTTAACAAATCAACAATTTGCTCCCCTTTGTGCAACATAAAGTCAATTCAAACATTTAGATTGATAAATTCAAGAAAGGTATCAAGCCCTTTGTTAATCAGCAGGTCAAAGAAGCCTTACTTTGTGGGGTTGATTGGTCGGTAATCTAAACAGCATACAATTTTTTAATGGGCATTGTTTAATGTTGGTATCTTCATGAATTTGGTTTAGGTGCTTTGGAACAAGTTGTTTGGAATTAAGTAATGGCTGGTGTGACTAAAAAGCCGGGCGGATCAGGTGCAATCACATTTCACACTTTGAGTATGCTGCTGCACTTGACCTAGCCTGTTAGCTGTGGGGGGCCAACAGAAGATGGAGGGCAGATCAGGTGCACCATCTCACTAAAGTGTGCGATCTGATTACACCTGATCTACTATCAAAAGCCACACCATGTGAAAGGCCAGCCCCCAAGAATGCCGGCCAAGCACCCATTTGCATGGCTTTCACACTAGTCAAAAGACCCTGCTGTGTACTGGTGCCTACAGGACTGCACACCGAGCCAAGTTTCTTCTCAACAAGATGGGGCTCGGGTTCGGCGAAGCTGTGCTCCAGCTCAAATTGTTTAATGAACAAGCTGAACTCGACCCTAGCTTGAGGCTTGTTTAATTTTACAAGTCGAGCTTGAGCCTGAGTTTAGGCTTGTTAAAGCTTGATAAAGGTCATTTAGGCTTGTGTAATAATATGATGTGGTTAAATAACTTATCCTTGCCAACAAAAAAATTAATGGATATTAAGAACTTCAGATGTAGAAGACTGTCACGTACGGTGCAAGACCACCCCACAATATATATGACCCAGAAGATGGGCTGAGTACATGTATAGTGGCCCCCAAAAAGACTTTTGGGCTGAAATAAGCCATATCAAAGAGGAGCTCGATGTGAAAATCACAAGCAATTGGTGCATTGGTGGTGACTTCAACTCCATCCTTTGGTTGGGAGACTGGAATCATGCACAACTATTCACAAGAAACATGCGTCTGATATATTTTTAGTTTCTTGTAATATGATGATAAAACTTCATAACTTGCGACTGCATCGGCGGATCCGATTGAGATTTCGGACCATGATTTGGCTATCTTGGGGGAGGATCTCTCTTACAAAAGCTATGGTTTTAACATAGAAATGTGATGGTTCCGTAAAGCCGGTTTCAGTGACCTCTTATATGAACGGGGGAATTCGGCCCCCTTGTTTAGAGGTTTGAGCGCCCAAAGAATCCATGCAAAACTTGGATTTATAAAGAGGAATCTCATTGAATGGAGCAAATCTAAGTGTCTTGCAAAGTTTAAAGATTTGGTTGATTGGGAAGCTTGATTGCATTATTTGCAATTACTTGAAGAATCCGCTATTGATGTTGAGGAGATGACCATTCTGATAATAGGACAAAATTAAATCTTGTAAACCTTATTGGCTAGTGGTGCATCCGTCTTTTAAATAAAATAAATATTTAATTTAGATATTTTTGTGTTTTTTAATTAACATTAAGCATGATCCTATATGCTTGAATAGCATAAATCCATGGCAGTTGTCTTCTACAATTGTTCTCTTATTTATTGAATACAAAAATTTATTAACTAAATATAGTGATTACACTAGTCAGCGCGGCAACCAATTGCCCCGTTAATATTCCTAACTCAAGAACCTAACTTGGTCCCACTTGATCGCCGTGCTCATAGGACTAGCAAACGCCAAGTTAGTTAGGGTATGTTTGCTTTGGTCACAGTTGAGGATGAACAATCACAGCTAAAAACGTAGAAGCCGTGAGTGTTGTTCATAATGTCAAACTTGTGATCAACTTTCACAAGAATCAAGGCAGAAACAATCACAACTAGCAATCACAAGTTATACTCTTCTTATGTTTCACTGACCTTGAGAAAGTGTTGTGATTGTGATTTACAATCACAGGATCTTAAGAAAATCCAAGAATCACTAGGCATTTCAAAGATTTAACTTACCTACTTCTTTCCTCCCAAGTCTATGTTACTTTAAAGGAATGATTGCCCACCGATGGAGATGAGTGAGGAGGAAGAGGCCTTCCTACGGGGTCATCTGGATATGTATGGGAGATCTCACAAGGAAGCATGCCTCATCTAGTTCAAGCTTTCTTATCACAATAGTTTGAGATCGTGGTTTGAGGTTGTAGGTTCGAAGGAGAAGCTTGTGCAATCGCATCTGCAAGCAAATCTTCCTGGTTTTGAAGGCAAAGAAGATGATTATCCTGTTGAAAGAAGTGATCCAGCTCCAGCAACCTCTACAACGGCCAGACCCCAACGTTCAAAATTTTATTTTTAGCAACCATCTATTTCATCCTTCCATGAGTCCAAACTAAACTTATATAGACTTGACTTATTAAAAATCTTCCCTTGTTGTATTCCTCAACCTACGTGACTTGCCTCTTAAAAACCCTTTGTCTTCCCAATTTTCTGATGTTGTAATATGTACGAGTGCATACAACACTATCTGCAAAAATCTGAATAAGAGCTAAAGGGTTGAGGTTGTCGTGGATGTAGGCTCATGAAAGTTGAACCACGTTAAAACTATTTGAGTGGTGGTATGTTTCTCACTTGTCTGATTTCTTACATGGTATCAAAAAGGGAGCATATATCCTGAGACAAAAGAGAAGCTTTCTTCAATGGTGGGCGGACAAGGCACCAACAATGACAGTACATCTGCAAATTCCACTTCCAATATGATACGGAAAATAATGATTCAAGAACAGGTCAGTCCCAATCTTAGAATCACCAATATTTTGCTCAATGGATCAAATTATTTGGCTTGGTCTAAAGCCGCCACACTTTATTTAAGTGGAAAATCCAAACTTGGTTTTATAAATGGTCAAAAACCAAAACCGAGTAGGGATGATCCATCTTTCGAAGAATGAAAATCAAGCAACCATCTTGTGATGTCTTGGTTACTCAATTTCATAGAAGCAAAAATAGTTGAAGGGTTCTTGTTCTTAGACTCTGTTGAGGCTATATGGAAGGCAGCAAAACAAGTGTATAGTGAGCACTATAACACTGCCCGTATGTATCAACTTACACAATATATTTACGAACTTAAGAAAGGTGAATCATCAATAAGCGAGTATCTTGGAAATTTGAAATCCAAATGGGATGAGTTAGATTCATACACCACATCTATAGTCGATCATCAAGATATTGCAAAAATGAAACAACAAAACAAAATCTTTCAATTTCTATCTGGCTTGGGTGAAGGCTATGAGCAATTACGTAGCTAGATTTTGATGAACTCTGAGTTGCCGAATCTTGACAATGTGTGTGCTATCGTTATGAGGGAAGAGTCTCGTAGATGAATAATGAATCAAAACAAGAAGCCCTCTATTGAGTCAGACGTTGAACAATCAGCCTATATTACTGATAAAAATGACTCAAGAATGAGCAAGAATCAAAATTTCAAACAAAAAAGGCAGATTATTGAAGTGTTCGCATTATAAAAAGTCTGGTCATGAACGTGATATATGTTGGTTCATTCATGGTAAACCAGATCGGTTCAAGAAGGATTGGACCAAACAAGGTAAGACTCAAGACTATGAGAAATCTAAACAGGTGAACATGTGTGCATCAAAGACAACAACTGAAACTCAAACTAGCCTTAATACTCAAGCTGTGATTCTTGAAAAAATTCAAGAACTACTTCAGAATATGGGACAAGCAGGTGTAGCAATGACCTCTATATCAGATTTGAAATCTCCATCAGATAATCTCGTGCCTTATTCAAAACAGGTTTGGGTGGTAGACTCGGGTGCTACCGACCACATGACCAATGATCTTATAATGCAATATGACTTTAAAAATTTTGAAGGGAGACCTGTTACAAGTGCAAATGGGTCTCCCATGGTTGTCAAAGGGATAGGAAAAGCCAAGTTTTTTTTATTTAAAACATGATAACAATATTTTTTATATACCCACCTTAACTTCTAATCTTATGTCGGTTGCAAAAATCACCCAAGACTTATGATTGCAATGTAGTTTTCTCTTCTTCTAATGTGATTTTTCAGGATTGGACGACGGGAGCAACGATTGGTGAAGGAGACTTATGAACGGCTTATATTTATTTGAACAACCGAATAAGGCTTTGGTGGTCTCCAAAAATGATGACTCTTATCTTTGGCATAAACGGATGGGTCATCCATCCAATCGTGTCTTAAAAAAACTTATGCCTTGTTTATCTTTTGAATCTCTCATGTGTGATGCTTGCAAATTGGCTAACTTTTCTAGAGTTCCTTTTTCATTATCTGAAAGTGTTACTAGTAAATCATTTGAATTGATCCATTCCGATGTTTGGGGACCGGCTCCTGAAACCTCATATTTTGGATGTCGTTATTACATTACATTTATAGACGATTTTTCAAAACATACTTGGTTATATCTCATAAAAAGCAAAGATGAGGTTTTTCAATCTTTAAGAATTTCTTTAACATGGTTAAAAATCAGTTTAATTGTTCGATTAAATCTATTCGAACCAAACCATATTTTTAAATTTTTTAATAAATCTGTTGGGATTGATCATCAAAGCACATGTGTTGATACTCCACAACAAAACGGAGTAGTAAAAAGGAAAAATAGGCATTTACTCAAAGCTACTCGTTCTATCATGTTTCAAATGAATGTTTCTAAATCATATTGGAGTGATACAGTGTCCACAACCTGTTATCTCATAAATAGAACTCCTAGTAAATTTTTGCATGGAAACTCACCAATAGAAGTTCTCAAAGAAAAAAAGACTTCTTTAAAATATATAAAAACCTTTGGGTATGTTGTATACACTTATAACTTTTCTCGACATAGGGACAAACTTATTCCTAAAGTCATTATGTGCTTAGTTTTAGGATACTCCTTGTCAAAAAAGGTTATAAATGTTACGATGTAGAAAATAGAAAATTATATATTTCTCGTGATGTTAAGTTTGAAGAAAATAGTCCTTATTTTTCTTGCTATACTGACAAGGATATTCTTCAGGGGGAGACACGATTAAGTAAGTCTGAATATGTCTTGCCTAATCTGGATGATTATGAACATTTCTTTACTATTTTTGTATCTCATAAAAATCAACAGGTCAATGAAACTCTCAACGAAACCATTGACAATGACTCAGTTAGAGAAGAACCAAGTGAACCATCAGAAGTAAGGAGATCGGAAAGAATCTCTCATCAACCGACCCACCTAAAATATTATGTCACATATAAGGCCATTCAATATCCTATTGAAAAACAAGTTTCCTATGACCGCCTTTTAAAAGGATACACAACCTTCTTGAGCAATATTTCATCTCATCAAGAACCAACGACTTACCAAGAAGCCATCAACGATCCGAAATGGGTCAAGGCCATGAAAGAATAACTCAATGCTCTGAACAAAAACTACACTTGGGAAATTACTCAACTTCCACAAGGCAAAAAGGTTGTTGGTTACAGATGGGTATATCAGATTAAGTACAAAAGTGATGGGAGCATCGAAAGATACAAAGCCTGATTAGTGGCAAAGGGGTTCACTCAAACACCGGGAGTAGATTACTTTGAAACCTTCGCTCCTGTAGCAAAAATGAATACATTTCGTATTTTAATTTTTATTACCTGCAATTATGATTGAAAAATGTATCAATTAGATGTTAAAAATGCTTTTTTGTAGGGAGACCTAAAAGATGAAGTATAATGCATATTCCACCTAGGAACCCTAATGAAAGACATCACAACAAAGTTTGTAGGTTGAAGAAGGCAATATATGGTCTCAAACAATTTCCATGAGCATGGTACTCCAAACTTAGCATGGCCTTGACACAAAAAGAATTCAAAATCTATTCAGCCGACAACTCGCTATTCGTGAAACACAATGAGAACAATATTACTATCATTCTCATATATGTCAATGATATAGTCATCACAGAAAATAACACCAAAATGATTGATGACATCAAGTGCTATCTTAACAAGGTTTTCGACATCAAAGATCTTGGAAAACTCTGTTATTTTCTTGGCATAGAAATCGCCTCTTCAAAAAAAGGAATAGTACTATCGTAAAGAAAATATGCTTTGGATATTTTAAAAGAAACTGGAAAATTAGGGTGTAAGCCAGTCAACACCCCCATTGAGCCTCATCTTAAATTTGCTGAATCTCAAGATCTTGTGGACGTCCAATCATATCAGTGTTTGGTCGAAAGACTTATTTATCTCACCATTACACGACCAGATATCACCTTTGCGGTAAGTAAAGTGAGTCAATTTATGCATGCACCAACACAAGAACACAAGTCAGCAGTTGACAGAATCCTTCGATATTTAAAGAAGTCTCCAGGACAGGGAATTCTTATGAAAAAATATGGTCACACTGAAATTGAGGGATATTCAGACGCATATTGGGAAGGAGACACTACTGATAGAAAATCAACCATAGGATATTGTGTCTTCGTTGGAGGAAATTTGACATCTTGGAAAAGCAAAAAGCAAAATGTGATAGCTAGATCAAGCGTCGAAGCTGAATATCGTGCTATGGCATCCACATCATGTGAACTCACTTTGACAAAAAATATCTTGAAAGACTTGGGTCTTGAAAGCAAAGAGCTAGCAAATCTGGTATTTCTTTAACATAGAAAATCTATGTTAAAGAAAAGGTTCAAGAAGGAGAGATCTGCACTCCATATATACACAACTCAGATAAAATGGCATACGCTTTGACCAAAGGGCTTCCAAATGAACAACTTCATGTCACGATATACATCACCCACTTGAGGGGGAGTGTTGAAAGAAGTGGTCCAGCTCCAGCAACCTCTACAATGGCCAGACCCCAACGTTCAAAATTTTATTTTTAGCAACCATCTATTTCATCCTTCCATAAGTCCAAACTAAACTTATGAACTTGACTTATTAAAAATCTTCCCCTGCTGTATTCCTCAACCTACGTGACCTGCCTCTTAAAAAACCTTTGTCTTCCATTCTTACATGACTCCAATTTTCTGATGTTGTAATGTGTACTAGTGCATACAAACACTATCTGCAAAAATCTGAATAAGAGCTAAAGGGTTGAGGTTGCCGTGGATGTAGGCTCATCAAAGCTGAACTTAAAACTGTTTAAGTGGTGGTATGTTTCTCTCTTGTCTGATTTCTTACATATCCCTAAACCTAGTTAAGCAGGGATGGTGCAACCATGGAACTGGACTCTGATGGCTGGTTTTGCGAGTGGGGAGAGGACAAAAAAGTGGATGAATTTTGATTTTATCTTTGCCAAAATGAAGCAAATGTGGCCGGACATCAAAGATATCCTTTTCATCTCAGGTAAACACGGCATGTTCCTCGTTAAGGTTGTGCAGGAGGAGGACATGAACTTTATTCTTTGAGCAGCAATATGGAAGTTGGCGGGGGAGGACATTGATTGTGAACAAATAGCGACCCAAAGTTGGATGGAAACCGGAAAAAACCTCAACCATCCCTGTTTGGATTAAACTCGTTGATCTTACCCCGAGCTATGGAATAGCTTAGTTTTTAAAGGAATTGCAGAGTTTTTTTGGATGCTAAGCTCTTAGCAGTAGACGACCAAACCAAGATTCAACGTACATCCAACTTTGCAAGTATCTGTTTGGAGGTCCCAACAGGTTTCACGCCCATGCATCAGATTGAGATATAGATTGAGGGAGGTTGAACTATTTTTCAGCAAATTAAATACGAGTCTATCATAGCTTTTTGTTCCTTTTGTGGCTCAACCATTGACAAGGAAGGGGGTGTCTACGTAGGAAGTAGGAAAGGAAAGAGAATGAATATGGTTCAAAAGTCGAAGTTCATGATAGAGCTAATTGGAAGAATGGTGAGGGATGGCAAGAGGTTAGAACTAAGAAAGTGTGGCATTGTAAGAACCAGGAGGACAAGCAGAAGGAAGATGCGGGTAACCAATTTTCAGTGTTAGAGGATGTGGAGAATGAAGGAGATAAGGAAGACACTCAATCCAGCCAGACAATGGAAGTTGAGTGGTAGGAAAGGAATCTGCAGCTAACTCTTCTACCATTGTAGTTTAGGCAATGGAGTTGAGATCTAAGGAGAAGGCACATGTTGGGAGAAGGGAGACCATGGATTTCGGTGGCAAGGATATGCAACATGGTAAGTCGCCCCGTAAGGAAAATACCTTTTTTGTTTCTACATTGCCCATGCAAAGCCAAGAACTTATCCTGGTTGACAAAAATAAGAAACGCAAAATGACTACATTAAGAAGAAAATGATGTGTTTACTACAATGCCCCACAATTTACCAAATCAGCCGAATGGACAATATAAGTTCTCAAAATTTTTTGTCACTTTTATCCCTTTAAGTGCAAATTTTTGGATGTCATGGCTAAAATAATACACCCAGAGATCTCCTCAACAAAATCGCATCTGGGGTAGCAAAATTTCAAAAAAAGAATGCAAAAATTCATACAATTTGTGAAACTCGTCACGAGTTTTGCACAAAAACCCATGAAAATCATAAAATTTGTAGAAGTTCGATAATTGCAAAATTTTTTATGAGTATCACATGAAGTATTATGAAATTTTAAAATATTTACGAGAGTCCAATATTGCAAAATTTGTTATTAGAATCATGCACGTATTGCAAAATTACTTTTTCTTGGAAAATTTCATCCCATATAAAGGACGTTTCATTTCACAAATGACCCATCTCCTTTCGTGTTCATCGAAACAAAGGAGGACAGATGCAGATATCTTACAGGTGATCGGGGGGGGGGGGGAGAGAGAGAGAGAGAGCATACTAGCGGGATGGTAGGTGTAGGCCTCCCACGTAGAGGTAGGATATTTCGGCTTGAAGGATCCATACCGATTGAAAGGGCCTTAGGCGTGGAGCGACTCCGAGAGGGTTGCATAGGAGAGGGACAGGGAGAGAGGGGAGGGCACGAAAATAGGTCAAAAGGGGATTTACATATTCTTTTCCAATGGCCAAAATAGTTATGTTGGGTTAAGCAACTCTCTCTCTCTCTCTCTCTCTCTCTCTCTCTCTCTATATATATATATATATATATATATATATATATATATATATATAGGGATGGCAGTGGACCGGGGGAAAACGGGGCCCTACCCCGCCTCTCCCTATTTGGACCGGGGATGAAGGGCATGAAACGGGGATGGACTTAAGCTTTCCCCCATCCCACCCCGTCCCTGTCCCAATCCTCGCCTTGCCCCACCCCACCCCGCCCCGCTCTGCCCCCAATCCTTCTAAGGGATGACAATAAACCGAGGGGAAACAGGGCCCTGCCCCACCTCGACCTCGTTTGAACCAGTGATGGAGGCGGGGGTGGAGGTTTTGAAACTGGGCCGGGGTGAAGACCTTGTCCCCCGCTCTGGTCCATTGCCATCCACACACGCGAATGAGTGGAGCATCGAATGATGCTCAGACTTGCGTTCTTGCGTAAAAAAAAAAGTCTTTAGCAGCGGTCACGACCACTACTAATGGTCTAGTTATTTTTTATTTGCACGTGCGATCAACAATGCGGGCATGTCACCCTATATATATATATATATAGTGTGTGTGTGTGTAAAATATTGGCTACACTCTAAGAGTATTGTACTCTTTAGCTGAAACAAGCAATTTTATCAGTATTGGTGCATAATATCGGTAGTATTTTGATACGATGCAGGCCTCAATCATATAGTTTTTAATAAATATAAAAAATACTAAAATTATTTTTTATATTATTTTAAAATTATTTTAATGGTTTTAACACATATCACGTTATGATTGAAACATAATAATTTATTATTATTTTTTAGCCAGTACAAAACGATTCAGTTGAGTATCAGTATTCTGTTGATACAGCTGAATCGGTGGCCCAACGATTTAGGGCCGATACGGATACTAACAACATTGGCTAAACCAACTCTATAAAAAGGGATGATAACCACTCTTCAGATGCCTAATTTTTTGGGTTTAAGGTCTATTTTGGTATGGATTAGAGTGCATGGTCTTCCACTCGCTTATTGGTGCAATGATATCTTCTATTTGATAGCGGATGTGTTGGAGGGAAAGCTAGTTATTGTTGATGAAAGGACCTCTGCCCAAGTTCACTTGCACTTTACAAGGATTATTGTAGAAGTTCAATCTAATTCAGAGATCTCTGATTTGATCCCCATTGTCTTGGGTGGGTTCTATAAGGGAGACCTTCATATTGAAGCTTAATCGGTTTCACATAATTTTGAGGTGTGTAAGGCAAGATCACATGCTATTGTATAATGCCCGCACAAGAAATCTAGTGTGCATAGTCTTAGCAAAGGGTGGGAGCAACAGAAGCGCAAAGCCAAAAAGGTATATATAGGTCTCAAAGTCTCGTCTGAAAATCATAATTCTTTTAAGACTCATGAGGAGAATCAAGTAGAGGAAGAGGTTGTTGCTCCCCCACAACAACCAATTTCTGATGGTTGTCATGATCCGGAGAAAAAAGTATATGCTTGCCTACCGTCCAGGACATTGATAGCCCAACTTTTCTTTCCTTTAGGCATGTGCATCACACCACAAAAGATACTATTGCAAAGACCTTTTTTGGCAACCTTTTTTATTATGACCTTGCTTCTCCTTCAGTCTTTTGTTAAGAAGAGGTTTAGATAGTGACTGTTAGTTTATAGCAAAGATCCTTTGTGTGATCTTGCTTCATTACCTTCAAACATGGTCTCCAATCATTGATTATGGTGACTTACTGTACCTTTGCACATATGCTTTGTGATGCCTAAACTAGTTTCCCAGGTTTTTCTCGCATGCCCCCTATCAAGTTAGTGCTCGAGAGTGCTCAAAAGGTGCACAGGCAAAAAAGAACTGAAATTGAGATGCTAAATGTGAACTCCTAATAATATGCCTGAGGTGTTCAAGAAGGACCTCGTGATGTCTTTAGTCTTCAAGTGTAATCTATATCTTGTTGGCCCTCTACCAATGGGATGAGTGAGCACCATCTTGAGAGTTAATAGATAATTATATTTTTCTTTAAAAAAAAAACACGATTTTTTCAATAGATAAATTAATTTCGATGTGAAACATGAAAATTTGAAACCTTCCAAAAAATCTATTTATATAATGCGATTACATGATCTAAAACATCATGAACGTGGGTTCTTGATAGGCAAACTGGGGAATAAGCTCCAAGAGATTCGATACCAAGAATTTTACAAAGAAAAGTGCTTTGGATTGAGTTCCATTTGACATGAAAAACTTGATCTTCCTGTATTGCATAATTTTAACTCGTTCCGATCATCAATTTAATGTTAATAATGACCTGATTATCATGTTAAAATATAATAATCTAAAACATGTATTTTACTAAGTAAACTATACCGATCGATTATCAACATAGTTTGGTTCATGTAATACTCTGTTAGTCACCATGCTAATATTGATAGATCCCAAGCTTGATTGGTACTTTATCCATGCACTTGGAACTACCCAATCAAGCGATCGGATGTAGTTCTACAGATGTGATCTACATGCATGGTTTGTTTGGTAAAAAAGCAGGTTTTGGATTATGCAATTTGAGTGTAAGAAGCATTTTCAAGGGCTTCAAAAATCAACTGTATACAATGTGCTAAAATTTTATGATTCAAAAAATTATGATCTTCCACAATATATAATCCAAGATGATATTTCTAGATCTATGTTGCAAACAGGTCAGTTTCAGGATAGAGCCTTTGCAAATTTTGGTTGTGCCTGATCCGATCTGATCCGACTCCCCCAATGTATTTTCTGATCCAAAATTCAATCCATTTGCATCCCTAGTAAAAAATGGATACAGATGACTGCACACACACAAATATATATATATATATATATATATATATATATATATATATATATATATATATATATATATATATATATATATATATAAGAAAAATTGTTATTTCTAACCGTCCATACACAGCATGGAGAGTGCTGATCTTTTATGTTTCAAGCCATGTTCGGCATATCTGACTCCACATATGCGTTCAGTATGTTTCATTTGTTAGGAAGAAATTGTTGGATTGTATTTTTTTTGTGGGAAAATATGATTTATGGGTCTTTAAATTTGTGAAAATCTGACTTGTTGATTTTTGAAGCCTTATAAAAACGTGTTCACATATCATAATCCAATGATCTAAACACCCATTTCTATTAAACAGAGCATGTAGATCATATCTATAAGATTAAACTCCAAAAAAATAACTAAAAATTTGAAAATTAAAGCTATGTGTGTGTGTGTGTGCATGCATAAAGCGTCGAAGCTACTTCTATATCTTTTTCTCACCAGTTCCAAATACAAAGGAAAATGGTTTAATTTCACCCCTTAGTTTTTACTGGGATGGAGCCTAAGCTGCTGGGCAGGCAGTCTAGTTTCAAATCTCATAAATGTCACCCATTATCCAAGATGAAGTGAGGGGCAAGGGAGTAAGCCCACAGAGTTTTATGCCACCAGGACTAGGGATGGCAGTGGACCGGGGGAAAGCGGGGCCCCGCCTCGCCCCGTTTGGACGGGGGATGAAGGGTATGAAACGGGGATGGAGGCGGGGACGAAGGTTAAAATCCATCCCCGTCCGGGGGTGGAGGCGGGGATGGACGTGCACTTTTCCCCGCCCCGCCTCATCCCCACCCCAACCCCGCCCCGACCACTTTTCCCCGTAATATCCCTGCCCCGCCCCGCCTCAGCCCCGTTTGAACCGGGGATGGAGGACATGAAACGAGGATGAAGGCGGGGATGGAGGATGAAATCCATTCCCCGCCGGGGATGGAGGCGGGGGTGGAGGATAAAATCTTGAGGCGGGGTGGGGGTGGAGACCTTGTCCCCCGCCCCGCCCCACTGCCATCCCTAACCAGGACAATGATAGTAAATAAGACAGGCAGAACCAACGCGACTAGGTCTCTAATCCTTAGGGCAGTTTCTTCATGTAAATATAAAAGAAAATACCCAAAAAGACATCAATTTGCTACCTTTCTATGCTTTGCGCGAATCTTAGCATTGATAGATTCATGGCTGATAATCTTTTAGGGCATACAAGTAATTATAAAACAAGCAGCTAAGCATGCACATGGGGCTCATAATCAAAGCCGGCAAGCAAGGCAGAACCTTTTCCTCATCACTTAAATTGTGGACAGCAAGGTAAAAACCCTAAACCAATTAGCATAAACCCACTGTCCCCTCTTCATAAAGGTTCCCAAAACGATCCAATTCTAAAGCTAGTAAAAGCATATCCTTTTCAATGGGCATTAAGGTGCAGGTACTGAGCTCTGGGCCTCGGCTCAGCCATACTGGACTCAGGCCAACGCTCAGCCCCATAAAGTTAAGGCAGAAAGTGCAAAACTTGAGCCCCCCAACATAGCTAGGAATAAAGATGAGAATCTTCACTCAATAATTTTATTGCATCCAAAGTTGTGCTAATTAAGATGTGGCCTGTCAACTAGATACGTGCATGATTTCTTTGCTCAATAAACGTCAATGTCATGGCACCAATTCATGATTTGAACTTATTATCAGCCTAATCCTTTCTTATTTGCTACTTGATTACCCAAATGACATGTTTGAAATTTTTTGTAGGTTTAGTTGCTGTTTGACATCTGCCTAACTAATAATTCTAGGTCATTTACCAAATTATGTATGTCCGTATATATATATATAAGGTAATACTTTCATGGTAAATGGGTTTTTCAGCTTTTTCGATATTTTTTTTGTGGTTCCAACCCAATAAATGTGTTGATCATGGTCGATTTACTAGGAATCTACACTGGATCATGTGTTTTCAATGAAAAAATGATATTTGGAGCCTCAAAAATTTTGGATCATTGATTTTCTGAACCTTATAAAAACCCACCCATGTATGAATTGGAATCAAACGCTTTAAGAGCTGGTCCCTATAAAATCAAGTACATATATTACATCTATAGGGTCAGAATTTAAAAATAAAACAAAAAAGCTTGAAAAAACTATTTAGTGTGTTTCACTTAGCATGGATGTATTACCATATATATATATATATATATATATAGATATATATATCCCACAAGGGTAGCTTCTTACTGTATAGAGGCAGACCATGGTTTGTCACTTGAGATGGAACAACCACAGTTCAAAACCCGAGGAGGTGTCCCTTAACATAGGGTGATCAAAACTGGGTGTGCTCGTTGGTGGGCAGGGAGACCTTAAGTGTTATACCAACTGGACTAAATTTTTTTGGCTAAATAATTAGAATTACTAGACTAAATTTTTTTTGGCTAAGAATTCGTAATTGTTATATTGGATATATATATCATCCTCAACCCATAGAAGGATAAATAGAAAAAATATCAAGCGTTGCTACATGTGAATTAACCAATGTTGTCTGTATCAGAATGGGACCTGTATCGTTTGGCCAATGATTCAGGTGAATGGGCAATCGGCCAAAAAAAAAAATTATTACATATCAATAAGAATGTGACACGTGTTAAAACCATTGAAATAATATTAAAATTTAATTTCAAGATATTTTTATATTTATTAAAAATAGCCTATTCAGGTCAGTATCGTGCGATATATGATACATATCGGCCAATTCATGCCGATACTGGCAACATTTCGAATGAACTATTATGATAAATATTGTGTTCATAGGCACAATATATTACGGATAGTTTTTATGTTTTCTTATTGAAATAATTTGAGTTAAATTATGTTTTCTGGTAGACATGCATGCAATAATAAGCACGTGTAGGGTTAGATTTATAAGCTAAAAGTACCTGCAGCCATAACTTGGTGTGCGTGTATATATAGGGTTTAGCGAGAGAGACATACACAATCACAAACCATTATAGAAAACATGAATGTGTTTTTTTATGTAATCCAAGCCTTTTAATGTGATCTGTAAAATTTATTAGTGGAAAACATATTTCAATTTAAACATTTTGTATGTTTAGATGTGTTTTTAGCTTAACATAAAATCAATGGTTCATGTTCCACCAAAAACTTGACTAATTAAAAATCAAGAATTTTAGTTTCAAATTCAATCCAAAGTAAGGTTTCTATAATGAATATAAGAATGATAACACATCTACATGTTTGGATTGAGTAAAAACACATGCAGCTATTTTTTTAAAGAGGTCTAGGAGATAAATGGTCTCTCTCTCTCTCTCTCTCTCTCTCTCTCTCTCTCTCTCTCTCTCTCTCTCTCTATATATATATATATATATATATATATATATATATATATATAGGGTAACATTTGGTAAGGGTAACATGAGATACAAATGCCTCTTTTTTATTCAATTTTTTTCGTGTTTTTAATGAAATTAACCTTACAGATATGATCTACATATTTTACTTGGTGGGAGTCGGCTCTTGAATCGTCCGATTGCAACACGTAGGCAGGCTTTTTAAGGCTTCAAAAATTGACGGCCTACAATGTGTCAATACATTCCCGTAACATAACTGGTTTTTTGTTGAAAAAACATGATCCAAAAGCCAGTTCTCACTATATTTTGAAGGTACTGAATCCATCCATAAGGTCTGATTGGATCAAAATAACTTGCACATGGAGATCCAGAAGAGAGAGAGAGAGAGAGAGAGAGAGAGAGAGAGAGAGAGAGAGAGAGAGAGAGAGAGAGAGAATTTTCTGGGCCATCCAAACGCATGACCGTATACTTTTGTTTGTATGGATATCTAACCACCAAAGTACCAAAGGCTAGTCCTTGTATGTGCTCTGCATAATTTATCACTATCATAGTTGTTATCGTCAATGCATATGTAAGATTTTCAATTCTGTAAAAGATCAAGTGGTGTGGGGTGTGTGTGTGCACGCACACGTGTACCCTTACGTGCATGCATGCATGCATGTGGGTGTACTTTCCATCCAGATCACAGAGATATGCGGTTTCCCTGTGACCCAACACAGAAATGAAAAACAGTAGTAGTAGGGAAGTTGCAAAATTTCATATTTGGTGACATGGAGTTGGAGCTAGACCCACCTGAATTGTCAATTCTCCAGAGTGTTTTGAAACAAACAGGAAATAGAAATTCTGAATTCTATTATCCCCCCATATTCTCGAGTCCTATCAACGGGGCCCAGCTTGTCTGGCAGGAGCAATTAGTGCATGTCTGGGATGTCGCAAGTTCGAACCCCAAATTGCCTAACCCCAGCTTTCTCTGTCAATAAATAAATATTTCTGAGTCCCAACACAAACACAGCTGAATTATTTAAATTGGAGTCTTGTTAATTCTCGGTACAAAGGATAAGAGGATGAAAAGGGTCCTTCTCCCACATAGTGAAAAGAAACATTGTACTTATGATCCAAGTTGTACAACTCCCTAAAATTTTTTCCTCCATAATGTTTTGGTTCACAAAAGAAGCCATTCTTTTTTCTTTCATAGGAAACACGGCATGTGGGATGGGGCCTAGGCTCAAAGGGGTTTGGCGTAGTGGGATATACGGGGCATAGGCAGTCTAGGTTCAAATCTCCTGAGTGTCACTCATTGCGCAAGCCAAAATGTAGCAACACCCTGAGGTAGGGGTGGCAATCGGGTCGGGTTGGCAGGTCGGGTCGGTGGGTCAGCGTACCTCAACACGAACCCGACCTGTTTATTAAACGGGTCGGCTGTGACAAACACTAACCCGACCCATTTATTAAACGGGTAACCCGACACGACATGGTTAACCCGTTTAATAAATGGGTCAGGTCGGGTAAACGGGTTAGCGGGTAGGTTGGCGGGTCGGGTTCATGTTAGCGGGCGGGTTGGCGGGCGAGTTAGCGGGTGGGTCGGGGTCGGGTAAACAGGTTGGCGGGTCGGGTTTGGGTAAACGGATTGATCCGCCCGCCTAACCCGTTTATTAAACCGGTCAGTGGGTTGGCATACCCCTAACATGAACCTGACCCGTTTAATAAACGGGTTAGGCGGGTCAACCCGTTTACGACAGGAACCCGTTTAAGCCAAACCCGAACCCGCCTAAGAAGCGCGGGTTGTGTCAGATTTTGCCACCCCTACCCTGAGGGCAAGGGGTAAGCTCACATAGTTTTACGCTGCCAAGACAGTGATCATGAGTCCCATTTAGCTATTTTCTATGTAAATTATAGGTGATTTTTTTTATGCTTTTAGCGGTTTAAAGGACTGAACAACGGGGCTTTTGGAGTGTGTGAGATAAGTTGCACACAAGGGCTCCACTCATCTAGCAGGGGTGACTCGTGAATGTCACCAAATTTATGCGACGTCACAAGTTCGAAACCCATGGATGGCGTCCTTTATATCAAGGTGGAAGCCAGGTGTACTCTCCTATGAGGGACCTCAAGGGTTTTAGCAATCAGAGGCCAGCCAATGTGCGATCTGTGATAAGGAACTTCAAACATGACACAGCGTGTCCATACGTCAGGCACATGTGCTAAATTGATCAAAAGATGGTCGCCACTGATTTGATTCATAAAATAATTGCCATTTTGATAAGGAACGACCACATGAGGAGCACCGTACTCATGAGCAGCTCATGATAACATTGGATTTTAGCATTCGAGAGGGTGAGGTGGGACCTTCTTTTATTATTTATGGATGAACGCGTGTGGTGGAAATAATATTCTATAATTAACCATGGCCCTTCAAAGTAAGCTTAATTAATGTCACCACATTTGTCATTTTACTTGCTCTCTCTCTCTCTCTCTCTCTCAAATATATATATATATATATATATATATATATATATATATATATATATATATATATATATATATATATATATATATATATATATATATATATATATATCACCGTATTTGTAAGAAGGTAATCCATGTGACGAGCTTTCCTACGTAATCACTTTTTTTTTTATGTTTGTTCATGATTCAATATTAGCAGGATCTTTTTATAGACAATAAGACCACGTGAAAAAACGCGTAGCTTTTGGGTGCAAGCATTCCAGCACTAATACACTGGATTCCATCAGAATTTCAAAAAAATGTATTTGGCCTAAAATAGTAATGAGATGGGTGAAAACTCACAGCTTGCGATTGCACATTTTTAAACGAATAATAAACATAGAAATATGTGGTTCACATGATGAATGGTGAGCTGCCATCTACTTGAAGCCATTCGTGTGAAGGAAGAATTATGATATTTCAGGCATTATAACTGTTTGCTCATAAATGCTACGATAGTCTGCAAGTATTTTTCTGCATATTAGTTTTGACAAGAGATAAAAGGACTGACCGACGGGGGGAGGCCTACCTAGTTGCAGCATCACCTTGTATTGGGATCAAGGTTGCCGGATTAAGAAGGGGACGCAGTAAATGAATGGGAATCAAATTGAACTAAAATAAAAGTGATTATTCTTAAATTTTATAATTGTTTAGTATTAAAATTAAATTCTTAACAAAATCTAAAAATGATTACCGATTTAGAGAAAACGTGAAAGTGAGTGGGAATCGTGAGAGAAAACACCTAAAATCATGAAAAGTGGATGGAGAACATATAAGAAGAATAATGAAGTGTGTGGAAAGCATAGGAGACACTACAAGAAAAACGTCAATTAACGACGGAAATTTGCGACGAAAATAATTTGTCGCAATTTTGCGATGGATTAGCGAGAGAAAATGAGTCGTTCCTAAAATTTGATTTAGTTGCGGGATTTGCGATGGAACAATTCCTTTGCCAAATCCGTTGCTAATTAGCGACAGAATTACATCTATTGCAAACTATGTCGCAACTTAGCGATGACTTTTTCCGTCGCTACTCCATCGCTAATTAGCGACAGTGTTTGCGACAGAATATTTTCGTCGTGAATCTGTCGCTAAGTAGCGTCGGTGTTGGCGACATAATTATTTTATCGTGAATCTGTCATTAATTTTCGATGTAAAACACCTATCTAGGGCACAGAATTAACTCTGCTCTCTCTCTCTCACCAGCGTTGCTCGCCCCGACCACCTACCGCTCTCCGACGACTGCTCCAGCAACCGTCCCAGCCACCTCCTCCTCCCTGTGTCTGGCAGACACCCCGACGACCCCAAGAAACCCCCCTCCCCCCTCTCTGTGTCTCCTCTCGTTTCCCCAGCGGCCATCGGCAACTACGCTGATGATCTCCCAGTCGTTGTCCCTCTCTAACCTTGCTCTCCAGGAGCCTCCCTCGGCCGACAACCTCTTTTCCCCGATGACACCTCCCTCAAACCCTCCTGGTTGTCGTCGACATAACCCCAAGCCACATCCGACTATCAATCATCATCGTCGTTGCTCCGACGAGCATCACCACGCCTCTCATTTCGTTCTTCTCCTCAGGTAACCCCTTCCCCCTTTTTTCTTCAACCTTCTTCTCCTTTGTCTCCTTCGACCTTCTTCCTTCGGCAGGCGGCAGGGTTGTTGCTTGCGTTGGGTCGAATGGCCGGCAGGGGCCAAGCCCCCGCTGCCCCCTCTCTTTTTTGTTGGTAGGGACCTCTGCCCCTGCCTCCATTTTCTTCGTTCAACTTGGGGAAGGGCTCCCGAGGGGGCCTTGTGTTTTGGTTGGCAGGGTGGCAAGCCCCCCCTGCCTGCCTCTGGTTGGTAGGCCGGCGGGGGCAAAGCCCTTGCTGCCTCCCCTTCTTTTTCTCGGCATGTGGGCAGGGGTCGAGCCCTGTCGCCCCCTTGTCTCCTTTTGTCTTTCCCGGCAGAGGGCGAGCCCCCTTGCCTTCGATTTTGTCTTTCAGGAATGGGCTTTGCCCCCTGCCTTCGTGTGTCTTCCAGTAAGGGGCGGAGCTCTCCCTGCTCCTTTTGTTTTTTCCGACAGGGGGCAAAGCCCCTGCCTCCTTTGGTTTTCCAGCAAGGGGCAAAGCCCCCCTCCCCTGCCTTCCTATTTCTGTTCATAATCTTGCCTTGGAGACTTGAAGTCTACTCCAATGTAGGTGCAATTATTTTTATATTACTCTGGGTTATTTTATATTACCTGCTTGGAAACTGAAATATGACATCTATACTTTGGTGCATAACTTTGTTTTCATATACAAATCTACATTTAAATGCATGTCTGGTTCTCTGGTTTCATTTCATGTTATTTAATTTCTTGGATGCAACACTTTTATGTTCACACACTCACTTAGTTGTGGATATCTAAGACTGCTTTGATGGAGTTTGGAGATCATGCTGAGCATGATTTTAATGTATGAAAATAGAAGTGTTCTTAATTTTGGAGTTCGAATTCTATGTTAGGCATGATAGTAGTTAGCAGGATATTGGAGTGTGTTTGTTGCAAGTACATATTTGGCATTATTTTGGTATGAATGATTTGAATGTATTGCAATATTTGATGTGTTTGTATCCATGCTTGCATGAAATTATTTTTCATTTGATTATGCCTTCTATGTGAAATGGTATCATGAAAATATGCTTAAAATGAATGTATCATTTTATGGAATGTGATTTCATATTTCTAAATATTGTCGTGATGTGTATAAATATGATTTGATGGTGTTACATACAAAAATATTAAATTATCAATGCATGCATAATAGTTCGGGGAATTGCATTTTATATTAAGCATATTTGTGGTATAGAGGAGAAGAAAATTTATGCATTAACTGAAACAAAAAAATTGCTCACAAACAATCACCAAACAAGAATTAATAGATTAATTAGATATTTTTTTCATCATAGCATTATTATGATTCTCTTTGAACTGGTGGTGATAATATTCGTAACATTATAGGACAAAATGACTGCAAATCGTGAATGGATATACCGTATGATAATTGATAATGAGGTGTCGCATGAATACATGAATGGTGTTGACAGTTTTATTGAATTCACAATGGAAAGTGTTAGTACAGTAGATCCCACTGGTCGAATCAGATACCCCTGCATGATGTGTAAGAATAATCAATTTGTAGAACCTCATGGCGTTTGACATCACCTATACAGGAAGGGTTTTGTTAGTGGTTATCAGAATTGGACGCTTTATGGTGAAGAATTTTAGAATAATTTTGACGAACGGATGGATGTGGTGCACGATAATCCATATGTAAATTTGATATTTGATGCCACAGGACCAAAAATGGTTTCTGCTATGGGACCTAGTGATGTATCAACTGGGGTAGAGGAAAGAAGCAACAAATAATGCAACTAGTAGATTTTATGACTTACTTAGAGATGTTGATGAGCCACTGTGCAATAGTTGTGAGAGTCACATTATCTTGTTTGCAGTTCTTCAATTGCTGAATTTGAAATCAGAGTATAATTTGAGTCAATCATGTTTTGACCGTTTGTGCTCTATTGTGAAGAGTATGTTGCCCAAAGATGAGAAATTACCAAAAAATCTTTATTGTGCGAAGGTTATGGTCAACGCTATAGGTATGGGGTATCAAAAGATAGATGCTTGTCCAAATCACTATATGTTGTATTTCAAAGATCAAGAAAATAGCAGATCATGTATGTCATGTAGGCATCCTCGGTTCAAGCCAAAGACAAGGAAAAATGGTAGCACGAAGTCAAAAGAAGTGTCATACAAGTCACTCTGCCACTTTCCTCTCACCCCTAAATTGCAATGATTGTATATGTCTTCGAGGACAACTAAACAAATGATATGACATGCAAATAAAGTTTGTCATGATGAAGACAATATCACACATCCTGTTGACGCAGAAGCTTGAAGGTACTTTGATCGTACTCATCAGAACTTCACAATGGAAGTGAGAAATGTTAGGCTCGATTTATGTATAGATGGATTTAATCCATTTGGGGGTAGATCAACCTCATACTCATGTTAGCCGGTATTTGTCACCCCATACAACCTTCCTCCAAGCTTGTGTACGAAGCATCAAAATTTTTTCTTGTTTGTATTGATCCCTGGTCCGACTTCTCCAGGCCAAAATCTTGATGTATATTTAAGGCCATTGATTGATGAACTGAAAATGTTGTAGGATGATGGTATTTTCACGTACGATGCCCACAAAAAACAAAACTTCAATATGAAGGTTACTGTTTTATGGACAATTAGTGACTTCCCTGCATATGGTATGTTATCTGGTTGGAGCACACATGGGAGGTTGGCATATCCATACTGCATGGAGGATACAAAATCTTTTAGATTGATGCATGGAAGGAAGTCGTGTTGGTTTGATTGTCACCGTCAATTTCTACCCAGCGATCATGCATTCTGATACCAAAAGAATGTGTTCCTAGCAGGCACAGTTGAAATAGAAGGTCCACCTGCACGGTTGTCAAGCATAGAGATTTTAAGACGATTACAATACTTTCCATATGGACTGACAGATGCCCGTAGTGCGAGGCCCTTCTTTGGATTTGGGAAGGATCACAATTGGACAAAGAAATCTATATTTTGAGAACTACCATATTGGCCGACCTTATTGATACGACATAATTTAGATGTGATGCATATGGAGAAAAATGTATTTGATGAGGTAGTAGTTAGCAGAATATTGGAGTGTGTTTGCTGCAGGTACATGTTTGACATTGATATGCTATGAATGATTTAAATGTATTGTCACGTTTGATGTGACTGTATTCATGCTTGCATAAAGTTATTTTCGATTTGAATATGTATCCATGAAATTGCATATCATATAACTGATCTAAATAACATTTTTATTTGTTAGAATATGGTTCATGGAGGTCACAGTGGTCGAGGACCAAGTGGAGGCAGTGAGACATCATTAGGTAAATGTCTTTGTATTATATTTAAATATAAGCATTCATTATGTTTTTGCTTATATGTTGATATAAACATTTTTACTTGTTAATCGTCTTTATAGGATCCCAGCTGAGTGATAGGCAGTCTCAGCCTTCGTCTTCACGCAATGCTTTGATAGGTATATCATTTAAATAATTGTATACTTGATTAGTTTAAATGTGCATTGTGTAAATTTTTAACTCATTGTTTTGTATGTAATGTTTCACCTACACATAACCCACCTACACCGGCTACTCATACACATCACGAGACAACGCCGGATGCAGGGTATTCTCAGTGTGACACACAATGACTCATTTAAATAGTGTATTTCAATAGTCAATTGTAAGTATTTCATTGTCACTTGTTCAATACTTATCTTATAAATAGTGTATATCGACAATCGATTGTTAATGTGTATCAATTCATGTGCAGTGCGAGGTTCGAGCTACAAGAAGCAATATGAGAAATTAGGAAGTCACTACTGCAGCATCTTCTAGGACCGATCGCGCAATGGAAAAAGTACCCGACGGAGGTGTTGGATAGATTAATGTCCTCATTCATGGTATGCAATCGTTTATCATAACTAATGTGTTTCATATTTAATTTTTTATTATACTCATGTGTGCTAACTTTCTGAAAGTATTTATAGGCTTCTCATCGCTTTACGATTATAAACGAGGAGAAAGACGCGAGGGTAGTGTGGCAGAAGGTGACTGCCAATCAATTTTCTGACATGTTGCACAATATGAAGACTGCAGCAAAAAAAACAACTGGTGGGATAGATGATCCACTACAGTAGAAAGACCATGGGCCTTCTAATATCAGGAGAGATTATTGGGAGGACATGTGCGACAAGTGGACGAGCAATGAATTTCGAAACTGCTCAGCAAAGGCTGCACAAAACTGAGCGAAGATGCCTGATGCCCATCTACACAGGTGTATATAGGACTTTTGGGAGCCACCAGAAGAAAATGGTGACTCATCTATATAGATTGTCAAATTTGTAAGTATTTCTGCATACTTATTAATTTATTTTTTTATCATTTAACATTGCAGAAAGCAAAAAAAAGAGACATTGTGCCTTACAAGGATGTGTTTGTTTAAACACATAAACGTAAGAGTACGAAAGATTTTGTATCAGAGAAGGCGAGAGCGACATTGGTATGTATTTATTGTACTAATAAATATTGTAATATACAAGTTACCATAAATTACGTTATCATAAATATTGTAATTCTTAATTAATAATTTATATTGTAATCATTACTTTGTAGGAGTCATACGAGAAACAAATGGTAGAACGATATGGCGATGACTCCACTCAGCATCCGCCTTTTGATCCTGCAGCATAGGTGACTGCAACTAGTGAACCCAAAAAGGGTTGTGTGTCCGGGTTTGGGAGTAACATGAACACCACAACAATCATTGCCTCATGCAGCCATGGCTCTCAGAGTTCTCCCGCCAACATCAACTCTCAATGTCTGATTGACCCTACTATGTCTTGGGATGGTGTCTGTCAGCGTTTTGAGGACAAAATACAGTACTTTTTAAATAAAGTCATTCCCAACATTGTCCATAATTAGTTGTGCAACTTTTTTCGAGACAGGAGAACTTTGTCTGCATTCAACATGAGCTCTGGTGCCCGTCAGGTATAAAGATTCATGTCATTTGTTTCATGTCATTAGATTTCAAGCTAGTATATGCATGATTGCCTCATTATGAATTTTTTTGACACCTTTAGAACACATATATGCATGATTGATTCACTATATAATTTTTATGACACCCTTATAACACATATACGCTTGATTAAATCACTATAAAAGTTTTTTTACAACCTTACAACACATATATGCATGATTTCATCACTATAAAATTTTCTTAGTGCCTTATAACACATATATGCATGATTAAATCACTATAAAAGTTTTTTGACAACCTTAGAACACATACAAGCATGCTTTCATTACTATGACAACCTTAGAACACATATGAGCCTGATATTAGCATATATGAAAGTTTTTTAATGCCATATAACACATATATGCATGATTGTATTACTATAAAAAATTTTGACTGCCTTAGAACATGATATGCATGATTGAATCACATATAAAGTTTTTTGACTGCCTTAGAACATATATGAGCATGATTCAATCACTATGAAAGTTTTTTTACTGCCTTATAACATATATGAGCATGATATTAGCATATATGAAAGTTTTTTAACTGCCTTATAACACATATATGCATGATTGAATCAATATGAAAGTTTTTTGACAACCTTAGAACACATATATACATGATTGAATCAATATAAAAGTTTTTTGACAACCTTAGAACACATATATGCATGATTGAATCACTATAAAAGGTTTTTGACAACCATAGAATACATACAAGCATGCTTTCATCACTATGAAATTGTTTTACTGCCTTAGAAAACACATATGCATGATTGAATTACTATAAAAATTTTCTTAGAACACATATATGCATGATTGAATCAATATGAAAGTTTTTTTACTGCCTTAGAACAAAATTGAATCACTATGAAAGTTTTTTTGACAAACTTATTACACATATTAGCATGATTTCATCACTATGGAAGTTTTTTGACTGCCTTGTAACACATATATACATGATTGTGATACATAACACATTTATTTAACAACCTTATAGACCATATATGCATGCGTGAATCAGTGTGACATTTTTTGACAACCTTAGAATACATATCTGCATGATTGAATCACTATAATTTTATTTCCAATCTTAGAACACATATTTGAATTATGTTAATGTCCTTCAGTTTATTGCTAGTCTATGTGTCATTTAGCCATTTACTTTGTTGCATTATATTAGGTGCATTGCATATAATGTATTTCATTATATTTTATTTATAAATACTAGCATGTTGGTTCTCTTGTAGGATGCTGGAGATGATCAGCGTAGAAGAGCTGATGGAGGCATGGAGAGAGGGGCAGATCAAAAAAATAAAGAGGATAATACCCTGAATCTTGGTGAGGATTAGATTCATGTGTTTAATTTGTTTGACGTACTTGTAACTAATTATAACTTGGCAAGGACTGTATTTGGTTGTTAAAGTTGCTTAACTTAAAACTTGTATTAAATTTGTTTCACCTGTATATGTATTTTTTATGTGTACTTTATTTTTTATAAGCAGGTTTTATGAATTGTATAACGAGAAATTTTTCTCGAGTTTCATATTTCAAAAAAAAAAAAATTAAATTAGCGACGGATTAGCCACGGATATTATCCCTCGTCAATTTAAATCAGTCGATGGTTTGCGATGAAATTTAAGTTGTCGCTATTGTCTGTCGCCAAATTAGCGATGGATATGTATCCCTCGTTACAGCTTAGCGATGGATTAAATTCGGTCGTATAATCAAATCAATCTTTATTTAGCGATGAACATGATCCACCGCTAATCTGTCGCTAATTAGCGACATATAAATTTTGTCATAGTTTAGCGACTAGGATTATGTGACGGACGCTATTCGTCGTTAAATTATCATTAATCTGTCGCTAAACATGTTAACGATGGATTTTGCGACGGATTAACGATGAATAGCATCCATCGCTAATAGTGAGAAGCGTGTGAGAATCGAGATTTTCATCAAGTTTCAAAAGCGAAAAGTATTATGCTTTAGATGTAAGTTTTTGAAAAGCAAGCTTCCCATGGCTATCTATGAATTAAGCTTTCTGTAGTTCTGGTTGGGAAGTTGCAAGTTCAAAACCCAATGGTAGGGTTGTATAACTTATGGGGGTCTGCCTAACCCCAGCTTTCCCAAAAAGAAATGCCAGAAAGGACTGAGAATGGAGACTGATCTAAATGGTTGGAAATACCATAAGTGCTGGGATCCCTCCATCTCAAAGATGGGGTGATATTAGTGACATCATCAGCTTCAGCACTCCAAAAATATAAAATATTATATACATCATTATGTTGGCTTTCATTAGTCAGATCTAACAATGTGGAAAGAGATGGCATCTCTCTCTCTCAATATTATCACGTTATTTTCATTAATGTGGTTTATACTACAAGGATTCGCTACAGTACATGTAATTTAGTAGAAAACATACATTTTTTTTTTGTATTTTTTCATTTTTATATAGATTTTATTTTATGGATGTGATATATATATATATATATATATATATATATATGGTTTCTTCAATAAAAGCAACTTTGGATCATATTTTTTCAACATGCAAGTTGGTTTTTCAAGGGCTTTGAAAATCAACAACTTATATAATGTTCTAAAATTTCATGATTCAATAGAATCATGGTTTTTACATGAAAAAAAGATAATTCAAACTATGATCCCTAACAAACAAACAGTGTTGAACATATCTATGAGGTCAAATAGAGTACAACTTGCGCCTGTGATGTTCCAACTATATTGTACATGCAACAGAAAGTAACAAATATATGCCTAATGCAAATAGCAGTTTCATTGGATAAAAGATCCAAGGGGCACAACCTTTGTTTTTTCTTCGATGACCAGGAACCCTCATCGAGAACAGGACAGTTTAATTGGCCACCCCCTGAGTGGTAAACCCCGGGTGGGATCATTACACCCAAGCCCTTATGAAGTCCACCAGTTAAAAGACACCTGGTGGCAATCGAACCTAGGATCAAGGGGTCATCACCTTTACCTCAAAACCGCTGCCACTCGGGCAACCCGGGTGGGTGTGCAGGGGCACAACCTTACGTGTCCACCCTTCACTGACGGCCTTAAACTTAAGGGTACCGGCCCCTTGAAAGATGAGTAGTGAGATGCCAATGTTTTTGACATATCAAAGAAGGATTAAGGACGAATAAATGTGAATTCTTGACCGGAGAAGGTGGCCTAATTATTAACAACCTTTTCCCGGTTTTTGATTTTTGATTTTACCCTATGTTCTGAATAAATTTTCTCACTTTAGGTAAAAACAATTGATTTTATGCTCTCAGTAATTGGTTTTGACAGTTGTTGTGTCTATCATTGACATCCATTAATCAATAATTTATTTTCTACTGACACATCCAATCACACATTTCATTCCTGTTCCACGCATAATTCTCTGATTCACAGCACTCTGTTCGGAAGAGTGGGTAAGAAGCTCAAGGCTTCTAGTGAGAGAAAATGCGGTCTCTCTCTCTCTCTCTCTCAAATATATGCATGGAAAGATCATGGTCACACACCAATCAATGAAAAGAAAAGGAACTGAAAACTCTTCTGTTTCTTTCTGCAATTTTGCAGAACAAAAAGGGGGAAAGAGTAAAAGTGTTATCCACAATGGATAAAAAAAGACCCCATTAAAAAAAAGAAGAAAAATGAAAAGTACAGTTTGTCCGAACCCGCAGAGAAGGGAGAGAGAGAGAGAGAGAGAGAGAGACGTAGAACATCACAAGTCTTCCGAGATGCTTTCAAGATGGGGACGCCAGATTTCGACCCTCCTCCGCCTGCTGCTCCGACTCGGCGCACACCTCTTGTCCAAGGGAATCTCTTCGAGGTACCGATCGGAAGAAGCCTCGGAATTATTATGACTGCCGGTGGATTTCCCATATGAAGATGGTTCCCCTCGGAATTCTCTCCTCCTCTTCCTTCGATCAGAAGAAGAAGATGATGAAGAAGAAGAAGAGGAAGAGGAAGGGACGGGGATTAGGAAATAGATGTTGCCTCGTTTCAGTTGGGCGTCGGGGGACAGGATGATGATGCGGAGGCCCTCGGGGCAGTGCTTTCTCAGGACGTGCTTGGGGTTGGCCTTCATGACTTCGCCCGAGGAGATCGATCCGCTGACCTCCTGGACGCGCCCGCTCAAATGGACGATCCGGATCACGTCCAGGGCACCGCACGGGAGGATGCAGGAGATGCAGCACCTCAGACTGTTCCCCATCCTTTCTCTCTCTCAGGGTTTTGGTTGTGCTTTCTATGTCTCCTCTCTCATTCCTCTCTAACTTCCTTCCTTGATCTTCCTCTCTGTCAGAGGGCTGGCTCTATATGGAGGGGAGGTGAAGAGGAAGAGGAGGAGGATTATTTGTGGGGAGTGTGGAGTTGGATGGCCCAACCGTGGGAAAGGGACGCACCACGGTAGGAAGTCTCCCACGTTAACAAATGTCGTTAGGTGATTGGAAAAAATTTGAGTTGCATTTCTTGCTTAAAGTAGCCTATGGTTCTCCTAAATTTCGAAGATGCCATTTGATGGTTCTGTCACCTTAATTTCATCTTTTAATTTTTCTTTAATATATATATATATAGAAAAATTAGTAGCTGCGCATTTCTTAGGTGTGCAACTATGAATGGAATCATGCTGGCTGTCCATAGCGTGCATGATGGACAGTCAGCATGTGAAAATGGTAGAAAAAATCACAAAAAGTGTTGTTTTTACCAGTGTTGTGAGAGGCTTATGCCTCAGTACCTGAAGCGTACGCCTCAGAGGCGAGGCGCATGCTCAAGGTACTGAGGCGTTGCTGTGATGCGCCCCTCATCAACCTCCGACCAGTTGTGACCACCGACCACCGGAGTTGCTGTGCTGCAGCTGCTGCTCAGTCTTCTCCGACCACCGGACGACCGGCATATCCCTCGCTTCCGTACCAGCTGGGCGGGTGGTCCTTCTCTTACTGCCTCCCCTCCCACCGCTTCACTTCCATTCCAGTTGTGAGAGGCGTACGCCTCAGTACCTGAGGCGTGCGCCTCAGAGGCGAAGCGCAGGCTCAACGCCTCGCTTCGCCTCATCGCATTTAACAACCTTGGTTTTTACGAGCTTTTGAATTAGCTGCACTTTTGAAGCACCACTAAAGGTCTCAGTTATGTTGGGAGCTTTAGAGACACTTTAAAGCATCGCTAACGCCCTTAGAAGATGTGCCCAGCATTTTTGTAAAAAGACTTTTAGCGACGCTTCAGAACCGCCACTAAAATCCTTTTGTGTGATTTTTTTATGCTTTTCAGTGTTTTTTTTAGGGAAAATGTTGAGTATCCATCACACACCCGATAGAGGCTCAACAAAATCTTGTTTTGAGGCTCAGAAATTACTCTATATATATGTATGTCTTTCAAACCATTTATCTCTCAAACCATCACAGACTTCTTTAAAAAAATATATTTACACAAGTTTTTGATTAATTCAAACCTGCAAATGTGTTTGTCATTGCTTACTTACTAAAAACCATGCTTTGGATCGAATCAGTTTAACAACAATTCTTGATTTTTTAGTTAATCAAGTTTTTTGGTGCAATATATACAGTTTATTTTTTATTGAAATAAAAACTCATTTAAACTTAAAAATATAAAAACTCATTCAAAGAGGCTTGGGAGAAATGGTTTGAAAGATGCACATCTCTCTCTCTCTCTCTCTCTCTCTCTCTCTCTCTCTCTCTCTATATATATATATATATATATATATATATATATATATATATATATATATATGGTAAATGTTATATTAATTACCCTCATGGGTAAGGAACTACCTAATGAAAAATTGTAATATTTTTTTATTTTTTTACACATTGACTTTGCAGACTTGATCTTACATGTTTGGTTAGTAGAAATCAGTGCTTAGATCATGTTGTTCTAACATGTAAGATTTTGCAGGGGTTAATAAATCAATGGCCTATAATATACCAAATTTTCAACCATCATAAAAATCATATTTTTATAACAAAAAAATATCAACCAAAAGTTGGTTCCTATTATTTTAACCATGTTGAATACATTCATAGAATTAGATTTGTTCAAAATAAACACTCATTATGAGCCAAGGTGTTCCTTACCCACGAGGTACCAAATACTTTTCAATAATTTTCCTTTATATATATATATATATATATATATATAAGAGAGAGAGAGAAACTCTTATTGTAAACTAAAAATGTGTGAACTTTGATTGTACCAAGATTTTTAAGTGATTTATTTTCTTTTTCTTTTTTAATATGATCAGACGGATGTAATCTACCTTCTTGGTTTTATAGTAACTAGCTCTTAAAACGTAACACTTAAGTATTTTTAGGGCTTCAAAATTAATGGCACAAATATCACGGTTGGGGCACTTAAGGGCTGGGTGGTCAGGGATGCGATTCCATTAAGTGACCCAGTTCTTGGTGACATTTTTCCTTCATCATAAATAATAATAATAATAATGCAAAATTTTCATAATAATTTGTGTCATTGAATTTCATTAAAAACATATCTAATGATAGATGTTTTGTAAAAATAGGCCATGCATGCCTCCACAAGTTTTTAGTTACTCAGGTAATTATTAATAAGTATTTTAAATCATTTTATGGTTTATATAAAAGAAACCGAATCGGCTCAATTTTGTATCAGTTTTTTGCCTTTACAATACGCCGGCTGATTCAGGTTGACTCGTGCATTTTTTGTTTGTTTGAAAGGCAAGCTGGGCTTAATTAGGCAGATCCCTGCCAGATATCTCTTAAGCCTCATGTGGCAGAGGGATTCGAACCTGGGCCTTCAGCTTGGTGAATCAGCTTGGTTTTGTACATAGGAATCAGCTGATTCAGGCCGCTTTGCAATGAATCTGATAAGATTGATCATAACTATGGTTTCTCCTAGTTATTAAAAAAAACATAAACCACTAGGTGAAGAGAGAGAATGGGAGGGGCAAAACCTTAATTAAACAAGAAACTAAGGGGTGTTTATATGAGAAGGGTGAATATGTTTATTAGTTTGTTAATTAAAAAACCAAGATGCAAGCATAAGTTTTTTGTGGGGGTGAGAAGGAAGTGAAGCTTCATGGCACGAGGGAGTTTGGGTATCACCGACGAGCCAGAGTGGGGATTCGGTCAAAGGATGCACACGAGGGCTAGCTCACTCCTACTCCCAAAAAATCATTATTAATAGTGGTGGCCTCATCGCCTTGGGGACTAATTTAATAGGGCTAAGAATATGGGTTTTTTTTTATAATATGGGTTTTCTTGGCTCAGTAATCACGCTGAGGGGCCAACTGGCTTCACCACTTCATGGAGTAAAGAATGTGTTTTTTGGGGATCTACGGCTTCGTTACTTGTTCCTTATCATTTATGTACTCTCTCTCTCTCTCTCTCTGCATGGTACCTCTTGGTTAAAGGTGTCAACGGGTAGGGTTTGGTTGGAATTTAGGTGGAACCAGACTTGATCAAGAAAAACCATGCCATACCCGATAAAAACAATTTGAACCAAACCTGGACCATACCCGGTAAAACAATATTTTTAATCATTTTTATATTGAAGATTTGTGGGTCTTAATTGGAACTCGGGTCAGGTTTGGGTCTGGTATAAAATTTCACAAACTATACTCGGGTCCATGTATTAATCGAACATTTAGGTCCGGACCCAGGTCTTAATCAGGTATTCTTATTTATCACCATACACAGACCCTATAGGGTTTGGTTCAGGTTAGGTCCCAATAAACCAAGCCCGTTCACGCCCCCACTCTTGGGTAGGGATGGCAGGGACCGGAGGAAAATGGGGTCGTGCCCTGTTTGAACCGGGGATGAAGGTTAAAATCAAAACCCGTGCAGGGATGGAGGCGGGGATGAACTTACGCTTTCTGCCGCCTCACCCCGTCTCCGATCTTCATTAGTAAAATAACTGAAATACCTTTAGGGATGGTAGTGGATCAGGGAGAAACAGAGCCCCGCCCTGCCTTGCCCCATTTGGACTGAAGATGGAAGACATGAAACGGTGATGGAGGTTAAAATCAAACCCCATCCAAGGATGGAGGGCAGAATTTTGAGACGGGGCAAGGGTGGAGACCTTGTCTCCCGCCTCCGCCCCGATCTGCCATCCCTACTTTTGGGTAATGAGGTTGCGTACGTAGGTTTGATTTAGCTTCCTGGATGGCCCACACTCTCCTCCTATTTGACCTACATGTGGAGGCAGGGAGATCTAGGTGTCATAGGGGAAGACCATGGATTTGGGAGTACATTTCTCATCATTTGACATAGGATGGTTTTCATCCAACATTCAGGGATCCTTATTGATTAGGAGTGGACATTGGGCCTGCCTGACCCATCGAAGATCAGACCTGAATTTTGTCCATTTCGGGTTTGATAGGTACCTAGTTAGGAATCTTGGATAGTGGAGGTAAGCTCCGTAAGTTAGACAAGTATAATGTTCAAGGTCCATGATTTGGTTAGTAGTGTTCAGTCGAATCCATACAGTTCAGTAGAGTTATTTGCTTGGAGTCCAAGTCATCTATTAAGGTATGTTTAGATGAGCAGTCTATTGGATATTCTTTGGTAGGCTTGAGCACAATTGGATATTCTTTGGTAGGCTTGAGCACAAAAGAAACATATAGAAATGTCAATGAACCCACCCAATTTTATCTGATATCTGACCTAATTTTATACAGTTTGGTTGAATTAGTAAGCCAAAACAATATCCGATTATAATTGGATGTATATATGGTTTTGATTTTTTGATACCAAATCCTAAAGATATCTAAATTTGATGGGTATCCGAATCCGTTTACATGTAAAAAAGTGGATCTGGTATGAGCTTGTCACCATCCAAATCCATTTAGCCAACATCCTATTAGTCAATTATATATGGTATTGCAACAGTTTACATTCCTAGAATTATATCAAGGGTGGGCAAAAGTTATTGGGTTTCAAAATAACCCAGCCCAACTCAGATTGGGAACCCTATTAACTACCGGGTACCGGACCCGATGTTCACTCATGTTATCAATCCGTATCTAGGTTTAGTAGATTCATGTAAATATGGCTCTTGTTTTATGAGGAAACAATACTTAGTTGTGTGCATGTATAGAAATATGACTGAATTTGAATTGAAAAAAGTTGGAAATGGATGTGTTCATTCTTCTGCAAATAATATGAGCCATGAGTTTGTGAACCAATCCAATTTAGAGCCTTGAGTGAATCTCTTTTGTTGATAAGGCACAGCAGACTCATGGCAGTTGAATGCCTCTTGAGAAAACGGATCTACTATTTGGAAGACATTTGTTACAGAATTTAATTTTAGTACGCAGTTTGTTCTATGTCCAGCAGTACTGATCATCGCATTTCTTGGACCCTAAGCAAGGAAGGAGGTTTCACTAGGGCTACCCAAAGCGCCATAACATATGGAGAAGAGTGCTTTCTCAAAGTGTGTTTCGCAAGCGTGAAATGTGGTGCTTCTGAAATGTGTGGGGAAGGGCAAAAAAATTTTGAGAAGCGCGCCCAAATTAGGAAAAGCAAGCTTCCCGTTCGTTTTCTCTTATTTTTTTATTTTTTATTTTTCTTACTTTTTTTTTGTTTTGTTTTCCCTTTGGTTCGTAAGTTGCTTCCGGTTTGCTTCCGTGAGGATTCCTGTTTTGTTTCTAAGTCCTGCACTTTCAGCTTTCTAAAATTTTGAAAGTGCCTCGCTTCCTGCTTTCGCTTCCCGAATTGCTTCTCACTCTCACTTCCTCGACTAACAACTTTGGGTTTCACTGTAACTTCCACTTACAAATCCTGTATCGAAGATGGTGCAGAATGATTTTCACCCAAGATGCTTTGCTTGAGGGGACAGTAGCCAGGGCAATGTTTTTCTCTTGGTTGCTGTTAACGAGCAACATTAACATGCAAGATCGCTTGCAAAGGCTTGGCCAACATCTTGCCAACTGGTGTCCTCTTTGCTGTCAAAGCCAAGAAACTCCAATTCACATCTTTTGGCACTATGACCTTCCAAAGAGTACCCTTTGCTGCCTGGCTAGGTATCACGCTAGACATTCAATCGAAAGTGGGTTTTAGGCAGCTCCTTTAAGGACCAAGGTGATTCAGTTTTCAAAGAAATGGCTATTGGTTTGTAGATCGATGATAGATCTGTGTTGCATGGTGGATTGTTTGAGAAGAGAGGAACTGTAGAATATTCAAGGGAATGGTCTTCCAAGCCATCAAGGTGTTACATGTTAGCGTATCTTTAAAACAGAACTAGAATGTAAAATACGATGCATATCGATAGATGCCATGGATGAAGCGATATGTGCGGGTGCTCGGCATTCTCTTCAGCCTATCGACATCCATGATGAGCCCAGGTCTTCAAGTCGATGGTGAGCAAGACCCTGAACCCAATGAGAAAAACAAGGACACCTTGGCTACACTCATCAAACAGTCATGCCTCTATTTATAATGGGAGGAAAGTGGGGGTTACAAAATGTGAACCCTTTCATATTCACGTAACCCCTTTCCCACTAATTCTCACTAATTGCCCACTAACCCCTTCATTAGTGTCAAGCTGGGTCATACTTAGGGTTAAACTCAAACTAAAATATTCAACATTCTTTCACTTGGCCCATTGACACGAAAATGCACAAAAATGAGGTTCATACCATTATCTCGACTTAGTACTTCATGTGGGTTCACATGCCATCCGGTATCACAAGAATGAATCATATGAGTCATAGAAATAAACATATTTTCATGTACTACAATATAAATCATTTTTAGTGCTTTAGCATATTAAAATTATCTTTATGAATAGGTTGGTCTCTAACTCATATTCTATTGGTCCTTTAATATTGTTATTCTGTTATTTTTTCTAACCAAATAAGAGATCCTTTATGCAAAATCAACAATACACAAAAACATAAAGAATCAATTTGGTTTCATAAATGTAATCACATATAACTATAATGTATTGTCATACATCAGAAGGAATCAAACAGACATATCCTCCTTACATGTTGGAAATACAATTCTGGTACTAGCCCTTTAGTAAAGAAATCTGCAGTAATTTTCTTCATACCGATTGTATCAATACATACCAGATGATTCTCAGTCCTTTCTTTAACAACAAAGTACTTTAACCGCATGTGTCGACATGAGATTGAGCTTTTGTTGTTATTCAAGAAGAATACAGTTGCTTCGTTATCAAAAAAGATTTTCAGTAGTCTTTCAATAGAGTCCACAATCATAAGACCCATAATGAAGTTTCTTATCCAAATGGCCTAAGATGAAGTCTCGTATAGAGCATTAAATTCTGCCTCTATGGTATGAGTTGCAGTTGTAGACTGTTTTTCGCTTCTCCATGATACAACACCACCTGCAAGTAGAAAAATATATCCAGTAGTAGACTTTCTACTGTCAAGACATCCTCTTACGTCTGCATCAGAGTATTCAATGACCACTAGGTGATCAACTTTTCTGTAGGTCAACATATAGTCCTTCGTTCCTTACAAATAGCGTATGATTTTCTTCGCTGCCTTCCAGTGTGCTATGCTTGGATTTGATTGGTATCTTCCAAGCATTCTCACAACAAATGTGATATAAGGTCATGTGCAAGACTGTGCATACTACAAACTCCCAGCTACTGAAGTATATGGGACAGTTGCCATATGAGCCTTTTCATTATCATCCTGGGGACAATCCTTCAGGCTCAAGTTATCTTCTTTCACTATAGGTGCCAAACCAGGAGAACAGTTCTCTATCGTATATCTTTTAAGAACCTTGATGATATAGGATTTCTGAGAAAGGCCAAGGACACCCTTAGTTCTATCACGACGGATCTCAATTCCAAGAACATATGTGGTCGCACCCATGTCCTTCATATCAAAATGAGAGAAAATAAATATTTTTGTCTCATATAGTATGCTCAAATCATTAGTTGTAAAAAAAAAATCATCAACATATAAAACCAAAATTATGAACTTACTCCCACTAGCCTTAAGGTATATACACTAATCAACAATGTTTTCAGTGAATTCAAAGTTTATAATTTCCTGATTCAACTTTTTATATCATTGGCGGGAGGCTTGTTTAAGTTCATAAATAGACTTCTTCAATTTGCAAATCAAATGATTTGTGTCATCTACACTGAAACTAGGAGGTTCTTGCATGTATACCTCATCTTCCAGATCCTCATTTAGGAAAGCAGTGTTTGCATTCATTTGATGTAGCTCTAAATCAAAATGAGTTACGAGAGCAATGATTATTCTCAATGATTCCTTAGTTAAGATAAAAGAAAGTCTCATTATAATCAATGCCCTCTATCTATGTGAAACCCTTTGCAACGAGCCTAGTCTGGTACCTCTCTACTTAACATTTAGAGTTTGTCTTAATCTTAAAGACCCATTTACAACCAACAAGTCTGACTCTATCAAGTCGATGTACAAGATCTCACACTTGGTTCTTTGCTATAGAGTCAAGCTCTTCTTTAATGGCATTGACCTAATGTGTTAATTTTTTTCTTTTAATGACTTCTGCAATGGTAAATAGATCATCATCAGTGTCTATGAAATCATTGTGCTCTTGCAAATACATCATATAAACTAAATGAATAGCAAATTTTCTGGTCCTTGTAGACCTCCATACAGGTGTTACAGGTGGTTTAAAATGAACTTTTGTATCTTATTGTTGTTGTATATCTTCATCAACAACTTGTTCTATTTGGGATTGATGATCGTTGCCTAGATTTTTCCTGACATTATCTAAAGGAACAATGATAGGAAAAACTAGGTCTTTATCCTTTGTATGTATAGAATCTGAATTCTACATTATCTCAAATTCAATACTTTAAGATGCATCTATCCCAATAGAACCATTTTAAAAAAATCTTGTTTTATTTGTTTCCATTATCTGTGATGTATGAGATGAACAATAAAACCTAAAGTCCTTTGATCTTTTTGGATAACCAATGAAAAATCTACTAGTCATTTTAGGATCAAAGGCTTTTATATGTAGGTTATACAATTTTGCTTCAGCTGGACATCCCCATATGTGCATATATAATAAAGAAGGTTTTTCATCGATCCATAACTCGCAAAGAGTCTTTTGGACAGCCTTTGTAGGAACCTTATTCAAAATATGTATTGTTGTCCTAAGAGCTTCACCCCACAAGGTCAATGAAAGGTTTGATTGATTCACCATCGCTCGAACCATTTCTTTAAGCATACAATTTCTTCTTTTAGCTACATCATTCTGGTGATTACTATCAGACATGGTATATTGAGGTACAATACCTTCCTCCTTTAGAAAATGCGCTAATAACCTTTCTTTTTGTCTTATCTTAGTGAAACGATCATAATATTTACTACCTTTGTCAAACCTAACCACTTTAATAACTTCACTGGTTTGTTTGTTTACTTCTTTCTTAAAGTTCTTAAAAACCTGAAAGACTTCTGATTTTTCAAATAAGTAGAGATATATATACCGTGAGTAATCTTCTATAAAGGTGACAACATACTTTTCATCCATATAACATGGTGAAAAAGGCCATGCACTATCTCCAACCTTTCATTGTTGTGTTTGACATCTTTTTTATACGTGTTAAACTGTTTAGCCTTTATACAATCAACACATGGTTCTTTATCTGCAAAATCAAGAGATCCAAGAATTTTTTCTTTTACAAGTCTTTGAACTCTCTCTTGAAAGATGTGTCATAACCTTCGATGACAAAGCAAATAGGATTGATCTTTCTTTAGGCCATATTTATTGTCAATCATTGTGTTCTCAACGGAGTGAGATTTCTGAATTTGGAATTTGGTTTTTAAATGATACAAACCATCACACACATACACAAAATCTACATAAATAGAATTTTTAATAATAATAAGCTTGGAGTTTTTAAATTTAAAAATAAAATTAAACTTATCAAGTTTTGAAACTGAGATCAGATTTCGACTATAAGATGAAACATAAAATGTATCAACCAAGTCTAAAATGAATTCTGATTCCAACACAACTCTACAGGTCTCAACGTTCTTGACATGTAAACACATTATTTTTTGAGAAGATGCTTCTTTCATGCTTTGTTGGTTCCTTTTTGTTTAGAAATGCCTACAAAGAGTTAGCAATGTTTACCGTGATGCTAGAATCAATCTACCAACTACGCAATGAAACATGAATCAAATTGCACTAATGAGAAACAATTGACTTATTACCTTTATTCTCGAGCCATTTCTTATGCTTCAGGCAATCCACCTTTTATGTCTCTTCTTCTTATAGAAGAAACACTTTATAGAAGAACTTCCTACTTGGGATTTGGCTTTCATTTGAGAGATTGAACTCTCCTTAGAGGGTTTTTTCTTGTTCAACTTTTTTAAGGATTTTTTCTTTGCCCCAAGCCTATGTTTTTTTTATGAGAGGTCATATGTGCATTAGGCACCCTCTCACCTTTCAGCCTTTTTTTCTCTTTAACACACTTGGTCAAGAGGTCATTAAAAGACTACTCATCATTATGTTGTTGTAGAAGATTTTGAAGAGTTCATATTCAGTAGGCAATGAGGTCAAATCAGATGGACCAAGAAAGAGTCAGAAATGACAAACTTCATATCATTCAGCTGAGACAATGTTTCTTGTCTCCAAGATGTGTTGTCGGATGTGACTCTCACCAAAATATTTCATAGACACTAATTTTGACATCAGTGTACTGGCCCTTACCTTATTAGAACTGACAAATTGAGCATCAATGGCTCCTAAAAATTCCTTCATTGTTCTGCAGTGAGGGATGACGTCTCGAATGTTCTTAGCCACTCGAGATTGCTAAAGTCATAGGCTAAATCTGTTTGAGCTTTCCCACTTATGAGAGGTAGTATTATATTTGGTTGTACTCTACTCTGTAAGAGCGGGCGGTTCATCAATCTTAAGGGCCAAATCCAAGTTCATGTAACCTAGAGTAAATAACATTATTTCTTCCCAATCTGAGAAATTGGATCCATCTAACAAGGCGATGTTACTAGAATCATCAATGATGAAAGAATCTGATACAACAAGGAACGAAAGAAAAAATCTTATTATTACTCAAACGAGACTCATGTTGAAAAGGTAAAAATTGAGACCCTTGATTATTTACCTTTTCTAAGATAAGCACAATTGAGTCATTATCGTTCTACTTTGATAAAAATGATAATACTCATAGTTGTTTTGTCTTCTCAATTCATAAGAAATTGATTTTAATTGGTGAAACTAGCAGATTATGTAACCAAAGGCAATTCAGCTTATACCTTTGGGTAAGAACTTGCTTCATGGGCTGGTATATATATCTACTATTATACTATATGTGAATTTGGAACACAATGACCTACCTTTGGGTAGAATCATTGTTTCATAAAGTCATACACAATTATAATACTGAATCTTAACACGGTCCAAAGAATCCCTAATTATCACAACTCAAATCACTTTGGTGATAGCATGAGTTAGTTAATTGAGATCTTTTGTCACAAACATATTCGTATTATGGAGCATATCTATACACACACAATAATGCATGTGTATTCATGATGAAACATGTATTATATCATAAAAAATACAAGCCCATGCTTCAACTTATATGCACAAATAATTTTGATGAAAACACATTAAAAATATCATGAATTTAGTCATAATTCATGCTTACAAATATTATACATAATTTAAATAACATAAAACACATATATTAGACATGCATAAGCCATGCTTCCTTAATAATAAACACTTATAAAGCATAATAAATAATTGAAACCAGTCTACAAGTTGAACCAGGTCTACAATATACTCTTATAGGTAAAACCCGGGGTCCACAAGCTGAAACAGGTCTAAAAGTACTCTGAACTGGTCTGAAATGGCTCTGAACCGGTCATCTAAGGGTCTGAACTGATTTTAAAACTTATGAATCAGTTTAAAATATGAATAAAGGCACATAAAACCCTAAAAATTGAATCAGAAAATCTTTGTTCTTTCACTAATTCATGAAAATAAGGTCTCTACATCCCGAAACTCGTGAACAACCTATAGAAACCGATCAAAAATGGCTATGAATCGGTCCTGAAAGGTGTCATATCGGTCATAGAACCAGTTCAATTGTAAATAGTAAATGGACCCCTTTTCTAATGGATCTTGGGTTGGATGCCTCGGTCTGGATCTAATCTAGATCTAGACCCATAATGATTGGGTCTTGAATTGGATTCAATGATCCAAACTCAGATCTGGATCCAGATATGGTCCATATCAGGACCCGGGTCAGGTTTGGAAACCATAACTGGTCCAGACCCTGATCAGGATCATGACTCGTACTATCAAGATCAAACCAGACTCGAGACTCAAATGGGTCCAGGTTTGATCCAACCGGGTCGGATCTGATCATCAACCCATTGTTCGGATCAGACCCAGACCCAGAACCTAAATGGGTCTGGGTCCGATCTAGGGGTTTGGGTCTAACCTAGACCCAAGATCCCAAATGGATCCGGGTCTAGTCCGAACCCTCATGTCGAGTCTAGTCTAGTCTCTTGGATCGGGTACACACGCTGGGTCTGGATCTGGGCCCGTTCCGCCCAGACCAGAGGGCGATAAAAAATGCCTTTCAGTTTTTTAGAAAACCGAATCGATTTCGGTTTCTCAGAAACCGAAATGGCACCTAACTGTGCCTTGATTCATGTAAAGGAATGTCGTTGTCTTCCTATTTTTTTTTTAATGTACATTGTCGCCAGGGCAACTGTCGCCACGGGCAGCCTGCCATCACCTGCCCTACCGGCGAGGGTGTGCGATGGCACCGACGAGGGTAGCAGACGGGGATTTAACATGCCGGCCCCCGTTCCTACTACTTGCCATCACCGGCACCGACAACTGGCACGAAATGTTGCTGGTGATGGTGACTCCCTATCGCGTGTCCCTCAGTCAACAACACTAGAAGGGGCGAAAGCCACACCACGAGGACTCTGCCGCTGGCAAGTCCTCCGACCCTTGTGATACGAACCCAGCTCAAAGTGCATAGCATTTACGCATGCGGAGCACCAACCAGGTCAGCTCGAGTGTGTAGCACACAACCAAGGCGAACCAAAGTCGCAATATGCAAGTAACGGGGTGCAAGCATGCGGCATACGAGCAATGAGATGCAGGTGCAGCGCACATGGATGTGCAACAGTGTCGCGAAGCACATGGACGTGCGATGCGCATGCGGAGAACCAAAATGCATAGCGCATAGGCGGAAGGCGTGCGTCGCATCTAAGACAGCGCATGGTGTGCAGATGTGCAAGACGCGCAGCTGAATGCACAAGGCATGCGGGAGCGCAGGGCGCATAAACGCGTGTGGCGCGTGATCACACAGGACGCCAGCAGAAGCACTACGTGTGATGTGCATGGCACACAGTCATGCGATGTGCATGCGCAAATGCATTAGCGTAACACGTATGCGCCTCATGGGAACACAACACGCGTGAGAACGCGCAAGACACGACGCAGAGACGCAGGGCACGTGGCGAGTGATGCGTCGACGGGGAGAGGGTGGTGTATGTTCGCCCTCGATGATTCACTGAATCCCACGTCTGTGTTCGGGGGTCTGAATGAGCACCACGTATACAAGCACATGGGGCTCGTATTCCCGTGTATGTTGACATCACTTAGCATTGGAGTTTGGTGTGGTTGCAAAGACTTAAGTACCCTTTTTTGCTATTCTTCTCATAAAACGATGGTTTGAGAAAATGACAAAAATGCCCTTTATTCAAAAAAGAAAAAACAAACAGTTCAAAAAAAGGACAAACATGTCCTCCAATCAAAAAGTCAAGGATGATGTTGACTCTTCAAAGTCTACCCAGCGAAACGAACCTTAATCGTTTCGTCGATGGTGATCCGGAGAAAAAATGGTGAGCTGACGATCCGATGGTGAGTCGGCGATCCGATGGTCATCCGACGAAACAAACGTGAGCCATCAAAAATGTTCGTTTGAACTTTTCATCGTCATCTTCTTCTTCTTCCTTCTCCGTAAAACAATGTAAAACCCTCTCTTTCTCTCTCTAGAGAAGAAATCAAGGGAGGCAAAGAGTTCCCCCTGGAGAAGGCCATGAACATCAACCCTCTCACTCTCTCTTCCTTTTCTCTCTACTTCTGTGTACATCCAACAAATGATCCTACATTGCTTCATCAAACATCGACTGACCTGCACACTGACTGTAGCATTGTTCAACTTGATGAGTTGTAGAGTCTGATTCATAGTTTTTGCCCTTACAGAAGGGGGTTTTGGGGCTCCTCCCACCGTGGGTAACATCATTCAACTTGATGTGTTGTGGAGCTTGATTTAGAGTTTTTGCCCTTACAGGAGGGGGGTCCGGGGGCTCCCCCCAGTGCGGATCCCGCTGCGCGGTCAGCAGGTGGGGGGCCGCCCCTGGCGGGGGGCTCATGGGGCAGCGCCCTCTGGACCAAATTTTTTTGGGGCCTTCCAACAACGATTTGTATTATTATCGGACTTTCCTACAGCGATTTGTAGTATTTTCGGGTCTCCAACGAGCCCCACAACGATTTATAGTGTTATCCGGCTTTTCAACAGCAATTTGTAGTGTCTTCCGTAAATCACTATAGCAATTTATAGTGTTTTTGGGTCTCCAACGAGCCCCACAGCGATTTATAGTGTTGTTGGATCTCACTATAGCGATTTGTAGTGTCTTCCGCAAATCATTATAGCGATTTATAATGTCTTCCGCAAATCACTATAGCAATTTGTAGTGTCTTCCGCAAATCACTATAGCAATTTGTAGTGTCTTTCGCAAATCACTATAGTGATTTGTAGTGTTATTCAGTAAGCAAATCGCTGTAAATCGCTACTCGAATTAGAACCAACTTGTCAGGGTCATATCTTCCTAACCGGAGGTCATATTCCAAATCCGTAAAAAATGGTGTCTTCGTTATTGAGTTTAGTTTATTTCTGTAAATTTTCAACGATTTCTAGTGTCATTTGATTCCCCATTTTAACTAAAAACCATACCCTTATTATTTTGTGTTATTTGAGTTGCACAACACCATTCTCGCTTGACATCCACATCTTGATTCTCGCATGCTCCTTGTTGGATTTTCCATTGATTTCTTCCAACCTTGCTTGGAAAAAACATGTCTTTCTCACCACGACACCCTGTGCATTTTTTTTTTTTTCACGACACCCGAGACCCGTGTCGGGGGGGAGCCCCCAGACTCTTCTTCTGTAAGGGTAAAAACTCTGAATCAGGCTCTACAACACATCAAGTTGAATGATGTTACCCACGCTGAGAGGAGCCCCCAAACCCACTCCTGTAAGGGCAAAAACTTTGAATCAGGTTCCACAACGAATCAAGTTGAACGATGCTATCGGCGTTGAGAGGAGCCCCCAAACTCTTCTCCTATAAGGGCAAAAACTCTAAATCAAGCTCCACAACTCATCAAGTTGAATGATGCTACCCACGCTGGGAGGAGCCCTCAGACCCCCCTTCTGTAAGGGTAAAAACTCTGAATTAGACTCCACAACTCTTCAAGTTGAATGATGCTACCCACGCTGGGAGGAGCCCCCAGACCCCTCTCCTGTAAGGGTAAAAACTCTGAATCAGGATCTACAACTCATTTAGTTGAATGAAGCTACCCACGCTGGGAGGAGCCCCCAAACCCTCTTCCTGTAAGGGTAAAAACTCTGAATCAGGCTCCACAATAGTCAATGTGCAGGTCAGTCAGTGCTTGATGGAGCAATGTAGGATCTTCTGCTGGATATGCACAGAAGCAGAAAGAGAAGAGAGAGAGAGAGTGAGAGGGTTGATATTCATGGCCTCCTCTAGAAGAGATTTTTTTCTCGGATAATCCTGCAGTGCAGAGACTGAGTCTTAAATAATCATCTTTGGGGCACTTAAGTCTTTACAATCACTCTTTTTCTAGAATCGATATTTTTTTTTGCACCAATGGAGGAGAGGGTACTTAAGTCTTTGCAATCCCATCAAACTCCAATGCTAATTAATGCTGACAAACATGGGGATACGAGATGCACATGCTTAAATACATGGTGCTCTTTGGGAACCCCGAACATGAGATGGAGCTACCGGCCCTGTTCGGGGGGGGGGGACATATAACTTGCTTCTGTCGACGGGCGTTGCGCGACAGCTGAAATCACACAGGTGGGGATGGTGAGTCAGCTTGAGTGGGCTAGCTAGGCTGAGTTGGCACGGTTTGATTGGAAGTTAATAGGCATCATTGTTCACGAGACAGGTCAGCTTTTGACCCAAAGCTGGCGCATTGCATTGGTGCTCACAAGCTGGGCCTATAAATAGACCATAAGGCCTTACGTTTTACATCTTTGAATCCTTTGGAAAATTCTGTAGCTTGTTTTCAGAAATAAAATTCTGAGTTTAGTTTGGGGCTCCATTGAGGCCTGAGCCTCTCTTATAGAGGAATTGGCTTTTCTGGAAGAATTCGTTCTTCTTGAAAGGACTCACATATTTTCCATCATTCGCACCCCTTCCATCTATTCTTCTTCTATCTTCCTCTTCGAGAACTGGAACCTCACGTTATTGTTGAATGTTCTGTGGTTGTTCTAAGACCTGAGTAGTTAGGACAAACATCATTGACAGAAAGGACCAACGCCGATCATTCATTTCAACATCTTGAGCTAAATCAGAGATTGATTTGTCTAATTCAAATAGTCTGGGCGTGGATCCATCCTGTGCAACATCAGTTCATATACCAAACGTTGAGCTCGTACAAATCATTGCTGAAGAGTGGTCACAGCAATCAGGAGCAACCTTCATGAATAAAGGAGTTGGAATCTCGGTTCTTCTTTTATCCTTCTTATGGCTCGGTAGTCTTGAACATGAACCTTACTGGATTCTTCGTTCTGTTCAAACAAGGAGAAATCGATCTGTCTTCATTCATACAGATCCAAGGAGATAAGTATAATGACTGCTGCAAATCTTTGCAAATGAGCTTGAATAACTGAACAATTCCATAACGCACGCCATTCATTCGTTGAAACGCAATTGAGGTTTTAAAGGCATAAGTTCTAGCAAGACCGTATCACTTGTGCCATGTAGCTTCAGGTAGCACGTTGGGTCTGCTAGCCTGAGCCAGTCACCCGATCAGGCTGCACCTGCTGAAAGCAGGCATCCAGCGACGACAGATGGAAGAAATTACGTCGATAATAGATTCGATGAGCATCAAAAGAACACCACCAACGCACCCACACGTGCAGTAGAAGCGTGGTGGGCTCATAATCCAATGTTGGCTTATCTTTACAACATAACTAGAATGTAAAAATGATACATACCGGTAGACGCCATCGACAAAGCGATATGCGGGTACTCGGCATTCTCCTCAGCCTATTGACGCCCACAATGAGCTTAGGCCTTCAAGTCGATGGTGAGCAGGACCCCGAACCCAATGAAAAAAAATGAGAGCACCTTAGTTACACTCATCGAGCAGGCACGAGGAAAGTGATAATGTGAACCCTTTCACGTTCACGTAACTCTTTTCTCTCTAAATGCCCACTAACTCTTTCGTTAGTGTCAAACCGAGTTATACTTAAAAGGTTTAACCCAAACCGAAATGTCCAACATTACGTGCAATCAAAAGTGATGTCTTTTGCATCATCCCCATCCGTTCACCAATTGAACAAACAAGTGAATCGTTCTGAATCGACAAAGAAAACAATTAAAAAAATATTAAGTTTCAATCAGAATATGACACATGTTAAAGCTATTAAAACAATATTACAAAATACTTCTATATTTATTAAAAAATAGCCGGGTGAAGTGTAACGATACATGTCGAACTGACAGATACAGGCCGATCCGCACGGATACTGACAACATTGGTTTGGAGTTTGGACACCAATATTTGATTATTTTTTTTTGCGTTACTTTCAATGTACACGTACAAGATGCTAATCTTATTAATAACTTTTAGTATGCCTGTGAATATTTTGTGGGGGGAAATTTGATGCATATCTACAGCAGAGATCATTAATCTCTCAACTCTCACTAATTGTTTGGAATCATTAGTTTGCCTAGATTACTTTTAATCGTTTTTTTTTTGTTGTAAAGATTCATGAGTTACATTGTGCCTGAATTGGCCTCAAGGGATAGCCCCTATGGGGTCTGGTGGTAAACTAGCTGAACAAGCCTAACTTGAGGTGTTCAAGCTTGGCTCATTCCTGTGGCGAGTCAAACCGAGTTTGAACTTGCTTTTTTATATAAAAAATGCATTGGTTTAGAACCGGAAGAAACAGGATTACAAAACATTACATGTAAAATATGTTTTTTAATACCTAACGAGCTTATACTAGTACCTGAGTACATATTGTTCATATTCAGCTTGCCGATCCTATCTTACAAGTTCGAACAATACGAGCCGAACATGAGTCATGCCACAAGTGGCTCAGCTTGTTTCCTAGCCCTATGTCCGGCTCATGGATAGGGAGGTCTCCGATCCCCCTACCCAATTTTGAATCTTTGTATGGGTGCCCCATTCTGCAAGGCAAACTAGGAGGCTCCCTAGGGTTTGAGGGAATGAAGTTTTATGCCACCGGGATGACGACCACAGGTACTACAGCTAAGACCAACATGATCAAGTCTCTGATCTTGAGTGTGGTTGCTGTATATAATAAACAAAAAAAAATAATTTTGTGCCGTAATTAAGCTAAAACTGCTTTTACACAAGACTCGCTCCAACCATTTTTTGCTAATACCGTACAGATTTTTTAAAATTTGAACTTGTTTAAGTGAACGATGTCTTTCATAAAATGTTACCAAATTTCAATATTTTTTTTACAGAAAGACACTTTTGGTAATCTAATTGTTATGCTTAAAGTGTAGCATGAAGAGTAAGATAATATATTTATATTATCTTACCCTTCATGCTACACTTTAAGCATAATATATTGCATACACTTGTTAACTTTGAAAGAGTTTTTTGTTAGTTTCCAAATCAAAGAAATTCAATGGGCATTCAAAAAAAAAATCTCCAATGTAATTGCTATGAGGAAATTATGAAGGTAGGCCGATTTATTGCATTAATTAACTTTGAAACAACTGTATCCCAATTCTTGGTTATTTTTTGAGTTAAAAGAAATTCTGACCTAAGGTCCAATAATCACCCTTACACCTACATTTGTTTTTGGCATTTTTATATTCCCTCCTCACGTGTACTGCTTGGGTGATTATTATTATTATTTTCCTCCTTGCCTCTTTAATGTGCCTACTCATGGGCACAGCTAATCTAACCTACCACTCCTCTGTTTCCCACCTGCTTATACTCTTGAAGATTCGTTTTTCCACAAATCCAATATCCCCCATCTCTCTCTCTCTCTCTCTCTCTCTCTCTCTCTCTCTCTCTCTCTCTCTCCACATATAGACAAAATATCCCCTATTTTACATTGGTGTTGTATTTCCAAATTCAAGAAAATGTAAGTTACTATGATATATGGTAACCCGAATGCCCCTTTACTCTCAAGATGATACAAGGCTCCACCGAGGCCACACCTACACAATTAATGTAATTGAGGTCGTCCTAGCTCCTTGATAGAGGTTGCCTAAATCTATCAGCTTATATTCTCGAAATTTTCAACTATAATCGCCAATATGCATCTTCAACATTTAGCATCTTTGGTTAGCACTCTCATATCTATCAAAGGTGTTTTTCATGACTTTTATGTCATAGAGACGGTCTTCATTTTAGTTGAACTCTTAAAGTGATCTGATAATATGCTGATATTTGCATGTCAAAGTAACTCTGACAATTTAATATGCAGTATATTGGATTTGTCCTAATTTGATTGGTAAATTAAAATTGAATTATGCTTCTTATTTCACATTTTATTATGTGAATTTTATTGTTTTATATTTTTCTCTAATTTAGATATCTCTCCGTCTGAAAGAATTTCTGCGAGGATTTTTCTACAACATGAAAATCAAAGAATCTTACTAGAAATTCATGGTCGATAAGTTGTCAATGCAACCATCAATTCTTATGATGTGCCTCTTCAACAGGAATCATGTTCATGTCTTTAGGCACATGATTAATAGAATGGCTCATGAAGAATAATTGAATTTTCTTTTTCTTTTTTTTGTTGGCCAGGACAGGAAAGAACCCGTCACCAATCGCACATTGACAGGCATCCAGTTATTAAAACTCTTTAATTCCTCTCTGCTTATCGTGTAATACACTCAGCTTCAATCTTGTGGTGAGGGACTGCATCTATGTGTTTGTAACCATGGGCTTCTCATGTTAGCTAACAAACCATGGTTGCCTCTAGTCAGGAAGGCAGTCTTTGTGGTTAAAATTTGACATTTGGTAGCAAAGTTGAGGCTCACTTTTAAGCTACAAAAGCAAAACTTTATCCAGAGCCAGTTCAAATTCAGCAGTAATATCAACCATTCCCCATCTTTACCAATCTTAATTTAATAATATTGTTTCCTGGACTCTATGGTCAAAATGTTTCCCAAATATACTTCACTCGGTGATGTCATCTACTCCACTTCTTGTCTGCTCATGCTGATCAATAAGATTCTTCCACATCCTCTCCCTCTCTCGGACGAGATGCCCACTTTTCATGGTTTTTGCATCACTAACAAGAAATATTAGTTATTGTATATGGTAACATCTATGTCTCCTAGAAGCTCATGAAATAAATAATTCTTATTTATTAAAACCAAGGTCAATTCAACTTCAAAAAGTCACTACAACAAATGGGATCTATAGCAGCAGTTTTGACTGCCGCTATAGACTGTCATAACTGCCAATGCAACAAATAGCTGCAATTCCCAGCTGGAGGTCCTGTCGTTGTTGGTAGTGGTGGCAGTTATCTGACCTACAGTGGAAATTATAATTGCCGCTGTAGATACCTATAGCAGCATTAAGTAATTGTCATTGTTAACCTACGGCCGCATTTAAAACTGCCACTATAGCTCCACCTTTATGGGTTCAATGGGACCTACAGGGAGAATTCCAATTGCTACTAATACCAACAGTGTCATTTTCAAACTGCACTTGTAGTTATGAATAACAGCACTTATAAACTACCATTGTTGCATCAACAGCGACAGTTGCAAATTGCCACTAATAGCCTACTTAGGGTAAACAACACTAGACATACAGTGGCAAGGAAAACTCCCACTATTTTCAACCTATACATTTTTTAAAAGACAAATGTAATGCACGAAAAAAGTGTAAAAACATAACATAAATTACAAACATTCCGTTAACAATTTACAAGTTTTAACAATAGCTAGCATTTCCACCTTGACATTTCCATTGTTACAAATTCAATAGCATAACATATATAAAGTTCATGACAAGACTCTATAACATGAGCTACACCAGCCAAAAATGATTGAGTTCTTTCCTAAGTAAAAAAAACACTCAGTCCATGATCTTTACGAGGATAAACTTCGAATAATGTTTCTTGTCTTGAGAAAAAACTTTGAACCAAGTGATGCTCTATGTTCCAATCTTTTTTCCCACAGATATAATCCACTACTCTACTTGCATCAAGGCACTAGGTGTTGGAATGTTCATCCTGCCAACAACCATGTAAATAAAATAAATATGAATAGTTGCAGACACATCTTAATTTTCAATTTTCATGTGTCCATGAAAGATACATAAATGAGACCATTATCTATACAAGAAGCCACAGCAAACTGGACATTATATGATTTGCATAGAGAAAAAGCAACTCATCACTGTGTTTTAGACTTCTATAGGCAAACAGACAGTAGAATACCTTAGCTTGGCTCTCAAGACTGTGTAGCATTGGCCACTCGCTATTTTTTGGCTGCCAAATAGTGGAATTTCATGCTCTCCAACCTAATCATAATAGTGCGTCACTACAACTACATGAAAGAAGCATAGAAGTACACTTTCCAGGCAAATATTGTTGGAATTACTTGCATCAACATACACAGAAGCGTACCTGAAAGTGTATTCGTTGATGCCACAGAATGTGCGTGCGGTTGTTCGGCATCCTCCTCATCCGGTCGACGCCCATGATGAGCCCAGGCCTTATGTCGACGGTGAGCAGGACCCTATACCACGTAAACCTTATGTCGACGGTGAGCAGGACCCTATACCACGTAAACCTGCATGTGAAATTTGGGTAGGCTATTGCCACAGAATGTCTCATCATTTTCGTAGCAGCCAACCCCTTATATATAATGGGAAAGAGGCAGTTACGTACGTAACTGCCACCCACTATCTCCCTATTATGTGGTCCACTAATGGTGTCAAACCAGGTCACTAAAATGGGTTGGATCCAGATCCGTTATGTCCAACAAATATAACTAAGTGGATGACTTAAGTCGTTTCAATATTGCTGATTTCAAGCTAGTAGCTAAGATAGACTAAGACAAAGAAGAAGATGAATCATTACAAAGGAGTCTATGACATCCTTTTGCGTACCTATGTATTGTAGCCACTGGGAAGCAAAATGATAAAGCTATGTGCATTTGCAGAAGTGGCAGCAACTTCAACTTCTATTGTAGCATCAGTCAACTTCTGGCCTAAACTCCTGCAACAATGGTTGTACAACACAGTTAAAAGTTTATTTGGCTGTTATTCAAAGAAAGAATGCTAGTTCCAAAAACATTTATCTATAAGAATCTTTTGTTCTTACATTCATCCAAAGATGGTCAAAAATACGGTTGTGAATGATTTATCACCATCAGTTACTCCATTTTTTATGAAAACTTCAGTGTACCAGAAGACCAGAGCCCATGACATGCATGCTATTCGATAGGTACATCTAATACCCTAAACTTTTCGCAATCCCAGCCTTGTGTCCAATCTTTAGTGCATTCTGATTACACATTAAGATCATTGCTTATTCCTACAAAGTATAGTTATCGTAAGCTTAATAATTTCATAATCAAACTATTAATGAATAACACGAAGCAAACAATTAGGAAAAAAATCCAGTCATTACATACAGGATCCTACATTGTCCAGCATATATAACGACATAGATAATGTATATCTGGAACAACATACAATATTCTAGCAACAGATAGGAATCTAGAAACCATAGAAGCAAAAGTGAAGGTAAATATGGTGCAAATACAAATTCAAGTGCAGTGCATTTGGCTCGCACTTGATCTCATACAAGACACCAACTAACATGTTGCTGAGTGCATCCATTTCAAACATCAAAACCACCGAATCAAATATAAGATGAATTTTCTTGAAAACTTTTTTTTTTAAAGTAATAGTTTATTAATACTATAGTAGTAAAACCATTACCACGTTACAAGAGCAAGTGATGAGATATCACCTGCTAATGACAATAGATAGGAAACACAAACAGAAATAAAAGCAAAATCCCACTGTCATAATTTTCATGGGTCCAGATGGTGCTGAGAAGAATCAGCAGCACATCAGCAGATAACAAGAGAAAACTAGGCATACGAAACTGAAAAAAGCAGCTGCATTTGATAATCCCGATGTCATGAGAGACCGGAGCCACCAAATGCAGAAATATGTGTCCAAACAGCTCCCCCTGCAATCAGCAACTATTTGCAACATGTGAAGCGTAGAGACAACATCGAACATAATCCTTGTACATAGATCCTAGGTCGCAAGTGACGTTGGGGGTAGCATAAAGAAGTCTCAGGTCGTGATTAGCACATAAACCACCACATAGCAGAAGAACCGATGGACCTGTCCAGCTCCTCTTGAAGTCTGCTACTAGTTGCATCCAGTTAAGTAGTGCAAAAGTAGCAGCATAAGAAGTCCTTTTGAGAAGAGGAGCAGATACTTTAGCCACTCAGCATCAAACCCGGCCGTAGATCCGAAGTCCATAATGCACACACCCAAACACACGCACCCGCAACCCCCCATTTACACGCCCACAAGTCTGAATGCCTGCCCGATTTCCAACACCCACATACGCACACTAATCGAAGCAGGTTATATGTTCCCCCCCCCCCGAACAGGGCCGGTACTCCATCTCATGTTCGGGTGTTCCCAAAGAGCGCCACGTATGAGATGCAGACCGGCATGTATCCCCATGTGTGTCAGCATCATATTGCATTGTAATTTGGTGTCGTCGCAAAGACTTAAGTACCCATTACCGCCATTCTCTTCCTCTTCCTCGAACGGACATAAATGCCCTCTATCTAGAAAATTGAATCGACGGTTCGTAAAAAGGACAAAAATGCCCTCCATCATTATCGCGCCAAAATGTTCCGCAAAGTTTGCGTATACAGCAAGCTGTATGTTGTAGGATTTAAATAATTCAAAACAATTCATTCTCGCCCTAAGCAGAAAACTCTACCGGAGCATACTTTGCTTTCATCTGTGTACAACGGAGCATCCTTTCCTTTGTTCCAGAGCATCTGTTTCCGTCTTACGCGCAGTCGCAGCATCGTTGCCACCTTCTGTTGCGTATTAGTTGTTACTGTTGCTTACTCTATAGTTGGAATATCCAAAATCCTATCGTTTCGGTGAGTTTCGTGTAAGGTTTCGTTATTCAATCTGTAGGTTTCTTCTTATACAACGACTTGTAAGTTTGAGAAATCTTACAAAGATGTGTACTTATGAACCCAAATATTGTGACGATTTGTAATCATGATGATTGTTTAATGTGTTGTGCAGGTTAGCAATGTCTGCGCCTCATCAGAGAAGAGATGCCCCGTCGTTCTATGGTTTGTGTATTAGAGAAGTGATTTGTCAGTCTCATCTATCTAAGGTTCTTGAGAGGTACCAAAATATACTTAAGATTGAGAACGACGAAAACAGGGAGAAAGCCTTGGAATTGTATTATGCGGAGGATTATCCCTCAGATATCGAGGCTGCGGACCAAAGGAAGAATGCTGAAGAACGAAAGATGCAGAAGAAGGATGACGAAGAGAAGGCAAAGCAAAGAAATACGGAGGAGAATGAAAAGAGAAGGCGAAGGAAGATGACAGAACAGAGGGAAAGGCAAAAAAAAAATGAGGAGGATTGGCAAAGGTATTTTAACAAGGTAATGATGGAGTCAAGGGCGCAAATGGATAACTGGATCTTGGACAATAAAGCAATGTGAAACAAGGCAAAGCTACTGAAGGAGGCGGAGGAGAGGCAAAGGCAAATGAATAAGGAGGAGGAAGAAAAGGAAAGGCGAAGGAGGGAGAAGGAGTTTGAGAAAGGTAAGGAAATGCAAAGGCAGAAGAAAAAGGATGAGAAAAAGAAGGCAACGGAAGGAGAAGGAGGAGGAGGAACAAAAGGAAAGAGAAATGAAGAAGCAGGAGGAGGAAGTGCAGGAAAGAAGGAAACAAGACTTGGAAGAGGAAGAAAGGCGGCGGAAGGAGAAGGAGGAGGAGGAAGAAAAAGAAAGAGAAAGGAAGAAGCAGGAGGATGAAGTGCAGGAAAGAAGGAAATAAGACTTGGAAGAGAAAGAAAGGCGGCGGAAGGAGAAGGAGAAGGAGGAGGAGGAAGAAAAAAAAAGAGAAAGGAAGAAGCAGGAGGAGGAAGTGCTGGAAAGAAGGAAACAATATTTTGAAGAGAAAGAAAGGCGGTGGAAGGAGGAGGACGAGAAAAAAGAAAGAGAAAGGAAGGAGGAGGCAAAAAAGGAGAGAGAAAGGAAGGAGAAGGCGCAGAAGGAGAGAGAAAGGAAGGAGAAGGAGGACGATGAAAGGAAGGAGAGAGAAAGGAAGGAGAAGGAGGAGGCGAAAAAGGCAAGAGAAAGGAAGGAGAAGGAGGAGAGAAAGCAGAGAGAAAGGAAGGAGAAGGAGGAGGAGCGAAAGCAGAGAGAAAGGAAGGAGGACGAGGAAAGGAAGGAGAGAGAAAGGAAGGAGAAGGAGCACGAGAAAAATGAAGGAGAGAATAAGGAAGGAGAAGGAGGACGAGGAAAGGAAGGAGAGAGAAAGGAAGGAGAAGGAGCTCGAGAAAAGGAAGGAGAGAATAAGGAAGGAGAAGGAGGACGAGAAAAAGAAGAAGAGAGAAAGGAAGGCGATGGTGGAGCCGGTAGAGAAGGAAAGGGAAAGGCAGTTAGAGGCAGTGGACCCACCAGAAAGGCCTAGGTTGGAGGGAGAACAGGAGAAAAGAGCGACCAAGGTAAATAAATTTGTCCTGTCTTTGAAGATTTAATAATATGTGTAGCGATTTTGGTATAGTGATTACTATGTTAGATATTAATATGTATAGCGATTACTGTGATAGTCTATCTGCAACCAATATTATTTATAGCGGTTAGTAGAATAGTATTTATAAGTACAAATAGAAATAATTGATAATTGGTAGGAATAATATGTTATTTTGTGTTACAGGGAGGTCACAGGAGAAGTAGAGCACCAGGTGAAAAGCTCGGAGGCCGGTGTCAATAGCCTGTAGTTCTGTCGTGGTATGGTCAGCTGAGTGCATATTAGAAGGGCCGATTACGAAATATGCACTTTGATGCCCTTTTGGACCAGCAATATTTTGAAACTTGCTGGAATACCATGACCCACCTGGTAAATAAGTGGAATGATAAGACTAACACATTCCAGTTCGATTCTTTTGAGATCACCATGACTCTAGAAGATGTGGCGAGGATCACTGGCCTTAAGTGCGATGGCAGTGTTGTCCTATTACGGCATTCAAACTATAACGCAAGGGAAGAATGCACGACCCTTTTAGGAATGTCGATAGACGAATGAAGTCAATGTATTTCTGGTGGAATGAAGTCTACATCAATGAAAGTTTCATTTTTCCGTAATAAATGGGAAGGTCGCTCCGCTACTTGTGCATCTGAAACAGCTGACCAAGAGTTGTGCGGCTTCCTTCTTTATTTTTTTGGTCTTACATTACTTTCCGATTGTTCTGGTTCGAGAATAAGTTTCATGTGGCTGCAGTATCTGGCAGACTTAGACGAAGTCGACAACTATGTCTGGGGTGCCGCTATGCTCGCACACTTGTACAGTCAACTCTACCGTGCGAGTAATGGTACGAAAACAGTTGGGGGATTTTGGCCATTTGTTCAGGTATTTGTTGATTACATAGTAATTGTAGACTAATTTCATTGAAGGTTGTAGTGTTACTAATAATATTGTTTTTGTTAGGCTTGGGCGTGAAAACATATTATTTCATTGCGTCCACATGGTGCCCCTGCGAGTTGTGGTTTTTCAAAGATTAGTCGTTGGGCTAGAATAAATGTCACAGTGCATAATGCTAAGTCCATTTTAGATGGGCTGCAACTGAATGAGGTAAACATTCTAAAATTGTTTACAATCGTGTCAGCATTTATCATTGAGTATTATAAATCGTTGTAATGTTTAGCATTCTTAAATAATCATCGTTGCAGGATTGTCTTCCGTAGTACATATCGTTGTCGTCATATCATGCTTAAGTAAATTGTAATATATTTGTCACTCATTATTAAAAAGAATTACCAATGTACAGGTTTTGTGGAAACCTTATAGAGATGGGGAGGCCGATGACCAAGACGTTGCAGAGACTGCTAGATTGTCTGACCGCGATTTGTAGCTGTTTTGCAACTATAAAGCTGAGTTGCAGCATGGTAGTCGAGTTCTCCTACAATCTGGCTTGGGGCAATCTATCTCAAATATGCCTTTGGAAGTGAGAAGGAAGATGAATAGTGGTGGGTGCAGGAACGTGAATTGGCGCGAACGCTACAGGGACGAATTATTCATTTGGAACTCAGGTGGTGTCACTGCCGTATCGTATGATTCTAACGGACGACAATTTGATCCCTTCTATTTCGAAAGCTATTGGGAACCAATGCGCCGAAATCTGTCGATTGATAAAATTGGGAACCCATGCATCCCAACTACCCCCTCTCATGTTGCAGCCCAGCCTCTACAACCAAAACGTCATCGCTCTTTTGTTACAACAACGATTCCCTCATTAACAAAGCGCGATGAAGAGCGAACACTTGCTACAAAAGAGAACATTGTCTCTGCCGCAAGGTTCGATCTTATGGAGAGGGAGAATAAGAAATTAAGGACAGAAGTTAGCAATATGGAGATACAATTAAACTCAGTGGTAGAGATGATGAGCAGCTTTTTTAGTAAGATGGACGCAACCCAGAGACCACCCAGTATAGAGGGTCCACCAATAAAAACAGAGAGACAAGTGTATGATATTTCATCTGATTCGTCAAGTGCCTAGTAATAAACTCTGGGCATTCTTTTTTATCACGATAGCTATTTGTTGTAATTGTATAATTAATTGTCGTAACTTGACATTCTTTTATTTTTTAATTCTTTATTATTACATGTAACAGACACGTTTCCTCTGTGGATCAAGTAAATAAATAAACTTTAATCGAAAATAGATGTCTGTTGTTCAGAATGTGTGGCATTGAATAAGGTCGCCATCGTTATGATAGAGCATTTCTGCCTAGCAATCGCTGTATTTGTCTCCCCCTCGAAAATACATCGCAAAAAAGATTTGCGATGTAGGTCGTGAACAATAATTTAACGAGTTCTGACGTCGTAAATGATATCAGTGAATAGCAATCAGAGAAGTTTGATGCTCAGAAATCGCTACTGATGATCATAAGTAAAATGTAAGTAAATTGCAATCGCGCAATAGGATGTCGGCCAGCCAAAATCGGTACGATATTGTTCCCTGTCAGAAATCGCTCATTTGCGGGGACACCTTCAATGCAAACCGCGAAATAGGATTCTAATTCATGAGGTCAACAACGCAAACGACATTGGCTTGTCCCTTTATAAACGTTGTAAGTCAACAAGGATTTGCAGTGTTAAATGATACTAGTATAAAGCAACAATGAACGTTGTTAAAAAACCGACAAGGGCTAAGATATGTGGCATGAATATATCGATGTATCCATGTTTGGTAATCAATTGAGTAATCGTCAAAGATTATTCATACCTGGAAAACGGGTTTGTTCCAGTCTGGTCAATCTCCCACTCAACCATTGTTATAATATGAAGTCGAAACGACGGTTTTTTAATTATTTAAAACGAAATCATTTAATTAGCGGGTTGTTTTCAAAAAAAGGCGGCATGGAAAAAGACGTATTTTGTATTATTTAAAACGCAATCATTTAATTTGCGGGCGTTTATCGAGCAAGGGCGGCATGTGAAATGACGTATTATTAATTATTTAAAACACAATCATTTAATTTACAGACGGTTTTCGAAAAAGGGCGGCATGTTAAAGGACGTTTCCTTTATATTTGACTGACGACGTCGATTCTGTATCTGCGTTGCAAAGGTGGCATCGATATCTTCATCCAGACATGGCGCCGAAGAAGAGGACTATGGGAGCAATACGACCAGGCATGACGTCGAATAAGAGGACGATGGGTGCAGTACGATCAGGCATGGCGCCAAAGGAGAGGATGATTGGAGCAATACGACCAGTCATAGCGCCAAAGAAGAGCACGATGGGAGCAATACGACCAGCCACGGCGCCGACGAAGAAGACAACCACTCCCACAGTACCAGCTTTAGCACTTAAGACGTATATTTTTGCCTTTTCATGTCGTATTTTATCTTTTGTTGTTTACTGTAGAAAATAATTTCAATGGCGAATTCTGAATACTACGCTCATAGTGCACTTAGTGCAACATCCACAGATAAGGGTGGGCGGCAACGCCCTAACGAGGTCATAGATGACATCGAGCAGCTGCAAGATGAATTTGCAGACGGGAACACTATCAGTAATTTTGTACGTACGTAACCACTATCATTTTCTAAGTCTTCGGTTTGTATGTTTTGAAGTTTGTAAATTTTTGCAACCAGACAATGTGTGATTTTGTCAATTATATTCAAAGCAACGCAACGAGCAATACAGTACGCATCATCACCCCTTATTTCATGTTATGTCTTGTCTGCCATTGTTTTATTTGCTTTTATGACTTACTTTTCTTGGTGGTTAAACCTTACTATTTCGTGCAACAGATGTACGTCCGGCGAAAGCCATACACCAGTGGATTCGCAGATGCACTACCTTGTTGGAACAGCGGTGAAGAGTTCGTAGACTTTGCTTATTTTGATAAGGTAAGTTAACAAACCTCTTCTCCAAGGTTTAGTTGTTACATCTCCATCAGGATCTGTCTATGGAATTATAAATTATTATATCGATTCGCAAATTTTACTTCCTACGCTGTGGCAAAATCCAGAACATTGGGTCTTATACGAGATGAATTTTGTGGAAAAACAACTATGGTGCTACAACTTATTGGACTGCCACAGTGGTGTAGAACGTGACGCTATGCATTTGGTAAGTTTCTGCCCATAGGTGAAGCGTAGCTATTTGAGGTGGACCGGACTGTACTATATTTTCTCTTTATCACAGGCGGGATTCCTGAAGGACTATGTGAGTGTCGACATTGCCGAGTGGATGTTGCTCTGTGCTGACGATGCTCCTGTACAAAGTAATGGGGTCGATTGTGGCATATTCCTAATGAAGCACTTTGAAGCAATATACAAAGGAGAAGAACCTTTTTTCGACGCTGTATGAGCTTTGTATTCGTTGTTATTGGGGATTCTTGTTATATATTGGTTTCACATTACATATTTTTGTTGCAGAAAGATATACCGGATTTACGCGAGGAAATATGCGGAAATTTGATTGAGTTCAAAAAGAACAAGAGACAAAATATGTAATATGAAACCTATCGATTGCTCTCTCTGTACAACCTAACGAGCTCCGCCATCACCGTTCTCGCCCAACTACGGCGGTGCAGTCGCAACATGGTGAGGAGCGGTCGGCGGAGGTGGAGTTGGCTGACGTGGAGTTGCCGACGGTGCAGTTGCGGGCACTTAATTTGTGGTCATTAGCGGTGGCGAGGGACGCGGTCGCCGTGCCGAGGGTAGCCATCAGGAGCTCCACCGCGTCCTCTTCCTCTCGCGAGGAGGAGGTTTCAGAAGAGCGGTCGTTCCAGTGATGGGGATTCGTCTAACCCGGTATCTGAATCATCTTGTTTCTGATATCAACAAAATCGGTGAGACAGACACAAAGAGATAGGGACAGACTGGAGATATGTAGGAGGACTTTCGGTAGGCAAATTTTGTAGGACTACAAATATTGTAAATTTGTCTCCGTTGAAATATAATTTGAACATTACAACACTCTTGTAAATCGTTGTACTGCTTCATCTACGAAAACTAAATCGTATCGAGACATAGTTTTGTGTTGTATGCGCTTAACCAATGCTGGTAATGCTGCTCTTCGGTAATTGAAAATACTGCACAGCGAAAGCCATCACCATTGTTGTTTCGAAATCGTTGTATAGCTCGCATTCCGTGAATGAAAAGTGCGGAAATGGATTACCGCAATTCCTAGTAACAAAGGCACGTAATGTTCGCTTTGAACAAAGTTGTGGATTTATATAAGACCAAAAAATATTTCTACAATCAAACCCACACGCTACGTGCTACCGTGATTTGAACTACCAGGTCCCATCGCATTGATTAGTTTTGAGAATAGCTCTCTGACATGCCATTGTTCAATTTCATTAATGCGGAGGGTATTTTATTTGAGATTTGCTCTTTGTTTATTAAAACTATCGTATTTATTTAAAAACTGACGAAGGGTGATAGGACGTTTCATTCATATTTGAATGACACATCGCACAGGTTAAGGATGTGTTTCACTTTGCTTCGCGAATAAGGAACCGACAAACCGACAATTCCTGCAAAAGCGACTTGTTCTTAAATCGAGTGTATAGGCGCTTCGACGCAATTGTTGTATCCGTGTAGACTCTTTTCATATGTATGCAATATCATAATTAAAGGAAAAGTCGTTTAAAATTCAAAAAATTTACAAATTCTTACACAAGATTTCATGGTAGTAGTAGTGAAGCTGACATTAGACCACCATTTCTAAACAGCAAACTCGTCTTATCGCTGTGTACTATTTGTAATTACGAAATCGACAATAATGGCTCTTGTTCACTGCATTCATCTCGAGTCTCTTCTGCGATTTTCATTCTGTGCGTGTCAGCAATAAGGCGATGTTTAAACATCAAACATTTCATAACGATGGTAGCTATTATCATTTCGAACATTACAAGGCTTTGTTCATTGCATACATCGCAATCTAATTCTGCGACTGTCAATCATGCGTGTTGGTCACCGCTGGTCGTTGCCTTTTACATCCTTGTGGCGGCTCGGTTAGTTTCGCCTCTGCAATTAGAAAGGACGTCAATATTTAGCAGAGTTCTTCGCGGAATCCAAGTATATCAATCTGCAAAAACAAATTGTAATGTGGAACCAATAGACATGCATTTAATCACTAATAACAGAGCACAAGAAATGGCATACAGCGTCGAAACAGGGTTCTGCACCATTGTATATCGCTTCAATGTACTTCATTACAAATACGCCGCAATCAATGCCATTATTTTGTAAAGGAGCATGGTATGCAGTGCGATAGATCCACTCGCTAACGTCGACTCCCAAAATGGCTTTGACGAAACCGATCTGAGAATAAAGCGGCCGAAAGTAAATTCATGACCCCAGTACACGACACAATACTCATATAGATGGAATCTTACGAGATGAGAAATGTCAAGCCGTAAACCACTGTCGACTTCCAACGAATTGTAACACCATAGTTGTTTTTCGTGTAAATCCATCACGTATAAGACCCAATGCTTTTCAGCATGTCAGAGTGTAGGAATCAATATCTGCAAATGGATCGTAAAAAATGATGTTAGCACTGTTATGTTGTGACCTTGCACTCTAGGGGTGTTTACTTACTTTTTCATTAGACAAAAGGTCTCCGCAATGATTACCGTTAACCTAATAAGGTAGGCCGTCTTTAAATCCACTGGAGTATGGCAAACGGCGTAAGATAGTCTGCAAACTGAAACCTTATTAACAACAATGTTAACATACGAATCAACTGGACTAAATCAATAACCAAAAGCAACATAAAATACAACTGATATACCATGAAATACGGGCTGACGATGCTTATAGTCATGCTTGGCGCGTTGCTTTTAATATAACTGACGAAATCAGATATAGTTTGCAGCAAATATGTTGTTAACGTACGTACACATGGCTTACGTATATAGACAACTCCTACTACTTTCATACGAACAAAATTACTGATCATGTTGCACTGTGCGAATTCATTGTGCATTCTTTTGATGTCCTGCAGGAGTGATTGACTAAGTTCTCGCCCAACTTCGTCGGTGGATGTTCTACTGAAATGAACAAGCACATTGCAATGAACGGTATTGAAATTACATTATAGAGTACACAACACAAAGCGCAAATACGGCATGGAGACGGATTTTGATGAAAATGGAGACGATGTGTAGACAATATCGTACCGATTCGCCATTGTTGGTCGTGTAGCTGTCTTCCTTTGCCTCACATGTTCGAGGGAGGAACACCAGGTTTATAAAGGTACCATCGGTTTGACTATTGCTGGTTCACGAAGTAGAAGATAATCACACCGTCCAGTGCTTGTGCAACTATATATGAGCCAAAAGATCTACTGCTCAATCACCATGATAAATGAATAATGTACGAATAATCAAAAATTTTACGAGACATCCTTTGTTGTCCGTACTCAACGCCTAATGGAAAACAATTATGGTGTTACATTCAAAGTTGTTTGTGACTGGTTTCCCTCCTTATTCAATTCCGCAGCAGAATTCCAAGCGCGCCGCCTGATCATGTTGAGGTTGTCCTTCCTATTCGCTGGACCACGATTTGTAGTAGTGATCATCGGCTGAATGACGATTTGTAGTAGTGGTTTGTCTGTGTCTATGAACTCAACTCCATTTTCATCCTTTGTTGTCCGCTCCTCTTTAACAGCCACAACTATCTTTTGATACTTGTCAACAAGCCACCGGTAGAAGGATGGCACACCCATCGCTGGATAGTTTGTGTTGTGAGCCGGACAGTGATTTGTGGCTTCTGCAAGAAGTCGATTCATGGCATCACTGAATGGCGATTTGTGGTTATCGTTGAATAGCGATTTGCGACATCGCAACATAGTGATTTGCGGTTGTCCTTCGAATGTCAATCTAAGCGGGCTGAGAAGGGTTGTTCAAGTAAGCTTTTTTAGGGCATTGATCAAGGTTGCGATTCATTTTATGATCTGAGTAAGCTTTCACCTGCGTTTTCCAGCTAAGTGGTTGCACAATGTTGGACTTGTGAAATGATAATAAAACGAAATCATTTTATGATCTGAGTTTTTGTGGTTGATTTAAACAAGTCCTTTATTTATTGAATTGTGATTTTCATCCAATAAATAGAATGTGTCCCAACATAGCTGCCAATCTACTTCTAACATTGAAATAGAAAATATAAGACACATACTACAAGTTTCATAGGAAATGCAAACCTCCTCCCAACATTGATTATATATCAAAAGACTTCTAAAGCGCAATTTACGATAAATAAAATAATAATCAATTTTACAAGATGTTTATACGCACAAGTACAAAGAAAAAGAAGGGCACTCGTAGCATGTGGACATGACACTATCTTGGAAGTAGATTGGCAGCTATGTTGGGACACATTGTATTTATTGGATGTAAATCGCAATTCAATAAATAAAGGACTTGTTTAAATCAACCACAAAAACTCAGATCATAAAATGATTTTTTGTTTTATTATCATTACACAAGTCCAACATTGTGCAACCACTTAGCTGGAAAACGCAGGTGAAAGCTTTCTTACATCATAAAATTAAGCGCAACCATGATCAATGCCCCAAAAAAGCTTACTGGAACAACCCTTCTCAACCCGCTTGGATTGACACTCCAATAATACCCGCAAATCACTATGCTGCGATGCCGCAAATCGCTATTCAACGATAACCACAAATCGTCATTCAGTGATGTCATGAATCAACTTCCTGCAAAAGCCACAAATCGCTATCTATCGGTTTAAGCAAATCCAACCACGGACCACAAGTCCTCACTGACAAATCACTATAAACTCTTAACAAATCCGACAATGTGGAAATCGGGTCATGCAAAGAGGCATGACAGCTAAATTAATAGCCCACACGAGATTCCTGTGTCCCATACCTATTTGTCGAATGCATCAGAGTCTGTCATGAAATAGAAAATATAAGACACTGCATTAAGTTTCACAAGAAATGCAAACCTCCTCCCAACATTGATTATATACCAAAAGACTTGTAAAACTGAAGTTATCGTTGCCGAAAATCTGGTCGGGAGGAATGAAGGTTTCAACGTTTGGTGTTACTTCTATAGGGTATTGTTGCATGTTGGACATTACATGAGTTAGATATTGACAAGCTTCACGTAATGAAAAGCAATATAATGCCTTACATACCTGTTTATTCCAAGGGCTTTGTTGTTTTTTATTATAGCTTGGTTGTTTCTTAGTCCTTTTCTTGCCAACCAATTCTAGTGCACCCTTTGCCCTCCGACGACTGCGATCAGAGACCGGTTTTCTTTTCATACCCTTCACTTCATAAATATGTTCATCATAATCAACAACGTTCACTACTGACTTGTTGAAGATAATGTTTCTACTTTGGCGCAACTTCGAGTGTCGAGCGAAACATGATTTTCACCTACGTTGTTCGATCCCATTAGCTTCGACTGGTATTCATTGGCTGCAACGGACTTAAGGTGAATTAACTCCAAGTTTTCAAGTAACTGCATTGAAGCTTTTCTCACGCATAAATAGTCTTCTTCACTTTTCGATGCCAAATCAGCAACATGCATAAATGACCTACACAGTTGTTGGTAACGGGAGGCTATGTGGCACTTCTCGTCAACACCAGATTTACTCACATTGTCCATAACAATGATTTCAATATTTGCATGTCTCTTCCATCTTCGCATTACGTAGGACTCAGGTATTTCTTATATCTTCTCTTGATTGAGTGTTTTTAATGCATGACAGCATAAAATACCTTTAAATTCATACATTTTGCACGAACATTCAACTCTTTCGTTGTCAACATTGTACGTGACATGTGCTTCTCGCCTTTCGTGATGCTTTTCGCTCTGCCATAAAATATGGTATTTTTGCATATTCTCGGTTTGCACGAGTCCTACTATTTTGTAATTCATGACATGTAACATCTCTTTCTTGATCCATTCAAATACAGTTAGTGTATACAGAGCTGCAGGTCGCATCAATATTTTTATGTCAAAAGTTAGAGGTTGTGTGTTGAAGCATTTCACGTCTTGTTCAAGCTCATTCTGTCTTAGACCGTCTACAAATAATTCATATTGTTCCATGAAACGAAACATTGTCAAACATGAATACAGGGTTTTCTTCAGCGTGGCATGCATAGATTCAGCTCTTTGTGTGCTTATCATACCAGCACAAAAGTATTGTCTTCCATATGCCAATGTCCACTTCTCCTTTTCTGCATATAAATTTTGTAACCACAGACAATCTTGAAGGTCGTATGTCTGAATTATTTCCTCCCAATCAGACAAAAAGGTGATCTCGTCTACGCTCTCAAGCACACACCTAGTAAACTTTTTGTCAAACCCTGTCTTCTGATTAAATGTGTCCTATGTTCTTTGCTGCATTTTGAAAGATATGGCACAAACATAGGCGATGATGTGCATCTGGCCACACGTGAAGCACTGCAGCCGCAATTGCGTGATCACCATCTGTAAGTACAGCTTCAGGTTGCTTCTCGTTCATTGCATGTGTAAATACTCTGAACCACTCAAAGCTTTCCTTGGTCTGGTCATACAAAAACGCCCCGCCTAATATACAACTCTGTGCGTGATGGTTCACTCCGACAAACTGCGCAAATGGCCATTGTTCAGTATTAATCTTTATTGTAGTATCAAATACAAGCACATTATTGAAGCATTCATAATCTAATCTTGACTTTGAATCTGCCCAAAACATATTCACAGCATATCCATCTTCGTCCACTTGCATTGCACTAAAGAAACCATGTTCATTGCTTGATTTATTCTGTAAGTAATCAACCAAAGAACATATTTCTCCTTTCTTCATGTTATCTGTCCTCTTCCTTCTCAAGTGGTTTCTTAGATCCAAAGGTGTGAATGGCACATTATCGCGACCATCGTTGATGTGGGCAAACAAATTGTATGTCTTCCTTGGTGCAATGATGGCGCTATCGGCTATTTCAGCCATTGCAGCATGCGCTACAGTTACTTTACGATGTGACCTTAGCATAGGAGTCATAAATGATGCAGATAAATCATGATTATGATCATTGATTAAAGTACGAACTACAAATTTTCCATTCGGATGTCTTCTCAAAACCATTCTCGCTTAACATCCACATCTTGATTCTGGTATGCTCCTTGTTGGATTTCTCATTGATTTCTTCCAACCTTGCTTGGAACAAACATACGTCTTTCTAACCAAGACACCCTGTGCATTTTTTGACCAAGAAAACCTTCTCACACTGAAGCCAACTTTTAAGGCATAATCATTGTAAAATTTATATGCAGCTTCCTCGTTATTAAACTGCATTCCTTTTACAGGAACAGAGTCAAGTGTAGTTCCATGTACATTCTCAGTTCCTACACTTTTATTATGTGTACTGACATCAAAATCTACCTCATTATTGAATTGCATTTCCACTACTGGAACATTCAAGTCTAGTGTGCTTCCATTTAAATTCCCGGTGCCTACTCTTTTATTATGTGTATTGTCATGGTAATCTACCTCATTATTGAATTGCATTTCTTCTACTGGAACATTCAAGTAAAGAGTGGGTCTAATGCCTGCACCTTTCTTTTCATGTGGATCATTAGCGCAGATGTTCAATTCTTCAGTTGCGTCATTAGTACAGATGTTCAATTCTCCAAATCTTTCAATTGATACATCATCTTTATTACAACCTGATGATAAGCTCAACAAAGTTTTAAGCAATATATCAATTGGTGTTTGCAACAAAATAGCAAACAAATCGATATTAACTAACAAAAATATATCTCACAAAAAATGGGAGTATGTTACTAATACAGGGGTTTGAGATACAGTGCATATAATGAGTGAATGTAGGATACCTGATGGGGTAGAGGCCCTTCCTAGCATTTGTAAACAAGCATTCTTGTCAACAGGTCCCAGCGTCTTACAAATATCGATAAGTTTCCAACCATCGTAAGAACAAGATCTACCTGCAATAACCAAACAATGCCTTAATGGCACACAAGACGACATGCCTTCTTCATCGATAGCATGATGAGATGGAAAGCTACTCACGCCGCCTTAATGGCACTGGTTGGAATGTTTGTGCATCATTGCTTTCTTCCATAATGCCTAACAACAACGAAAAAGAAGAGAAGAAAGTTGAATGTTTTGTAAGCAATATATCAATTTGCGTTAGCAAGCGCATACGTTTACTGCGATTTAATCAGGATGCATATAACAACGGATACCCATAAGGTTAAGCAAGTCAAAGCAACGACTTAATGAATGACAGTATCAAAGCAAGTGCGGTTTGATATTTGCTTATACTGACCATCGAGTTGTCACTTACCATGCCAATAAAAGATACATGTCGTACATGTGTGTTGACGATAATGCTCTCATTATATCCACGATGTTATAAAGTGAGTTCAATAGAAATCGCTGACAAAGCAGCGGTATGAATGCGAAAATCGCCCCTGCAATCGTGTAACGATGTGTTTCTGCACGCACACGTTTTCAAAGTCTGTGTACAAATATCTTAGAAATACATCTTACAAAACATATAATATCTTACAAAGCGATATGAATATCGAATAATATATTGAAAATCGATACAGCAGTTCAGCATAATAACTTACAACTCGACAATACAAAACCATAATATCTAAAAGGTCAATAAATCACAAATCGATACGAAAGAAATCGAGCAAAATAGCAAACAAATCGATATTAACTAACAAAGATATATCTCACAAAAACGGGAGTATGTTACTATTACAGCGGTTTGAGATACAATGCATATAATGAGTGAATGTAGGATACCTGATGGGGTAGAGGCCCTTCCTAGCATTTGTAAACAAGCATTCTTGTCAATAGGTCCCAGCGTCTTACAAATATCGATAAGTTTTCAACCATCGTAAGAACAAGATCTACTTGCAATAATCAAACAATGCCTTAATGGCACACAAGACGACATGCCTTCTTCATCGATAGCATGATGAGATGGAAAGCTACTCACGCCGCCTTAATGGCACTGGTTGGAATGTTTGTGCTTCATTGCTTTCTTCCATAATGCCTAACGACAGCACAAAATGAAGAGAAAACGCAGGAATGTTTTGTAACACAAGGCAGGCACGAGAAGGCGACAATGTGTTGTAAAACAGGATAAAAAACAAGGCAGAAACCTCGACTGGAGACGAAGGCAAAGTTTGGGTTGATAATGGGAGCTACTGTTACAGCAGATGGCGTAGGAGTTTCATGAATAGGGAACGTCTCCACTTTAAATAGTTAACATCAAACTTTCTGGATGGAGGAGTTTTTTGTCCTTTGCTCGAACCGTATTTTCCCAACTTTTGAATGCGGGATATTTTTGTCATTTCCTTGAATCGTCATTTCAGGGCAAGAAAAGCTAGGGTGATTAAGTCTTTGCAACAGCACCAGAGTCCGATGCAAAGTTAGGTCATCATACACGAAAATACGAGCCCCATGTGCCTAAATACGTGGCGCTCATTCGACCCCCCGAACACAGACGTGGGATTCAGTGAATCATCGGGGGCGAACATACACCACCCTCCCCACACTAATGCATCCACATTTACTCACAAACACAGGTGAACACCCACACCCACACTGACACATTCCACACACTCCTGTATACAGATGTTTCTTCAAGTGAGTGTTCCTAACGGGATGCAATGGCTGACCACCTCAGCAAAACCAAACTCAAATGGCAGTCGCGCCAGTCCCATAGCCAGCAAGGGACACTTAGAATTTTCTCGAAAACTTATCAACTTTGTTTTCTTCAATTAAAACTAAGACCTTGTTTAGGCTATGTTCAACATTGTCACCACCAAGTATATAAGTAAGCTTTCCTCTAGCATGAAATTCTCAGCTTAAAAGACATTCCAGGGTGCTCTTACCTGAAATTTGCCTAAATGTCAACATTTAGGGAAAAAAAAAAGATCAAAATGATCAGTATGCTAATAAAGTGGTCAATGAGGAAAGTCTTAAAAGAACAAAGTACAACTATCAAGACCTGGATGGTTAGGTTGAAAATGATCCACAAATGTCATTCAACAGCTCTTGGAGAGTAGAGGTAGCATGTGTCAATACAGAAGTGACCAATCTCTTTTAAAGTCAAAAAGAAATTGTGATAAATAGATCATCAGCACCCAAGAGCAAGTTGATAATCTAATTTCTAAGTCATAACAATCACAAGAACCTCTTTCCAAGTATAAAATAACGCCAGGATAACCCGCACAATGAAATAAGTGAATGTAGTCTGTGGGTAAACATATCTTATTAGGTCTGACGACACCCACATCCACAAGTGCAACATATATATATATATATATATACAATAACCAATGACATGCTCTTCTAATAGCTATAGAAAATAAAGGATGCTAGATATATGAATCCATTCTTGCAAGGCCCTGTAAAAACTGGTAGAGGTGATTGTGAAAGCAAGTGCACAGTCAAAATTCCAAATAGAAGATAATTAAAATGATATATTATAATGGAAAGCTAACTATATTAGACATTTTGAGTAATAACAAAATAGGCATGTATAGCCCAGGATATGTGATGAAATATATGCATAAGATCCAAAGTCCTATACAATTATAACAAAAACCAGCATCGCAAGATTGGTCATAAGCATGTACAACCCAGTATATATGACAAAGTATGTCCAAAATCAACATTCGTGTATAACTATAACAAAAACCAATAAGCCAATGTTTGTGACAAAACAAATATACAGAACTAAGGGTCCTGTGCAAAGATCCAACAACACAAAATATGTGAGGAGATGAGTCCAAAATCCTTGCCGCTTCATAATTTTCTTCTGAGCAATTGGATTATTTTCAATCCAACAGTTCATGTTAGGGAGTAGGTGCTTTGGGACCACCCTATATATATATAGTGATTGGTTCCTCCTACCCTCATGCAAAATATATAAAAGAACGTGTTCTTATCAAAATCTCGAGAAAATATTGTGATTAAGTTTGGGTGATATTTTGAAAATATCAGGACAATCTTGAAAAATTGTCCGCTGACCTTTAAATACTGACAATATCATGATATTTTCAAAATATCAATAATATTGATGACTGTGCTTGAAACATTGAAAATCTCAACTGTCCACACTGTATGGATGGTAGGAGGAACCAATTTTCCAATATACAGATCAAGAAAACGGATCTACCATCGTCTACTATCATACCATAAAAACAACAATGACTTTACCTTAAAATCAAAATATAAGAACAATATGCATGAAGATCTAGCAATATCAAAAAATCTATTCGAAGAAACACATTAAAAAAAACCTATGAATTCATGCCCCAATTACCATTACATTACATTACATGATCCAGAGTTAATTGCCACAAGACAAATTTAGAAACTAATAGTAATTTAGATAACTATATTTTGTAACATGAAAAGACACCTTCACGTGTCTTACAATATATAGGAAAATGCTTCCAATTTTTATTTTTTACTTTTGAGATGTCACTAATACATGGTAATCAGCCATAAACAGATAAGTGGGATAATTAATTATAATCATCATGTGAATGCTAGAGATGACCCAGCAACCAAAGAGATGAACAAACTTGCAAATAACGGGATGACAAAAACCTGGAATACAAATCAAAAAGTCTATAAATGAAGCAAACAACAAAAAGCACCAACTAGAAAAAGGCGCTTAAAGAACAAAACCTAACTGGGAAAACCAATGAATTTCTATAAAGCTATGTCCAAACTAACTTCCAAACAAGCATAGCATAATCTAATGCACAATTATAAACAACTAGCATATTTGACCATTAAAATCAAAAATTTCACACGCACACAAAGAGCCATTCACCAATGGTCATCTTGCATTCAGAAAATTTTGCAAATTTTTAGTTATCACCAGAGCAGCTATTGAATTTTTTTTTATTAGGTCCTAAAGAATTTATTTTTTAACTGTTTCAACAAAATGCAAGAGAACAAGGTCAACTGATATCACATTCAAAAGATGATACTGATGTGATCATTTAGATTGACTCATAAGCAAAAAGAGTGTTGCTCCTTAAGTACATTCAAAGCACATCCTTCTTGCAAGATGTAACACCCTGTAATCAAAACCAAAAGCAACATGAAAACAGAGGAAACATGTACAAGTTAGAGCTAAAAGAGATAAATGGTTCTACACCTCTTAAGCATCTCATGTCTGTAAATGAACACAGTTAAGAGGTTGGTTCTTGCATGGAGAAGAAAAGTGCACACACACACACACACACACACACACACACACACACACACACACACACACACACACGTTAGAATGAACCTGAGCACACACTCAGCAAGACACACTTTTAATGTGGTTCGGTCTGAATGACCTATGTCCACGATCTTTGTGTCTCTCATGCACTTCAATTTATAGAGTTTATGTACAAATAAAGATTAACTAATTTTTTTCTTGAGAAGAATTTTGATAAGCAGGTTTATATAAGGATTCTCTCTTTACAAACATATTTTTAGTAGGAGTCTTAGGATCTGAAAACTTCTTGCAAGACTTGTTCTCTTAGGAGGTTTCCTTCTTGAACATCCCACCATCATGGGAGGAGTCTTTGCTCAATTGAGACTTTGGACCTTTTGATTTTGGATCGTGGTGTCTGCAGTGAAGGCGAGCTCTGTGTTAGAGTTGAAGGAAATTAGATTGAGATTGATGGCCTCTTTCAAGAGAGATTCCCTGGTAGAATTATTGAGTTCTCTGTTTGTATGTTCTTGCAGAGGCAAGGGCTGGGATACTTATATTTTCCTCGGTAGCAGTTACCCGGCCATAACCATCTCATTGGATTTTCAAACATACTGAGAATCCAATGCGATGTGGGGTCTACCACTATCTTATTGGTTCATAACATAATGACCCACTACATAAGTGGGTCATAGGATTCCTGACCCACTAAACTGGATTTAATACCTAGATTCATATTTCAGATCCAATACCTAGATCCATTTTTGACTTATGGGTTTCATGTGTGAGACCCAATGGCCACACTAGATCCATACCAGGATCCAACATCTTCCACTGGCCATATGGGGCGAACACCCACATTATATCATAACCGGTGTATGTCACACTCATTTCACATGACTATATGGGTTTTTACCTATGTCACACGGACTCGGCTAGGGAGGCGCCGCACCCGAGTCGACACGCCCCGACACGGGTGCGGACACAGGTGCGGCTTCGGACTCGGCCCAGACTCGGTCAACGCCGAGTCGGACTCGGTCAAAGAGTCGAGGCCGAGTCCGTCCACATTTTGGACTCGGTCAACTTTGACCGAGTCCAAAAATGTCCATTTTTAAGACGAAAAACAAAAAAAAAATCATTTTTTATATAACTTTTTTAAAATATATATATATATATAACCAGACTGCAATGCAGTTGCACAGTCACAGACTGTGCAATTGCACAGTCTGTGCAACTGCAACTGCACAGTCACAGACTGCATTGCACAGTCTATGCAACTGCAGTCTATGCAACTGCAGTCCATTTGATTGGGGATGTGTGATCTTTAAGGGGAAGCGTGATTCCTCCAACGAAGGGTGAGTTGCCTACTAGAAAGTTGCTTTGAAATATCTTTCAATTTATCAATTTAAAGGAATATAAATACAATACAACCAGGATTTAGCCAGAGCAAAGGTAACTGAAACATGAATGTGCCCTCTTCTTGTAAGATGTATATTTTCATATGCAAGTCATATTTTCTCTACTGAAAAACTTGATATTTTTATATATTCATGTACTGATAAATGACAATGAAATTGCTAATAAATTTTTTTTGTTGCTATGTTATTGCTATATATATATATATATAGCCGAGTCCCCGTGTCCAAAATTTTCGAAATTGCGCCGCACCCGTGTCGCACCCGCACCCGCACCCATGTGACATAGGTTTTTACATGACATCATGAGGTTTTACATACAATAGTTGGATTTTTCCTTCATGATATATCCCTATCATGAGGCTATTTACAAACTAGGTTATTTTTCATTATATCATCAAATTTTTTATCATAACTTTTAATGTGTAACAATTTATTTCAAATATTCATCATTCATTGCATACTGAGTCATGCAATCTATAGTTTTAAAGAAAGAGTGAATACATCATAATGTGGGTCTCACATAGTCATGAGGTTCTTGTGGCTCTTTCATGATCATACCATAGGACATCATCATGTTTACATGCACACTAATGGTGTACTATAAAATTTATTAATTCATAAATCCATGATTTGCCAAACATGACAAATATTCTCACCTTTTAAACTTTCACCATAGTTTATACTCTCACTATCTATGTGCATTATCATATGTTGATCACCACCTGATCATTTTAGATCAATATATTCAGTTCTAAATAGTCATAAATGTGACTAACTAATACCATTTTGTATTTCATGCATAATTTTCTAAAGCATGAAAAAATATATATATCCATTCATGCATTCATACAAGCATACCATAAGGGGTATTATTTATAATGATTATTTATCATCATATATAAATAAATATCCATACATGCACATGCAGAAAATTATAATTCAGCTCGCACTATTTCAATGCATTGCATTTAAGCAATATTGCATTAAACCATGACATCATGAGGTTTTACATACACTAGTTAAACTTTTCATTCATGCCATATAACCATCATTAAGATATTCACTTCATCATAACATAAAGCATAAATCTCATATCCAAATCTAATTTCGATATGTATCATATCCATATCCAATGAGAGTTATCCTATTACCATTTGGATATGCCAAACATGATAAGCCAATTTTAAGGCTTTAATCAAACCATAATCTTATGAACATATAAGTTTAGATCCATTACCGAATCCACTTAAGATATAGATCTAAATCCAAATCCATATCCATAACCATATGTTTCAAATACAAATAGATCTACATTACACATCCAACATTCTACTTATTTGGTTCTATCTAGGTCAAACTAAGACCCACACAAAAATATATTATTAGGTTCAATATCTACCTTGTTACTATCCAGATCTACCATAAACTCTGGATCAAATATGAATCCATGTCTCATATTCGGGCATTATAATTTTTTGGATTCATCACAAAACTTGGATCAAATCTAGATCTATATCTCATATCTGGGCATTCAGACCCAACACTTAGATTCGTTTAATAAGAGAATTCAATTAAAAGAACTATCCAAAATTATACATGTATCTGACCATAATTGGGTTCATATCATTCTATAAGCTTTGAGTAAAAAACAATTTTAAACTAGATCTTAATACTGATCCAAGTTGAGTTATTTGCTCAATATCTAAATAACCTCGAAATACTCATAAAATGTCCTATTCAAATACAATATTATTTCAAGCATGTTCAATTATATTTTCTAGATCCAAAAGTTAGTACTGAATATATTTAAATCCATTCAAGTTTAATAAGATCCAATAACATTGACTGGATCTGAAACTAATTCAACTTGACTTACACTCAGTCAAATTGATCTATCCAGATCCATATAGGTTAAACCAGATCTAATATGCTTTACTAGATCAAACTAGGTCTATGCCACCTTACCAGATCCAAGCATCTGATCCAATACTGATCAGATTCAATCTTGATCTAAACATCAAATCTAATAGATCTTATAATTAAACTTGATTCATATAAAAAATATGATTGATACAAACTATATTGGATCTTGATCCATATATGTTAAGATCCAAACATGAACAAAAAAATATAGCATTTCAAAATAATATGCAATGATGCAAATCATTTCAGGATAAAAAAAATGCATGCTAAAAAATTCCTCTCCCATATCAGGGTAGAGATAAAAAAACATATTATAAATGAGTCCAAAAGAATTTTACTGGATCTAACCAGGTGTATAAGATAATACCTATAACGAATTGATCCAAACCAGATCCAAACCTGTTTAGATAAAGCTTTGTGAGGTCTTTCGCTAACCAAAAGCACTTTTCTGCAAAATCAGAAAAGTAAAAAATAGTTCTAGGTAAAATCAACAATCCAGAACATAATATCCATAAATTTATGAGTTAAACAAAAACTCTAGGTGGTTTTCTATAATTTCAAAAAGCTTTGGGGATGTTCTTAACAAACCAAAAAACACGACCCTGTCTCAGATATTAACCAGAGGATAGGCTTATTTTTAAAAATTCCAAAAATAGAGCCTCTGTTCTGAAAAAATAACAAAGGCCTCAAAATGTATTATCAAAACATTTTATGAACCCTCTAAGTAAAAAAAATAACCGAACCGGTTTCTTAAGAAAAAACTTAATGCAAATTTTCTTTTGAGTTTTATGTTTTGCTTTTTATCTTTTCCTCCTTTTCTTTATTTACCTACTCTTGTAAAATGGGAAGAGCCTTAGGGTTTCCCATTTTTATAAAAGGGGTAACCATAACGAAGAGGTGGTGGGGTGGTCGTTGTCACTGCCTTCAGCCAAGTGCCACCACATTGTTGAGGCTCATCACGAAGCCTCTATCGCCGCCAAGTTCTCTGATACGAACAATGTGTTGTTGTCCCTCATCACGAACCACCACGCTCAGGCCCATTAGTCAAAAACTCTCTACAGCGATCCTTGCCATTCTCACCACCAACATCGATCCAAACAATGTACTCTGGTGGATCCCTGACTGCCACCATCGCTTCCACGTCTGCATCAACGAGTGGCTCTAGAAGACATCTCTGACTCTCCTTTACAACCTCTTTCGTATGTAGCTGGAATGCCCTACCGGTAGCCGCCGCCACCAACCATTGCTTCATCATTGTCGTCATCCCCCTCTCCCTCCACCATGGATCACCTCTCGATGCCCAAGACATTGAGGCCCTTCATGAGGCACTCTGCCTGAAAATCAGGCTCGTTGTCACTGTTCCTACTATTGTTCAATGATCGGATAGCGCCAGTGGATCACCGGTAAAACCAGCACGGACTCAATGGGGACAACCTATGAGGGTTGTGCAAGAGCTTGCATCCGGGTCAGGTCAGCTTGATCCATTGGAGTGGGAAGGGGAAATCGTGGGTCTGGCTCGACACCAACCATCAGTGCCCTCTCGACGCGCTCTGGGCACCTTACGATCTCTTCCCCTTTTCTTGTAACGACAGCATCTCCAGCAAAGCGTTGTGCCGATCGGCAGGGTTTTCTCTCCACTCCCTACAGCCACTGTTTCCTTCATTGTTCGTCAATGCTTCGATTGAAAAACATAAGGCCTCGCAACTTTTTTTGCAAACTATCAAAGTCTCTATCCCTCTTTTTTTTCTTATCGTCAAGCTCCGACAGCCGCAAGGGGTCTCCTCCAATATTGACACCGGCAGCGACGCTGCTGCAAGGGGGTTTGCTTTTCCTTATTTTTTTTATCTTCTGCAAACCCTTCATCTGCAGTAGTAAGGCCACTGGGCTCAGACGACCGTCAGGACTCATCTGGCGAGATGATCTGTCGATGAAGACTCGATCCACCCTAAGTTGTTGCTCAGTCGGATCAGATCCCATCGCTACCTCTCATCGGAGGCATAGGGATCTATCGATAGACTGAATTGACTCTCTACAATCGCTTCCATTAGATAGCACTGTCGGACGAGCCCAACAGTTTATGAATTTTTTGATATTTGCATCTCCATTGCCCCATGAAAAACCGGGATATCGCATGCACCTCCATCGTAGTCAGGGCAGAAGCAGCTCCTCCTCATCCTACGCACACTGATAACCTAGCTCTAATACCACTAATGGATTTTAGACAGTCGTGTATGCAGTGAAGGCGAGCTCTAGGCGTTAGAGGAGAAGGAAATTGGATTGAGATTGACAGCCTCCTTTAGGGGGGATTCTATGATAGAATTATCGAGTTCTCTTTTTGTATGTTCCTGCAGAGGCAGTGGCTGAAATACTTATCCTCCCTTGGATAGTCATTACTCAGCCATAACCATCTCATTGAATTCTCAAACATGCTAGGAATCCAATGTGATGTGGGGTCTTCTACTATCTTAGTGATTCATAACACAATGACCCACTACGTTAGTGGGTCATAGGATTCCTGACCCACTAAACTGAATCTAATACCCAGATTCATATTTCAGATCTAATACCTTGATCTATTTTTTATTTATGGGTTCCAAGACTCAATGGCCACACTGGATCCGTACCAGGATCCAACAGATGGATTTAGGTTGGACCTCGTAAACTATGTGGATCTAGGTCATATGTCTTGACAATTTGTAGTTAAAGCAAAAAAAAATGCTAGGGGTGGGCATCGACTGGCGGGTCGGGCCTATTATATAATATATAATATATATTATATTATATATTTAATATAATATATATTTTTTATATAATTTATTATATTATATATTATGTATATTATGTTATATATATAATGTATTATATATATTATATATATATAATATATATAATAATGGGCTGGACCAGGCTGACTTGCGGCCCAACTCATGTCGGCCCTCTTCGGGTCGAGCCGAGCCAGGGCCAATTATATTGGCCCAAGACCGGCCCAGTGGCCACCTCTAACAAATAATAAATGCTAGTAAGCATTAACTAGAAGGGAAAGGAGCTTAAAGAATAAAACCCAAGTAGAAAGGAAGGGAAAGCAAATTGTTTTATACAAAGATAACATCCAAGCTAACTTTTAAACAATGTATAAGATCATCTAATGTGTTGGACATAATGGGTTTGGGTCTGACCCACAAGGTGACCAGGTTTGACACCATTAGTGGGCCACATAATGGGGTTAGTGGGTGGGAGTCACGTGAATGTGGAGACACCACATTCATGTAACTGTCTATTTCTTTCGTTATATAATAGGTAGGCTGTCATGAAAATGATGAGAGATTCATAGCAATTAGCCTACCTCAAATACATGGGCGTGCTTCATAATACAAATATATTTTCGGTAAAAGATTTTGATTGACCGATTCATGTAATCACCAAAGTGATCTGAGTCATGTTGATTAAGAATTCTTTAGACCGTATTAAGATTCGTTATTATGTTTGTGTGTGAGTTTATGAAACATCGATTTTACCCAAAAGTAGGTTGTTGTATTCCAAATTCACACAGGGTGTTATAGTAGATGTGTTTTTCAACTCATGAAGCATGTTCATATCCAAAGGTACAATACTGAATTGACTCTGGTTACATGATCTGCTAGTTTCACCAACTGAAGTCAATTCCTTATGAATTGATGAGATGGAGCAACTATGAGTATTATCGTTTCCACCAAAGTGGAACGATAATGGCTCAACTATACTTGTCTCAAAAAATGTAAAAATAAAGGGTCTCACTTTTACCTTTTCATCACAAGTCTCGTTTGAGCAATAATAGTAATGTCTTGTTGTTTTCGTTCATTGTTATATCAGGTTCTTTCCTTATAGATGGTTCTAGTAATATCTCCTTTTAGACGGATCTAACTTTTAGATTGAAAGGAAATAATGGTATTCACTTTGGGATATATGGATCTAGATTTGTCCCTTAGAATTGACGAACTTCCAGCTCTTACAGAGCAGAGTACAGTCGATCAGAAGGTTGTCTCTGAGAAGTGGAAGCGCTCGAATAGACTTAGCCTGTTGCTTTTGCAATCTCGAGTGGCTAAGAATATTTGAGGTAGCATTCCTCACTACAGGACAGTGAAAGAATTTTTAGGAGCCATTGAGGCTCAATTCGTCACTTCTAATAAGTCAAGGGCTAGTATGCTCATGTCCAAATTAGTATCTATGAAATATTCAGGTGACAACCAATGTCCGCACTTGTGGAGGGGTGACAACCAATTTTCCGATAACGGTTGGGTTACATCAAGGATCTGCTTTAAGCCCTTTCCTATTTGCGATAGTGATGGATGAGCTTACGAGATCAATTCAAGAAAATGTATCGTGGTGTATGTTGTTTGCTGATGATATTGTTTTGATTGATGAGTCTAGAGCTGGGGTTAATGCTAAGTTAGAATTATGGAGACAGACATTGGAAGCTAGAGGTTTTAAGTTGAGTAAGAGTAAGACTGAATATATGGAATGTCGGTTTAGTAAGCAACGAAGTAGTGATGGGAGTGTAGTGAAGCTTGGTGAGCAAGATATACCGGTGAATGATTATTTCAAATATTTGGGATCCATCATTCAAAAGTATGGAGAAATTGATGGAGATGTAAATCATAGGATAAAGGTTGGGTGGATGAAATGGAAAAGTGCTACTGGAGTGTTGTGCGATCGTAGAATGCCATTGCGGTTGAAGGGAAAGTTTTATAGGACGACTATTAGACCCGCTTTACTATATGGTACGGAATGTTGGGCTGCCAAGAGACATCATATTCAAAAAATGAGTGTAGCTGAGATGCGGATGCTTAGATGGATGTGTGGAAATACAATAAAAGATAAGATTCGGAACGAAGAGATACGTAAGAAGGTAGGTGTTGCACCCATTGAGAATAAGATGCGAGAGAATCGTTTACGGTGGTTTGGACATATTCGGCGAAGGCCTAATGATGCTCCAGTTAGAAGGTTGGAGAAATGGGAAAATATATTAGTTAAAAGAGGTAGGGGTAGGCCTAGGAAGACTTGGATGGAGATGATAGGAAAGGATATGAATGCTTTGAACCTCACTGAGGACATGGCGTTGGATAGAAATGATTGGAGGAAAAGGATTCATGTGGAAGACCCAAAATGAATTTCTTTTTTGGTTCATATCGCTGACCCCAATTGTTTTGGGATGAAGGCGTAGTTGTTGTTGTTGTTTGTTGTTGTTGAAATATTCAGGTGATAGTCATATCCGACAACACATTTTGAAAATGAAAAATATTACAACTCAATTGAATGACATGAAGTTCATCATCTCTAACTCCTTCTTGGTTCATCTTGTCTTGACCTCGTTATATACTGAGTATGGACCCTTTGTAAGCATTTCTGAATAACATGGAACCAACAAAGCATGAAAGAAGCATCTTTTTAGGAAATAGGATGTGTTTACATGTCAAGAACATTGGGACCTGAAGAATTATGTTGGAATCGGGATTCATATTGGATTTGGTTGATATATTCTATATTTCATCCTATAGTCAGAACCTGATTTCAATTTCAAAACTTGATAAGTTTAGCTTTGTATTTAAATTTGAAAATTCAAAGCTTATTATTATGAAAAATTCAATGAATATAGGTTCTACATATATGTGTGATGGTTTATATAGATTAAGAACCAAATTCCAAATTCAAGAATCTCACTCCATTGAGAACACAATGATTGACAATAAACATGTCCTAAAGGGTGATCAATCCTATCTGCTTTGGCATCGGAAGTTAGGACACATCTCGAAAGAGAGAGTCCAAAGACTTGTGAAAGAGAGAATCCTTGGATCCCTTAATTTTACGAATATAGAATAATGTGTTGACTGCATAAAGGCTAAGCAGTCTAATATGTATAAGAAAGATGTCAAACACAATAATAGAAAGTTAGAAATAGTGCATACGGATGTGTGCGGCCCTTTTTCACCGTGTTATACGGGTGAAAAGTATTTTGTCACATTTATAGACGATTACTCACGGTATATGTATCTCTATTTATTATTTAAAAAAACAGAAGTCTTTCAGGTTTTTAAGGGCTTCAAGAAAGAAGTAGAGAAACAAACTGATGAAGTTATTAAGGTTGTCTGGTCTAATAGAGGTAGCGAATATTATGGTCGTTTCACTGAGATGTAACAAAAGGAATGACCATTAATGCGGTTTCTAAAAGAGGAAGGCATTGTACCTCAGTATACCATGACTGGTAGTGCTTACTAGAATGGTATAGCTGAAAGGAGAAACTATACGCTTAAAGAAATGGTTCGAGTTATGTTGAATCACTCAAACCTTCCTTTGACCTTGTGAGATAAAGCTCTTAGGACAACAATGCATATTTTGAATAAGGTTCCTACGAAGGTTGTTCAAAAGACTCCTTACGATTTATGGAAAGGTAGAAAATATTCTTTATTATATATGCGCTTATGGAGATGTTCGACAGAAGCTAAATTATATAACCCACATATAAAAGCCTTTGATCCTAGGACAACTAGTGGTTTCTTCATTGGTTATCCAGAAAGGTCAAAGGCTTTAGGTTTTATTGTTTATCTCATACACCATAGATAGTGGAGACAGATAAAGCAAGATTTCTTGAAAATGATTCTGTTGGGATAGATGTGTCTCAAAATATTGATTTTGAGAAAATACAAGATTCGGGTTTCACACCTGCTAAGGATAAAGACCCGATTTTTCTTATCATTGTCCCTTCGGATAATGTAAGAGAAAATCCGATCAATGAATATCAATCCCAACTAAATCTGATTGTTGATGAGGATATACAACAACATGTACTATAAGAATTTTGTGGATTAGCGACGGACGCTATCCGATGCTAATCTATTGCAAATCAATCGCTGAACTATTTAGTGATGGATCAACGATGGTTAGCGATAGATAGTGTCCATGCAATTTTCTGGTCGCTAATTAGTGACAGAACTGATCTGTTGCTACTTCCATTGGTAATTCACAATGGATTAGCGAATATCATGATCCATCGCTAAATAAGTACTGATTTTATTTTGCGACAGATACATATCCGTCGATAATCCGTCACTAAAATTTAATGATGAATATGTATCCATCTCTAATATTCATCGCCAATTTAGTGATGGATTACATTTTATCACAAAATATCAACTGATTCAGTTTTTGAGACAGATAAATATTTGTCCCTAATTCGTCGCTAAATTGGTGATGGATATTAGCGACAGATAATATATGTCGCTAATTTATCATAAAATTTAAAAAAAATAAAACAATTTTATTTAAAATATAAATATTGAGAAAAAAAATCTCGTTATACAATTTATATAACCTGTGTATAAAAAATAAAGTACATAAAAAATACATATACAATACAGGTGAAACAAATTTAACACAAGTTATAAGTGAAACAAATTTAACAACCTAGTATAATCCTCGCCAAGTTCTAATTAGTTATAAGTGAACATATACAAAGAGTTTCGTTTGAAACCATAAGTACGTGAAACAAATTCAACAAATGAAGCTAATCCTCACCAAGATTCAGAGCATCATTCTCTTAATTGTCTCGATCTGCCCCTCTACCCATGCCTCCATCAGCTACTCTACGTTGATCATCTCTAGCATCCTACAAGAGAACCAAAATGTTAGTATTGATAAACAAAATATAATAAAATAAATTATATGCAATGCACCTAATCTAAGGCAATCAAAGTAACATAGCTGAATGGCATATAAACTAGCAATAAAGTGAAGGACATTAACAGAATTCAGAGGTTGTCAAAAGAAATTCATAGTAATGAAATCATGCTTATATGTGTTCTAAGGTTGTCAAAAAACTTTCACAGTGATTCAATCATGCATATATGTATTATAAGGCAGTAAAAAAAATTATAGTGATTCAATCATGCATATATGTATTTTAAGGTTGTCAAAAAAAAATTATAGTGATTCAATCATGCATATATGTGATCTAAGGCTGTCAAAAAAAAATTATACTAATTCAATCATTTATATATTTGTTCTAAGGCTGACAAGAAAAATTTATAGTGATTTAATCATGCAGATATGTGTTCTAAGATTGTCAAAAAAAAATCATGGTGATTCAATCATGCATATATATGTTTTAATTTTGTTAAACAAAATTTGTAGTGATTCAATCATGCATATATGTGTTCTAAGTTTGTCAAAAAAAATCATAGTGATGAAATCATGCTTATATGTGTTCTAAGGTTGTCAAAAAACTTTGATAGTGATTCAATCATGCATATATTGTTATAAGGCAGTCAAAAAACTTAATAGTGATTAATCATGCATATATGTGATCTAAGGTTCTAAAAAAAAATCATATTGATTCAATCATTTATATATGTGTTCTAAGGCGGTCAAAAAAATTCATAGTGATTCAATCATACATATATGTGTTCTAAGGCTGTCAAAAAAATTCATAGTGATTCAATCATGCATATATGTGTTCTAAGGTTGTCAAAAAAAATTTATACTCATTCAGTCATGCATACATGTGTTCTATTGCTATCAATAAAATGTCATAGTGATTTAATCATGCATATATGCATTCAATCATGCATATACTACCTTGAAATCTAACGACATGAAACAAATGGCATAAAATTTTATACCTGACGGACACCAGAGCTCATGTTGAATGCAAACAAAGTTCGTCTGTCCCGAAAAAAGTTGCACAACTCATTATGAACAAGGTTGGGAATGACTTCATATAAAAAGTCACGCATTGTGTTCTGAAGAAGTTGGCAGACACCATCCTAAGAAATAGCAGGGTCAATTGGACGGTGGGAGTCGATGCTAGCGGGAGAACTCTGAGAGCCCTGGCTGCAGGAGGCAACTACTGGTGTGGTGTTCATATTACTCCCAAACCCAAACACACGACCTTTTTTGGGTTCACCAGTTGCAGTCACCCATGTTGCAGGATCAAAAGGCGGATGCTTAGTGGAGTCATCGTCATATCGCTCTACCATCTAATACTCGTATGACTTGTATAAAGTAATGATTATAGTATGAATTAATAATTAAGAATTGCAATGTTTATAATAATGTAATTCATGGTAACTTATATATTACAATGTTTATTAATACAATAAATGCATACCATTGTCGCTCTCGCCTTCTCTGATATGAACTCTCTCGTGCTCTTACATTTATGTGTTTCAACAAACACATCCTTGTAAGGCAAAATGCCTCCTTTTTCGGCTTCCTGCAAGGTTAAATGATAAAAAAATTAATTAAAAAGTATGCAAAAATACTTATAAATTTGACAATATATATATTTATGAGTTACCATTTTCTTCTGGTGGCTCTCAAAAGTCCTTGAACCACCTGTGTGTAGATGGGCATCGGGCATCTTTGCTCGGTTTTGTGCAGCCTTTGCTGAGCGGTTTCGAAATTTATGGCTCGCCCACTTATCGCACATTGCATCCCAATAATCTGACATGATAGTAGAAGGGTCATGGCCCTTCTACTGTAGTGGATCATCTATCTCACCAACTGTTTTTATTGTTGCAGTCTTCATATTGTGAAGTATATCGGCAAATCGACTGACAGTCACCTTCTGCCACACTAACCTCACGTCTTCCTCCTCTTTCACAGTCGCAAAGCGATTCGAAGCCTACAAATAATTTTAGAAAGTTAGTACACATGACTATAACAAAAAATTAAATGTGAAACGCATTAGCTATGATAAACGATTATATATCATGAATGAGGACCATAATTTGTCCAACACTTCCTTCGGATACTTTTTTCATTGAGCGACCAATCCTGGAAGATGAACTAGTGACTTCCTAATTTCTTGAATTATTTCTTGTAGCTCGAACCTCGAGCTGCATATGAATTGGTACACATTAACAATTGACTATCGATCTACATTATTTATAAGATAAGTATTGGACAAGTGATAATGAAATACTTACAATTGACTATCAATATACACTATTTTAATGAGTCATCGTGTGTTAGACTGAGAAGACCCAGCATCCGACGTTGTCTCGTGATATGTATGAGTAGCTGGTGTAGGTGGGTCATGTGCATGCAAAACATCAACTACAGAATAATGAGTTGAAAATTTACATAATGCACATTTAAATTAATCAAGTATATAATTATTTAAATGATATACCTATCGAAGCATTACGTGAAGACGAAGGCTGGGACTGGCTATCATTGAGCTGGGATCCTATAAAGACAATTAACATGTAATAATTTTTATATCAACATATAAGTAAAAATCAATGCCTATATTGAAATATAACACAAAGACATCTACCTAATGTTATCCTACGGCCTCTACTTGGTCTTCGACCACTAGGTGCTCGACCACTATGACCTTCACGAACCATATTCTAACAAATAAAAATGTTATTAGCATGGACATGACATATGCATGAAATGTAAAGATTTAAAGGTCCTACATGAATCAGTTTTATAACTATGCATGAATTGTGCATGTACATGCTAAGTATGTATGAAATGTAACATGATATGCAAGATATAATATTAAAATAGATGATGCATATGAGAAAGTAATGTAGTATGTATTACAAGATGTATTTCACTAGCTCGAGTATGCTTCATCATCACTTGTTTGACTTTCATATTTTTCTTCTTCCTCTTCCTCTTCTTTTTCGTCATCTTCTTCATTGAGCGACCATCCACTTGGTATATCATTTGGATCACATTCTTTCATATGTGTGTCATCAGACAATGGAGATGTGACATGCAGACCATGTGTGACATCATGACCATAAGAGAAGTCATACATATCATCTGATTGATAGTAATCACCCTCTTCAACAATCTTGTCTTTCTGTAACTGGTCATACTCGGGGTATAGTTTAGACTTCACCTTGCAAACCCTTTGACCATTCATTTTTATATGACTTCCTTGTATTCGGATATGAAGTATAGTAAACTTGTTGAGCTTATGATGCTAATATGAATAGTTCATATGTTTCAAACCTTGATTTATGATTCACCTCCACAATGCTTGAGGCTTTATCGACTCTTGTTGTTGTGGGATCAAACCAATGACACTTGAATAAAGTTACCGTGTTATTTATGCCTAAGTCAACTCCATTATTTCTTCAATAACATCATAGTAGTCAAGTTCATTTTCACTGTAACTGCTACCCTTGACACACACGCCACTATTCATCATTGACTTGTTTATACCATAGTCTTTTGTATGGAATCGATAACCATTTATGATGTACCCGTTGTAACATTGCACAACTTTGGTCGGACCATTTTGTAAATCACATATTCCTTGGTCATTAACATCACCATAGCGGACCTATAAGCATAAACAATGATTGTAAACATGACTAATTAAGTAACATATTGTTGTTTACACGGAAAGAATGCATGTCATCATCTTTACCAACTCTTTCAACCATGCCCCAAACTTATTTTTACGTTCTTTCTGTATTTCTGAATCAATGAGATATGAAAGTTCTCTTCGCAACTCTAGATCAAATCGTCTACACTTAACAAATAATTATATTATCAAACCATGTACGTAGAGAACTTAGTGTAACATATTATGTATACTTACTCGATGTAGGGATCGATCTCTGAGTAATTAAAAAGGATATAGATTTGTGTTGCGTCTTGCTCTCGATCTTCCAAGAGTCTTGACCGGCAACTACCAAAGGCATTCTCAAGTGGTTTAAATATCGATAGTTTGTCAACCGCAATAACTTGTTCTCCATCAGCATTACGAGGTGGGCAAGTGTAACGTGTTGTAATGTGAGGTTCAAAGTACATAGATGAGAAATTTGAAATCTCTTCTAAAGTGTACGCCTCACAAATTGAACCATCCACTCTTGCTTTATTTTGAACCTTTTTTTTAGGTCAAACATGCATTTATCAACAATATACATCTCGTAATACAATAAATTTCTAATAGCATTAGAGAGAAAAATATAAATAAAATATACTTTTTAAATGGGTACGTTCACCAATATTGCATAGGACCATCAACCCTAAGTTCATATGGCAAGTGTATAATCACATGTTTCATAACGTTGAAAAATGTTGGTAGAAATATTTTCTCTAACTGACAAATAGTAGTGATGACAGAATCCTTGAGATTCTTTACCTCAGTTACTATAACTTTCGATGCATACAATGTTGTAAAAAATCAACTCAACTCGGATAATACCCCCCATAGGTTTGTCTAACATATCATGGAATACTAAGGGAATCCATCGTTGCATGATGACATGACAATCATGGCTCCTCAACTCATATAATTGTCCCTTGTCTATCTTCACAGCCCGAGCAATGTCAAAATCTCAATTGGCTCAACCACTGACATACCTGCTTTACTTGATCTGGTCCAAGCACATACCTTACCTTTGGTTTCAGTACTTTACCATTGTACTCTTGGAGTTCCAATTCTGGTCTTTTACATATTACTTTTAAATCCATACGGGCCTTCGAATTATCCTTCGTTTTTCCTTTAACATTCATTATCGTATTGAATACATTATCAAATATATTTTTCTCCACATGCATCACATCTAAATTATGTCATATCAATAAGGTAGGCCAATATGGTAGTTCTCAAAAATATAGATTTCTTTGTCCAATTGTGATCCTTCCCAAATCCAAGGAAGGGCTTCACACTATGAACATCTGTCAGTCCATATGGAAAGTATCATAATCGTCTTAAAATCTCTATGCCAGACAACCGTATAGGTGGATCTTCTATTTCAGTTGTGTCTGCTCGGAATGCATTCCTTTGTTATCGAAACGGATGGTCACTGGGTAGAAATTGACGGTGATAATCAAACCAACACGGCTTCCTTCCATGTGTCAATCTAAAAGATTTTGTATCCTCCATGTTGTATGGACATGCCAACCTCCCATGTGTGCTCCAACCAGATAACATACCATATGCAGGAAAGTCACTAATTGTCCATAGAACAGCAACCTTTATATTAAAGGTTTGTTTTTTGTGGGCATCGTACGTGAGAACATCATCATCCCACAGTATTTTCAGTTCATTAATCAATGGCCTTAAATATACATCAAGATTTTCGCCCGGAGACGTCGGATCAAGGATCAATAGAGACAAGAAAAGATTTTGACGCTTCATACACAAGCTTGGAGGAAGGTTGCATGGGGTGACAAATACCGACCAACACGAGTATGGGGTTGATCTACCCCCAAATGGATTAAATCCATCTGTACATAAACTGAGCCTAAGATTTCTCACTTCCATTGTGAAGGTCTGATGAGTACAATCAAAGTGCTTCTAAGCTTTCGCGTCAACAGGATGCGTGATCTTGTCTTCATCATGTCGAACTTTATTTGCATGTCATCTCATGTGTTTAGCTATCCTCGAAAATATATACAGTCATTGCAATCTAGGGGTGAGAAGAAAGTAGCGGAGTGACTTGTAAGGCACTTCTTTTGACCTCGTGCTAGCATTGCCTATTGTCTTTGGCTTGAATCGAGGATGCCCACATGACAGACATGATCTGCTATTTTCTTGATCTTTGAAATACAACATGCAGTGATTTGGACAAGCATCTATCTTTTGATACTCCATACCTAGAGCGTTGACCATAACCTTCGTATGGTAAAAATTTTATGGTAATTTCTCATCTTTGGGCAACATACTCTTCACAATAGAGCACAGACGGTCAAAACATGATTAGCTCAAATTATACTCTCACTTCAAATTCAGTAGTTAAAAAACTACATATAAGATAGTGTGACTCTCGCAACCATTCCACAGTGGCTCATTAAAATCTCTAAGTCATAAAATTTACTAGTTGCATCGTTTGTTGCTTCTTCCTCTACCCCAGTCGGTATATCACTAGAACCCATAGCAGAACCCAATTCTGGTCTTGCGGCATCAAATATCAAATCCATATATGGATTATCGTGCACCACATTCACTCGTGCGTCAAAATTATTTCAAAATTCTTCACCATGAAGCGTCCAATTCTGATAACCACAGGCAAAACCCTTCCTGTATATTTGATGTCTAATGCCATGAGGTTATACAAATCGATTGTTCTTACACATCGTGCAGGGGCACCTGATCCGATCAGTGGGATCCACTATACTGACACTTGCCGTTGCAAATTCAATAAAATTGTCAACACCATTCATATATTCAAGTGACACCTCATTATCAACTATCCTACGGTACATCCATTCACGGTTTGCAACCATTTTGTCCTATAATGTTATGGATATTATCTTAACCAGTTAAAAAAGAATCATAATAATGCTACGATGAAGAAAATATCTAATTTATCATGCATTAATGGTGGATGTAATGATTTGATATATATATATATATATATAATAACTGATTTCTCCTTGTTGGTTTGCTATAATTTGCATATTGTAGGTCATAAAGTCTTCATTTTGCTTGTTGCTTGTGTTGAGTTGGTTAACACTTTGTTGTGGTTTACAAATCTGTTAGAAATTCTTGTTTGGTGATTGTTGGTGAGTAATTTTTTTGTTTCAGTTAATGCGTAAATTTTCTTTCACTCTCTACTACAAACATGCTTAACATAAAATAAAATTTCATGAACTATTATGCATGAATTGATAATTTAATATTTTCATGTGTAACATCATCACATCATATTTACACACATCACAAGGATATTTAGAAAGATGAAATCACATTCACAAACATGATACATTCAATTTAAGAATGTTTTCATGATATAATTTTACATAGAATGCATAATCAAATCGAAAATAACTTTATGCAAGGATGGATAGTCATGTCAAACATTGGAATACATTCAATCATTCATATCACAATAATGTCAAATATGTACCTGCAGCAAACACACTCCAATATTCTACTAACTACTACCATGACTAGCATGGAATCCGAACTACAAAAATAAGATCACTTTTATTCTCATACATTCAAATCATGCTCAGTATGATCTCCAAACTCCAGCAAAATAGTCTTAGATATCCACAACTAAGTGAGTGTATGAGTAGGAAAGTATTACATCCAAGAAAATAAATAACATGTGATGTGCTTGCATCACTTACTCACCACGGGTATTTACCCGATTTGCATATTTACATTTTTCTTATTTCTTTTCGCATGGCATTTTAAGCCGCATGCGATGCTTAGCATTAAGCATCGTGCATTTTGCTCTACTACGCACCTGCAATGCACATTTATATAGGCAATACAATGTAATTTCTAACATTTAGATTCTTATCATACAACATGAATAGCATTCTAAAACATATACCAAATCCAAGGGCTAGGGTGAAATCAAACATCTAGTTATCTTGTGGACCCTTGTGATATCCTATATCATATTAGTCATCTTATTGCTAAGATATATTAATACCCACAAACAAAATAACATCAGGAATATAAAAAAATAAATTTTGCATTAAAAAAACATTTTATTGGATTTTCAGCATCTAACACAAGCACATAAGTGGATGCATGAATCATGAAGTCAGTGCTTACGAAATACACGACTGAGTAAGAAGCAACAATTGAAGCACTTAAAAAGCAAGTTGAAGTAAATTAAATTTGTGCTTCCACTTAAATGCAACTTTTAAACTATTTTTTTATAAGAGACGTTTAACCTTTTAATTCAAAATATCGACAAGCATTTTTTGAGAAAATACAGTTTTTTAAAAGTAAGGTGCATTTTTAATATTAAGAAAGTGAAATTTTCGTAACCCAAAAAAATAGGCATTTGATTTCTGAAGCCAGCTTTTTCTCAAGTTTTGAAAGCGTAAAAGAATAATATGGTTGGCAATGATGGCTTCATGTTGTGAAGCACGAAAAACCTCAGGTGGGGTTCCATGACCACCCTGCCTTATGTGGCCCGCCTCTAAAAGCTACAGACCCACCTGGTTGCTGATTTCATTGCCCCCTGCTCATCATCTCCTTCCTTATCTCCCCAACACCCAACACCACCATCCCCTTGTCCTTCTCCACCATCACCTCCCAACTCCTATTCTTGTTCACCTAACAACTGACCACCATCGTCTCTGCATTCACCCAAACCTTCAATCGAAACTGTAGACCATCGGTTGCCTTAGCCGCCAACCGACATCCCAACTCATACACCACTAGCACCAGCCACCCCTTTCTTCCAATTTTTAGTATGGCGTGGTGGGAATTCATTGTCGGCCAGGATCTGGCAGTGGAACATCCATCCACTGGCCAAACGAATTCTTCACCCTCTTGGCTCCTACAACACCACCTCCCACCCTCCATAGTCCTTTTCTTCAGCCCTATCCCCTCACCAAATCGCCACCGACATCCAGAGACTGGCGAGAAACCTACTCTTGTCCAAGTATGTCTGGTGGAACCTCCAACCGATGATGTTGTAACCCTCACCGCCAGCCTCATCTATAGAAATGGCGATGGACAATATTCAAAACCCTAGCCATTGTTGCGATCTTTTCCAACCCATTGAGGGTGGGAGTGAGGGCAATGAAATCGGCTTCCCTCCTCTACTTCTCCCTATCAGCCTGGTTGTTGAATCCAAGGTGCCAATGGAGAGGGAAAACAGGGAGGGGGTCGAGACCCGCCTTTGTCAAACAAGAAGGAGAAAGCGAGGGGGGCCATAGCGGTTCCCTCCCCTCTATCGCAAACGGTCAGAGAAGGAGAAGTGATACGAGAAGAAAGAAGAAGAAAGAAGATGAAGAAGAAGACAACAGAGAGGGAGGAAGAGATCACCTGAGAGGGCCAGACGCAGAGTGGGGGTCACCAACATTGGGTAGCCAGAATACAGCGAGCGGGAGAGAGGGATCACCCAAGGGAAAGGGGTGACAGAGGGGGAATGAGTGAGGGATGAGAATGAGAGGTGGTCGACGAGGTCTCTGGAGGGAGTTGTCAGATGGTGGGTCGCCGAAGAGTGGGGACGAAGAAAGCGAGCAGCGCGGGGGTGGTCGGCGGCGGAAGAGGGGAGAGAGAGAGAGAGAAAGAGAGCAGGGGGAGGAGATAATTTTGTGCCCTAGATAGGCCATTTTACATTGAAAATTAGCAATAGATTAGTGACAAAAATATTCCGTCTCAAAAATCGTTGCTAATTAGCGACAAAAAAATTTTGTCGCTCATCCATCACGAAGTTGCAACGGAGTTTGAGACAGAATGTTTTCGTTGCTAATTTGGCGCTAATTAGCGACAGAATTTGAGACAGAATTTTTCCATCTCTAATTCCACAACTAATTCCAGTTTTAGGGACGACTAATTTTCTCTAGTTAATCCATCACAAATTTGTGATGGATTATTTTTGTCAAAAATTTTCGGCACTAATTAACATTTTTCTTTTAGTGAGGATATAAAGGCTTATTTTGAACCTCCTGTAGTACCTGTATGGAGGTCCACGAGAATCAAAAAATCTATTATACATCTGAACTATATGGTGTATTTATAAGAGTCAAATGATTTCATAGACATTGATGAAGATCCCTTCACATTTATAGAAGCCATTGAAAGTGAAAGATCAACACATTGGATAAATGTCATGAAAGAAGAGCTTGACTCTATGGCAAAGAACCAAGTGTGGGATCTTGTACCTCAACCTGATGGAGTTAGACCTGTTGGTTGTAAATAGGTCTATAAGACCAAAACAGACTCTAAAGGTCATGTGGAGAGGTACAAGGCTAGGCTTGTTGCAAAAGGTTTCACATAGATAAAGGTCATTGATTATAATAAGATTTTTTCTCCTGTCTCAACTAAAGAATCATTGAGGATAATCATGGCCCTCGTAGCTCATTTTGATTTAGAGCTACATCAGATGGATGTGAAAACTGTCTTCCTGAATGGGGATCCGGATGAAGAGGTATACATGCAACAACCTCTTGGTTTCAGTATAGATGACTCGAATAACTTAGTTTGCAAATTGAATAAGTCAATTTATGGACTTAAACAGGCCTCCTGCCAGTAGTATAAAAAGTTCAATCAGGTAATTATGAACTTTGGATTCACTGAAAGCATTATTGATCAGTGCATTTACATAAAGACTAGTGAGAGTAAATTCATAATTTTGGTTTTATATGTTAACGATATTCTTGTAATTAATGATTTAAGTCTATTATATAAAATAAAATATTTTCTTTTCTCTTATTTTGATATGAAGGACATGGGTGAGGCCACTTATGTCCTTGGAATCGAGATCCATCGTGACAAAACTAAAGGTGTTATGGCCTCTCTCAGAAATCATATATCCTTAAGGCTCTTAAAAGATATAGGGTGGAGAATTGTTCCCCTAGTTCGGCACCTATAGTGAAAGGGGGATAAATTGAGCTTAAAGGAGTGTCTTCAGAATAATATTACAAAGGCTCAGATGGCAGTTGTCCCATATGCTTCGGCAGTTGGGAGTTTGCAGTACGCATAGACCTGCACTCGACCTGATATAGCGTTTACTTTAGAAATGCTTGGTAGATATCAATCAAATATAGTCAGTGTGCACTAGAAGGCAGCGAAGAAGGTTATGCGCTATTTACAAGGAACAAAAGACTATATGTTGACCTATAGGAAAGCTGACCACCTAGAGGTCGTTGGATACTCTGATGCATACTTAAGATGGTGCATTAACAGTAGAAAATTCACTACTAGATACATTATTTTACTAACGGGTGGTGTTGTCTCATAGAGAAGTGGAAAGCAGTCTACCACTGCTGCTCATACCATGGAGGCAGAATTTATTACTTTATACGAGACTTCGTCACAGGCTATTTGGATAAGAAACTTCATTATAGGTCTTGGTATTATGGACTCTATTGAGAGACCACTAAAGATCTTTTGTGATAATGAAACAACCGTGTCCTTTTCAAATAACAATAAGAGTTCAACATCGTGTTGACATATGGAGTTAAAATATTTTGTTATTAAAGAAAGAACTGAGAATCATTTGGTATGTATTGATACAATTGGAACGAAGAAAATGACTGTGGATCCCCTTACTAAAGGGCTAGCATCGGGATTGTATTCCGAACATGTAAAGGGGATGGGTTTTTTTATTCCTTCTGATGTATGACAATATATTATGCGATCACATTTGTGTATATAAATTTGATTTTCTATGACTTTGTGTATTATTGATTTTGCATAAAGGATCTCTTATATGGGTTAGAGAGAATAACAAAATAACAATATTAAAGGACCAATAGAATAGGTAAGAGATCAATCTATTCATAAAGGTAATTTCAACGTACTTAAACACTGAATGTGAATTATAGTGTAGTACATGAAAATATGACATTTCATAAAGGAGTGTTCATCTCCATGACTCATATGATTCATCTTTCTGATAAAGGGTAGCATGTGAACCCATATAAAGAATTAAATTGAGATAACGGTATAAACCTCGATTTAGTGCACATTTGGTGTCAATGGGTCAAGTGAGAGAATGTTGGATATAATGGGTTTGGGTCCAACCCACAGGGTGACCCGGTTGGACACCATTAGTGGGCCACATATAATGGGGTTAGTGGGTGAGAGTTACGTGAATGTGGAGAGACCACATTCACGTAACTGCCTATTTCTCCCATTATATAAGGGGTAGGCTGCCATGAAAATGATGAGAGATTCATAGCAATTAGCCTACCCCAAATACCACATAAGGCTTATGTGGTAAATGGTCCTGCTCACCGTCGACCTAAGGCTTGGGTTCATCATGGGCGTCGACCGATTGAGGAGAACGCCGAATACTCTGCACGTGCACTCTATGGCGACTACAGGTATGTTTTCTATGTTTGTATTTGTTTTTGCAGGAAATGCCTACACTAATGCACAATCATAACTATAAACAGATTTGACCATCATACACAGAATCAAGAATTTCATGCACACACACAGACGAAAACTAAAGGAAAATTATTGACAAAAATATCACAATTTTCTTTAATTTATTGTGTTTGAAAGTTTTTATCCAAAAAAACGTTCTTAACATGGGTTTAAATAGGAAAAAGAATTCCAAATACAAATATCGGATTAGGAACAGTCAAGTAGGAGGGTAGCAGCCCAATTGGGTGGTGGATGCATGGAGGTGGGGCATTCACGAAGGATGGTAATCCCTCATGATGGTGTTGAACGCTGGTGGGTGCTAAAGAAGAGCTTAGAGAAGATAGAGATATATGGTCAATCATCCCTAAGAGAGTTTCTGTAACATTATTGGTGGGAAAAGGTGGATATGGTGGCCATCAGTTGTTGAGGGAGGATAAGAATGGGTGGGCTTGAGGGATGGGTTTGGTTGAAGGGTGATTATGGGGCCAAAGGTTCAAGGGGGGATGTGGGGTTTTATGTCGGTTGGGGAAAGGTCTGTTGGTTGATTCAATGTTTGGTTTTGTTGAGATTGTTTCATTAGACTATAGCTTTCCATAGTTTAGTAAAAGTGTAATGTAGATCCTAGCATGGTTTTATGGTCCTGCATTGGAGATTCCCACATCAAATTTTGAATATCTGAAATATTCTTTTTGCATGTTCATGAGATAGGTAGAGTTGATAAACAAGATGAACAAGCTAGGCAAGCCGTTTTGAGCTCAAATTCAGCAAGAGAATAGGCGATGTGCATCTCTGGTTGTAGAAACGTCTAGTCTCCAAGCTTTAGGCAACCCAAATATTCAAAGTTTCAAACACAAACACAAGATTTTGAATGAATAATGACTATATTGTTTGTTTCTCAGCAACTCAATAACGCATGTAAATCACAATGAATAAAAGCAACTTTGTTTTAACATTGATTCATTCTCCAGAGCTGAGAATCATAGCCAAGAAAATTGATTTGTGATTTATTTGAAGGCCAGTCAATAAAAAATCACCTGAGCAGTTTTGCAGAAAATTATAGTTTCAGTAAATCATCTCTCATTGCTCACATCAATGTAACAGCATCAAAGATGATACAATACCTCATGGTATCAATGAGGAAATCATACTAGGAAAATAACCAGAAATAAGATTCTATCTTGCCTATAAAATGCCAAATAAAGAAGTAACCAAAAGCTTACTAATTGTGAAGGATTAAAGACTTTCTCAATGTGTCTATAACATCCTCGCTATCCTTTGCTGGCCAACGGATGCTAGCCTAGTTATTTCTGCTTCATCTAGATCCAAATTGGACACCCTGTATTGATAAGAAAAACAAGACGCACTAATGTAAACAAAGCAAATCCATGGTATGCAATTCCTATTCCATAAACAAGAATTTCCATTACAATTTATGTGCAGCAAGGTCCTTCTCTAGTGCCAAAATCTTCTCCTGTAATTTGGAACGCTCGTTTAACTGTGCTAGTTCCTGCTGCATATAACTGAAAATGATTATACTCGATGGCGTAATGTAGCATGTTCTGTTTTAAGTTACTAAATAATCCAGCAATATACTCGTTTACACAGCACAAATCACCACCTCCATCTTTTTTTTTAGTGTCTGCTGAAGTGCAGCATTCTCTCTTAGAGCTTCCACCTTCGTACCTCTTCTTTTACTACCTGATCATTGGCAATGGATAGCTACAATACAATTAGTTGCTTCAAAAATTGTTCAATCAGTGAATGATAACAAACACTCACACAGAAGAAATCCGGTCACTATTTCCCAATTTTCGATCATTGCTGAAACCCCCAAAACCCAAACTCAAGAATTCTCGGGCGTGAGGCAAGATTCACATTCTATGGACAAAGAAAAGGACAGGAGTACCTCTTCCATCAACTCCCTCCGATGTTGTTGTTGCTGTTCAAGTGCCTGACTCACCGAGGCGAACTTTTCCCCCAGTTTCCCCAACTCCCCTTTTAGCACCTTCAATCAAAAACTGTAGAAAATAAGATGTTACATGGCATTTTGCAATGAGGATATAAATGAATCGATCTAATCCTACCACGACACTATCCTGGTAAGCATCAGAACGGGGAGATATCTCCGGTGAGAATATGGGTTTGCCAATCAACTGGAAATATAAGAGATTGACGTTCTTCTGAGAGAATTTCTGCTTGCATACTGGGCAGGCATTCTTCTTCCCCGACGGGCAAGACTCGAGCCGTTGCTGCAAGCTTGGGTGGAGAAACAGAGGATTAGAAACTTGGTAACTGGAGAAACGAACGACTGAATGGAGGGTTGGGGTGGAGAGAACACCAGAGTTCGTGAAATACATGGCCGCAAATGGAGATGGATTGGAGGTCTTCAATGATGGGGTTGAAACCTTCGAAGCAGATGGTGCGAAAAAAATAAGGGAGAGAGAGAGAGAGAGGAACCTGGGAATTGTTGGGGCAGAAGGCGAAGCAGCGTTGGTCGAAGGAGGAGGAGGCGTAGGGGCGGGCGGCGGTGGCAAACAGGTCGGCGATGACGTCGAGGTCTGGGAGGTGGCAGAGGCCGATGACGGCGAGGACCTTGCGGGAGGACTGGAAGTCGTCCCAGGGGGAGGGCGGGGAGCTACCGAGGAGGAAGCGGAAGCGGAGGTTGCCGGAGTCCTAGGGTTGGTGGGCGAAGGGGCTTTCTGGTGCTCCGTATAGAAGGAGCTGATGGCAGAGAGCTCCACCCGCTGGTGGCGTGCCAGCATCGCCGCGTAGTCCCGAATCCGCACCCGCGGGACAGGGCCAATCGGCAGCACCGCCACCCGGATCATGCACCCGCCCTCGATGCTCATGTCCGGCTCCATCGAACGGTCCCGGAGCTCGCCACCCGTTCTCCTCTGTATCTTCCGGCACTGCTTCGGCGAGGCCAGAGAAGAGGGAGGAGAAGAAGGGAAAGAGGCAGAGGCGGTGGTGGTTACGGCGATAGCACCCGACTCTGGCTGGCTGCTGATGGAGAAGGGGAGGAGGCGTCACAGTGGCAGTCGAGAAGCCGATTTGGGAGTAATAAGAGACAGAGAGAAAGGGAGGGAGAATTTAGCGCCCTGGATGTGCAGTTTTTATCGAAAATGAGTGACGGATTTGCGACAAAAAAATTTCGTCGCAAAATTTGTCGCTACTTAGCAATGAAAAAATTTTGTCATCATTTGGCACTACGTTGCGACGTAGTTTGGGCCAGAATTTGGCCGTCGCTAATTAACGATGGATTTTGCGATGCAATTTTTTTCGTCGTTAATTCCACCTTTAATTCTAATTTTATCGATGGCTGGTTTTCTTTAGCTAATCCGTCGCAAATTTGTGACAAAAAAATTACGTCGCAAATTTTCGTCGCTAATTCACATTTTTCTTGTACTGTCTCTTAGGTCGTCGACCCTCTCTATCTTCGACCTCCTCTCTCTCAATCGAGCCTTCGCCCTCGCCCCCATCATCACCGACCCTCTCTCTCTTTTCGGCCACTTTCGTCATTGGCCCTCTCTCTGGCCACCTACATTGCCGACCCCCTTCTCTCTCCGGCCACCTCCATCACCAGCCTCATATCTCTCATTACGACTTCTATAACGACCCAAACTGGGGCCTCTCGAGCTCGGGTTCGTGGACGTTAGTTCTTAGAGAAAAAAAACCTCAAAACTATGCCAATTTTTTTTTCTATACTAATTGAATCTCCATACATCCATTAATAATAATTATTTTCATCCAAATAAAAGTGTCCAATTACATAAGCAGAATAAACAAAAATGTAAAAATAAACCATACTTAAAATGTTGAGAAGTCTTGTAGCAGCTGAGTCAAAGTCCTCGATTAATTCCTCCTGTTGGAGGTAGTTCATAAACTTACAGTTGCAACCAAGAAAGGGTGAGTCTACAACTCAGTAAGATTTCATTTATAAATAGACACGATCGTTACAACTGTAGTGAGCACTAAGCGCCTAGTCTTAGTTTAGTTTGCTAACTAAGCACACATGTTGTTTATGAATTTTACCCTATTTTACTATATCTCTATCATCGTACGCAAACTCATGATCTACTCTAATCGGCTATTCCGAATATAGCCTCATCAAGCATACCTACTCATCTAGACAACTCAGAGTCTACGGTATTGGTCAGACATATGAACCACTCACAACAATATAGTCCAAATCGGCCCAGACTATAGACACAAGTGCTGCAGTTGTTCGTCGAGACCCACAAAGTGTTTGTCGGTAGTTAACCGAAAAGCTCGTGTGGCTATACCTACCGCCAAGGTACTCAAGGAGCTATACCTACCCCCAAGGTATCGAGAAGTTATACATGCTCCCAAGGTTTTATGGTTCATGCTATATCCTGCATGTGTCTAGTAGGCAATGTTTTAACTCCTAAAAGTCACCTAGAAATGTTTGAGAAATTTCTAAAGTATATACAAGGTACACACATCAACAGTTCCCTAGACCATGCCTCCTAAAAGAGTTCCTTATCAGGCTCTATGTAGTTATCTTATACACATTATTCTTTCAACTTTCATTTCTTAAAGTTAGTGTTTTATACAATCATTAATGTATATTCACTAACTACTTTTAACACGTATGCACATGTCATATATTTAAGGATAACGACCCACCACAAAGTCGACTTATTAAATCATGACACTTACAATGCCCTTCCCAAGGCATAAGCATGATATTCATAGGACAGATCATATCCCAAAACTTTGAAACTCTACACTCAATTCTCAATATCATACATCAATCTTTTACATGCAAAAATGTCATGATTTTTTCCACACATGATACATTCATAATTTAAATTGTGCTATAAAGCAAGAAACATATAGCATGTATCATCTCATTTAAGCATCATCTAAAATATCATGATTATAGATTCTTAAGCGTTCTAAACGATTATTTTATTCATAATAAAATAAAACTAGCATACTTAAAATATATGGAATCATATCGCAGGATGCCTAAACTAATCAACATGTATTTTATTTAACTAAGGAATTTGCAAATGTTCACTTACTTAGAACCCTTAAATTCCAATTCTAAGGAATATCCTTAGCTTTTTCGCAAATTTTGATCTGAAATAGACGAATATGTTGCATCATCATTTAAAGTCTGATCTTTATAAAAAATTATAAAAATATCCCTGAGCTTCAATGCCAAACTCTGACTATGTTCTCTTAGAGTTTGTCATCACATCCCCTGCTAATGGGTCTTACTAAAAAAAGAGAATCCAAAGATCCAAAGATTCAAAAATTACTTAAATCTGACCTTGGAGTACCAAGTTATACCTTGTTTATTAATCGGGCATACTGAGGGCAAAATGGTTTTTTTACTTTTCGATCACCCCTGGTTTCATGTAATTTCTCCAATTTATGTTGTCTTTACACCACATTTTTATATGATACTTAACTGTAGTTCAACTTTTACTTAAATTCTAGATCCAGATCCACTCTTATTCCAAAGCAGATTATTTAAGTTTTCAATTGCAATTCTGACTGGATCTTGGATCTGATATGACCAATCCAGACCTTTTCCTGGTGGTTTGGCACAAATATGGCATCCATACTGGAAAGTCTTAGATTTAGATTAAACCCAACTAGATCCAATTAGTTTTGGATCCACTTTAGGTACATGTGATCCGATTTGAGTTTGGATCCAATTTGTATTGAAAATTTGAGGTCTTCGTCATCTCGATTTTCACTTCGCTCTATGTACCCGTGCAACTCTACTTATTTATTATATATATATATATATATATATATATATATATTAAAATTTTGGTTGTCTCGGTCTAACCCAAATCGTGAGTCCGACTAGGTTTGGACCAAGTGAGTCTGCCAAAAGAAGACCCAACTCGATCTGCCCTGAATATGGATCAGGCTCGGTCTGTCCAGACAAAGTCAGTCTGTCAAAAATATATCAGACCCCGACTCGGTCTGCCCAGACCAAGACAGTCTACCCTGAATATGGATCAGGCTTGGTCTGCCCAAAGCATATCAGTCCTCGACTTAGCCTGTTCAGACCGAGACTGTCTGTCGAAATAAATCAGATCTGACTCGATCTGTTCAGACCAAGTCGATCTGCCGCTAATACATAGACCTTACTCAGTTTATCCAGACTGAGTCGGTTTGTTGCATGTTTTTTTTTCTGCTGCTTGACTTGGTCTGGGCATGCCCAGACCGAGTCACCTTGGTCTTCATCTGACCTGGCTCAGTCTAAGTCATGCTCAGGCTGAGCAACATGGTCGACTCAGTCTGTCGTTATGTGTAGACCGAGTCGTCTGTCATACGGAGTTGAGACATTGTCTCCCCCCTATTCTCTTTTGTGTGGTTGCCTCTGGCAACCACATTGTTGTTGGGGCTGCTGCAGTCCATGGTGAATGGGGCGGCACCGCTGGCAATCGTTGATTGTCGGCAGCTGCCTGCCTTTTTTTTGTCACCAGCAATCTACCAATTGTCGATAGTAATGGCAGAGGGAAACCCCTCTGTTTCGCCACCCTCACGAGCGGGTGGTTGTCGGCGTCTTCTTTAAAAAGAAAATGAGAGAGAGAGGGAACAGGGCTTACCTGTGGTCAGTGGTGGCGTCTCTCTCTGCTGCTGCACCTCCTTCTCTCTAAGTCTCTCTCTCACACACACATAGGGCATGCTTATGCTAAAGGAGATACGAGAAGGGAGAGGGGAACCCATGGCTTTTATAGCCATGGGTGAGGGTAAGTGTTACCCCCCTCACCCCTCTCCTTCCAAAATTGGGGAGGCGTTTCTCCCCTCCCTCTCCCACTTTCCATTTTCATGGGAGAAGGAGAGGGGTAACGTTCTCCTCTTCTTGTAACCCCCAAGTGGCTCTTTCTCTCCGCGTAACCGCCCCAGTTGAGCGGCAACGTTATAATTTTACCCTCCTTAAAAGAAGATTTGTTCTGAATCTTACTCGAGAATAACTGAGAGAATTGTGTGCAGATGTCTGCCTCACTCTCCCACGTAGCTTCATTCTTATTGTGATGCTTCTGTCTCACCAGGACCATCAGAATAATCTTATTTCTCAGGTTATGCCTTTTGAATTTTAAGATCTCGATTGGTTCTTTCCGAATACTTAAGTCTTCTTGAATATCCAATATTGATTCTACCGTGTCTAATATATGTGAAGGATCTGACGCGTACTTTCTTAACATGGATACATGAAACAGATTATGCATCTTGGAGAGCGATGGAGGTAATTCCAACTGATAGGTTGTAGACCCTATCCTTTTCAAAATTTCAAAGGGTCCAATATATCTTGAACTTAATTTGCCCTTCTTTTCGAACCCCATTACCCCTTTAAATGGTTATCTCTTTAAGAAAATGTGGCCACCATGCTCGAATTCTAACTCACATTGTCTCTTATCTACATAACTTTTCTGACGACTCTGAGCTATTTGAAGTCTTTCACGGATGAATCTGATTTGATCTTCCAATTATCGAATTAATTCAGGCCCTATGGTTTTCCTTTTACCTACCTAGTTCCAGCATAGAGGCATTTTACAATGTCTCTCGTATAAAGCTTCATAAGGAGCCATACCAATATTGACCTAGAAATTGTTGTTATAAGCAAATTTAATTAATGATAGAATCTTGTGCCAAGAGTCATGATACTCCAATGTACAAGCTTACAACATATCCTTCAACGTTTGGATGGTCCTTTCCGACTGTCCATCTGTCGGAGGGTGAATGGTTATGCTCATCGTTAATTCTCTATTGCTTCTTAAAAGTTTTGCCAAAACTTGAAGGTGAATTTTGAATCTCTATCTAGTACAATGGAGTCTGGCACTCTATCAATCTAACTATCTCTCTAATAAATATATGAGCCAACTACTTAAAGAAACACATTTTTTGCATGCAAGAAAATGTGCAGACTTGGTCAGTCTATCGACAATCACCCAGATAGCATTCAATCCTTCCTTGATCTTAGGAAATCCTGTGACAAAATTCTTTATGATATCTACCTATTTCTATACTGAAATGGGTAGCGGTTACAATAGTTCACCTGACCTCTGATATTCAATCTTTACTTGCTGATATATCAGGCATCTACTCACAAAATCAGCAACATTCATCCTCATTTTATTCCACCAGAAATTATCCTTCAAGTCCATATACATCTTCGTACTGCCAGGGTGAATGGAGTACCTGGAATGATACACCTCGTTAAGAAGTTGTTTCCTACGTTCCTCGTCCTTATGAATACATACTCGATCTCAAAATCTTAGAATACCTTGGTCATCTACTTTGAAATCTGGATCTTCACCTTTAGATATTGCTAATATGATTCCTTCTAATTCTTGATCTAAGGGTTGCTTCTCTTTAATTTTATCCCAAATTTTAGACCCTAAAGTCATCTGAACAAACATTAGTCGACCTAAAAGACATTGCACTTCTGCTTTTTGCTCCATAATGTTGACAAGCAAGTTTTATATGGATATTCTTGTAGCTAACTCTGCTTTCCGACTAAGTGCATCAGCCACTACGATGGCTTTCCCTAGATGATACTTTAATGCAAAATCATAATCTTTGAGTAGCTTCAGCCATCTGCTCTGTCTCATATTCAATTTCTTCTGGGAGAACAAATATTTTAAACTTTAATGGTTAGTGAATACCTCAAATTGTTCTCTATATAAGTAGTATCGCCAAATTTTGAGTGTGAACACTACCACGGCCAACTTCAGATCATGAGTTGGGTAATTTATCTCATGCACTTTTGCTTATCGAGATGCATATGCAATAACCCTGCCATGTTGCATCAAGACACAACTCAATCATTTATGTGATGCATCGCTATAAACGTTAAAACCGCCAATGTTAGAAAGTAGAACTAACACTGGTATAGTGATTAATCGTTTCTTAATCTCTTGAAAACTTTGCTTGCACTTCTCGTTCCATTCGAACTTTACATATTTCTTTGTCAGCTTAGTCATTGGGGCAACCAATATTGAAAATCCTTCAATAAAGTGTTTGTAATACCCAGCTAACCCTAAGAAACTCTAAATTTTTGTGGCATTCTTGGGTGTAGCCCAATTGTCACCACTTCCACTTTTGTTGGGTCCACCATCACTCCTTATTTACTGATGATATGTCTCAAAAGTGAGACTTAATCTAGCCAAAACGCACACTTAAAGAACTTTGCATATAGTTTATGCTCTCTAAGTATTTGCAAAACTATTCTCAAATATTTTGCATGTTGTTCCTTATTGGCCGAATATATGAGAATATCATCCACGAATATCACTACGAACTTGTCCAAAAAATGGTTTGAACACATTATTCATTAGATCTATGAATGTCATTGGGGCATTCGTCAGTCCAAAGGGCATGACTAGGAATTCATAATGCTCATATCGAGAGCAAAAAGTCGTCTTGGCCACATCCTCCTCCCAAATTTTCAACTGGTGATACCCGGAACGTAGATCCAACTTAGAAAAATAGACTGCCCCTTAGAGCTGATCGAATAAATCGTCTATCCATGGCAGTGGATACTTGTTATTTATTGTCACTGCATTCAATTTGCTATAGTCGATGCACATACGCAGTGGCCCATCCTTTTTCACGAAAAAAATCGGTGTGTCCCAAGGTGACACCGATGGTCAGATAAATCCAATATCCAACAACTCCTGTAACTGATTTTTGAGTTCTTTAAGCTCTAGAGGACCCATCCTATATGGTGGAATAGAGATGGATGTCATGTGAGGAGCTACATCAATCTAGAACTCTACTTCCCTATTTGGTGTAAGTTCTAAAAGTTCTTTAGGAAAAACATTAACAAATTCTTGCATGATCTATACCTTCGTGACTGAAAGATTATCATCAACTTTTGTCTTCATATAAGCCAAGTACCCAAGACAACCCTTTTGCAAGTAACGGTTGGCCTGAAAACATGAAATCAATGTCGACTTTGCTAGTTTTCTAACACCTTGAAAGGTTAATATTGGGGCTTTGGAGTGTTGAAAACTGGCACTTTTTCTCTGACAATTGATCATCGCATGATGGTTAGATAACCAATCCATGCCTAATAACATCCACTCCCTTAAATTCCAATATCAGGAGGTCTATCAACAATAAACGTTCTTTGATTTGTACCATGCATCCCTTGGTAACCTTATCTACACAAACAACTTTTCTTACTGGTGTGTCTACTTGATATTTTACATCTAGAGATATAGGTTGAACATGCAATAGTTGTAAAGAAGCCGCTTTGAATATATTGGGTTCAATAATGAACCAATACACATGCACATGAAGTGCGAATATACCCACTAAAGGGAAAACACAAGCACATAATGTGCTAACACATAAACCCACAAAGGGGCAAAAATGCCTATAAGGCATAAATTAATATCATTGAAGAAAATAAGGGTGTAACACCCATTACATGGAGCAAAAGCTCCTTATTGGAGTGAAGAATACAAAGGGGAAAGCCCCTATTTATAAGCACAAAAAGGGACCACCTTGGGGGCTCCCAAAAGAGACGTTGGAGAGCCCCCCAACGGTCACATTTGTGATCGTTGGGGGCTCCCAACGTCTCTATCGGGAGGCCCCCAATATGGTACGAATACGAAAAACAAAAATAAAAAAACAGAAAATAAAAGAAATATTACAATGCATATTCCAATTGGAATATGCGTAAAATGACAAATTACAAGAATACCCTTGAGGGTATTTTAGGAAAAGAATATATATATATAAATAGAGATATGTATACATATATATATGTATACGTATCTTTATATATATATATATATATGTACATTTAAGGATTATATTTCAACATACACCTATGTGTACGAGTACACATATTTTAACACCCCCCCTTAATCTTTGCGGAGAAACGAAAAGATTGAAAAAAGGGCAAGACTCCAAGAGGCTTTGGTAAGGATGCTATTGAAACTTGAAAATGCCTTCCTCCAATTGCCTTCTAATGGTGAACACATTTTTCGATCCATCCAGGGTACTTCTTTTTATCCTATCTCCAAGATCCTTTGGAATAACAACAAAGAACAAGTAAAAAATATCTTTGCATTTTACTCAAATGGAACATTTCTAACAAGGTGCAAAATTATAACTTATGCATAGAAATTCGAAGCAGAGGATAGGATAATTACTTTAGCATGAAAAAAAATTTAGAAAACCAAGGTTTCAAAATCATATATCATGTTAAATAGTGGGCAGAAACAAATTGCAAAAATGCATAACGCATTCATAAGGTCCAACATTGGACAAACACAACCCCATAATGGGGAATAACACAATGGTCCACTAAGGGACACCACAAGAAGCCTACGAAGAGGCATAAGTTATATAAACTTCATTGAATGAGGGCCTAAAAGGCCAAAATGAGCATATGCATATACTATCATGAAATGAATCAACACTTAAAAGAAACATTAATGAACATGCTCCAAACATATAGAAAGACAAGGGTTATTGATTTTAGCAATTCCTTTGAAAGCGATTTCAAGAGGAAAATGCTTGAAGAGCATAAAAAGAGTGTATGAAGCACAAGATTTCAAAAAGATTTTAAATTCATTTAAGAGGCAAAATAATGAGTGTTATTTGAGTAGAGAACCTCACACTTTTAGGAAAATCTCACTCAAATGACAAAAAAACTCATTTTGCATATCAAAAAGAGGCCAAAAAACCATAAGCACTTAATATATAGATTAAATGCCAAAAATATTGATTTGATTTTAAAATATGCATATCAAATATATGATTCACTTGTAAAAAGAAAGCAAAAAATGAATGTAATTTCATAACTTTCAACAATAGTTCATCCACTACAAGCAACTACCTCATTAATCCTCCAAACCCCATAAATCAAGTGTATAAGCTACTAGATCAAGAATATAAATATAATGTCATTAAAAGCCAAATGACACACACAAAGGTGTGCAAAAGAACTTCTTGTCTACATGTAATAATACTTGAAATGAGTGCATCAATGATAAGAACAAAAGAATACACGCCAACATGGACCAAAAGCATCTCTTGTCTACATAAAAATACACTCAAGACCAAGTATGTTCAGCTACTAGAACAAGAGTATCAAGCCAACCATGGGCTAAAAACACAATACATCTCTTGTCTACATAAAATGACACTTGAATTGAGTGAAAGAAGCCAACCATGGGCATACATCTCAGCGACTAGAACAAGGACACAAATGCCAACATGGACTAAAATCACACACCATGGTGTGAATCAATGTGCCTTGTCTACATATAATAACACTCAAGACAAGTGTGTTCAGCTACTAGACCAAGAGAACAAAAGCCAACAAAGGGCTACCAACACACAAAGGTGTAATAAAATTATTGTCTACATATGATGACACTTAGATATGAGTTATAAAAGAAGAAGACTTTTGAGGCAATAAAACTTGTAATGACAAACATATAAATAAAACCTTGAATCAATAGAACAATATTTTTCAAAAAAAAATACTCATATTTTGGAATAAACTATGTAAAAGTATCTTCAACAAGATACTACAACCGATAGAACAATATTCTTGAGAATAAATGTGTGAACATACGCACACCAAGAACACTTGTGCACAAAAGCACAAAAGCACAAAAGCACGAAATCACAAATGTGCAAATGCACTCATAAGTTTCATAAACAATAAAAGGTTTGGCAATAATCCCTAAAACCTTGTTTTTAATATACCTTAAAACATTTAAGGTTTCAAAACACCATATTTCCATCACATATATAAATAAGAGCATCCATAAGATCAATGGTCAAAATCAAACGAGTGACACACTCATAATTAGAGATCATATACCAAATCATTCTAGAGTCCCAAGGTGCCCATAACTCACCTTAACAATTATCTCTAATATAACAATAGGGTCATAAAAAAGGATTGATGCATCATATACCTTGTGATGGATAGAAGATAAATGCCATAAAAGGGCAATGAACTCTTAGAGAAAACATTTTCCAAATATGTGATTTTACAAAGAGGGCCGACTCAGAGGTCCAACATAATTAATCACAACAATATGCCATATAATAATAATGTTGCATATATACAAAATTATGTTTAATCATGATCATTATAAAAAGACTTAATAAACACAACATAAAATATTTAAGCTATGTCATGTGTGAGAAAGGAATTGGAATAATCCAAGAAACAAATCAAGCCTTTATAATTAGCAATTATATGTATACCAAGATGTAAAATGACAATAATCTTAAATGTGCAAATTTAGGACAACATGTACCAAGATATTGCGGAAGCATTTATAATGATAAAAGAAACAATCTTACAAGTCCATTAAGGGATAAAAACAAACACAAGCCCTAAAGAAGGCAATAAAAACATCTCTTTATTGAAAAGAGAGTACCATATGAAAATGTCTATGAATAGACAATACGCATATAAGCATAAATATTTTATAAAAGAAGTGTACGAAGACACTCTCACAATCACTTGAACAAAATACGCAAAAAGTGTAATAAAAGCAAACATGCAATAATGCATGTATTTCATAAAAATGAACAAATGCTTGAGTCTATCAAGCTTTAATTATGCAATTATATGCTTGATAAATGCAATTTAAGACAAAGAAGACCATATTATGGCCAATGTAGGCATCCTTAGAGATACAATCAAGAGGTTTTGAAACCTTATGTGAAAAATACAAACAAACATGTTTATAAAGTTGCATCATTAGAAGAAAAATCAAAAATTAATGAAATCTTTTATACCAAAGGATGCAATAGATACACTATGCATTCTATATAGTGTGAGAAGATTTTTTAAAAGATCTTTCCTAATGAACACAATGGTTCATACAACATATTTATCACAAATAATTTTTCAAAATTATTTAAATAAATCAGAACCATTGAGAGACTTTTAGGAGTTCATAAATATTTATCATTAACAAGAACTACTTAGGGTTCATAAAAAAGTAAACTACAAAGATTTAGATGTGAGAAATTCTCATACAAGAATTATATCAAAAATTTAGCAAAGATCATTAACTTATACAAGAATTATATAAGTTATCACAAAAAAATGCACTAAAAACCATACATAAGAGTTTTTAAGCAAAGATCATTAATTTAGCAAGAAATTATATAAAAAGTTAACTTATAGGTTAATCACGAAATTCTTATGAAAAAATCATAAATCTCACATAATTGAAAAACAATTTTGCAAAACATAAATTACTATTATATGTGATAAGGAATCGATAAATATATAACCAAGAATTATAATAAACAAATTTACCAAATTTAAAAGGAGATATTTTAAAATATACGAACACGTGAAATGTGAAAGAAAATGATTCAACTATCAAAAACACTAAATGTGCAAGAAAAATAGTTTCATAATGCATAATATGTTAAGAAAAGAGATACATACCGAAAACTTCTAAAAAGGAGAGGAATAATGAATACTTCATCATTTCTTGAGCACCACGCTTTCCGTTGCACCAAGAGACAACCCCATCGTAACCTTGCTCTGATACCATGTAAAGAAGCGGCTTTGAATATATTGGGTTCAATAATGAACCAATACACATGCACATGAAGTGCGAATATACCCACTAAAGGGAAAACACAAGCACATAATGTGCTAACACATAAACCCACAAAGGGGCAAAAATGCCTATAAGGCATAAGTCAATATCATTGAAGAAAATAAGGGTGTAACACCCATTACATGGAGCAAAAGCTCCTTATTGGAGTGAAGAATACAAAGGGGAAAACCCCTATTTATAAGCACAAAAAGGGACCACCTTGGGGGCTCCCAAAGGAGACGTTGGAGAGCCCCCAACGGTCACATTTGTGACCGTTGGGGGCTCCCAACGTCTCTATTGGGAGGCCCCCAATATGGTACGAATACGAAAAGCAAAAATAAAAAAACAGAAAATAAAAGAAATATTACAATGTATATTCCAATTGGAATATGCGTAAAATGACAAATTACAAGAATACCCTTGAGGGTATTTTAGGAAGAGAAAATATATATATATATATATATATATATATATATATATATATATATATAAATAGAGATACGTATACATATATATATGTATACGTATCTTTATATATATATATAGATATATAAATATATATATGTACATTTAAATATTATATTTCAACATACATATATGTGTACGAGTACACATATTTTAACAATAGTGTCGCAAAAGTAAAGGCAATGAAGCTATGCATAGCACCCAAGTCAAAAAGAACATGTGCACTAATACTAGAAATCAGAAGTGTACCTTCCATCATGTCCGGACTAGCCAGAGTTGCCATATAAACTCGGCCTGGAGCAACTGGTTTGTCTCTGGGTTTTGCTCTCTCTCCCTGCACTGGTTGGGGGCACTTTCTCGTGATGTGTCCCGTCTATCTGCAATTATAGCACTTGATATTCTTTTCATCACAACGGCCTTCATGCTTGAAGTCGCAAGTCCTACAATGGTTGTTGTCCTTGGAAGGTGGTCCTTGGTACCGAGGCTTCTTGGCTTCTGATTGTTAAGGCTTCTTCTCCTGCTGCTAATTGTTGCTTTCTCCACTGTTTTCCTCCTGTACCTTCAAAAAATTGTCGTTGTCTTTCCTCTTCTTGAAGAAACCACGAGACGATGAACTGGACTGTCCCTGCTATACTTGCTTTGGTTCCTCCTTTATCTCAGGCTTTGTTGTCCGAACATCCCAAAACTTGTAACGAGATGTCAACTCCACCAATCTGGTGAATTTTTGAATTTGCAACGGTCTCACCATTCTTAAAATCTCAAACTTTAGTCCACGCTCGTAGAGCTTGCATTTCTATTTTTCTGTAGATACTAAAGCCTTAGCAAATCTGGACAATGAATTAAACTTGGCGGTGTACGCCGCAACACTCATGCTTCCTTATTTCAGCTTTTTAAATTCTTCTTCTTTTTTTATTCTCTCTATCCTGGGAAAGAACTGATGGTAGAACTTGTTCCTGAAAGTGATTCAAGAAATAAACTCTCCATTTTTTAGGACATCTCTAACGGATCGCTACCAATACTCAACATCACCAACTAAATTGGAGGTTGTGACCCAAGCCTTCTGGTCCTTGGGGCACTGTATCGCATCCAGTGTCATCTCAGCTTGCATCATCCATTTTTCGACCGTATCTCTTACACAAGTTTCAGCGAAGGTAGGCACTCTCATGTTCTTGAACTTCTACGCCCAAGAACTGTTTCCTGATGCTACCTGGTTCTAGCTTTGTTGCAATGAATTTTGTAACAACTCAGACAAAATTATCTCTATGGTATAGCCGGGAAGCACACCACTACCCACAGTAGCATGTTTCTATCGGAGTGAATCATGTGAAGCTCCTTCACCTTCTGCTTCCATACTCCTTAGAGGCAGATTGCCTAATGCCTGTGGAGATATAGGACCACTGGGGCTTGCAGTACCCCTTCTTGTAGAACTGTCATTTGTCTACCTCGCTTGAGAAGGGCATGCTCGACTCTTGCTTGCTTGAGAGGCCCTTGATTGGTATGATATACCATAATGAGTCCTCATACTGCAACATGAGTAGAGTATATTATTGTAGTTATATTTACTTATTTATTCACATTTATGCAAGCAAACACATTTGTCACACAACAACAACAACAACAACTACGCCTTCATCCCAAAACAATTGGGGTCAGCGATATGAACCAAAAAAGAAATTCATTTTGGGTCTTCCACATGAATCCTTTTCCTCCAATCATTTCTATCCAACGCCATGTCCTCGGTGAGGTTCAAAGCATTCATATCCTTTCCTATCATCTCCATCCAAGTCTTCCTAGGCCTACCCCGACCTCTTTTAACTAATATATTTTCCCATTTCTCCAACCTTCTAACTGGAGCATCATTAGGCCTTCGCCGAATATGTCCAAACCACCGTAAACGATTCTCTCGCATCTTATTTTCAATGGGTGCAACACCTACCTTCTTACGTATCTCTTCGTTCCGAATCTTATCTTTTATTGTATTTCCACACATCCATCTAAGCATCCGCATCTCAGCTACACTCATTTTTTGAATATGATGTCTCTTGGCAGCCCAACATTCCGTACCATATAGTAAAGCGGGTCTAATAGTCGTCCTATAAAACTTTCCCTTCAACCGCAATGGCATTCTACGATCGCACAGCACTCCAGTAGCACTTTTCCATTTCATCCACCCAACCTTTATCCTATGATTTACATCTCCATCAATTTCTCCATACTTTTGAATGATGGATCCCAAATATTTGAAATAATCATTCACCGGTATATCTTGCTCACCAAGCTTCACTACACTCCCATCACTACTTCGTTGCTTACTAAACCGACATTCCATATATTCAGTCTTACTCTTACTCAACTTAAAACCTCTAGCTTCCAATGTCTGTCTCCATAATTCTAACTTAGCATTAACCCCAGCTCTAGACTCATCAATCAAAACAATATCATCAGCAAACAACATACACCACGGTACATTTTCTTGAATTGATCTCGTAAGCTCATCCATCACTATTGCAAATAGGAAAGGGCTTAAAGCAGATCCTTGATGTAACCCAACCGTTATCGGGAAATTGGTTGTCACCCCTCCACAAGTGCGGACATTGGTTACTACTCCTTCATACATGTCTTTAATTATACTAATGTACTTGAGAGAAACACCTCTCTTCATCATTGTCCACCAGAGAACGTCCCTAGGTACTCTATCGTATGCCTTCTCTAAATCAATAAAAATCATATGCAAATCTTTGTTCCTCTCTCTATATCTTTCAATAAGTTGTCTAAGAAGATGTATAGCTTCCATAGTTGATCTTCCAGGCATAAAACCAAATTGATTCTCCGATATCATGACAACCTTCCTCAACCTAGACTCAATCACCCTCTCCCAAAGTTTCATAGTATGACTCATGAGTTTTATACCACGATAGTTTGTGCAATCTTGTATATCACACAAAATTTATTATTTATTAAAAAAACATATTTACAAATTTTTCATGGGTTCTTCCATAATACAACCCGTGACTTATTACGAATAAGTAGGCCATAACATGCCTTTATTACATAACTAACAGGACACTAGACCAACATCATAAAATCACTAAGGTGTAGGGGTACTTGGGGTATGTGTGATCCGTGGGTCTAAGGATGGGTCCTTTGCATGATTAGTCGGTAAGAAATCGAAAATTCGCTGCATGGGTTGTTTTCTCTTGGTTTTCATGGGTTTTCAGAGTTGATTTTGTCGACATTGATTTGGTTTAGGGTTTTTTTGGGATTTTTTTATTTATGGGATTTTTGTAGTTGTTTTGGATTAGATTTTTCACGATGTATGATCTTTTATCGAATTCTAAGGGCACTTGTCTTGATTTAATAATATGTATTCTCTTAATTTTATTTTATTTTTATGTTTTTTTTTTCAAAATTGATCTGTCTGTCTATTGGTTTTCGTGGGTTTTTAGAGTTGTTTTTGTCAAAATTTATCTTAAGTTTTTTTATGATTTTTATTTAAATCATGGAATTTTTGTGGTGGGTTGGACCAGAATTTTCACAATACATAATTTTTTTCAAGATTCTATCAAATTTCAATGACACTTTTTTCAGGATTCAGTTTTCCTTTTTGATGAACCATATTTGATAGGTATCTTCATGGAACTAGAGAGATAGGAGGGATATCAAGAAATCCATGGGAACCTTCTTCTTTTCCATTACATAATGAAGCATCCTTTACTTGTCTTTTATTCTAATATTTTACATGCATAGGATGTGCTTGCCAAGAGGAGAGCAGCAGCTATTAAGAGCAGAGCAGCTAAAGGCAAGAAGAAGGAACTATCTCCAGTGGAGGGTGCCCTGATCATCCAAGTGAGCTTTCGAGCATATCTTGTCCACTGCTCAAAGTCCCCTCGAGGAATTGGAGTATGTTTGATGGCTTGTCCAGGGTTGGGCGAAATGAACAAAAAAACACGAAACATAACATTGGTTTTATTCGTTCCGTAACAACTGTGCCAAGTCCAACATTTGTTTGGACCATACTCAAATGCTATGTTCCAAATGTTCGTTGTTTGATGATGTGTGGACAACTTGGACAGTCATGGATAATGTGTCAGATTACTTCATTTTGGATCGTATGACCTGATCTATCCATCATTTTACAAGTTTTAACAAGTTTATTTTGAATTTTTGGCCCGGATATGGATCCAATTATGAAATTATGTCTAAAATCATGGATTTTTGCCCGGAATATAAATCTCAAATTGGATCCAAATACCAAAATATACAAAAACATATGTAAAACAATTACACAACTTTTTCGATATCCTGTCATTATAATTGGTATCGGATATGGATCCAAATACGAACATATGTCTAAAATCATGAATAATGGATTGGATTACTTAGTTTTGGATTGTATGACCCAATCCATCCAACATGCTACATGTTTTAACAAGTTCAATCTCGGACAAGCCACAAACAAGCCCTAACATGTCTAAAATCATGCATCTGATGATAAAGTCATTTGAACCAATTGTTACAAAGAAAAGTGAATTTCTAAATACTTTCGTATTAGTACAGATTATAGCATTAGCAATTATCACTATCAATAAAGCAAAGTGATCATTTGGTCATTGTTGGCATATGTTTGACACGATGGATCCATTAATATATGCCATGAATTAATGTGTACAAAAGACACAAAAAGCAAAGCAATTGAGTACCACAAAAGAGGCTTCTTAATACACGATATGTAATTTAAGATTTTGACAAGAAAATGTAATGTCATTTATCTTTTAATACATGGGGAGCAACTAGTTGACATGATTTAAGGCTCAAAAGCGTGCAACCATGTCACACAGATACTCCATTTGTCTTGTGTTCCATATCACTTTATATGGTAGTCATATTGAAAAGTTGATAAAAATGGTTGTATCCACTTATGCACATCTGCATCCATGTGATGTAGGTGGGCAACTGCATGCCACCAATAACAACCTGTCATGATTGGATTAATACAAGGCACTGGGAGACTTACATACAAACGCTGTAAAGACAAAAGCAGAAAAATTAAGCAAGGAGTTCCACCATTTTGAATCTCTTATATTCTTTGATTAGAAGGAAATATATTTAATTATTCTACACATAAGAAGCTCAGAACATTTATGTAGTCTAGGTGATGACAATCTTCAAATAAACATCCAAACAAAAAAGACATGTGTACCTTCTACTGAATGAAAGATGATCCCTTTTGCTTGTCTGCTCCAATTCAAGCTCTTCATCAAGCAGGAAAGTGCTCTGGTCCCCTCTATACATGGACGAGCCATCTACAAGAGCATCAGTTGTCACTTCTGACCTACCCAAGGAGTTGATACTTGTGGATGAACATGTAAGTGCCTCACTAAAACCTCTTGACAGTAGAATAACAAGAGAAAAAACTATCACTTGGGAACTTGCTACATTCACCAAAAACAGACACCCCAATGCAGTTATCAACTCTCAAACTAGATGTCCGACTGACTAATGAATTCTTAGGATTTCAGTAGATATGACTTTCTCCCCCTCATCCACTGAAGGGCTTGCAGATGAAACCTCAATCTCAATTTTGGTACATTGTTTGGCTATTGATATTGAAGCCCATGAAAAACTTACTTATATATCACCATCACGTGATTCAAAATCTATTTTCCACAAAATGAACGAGATAGATCAAATCTATAAGGTCTAATCTGCAAAAAAAACTTGGAAAAACTGATATATTTGCTACAATTTAATGTATGTATAGTCAACTTGCGATCTCACAATGCAAGTTGTTTTGACTTGATCTAACATCAAAGATGTGTAGGTTGGAGACGATTATTCTTCAACACTAATTCACATACTTTAATTGAGATACCGAAAAAAATTAGTAGAAAGATAAAATTTTCATCTGTGTGAAGAAAAACATGTTCTTGTTGTTGCTGCTGCTGAGCTGTCATTATTTGATAGGCAAGCAGGGGAAGTGCCCCAGACAGGATTCAAACAGTGCAACTTTACGGATCCAGCAATCAAATTCAAGATACTTTACAGATCCAGTTTATTATACTTTGATTTTCAGATTGAGTAGCAGAAACCAGCAAAGCTGGTCCCAACATACAAATTGCAAAAAATTAAAGGCTCTAAGCAGGTTCATGATCTAGCAATGTTTTGACAGGAATGGGCACAAGTTTAGACGCAAAAGAGTAAACTTTAACCTTCAATTGATGAATATTTATGATACAAAGCATATATAAAAAAAAATCACATAGACAAAAAGAATGGAATATGAGTTCAATTTCATGCTGAACATGCCAACTAAAATGATGTTTTTTTATGCATCAATGGAAAACCTTTATTACGTCTATCATCTATAGCATTGTAAAGAACCACCATTGTCAATAACCATCTTTTGCAGACAAATAATCAATTCACAAGTGTCACACACAAAAGATAGCCTGCTGCCTTCTAAACGAAGCACCAACTTCTCGCATCTCTTAATTCAATGTCTCTGAGTACATGGTGAAGGGTGATCCATCAAGTATTTCCTAATTCATTGTCTCTGAGTCAGAGGATGGCCATTAACCAGGGACCCTGTAAAGTCAAGTAGTGGTTCTATCTTCAAGCCCTACTCTTGTGCCATCCATGAAAACAAAGAACCCAACAACCAACAACACAAAATAGTATCCACAAATCCTTGTATAAGTTCAGAAGAACCACAAAAATAATACATTTATCAATGCAAGTCATCGAAAACTGAGTATTTGGCATATGTCTCTATCAGAAATCATGTTATCAGACAACCAATAGAAGATAAACTACCACTTTTGTGGTGGTTGATCAACTCTGATTCTGAATTCCTCATAAAAAATCATGACCAATAAATGATGAACAAAACAATTTAGATTGGGCAATTCCAAAAGCACCTGAAAGTGAAGCCACAAACAATTGGCATGACCAGACTTGAAATAATGACACAATGAGCATGAATAATATCCACAAAATTTTTGCATAAGAACCAGTCTTATGAAATTCTTCTTTCAAACAGGCTTCAATGGAGATTCTTGAAAGCCCTAATCAAGAAGAAAATAAAAAAAAGAACGAAGAAGAGAAGAAGAAAAAAAGAAAAAAAAAGCCCTAATCAACAAGAAAATAAAAAAGAAGAAGAAGAAGAATGAACAAGAGAAGAAGAAGAACAACGAAGAAGGGGTCGAGCGGCCTCGCCTTCGCCCCTCCGCCGGCCCTTCGCCAGCTGCCGCCCAGAGAAAGCTCGTCCCTCGGCCTGGCCGCCACCCCTTCCCCGGCCGGCGCTGAGAGAGCACCGCCTTGAGAGAGAGACAACTCTGAGAGTGTCATGCGCGCGAGAGATAGTTCGGCGCGCCCGTTGATGATTTTTTTTTATTTTGTTCTTCTGTCCTGTTATTTTCATAATAGGGGAAGGTGAAACAAAAATAACGCCTATTTTTTTAAGCGGCGGACGATGTTCCCCACGTCCGCGCGTCCAACGTTTGAAACAAAGTATCTTTTTCGTCTCGCGCGATGCACGGGATGCGCCATCCAACATACCTTAGGAATCTTACCATCGACAGGCTAAATTGAAGGAACTCAGATGCTTCTTCAACAACTTCTTTTATCGACGTCGCCTCACTGTTGATGCTGAAGAACGACAAAGGTTCTGGGAGCTATCATTTTAGAGAGGCAGGTTATTTGAGCATATGATAGGAAAGGCCTCTCTTTTTTGCCCTTTTGGTTCCTTGCACGTAGGGATGGCAGTGGATCGGGGCGGGGCCCGCCTAGTTTCAAAATCCTACCCTCAATCCTCGCCTTCATCCTGCACGGGTTTTGATTTTAACCTCCATCCTTGTTTCATATCCTCCATCCCCTATCCAAACGTGATGGGCAGGGCCCTGTTTCTCATTGATCCACTGTCATGTCTAAAGAAAGATCAAGGATGGTGCGAGGCGGGCATCGGGCGGGGTGAAGAAAAGCGTAAGTCCATCCCTGCCTCCATCCTCACATGGGTTTTAATTTTAACCTCCGTCCCCGCCTCCATTCCAGTTTCATGTCCTCCATCCCTGATCCAAACGGGGTGAGGCGGGTCCACCCCCCCGTCCACTGCCATCCCTACTTGCACGACCAAATGTGAGGTGTATTCCAAAGGCTTTAAGACTTATGTTCTTTATGCTACCTTCCATTTCCCACTGTTAGATATTACAACACATATATTTAGCATATACTATTATAATTGGAGCCTGGCAAGACAGTCACCGAGCTGACAAACTGATTCACGATTATTTTTTCCATCATTGTTATCCTATATTCTATAAATAATTAAGCATGTCTAAGCTACAAGGTTGAATTGCACTCTTCTCACCTTGGCTTTAGGGCACCATGGGTTAATTGATAAGGTGCTATTAATGCTGTTTGATGAAATAACAAATTGATGCATTGCATTCCATAGAAATTGGCACTTAAGTGACACAATTTTGAACCGTTTGATGGAAATTTATGCACCTGTCATAAATTTGTTCTCTCATGGAGCCTATGCACCACAATTGTTATAAGTGTTAGCATTGATCTCAATTTATTAAGAAAAATGGCATGGTTCCTTAATCAATCCGGTGTTTGTTTGTTTGTTTTGTTTTGTTCCCACAATATTGCTTGAGTCGGTGCTTGACCATGATGTCTAGACAAATGAGAGTTGCTTGCTTGGTCAGGTTTGTCAAAGCAGCAGCTCCAGTGAAACAACAACTCAAGGAGCAAAGAGTAAAAAAAATACAAATACAACCAACAGCAGGAAGATATAGATCTTATGTTTAACTTCTCAAGAAAGGTAGTGTTTCTGGGCTTGCAAAGCCAAATGATGGTCATCACGATAAGTCTCTAGTCGCCTGTTCTGGGAAGCTGCAGCATACATCTTCTTCCTCCATTCCTCCACCTTTGAGCACCCACATTGCGTTGCAAGCCAATCAACATACTGAAACTATCAAAACTGCATCATACTCTTAAACAAGTTGAAACCATGAAAATTGTTTCTTTCTAAAATGATAGAACCCACAACATGAAAAAAAAAGTATGGCTGCAATCTTAACCAACACTGATTTTTTATGTGGTGTATTGACCAATTATATTCATGCTAAGTTTTGTTAAAAGTTTTCACATTTGCATAACAAGATCAATCTTACCTGGTAATCTGACATATTATGAGTGTTAACGTTTCGGACAGCCAGCTGCTTCTATCTGGGAGTAAAAAGATTCCACATCTTCCAGCATCTCCTGTTCGGTTGGAAGCAAGATCTGTCCTGAGAGAATGCGTGCCACCCATTTGCTCTATATTTCAGACAGTGGAAAAAGGAGCCACCTGTGGTGTGATTAAATGAAGTTTTTATGTCTTCCATTATGACCGTCAACAATGTTTTTAATGTGAATTTTGAAAAAAAAAATCATCAAGAAAAAAAATTGAACAAGTTCCCCTAGAATTAGATAAAAAATCGTACATCTTAAAAAATCTAATTTGAAACGACCACAAAAATCCCATAAATTACAAAAAAAAAAAAATCCTAAACCAAATCAACTCTGAAAACCCACGAAAACCAAGAGAAAATAGTGCATGCAACGGAATTCCAATTTCTTACTGACTAATCATGCAAAAGACCTATCCTTTGACCCCACAAAACGCATAATGTCAATCAGAAGTCATGATGAGAGTGAAAGAAGGTCGGGCGATGGTGGTTTACAAGCATTGAATTGGGGTTGATTGTAGGGGGATTATGGGTTGTTGATTTTCAGAGTTGTTAAATGAAAGATACATTGTATGGTTGGTGTAGGTATTTATGATTTGAAATGATATTTATAAATTATTGTAACACTCACCAACTCCTTTGAAGATCTATAATGGTTTCTAATAACAGTTGCTATAAAAAAATTGTAGTATTAATATCTCATAAAATCGGATATATAGAAGAGTTAATGGTCTTGTAATATAAGTGCACTCCAAAATTAGATGGTGAACATATATGAAAATATTTCTTTGAAGACAATGATGTACAATCAATGTTATATAGGGGCAACATTTTACTTAGTTTCTAATAAAGCTACACAGATTGACAATGTTTGGGAAGTTAAATAAAAAGTTGAAGGATTCATAGTTAAACTTCAAGTGACAATTTGAAGTGATGTACCAGACGTGATCGAAAGTGACATACAAGAATAAAATGATGAAAATCTTATGGATAATGTGCATATGCCTCAATTATCAGCTATTGAGCTCACTAATCTAGCGAGCATCTTACCATTCCCAACTGTTAATGATGAGAAGATCACTACAAATGATGCAAAACCACTTAGACAAACTAGTGTCAGTGATCTTCATCATAGGAGAGAGGAGGCTGATGATGGAGGTGGTTGGAGAGAGAGGTCTCGTGACGATGGGGTAAGGGTTTGGCTAAGAGAGAGGAGGCATGTGCTGCTAGTAGCCAAAGAGATAGAGGGTCAGCGACGATGGGGGGCAAGAGCTTGGTTGACAGAGAAGAGGCCAGAGAAATATGATCGACAATGGCTATGGTGGTTGTTGAAGAGGGGGGACCTCGGTTGAGGGTGAGAGGTGAGAGGAGGTGAGAGAGAACCAAAGTTGTGGGAAGGGATAGGACCCCAAACATCAGTAACCCTAATAAATTATGCAATGTTCGATCTAAGTTGATTGGACAGTTCTAAGTGGTTCAACCGGATTACAAGTTTCATTGGTTTGTATATTACAAGGAGTGTCAACGGGTTGGCTTTGGTTCAAACCCAGGTGATATCAGACCTTACCCTAATTTTCGGGTATGGTATCAGGTCTGGACCTGAGTCTAATCGAACCCACCATAAGAGAAACCATACCCAAACTTTATAAGAACTACATGAACCAAACCCGAGTCATACCTAATAAAATAATATTTTTATCATTTTTATATTAAAAATTTTCAAGTCTTAATTAGAACTCGGGTCGGGCCAAAGACTCGTATGAAATTTCTTATACACTACAAGAAAAACACTAATTAGCGACGAAACTTTGCGACGGAAAAAATTCATCGCAATGTGGTGACAAATTAGCTAGAGAAAACCATTTGTCGCTAACATGTGAAATATTTACGAAATTAGCGACGAAAAACTTTTTGTCGCCAAATCTGTCGCTAAGTAGCGATGGATTCGCGACGGAAGTGTTTTGTCGCAAAACCAATCGACCTTAGCGACGGAAAGTTTTTCGTCGCTACTTAGCGATGGAGATTGCGACAGAAATATTTTGTCGCTAAATGCCGATGTAAAACGCTCGCTACTTAGCGATGGAGTAGCGACGAAATATTTTTGTCGCCCATCCGTCGCTAAATGTCGATTTTAAATGACCTAGGGCATGAAATTGATTTTTTTTTTACTCTCACATGCGCCTCTCTCTCTCTCTCACCTGTGCCGCTTTCCGTCCTCTCTCCGACAACTGACGCCTTCCTCTCTTCGGCTACCGGCGACCGCCCTCCTTCCGCTCTCCGTCGACCGCCCCTCTCCCGGTTTTTGTCATCCGTCACCATTGTCGTCGCGACCCCTCAGGTAAAACCCTCTGCTTCCTCTGAGCTTTCTGGCACCAGCGTCTGACGACCCCTCAAGTAAAGAACACCCTCTGTTTGTCTTCTTCCTCTTCATCTTTTTCTTTCATTTCGTCAGGTGACATGGTTGTTACTGCTAGTGGGTTTTCCGACGGGACGGGAGGGGCAAAATAGGAGGGGTGAGAGGGAAAAGGAAGGGGACTGCAGTATTATGGAAAATGGGAGGGGACTTCTGGCACCTATATGGAAATTACCATCTTTTCTTTCCTTTTTTTAGTTCTTTTAAAAAACAATTACATCACCATTCATAGGCTTCATGATCCAGAGTGCATTTACTGTAATATGAATATTTTATCATCAAAATTTTGTACAATAGCAACCATTCATTTTTTGCCACTTTAAAATACATGTCTGAGCATCAAGATGCTTAATCAAAATCATGTTTTTTTATTGAATAAACAATGATAAACACATCTAACGATTTGATCTATCATAAAACACTTAAAACTGTGTTTTTTGAAAGGCAACGAAAACTTTGAGCCTAACCATATATATATTTCCACACGTGTGAATCCATGATTCATCGTACAGCTGTCATATGCGTTCTATAATGTACACATCATTATAAAATATAATATATAGTTGTGTGAAACATGCAACATACATTGCCTTCATATGCATCCAGATCGATAAATATTTTAGTGGTATAACACATCATGTGCATGTGTGTTTTTTTGTGTTTCTCCGCATGCATGTGTGTATATGTTAGCCGGTGTCAGGACCACGTGTGCATCCACAAGATGTCTACTATACACCCATGCATCATGTGCATTGTGTAAAATATATAGCTACATAGTACAAGATGAGAAAACAATGTGGCAAAAGTTTCTATTACACGTGTATATATATAGAATAAAATGTTAAATTTTTTTTTGCTTCTTTGATAGGAAAGTGAGACCCAAGATCACCTTTAGCATATTTTTGCACATGTTCGTGCTTGGGTTGCTTGGGTACCCACCAAAACCCTAAATCTTCCTCCATCTCCAATTTCCAAATCCTTTTTAACACTAAGACTTTTTTTTCTCTTTTTAATGTGCACGTGAGTTAGTGGCATGTGAGTTAAAATTTTTAATTTTTTTGGTAGAAGTGTTTTTTTTTTCCTTCTAGCACTGCAATTATAGCAGTTTGCAATGTTTGATGTGCAATTATAATATTTTTATTTGTTAGAATATGGTTCGTGGAGGTCACAATGGTTAAGGACCAAGTGGAAGTCATGGGACATCATTAGGTAAATGTTTTTATATTATATTTAAATATAGACATTCATTATGTTTTTGCTTATATGTTGATATAAACATTGTTGTTAATCGTCTTTATAGGATCCTAGTCTAGTGAGAGGCAGTCTCAGCCTTCGTCTTCACACAATGCTTCAATAGGTATATCATTTAAATAATTGTATACTTGATTAGTTTAAATGTGTATTGCGTGAATTTCTAACTCATTGTTCTGTAGGTGATGTTTCGCCTACACATGACCCACCTACATCAACTACTCATACAGATCACGAGACAACTCTGGATGCAGGGTCTTCTCAGTGTGACACACGACGACTCGTTCAAATAGTGTATATCGATAGGCGACCGTAAGTATTTAATTGACAGTCGATTGTTAATGTGTATCAATTCATGTGCAGTGCGAGGTTCGAGCAGCAAGAAGTAATACGAGACATTAGGAAGTCACTACTGCAACATCTTCCAGGACCGGTGGAGCAATGGAAAGAATACCCAAGGGAAGTGCTGGATAGTTTAATGTCTTCATTCATGGTATGTAATCATTTATCATAACTACTTTGATTCATATTTAATTTTTTGTTATACTCATGTGTGCTAACTTTCTAAAACTATTTGTAGGCTTCCCATCACTTCGTGACCACGAAGGAGGAGAAAGACGCGATGGTAGTATGGCAGAAGGTGGCTGCCAATAGATTTGATGACATACTGCACAATATGAAGACTGCAACAAAAAAAACAACTTGTGGGATAGATGATCCACTGCAGTGGAAGGGTCATGGGCCTTCTACTGTCACGAGAGATTATTGGGAGAGCATGTGCGACAAGTGGGCGATCAATGAATTTTGAAACCGCTCAACAAAGGCTGCACAGAATCGAGCGAAGATGCTAGATGCCCATCTACACACAGGTGGATCTAGGACTTTTGGTAGCCACCAAAAGAAAATGGTAACTCATCAATATATATGTTGTCAAATTTATAAGTATTGTTGCATACTTTTTAATTATTTTTTTATCATTTAACCTTGCAGGAAGCAGAAAAAGGAGGCCTTGTGCCTTATAAAGATGTGTTTGTTGAAACACATAGACGTAAGACCACCATAGAGTTCGTATTAGAGAAGGCGAGAGCGACAATGGTATGTATTTATTGTATTAATAAACATTGTAATAGACAAGTTACTATGAATTACGTTATCATAAACATTATAATTCTTAATTATTAATTCATATTCTAATCATTACATTATAGGAGTCATACAAGCAGCAAATGGTACAACGATATGGCAATGACTCCACTCAGCATCCACCTTTTGATCCTACATCATGAGTGATTGCAATCGGTGAACCCAAAAAGGGTTGTGTGTTCGGGTTTGAGAGTAACATGAACACCACACCAGTCGTTGCCTCTTGCAGCCATGGCTCTCAGAGTTCTTCCGCTAGCATCAACTCTCAACGTCCGATTGACTCTGCTATGTCTTGGGATGGTGTCTGTCAGCGTCTTGAGGACAAAATGCAGTACTTTTTAAATGAAGTCGTTCCCAATATTGTCTATAATGAGTTGTGCAACTTTTTTCAGGATAGGGGAACTTCGTCTGCATTCAATATGAGCTTCGGTGCCCGTCAGGTATAAAGTTTTTTTACTGCTTTATAACACATATGAGCATGATAAAATCAAGTATAAAGTTTTTGTACTGCCTTAGAACATATATGAGCATGATAGAATCACATATAAAGTTTTTATACTGCTTTATAACACATATGAGCATGATAGAATCACATATAAAGTTTTTTTACTGCTTTAGAACACATATGAGAATGATAGAATCTGGTATAAAGTTTTTTTACTACCTTAGAACACATATGAGCATGATAGAATCACGTATAAAGTTTTTTTACTGCTTTATAATACATATGAGCATGATAGAATCACGTATGAAGTTTTTTTACTGCTTTAGAACACATATGAGCATGATAGAATCACATATAAAGTTTTTTTACTGCCTTAGAACACATATGAGCATGATAGAATCATGTATAAAGTTTTTTTAGTGCCTTAGAACACATATGAGCATGATAGAATCACATATAAAGTTTTTTTACTGATTTACACCACATATGAGCATGATAGAATCACGTATAAAGCTTTTTTATTGTTTAGAATACATATGAGCATGATAGAATCAATACAAGAAAAATGACCATTAGCGACAAAAGTTTACGATGGATTTTTTTCGTTGCAACTTTGCGGTGGATTAATGAGAGAAACAAATTTGTCGCTAAAATTCGCAATATTTACGAAAATAGCGACGGAAAAACTTTCGTCGCCAAATCCATCGTTAATTAGCGACGTTAAGTTTTTGTCGCAATACTCACAACATTTAACGACGGATTTGGCAACAGAGGTTTTTCTGTCGCTACGTAGCGACGATGTTAGCGACGAAAATATTTTGTCGCTAACTGGCCATGTAAATTTGCGATGGAAGTAGGCCATCACCAAATTCGTAGCTAAGTTTTCTGTAAATCCCTAATCAGAACCCTTCTTTCTCTTTCCTGTTTCGTCTCTCCCGCCCGACTCACTCCCCCGGCCGCCGCCCTCTCCCGCCCAACGCACTCCCCGGTCTGCCGCCCGCCGCTCGTCGCTCCCTGGTCCACCGCCTGTCCCTCCCCAGGCCCATCATCCCCCGTTTCGCCGCCCGTTGCCCCCCGCTTACCACCCGGCGTCTCCCAGGTAAGTGGGTCATTTTTTTTTTCGGGTAGGGGGTCGCCCCCCTTGCCTCGTTCTTTTTTTTTCGGCAGGGGGGGTGCCTGCCTCATTTTTTATTTTCGGCAGGGGGTCGCCCCCCTGCCTCACTTTTTTATTTGGGCAGGGGGTCGCCCCCCCTGCCTCATTTTTTTTTCCGGCGGGGGTGGGGGGGGATGGGCGACCCCCTGCCTCGTTTTTTTTTTTCGACAGGAGGTCGACCCCCTGCCTCATTTTTTTATTTGAGTAGGGGATCACCCCCTGCCTCTTTTTTTTCCGGTAGGAGGGGAAACCCCATGCCTCTTTTTTTTTAGTAGGGGGTCGCCCCCCTTACCTCATTTTTTTATTCGGGCAGGGGGTCACCCCCTACTTTTCAGCAGAGGGTCGCCCCCTGCCTCTTTTTTTTTTCGAGCAGTGGGGCGACCCCCTACCTCATTTTTTTTTCGGTAGGGGGTCGCCCCTCCTGCGTCATTTTTTTTGGCAAGGGGGGCGACGGGCCAAGGGGCGCCCGACGATCATCGGGTTTTTGAACCATGACATCACCCCATGTATGCCGCTCTGGGGGACGATCATTGCCTCTGGAGACCTTGTGCCGTTGTCGTACATCGTTGGCCTACTGACTGGTCGGCCGAACTCGAAAACCTGTTGGGCCGAACGGAGAGGTGGTCAACGCTTGGGAGGCATTCTGCCTCGCCGAAATCCCGTTCGACTTCGATATTTATTCTAAATTTTTTCCTTTCGGCAAAGGGTGACTTTATTTTAACATAATGTCTCTTGCAGATTTCTCAACGGATCCCGCTTGTGCCCTGCCACCCGTGGTAAGTAAGTGACAAAAACAATGTAAATCGGGTAAATACCCGTGGTGAGTAAGTGATGCAAGCACATCACATATTATTTAATTTATTGGATGCAACACTTTACTATTCACACACTCACTTAGTTGTTGATATCTAGGACTGCTTTGTTGGAGTTTGAAGATCACGCTGAGCATGATTTTAATGTATGAGAATAGAAGTGTTCTTATTTTTGGAGTAAGTATTTCATGCTAGGCATGGTAGTAGTTAGCGAGATATTGGAGTGTGTTTGTTGCAGGTACATGTTTGACATTTTTTTGATATGAATGTTTTCGATGTATTGCAATGTTTGATGTGATTGTATCCATGCTTGCATGTAGTTACTTTCAATTTGATTATGACTTACATGTGAAATTGTATAATGAAAGCATGCTTCAAATGAATGTATCATGTTATGAATAGTTTGCACATGAAAATATTAAGTTATAAATGCATGCATCATAATTCTTGTAATTATATGACATCATATATTGCATGATAAATTTGATATTTTCTTTATCATAACATTCTGATGATTCTCTTTTAACAGGTTAGGATATTATTTGTAACATCATATGACAAAATGACTGTAAACCGTGAATGGATGTACCGTAGGATAGTTGACAATGAGTTATCGCATGAATATATGGATAGTGTTGAAAGTTTTAGTGAATTTGCAACGGCAAGTATCAGTACAGTGGATCACACAGGTCGGATTAGGTGTCCCTGCAAGATTTGTAAGAACAATCGATTTGTAGAACCTCATGGCGTTAGACATCACCTATACAGGAAGGGTTTTGTGAGTGATTATCAGAATTGGACGTTTCATGGTGAAGAATTTAGAAACAATTTTGATGCATGAGTGAATATGGTGCACGATAATCCATATATGGATTTAATATTTGATGCCGTAGGAACAAAACTGAGTTCTGCTATGGGTCCTAGTGATATAACAACTGCAGTAGATGAAGAATCATCAAACGATGTAGCTAGTAGATTTTATGATTTACTTAGAGATGTTGATGAGCAACTTTGGAACGATTGCGAGATTCATACTATCTTGTCTGCAGTTCTTCAACTAATGAATTTGAAGTCTGAGTATAATTTGAGTCAATCATGTTTTGACTGTTTGTGCATGATTGTGAAGAGTATGTTGCCCAAAGATGAGAAATTGCCACAAAATTTCTATCGTGCGAAGTTCTGGTCAACGCTCTAGGTATGGGGTATAAAAAGATAGATGCTTGTCCAAATCACTGCATGTTGTATTTCAAGGATCAGGAAAACAACATATCATGTCCATCATATGGGCATCCTCGGTTCAAGCCAAAGATAAGAGGAAATGGTAGCACGAGATCAAAAGAAGTTTCATACAAGTCGCTCCGCTACTTTCCTATCACTCCTAGATTGCAACGATTGTATATGTCTTCAAGGACAACTAAACATATGAGATGACATGCAAATAAAGTTTGACATGATGAAGACAAGATCACACATCCTGTTAATGTGGAAGCTTGGAAGCACTTTGATCGTACTCATCAAAACTTCGCAATGGAAGTGAAAAATGTTAGACTCGATCTATGTACAGATGGATTTAATCCATTTGGGGGTAGAGCAACTCCATATTCATGTTGGCCAATATTTGTAACTCCATACAACCTTCCACCAAGCTTATGTATAAAGCATCCAAATCTTTTCTTGTCTCTATTGATCCTTGGTCTGACCTCACCTGACCAAAATCTTGATGTATATTTAAGGCCATTGATTGATGAACTAAAAGTACTGTGGGATGACAGTGTTACCAAGTATGATGCCCACAAAAAACAAAATTTCAATATGAAGGTCGTTGTTCTATAGACAATCAGTGACTTCCTTGTATATGGTATGTTATCTGGTTGAAGCACACATAGGATGTTGGCATGTTCGTACTGCATGGAGGATACAAAAACTTTTAGATTGATGCATGGAAGGAAGTCTTGCTGGTTTGAGTGTCATCGTCAATTTCTACCCAGCGACCATCTGTTCCGACAACAAAAGAATGTGTTTCGAGCAGACACAATTGAAATGTAAGGTCCACCCACAAGATTGTCTGGCATAGAGATTTTAAGAAGATTGTGATACTTTCCAAATGTATTAACAGATGCCGTAGTCTGACGCCCTTTCTTGGATTTGGAAAGGACCACAATTGGATAAAAAAATCTATTTTTTGGGAACTACCATATTGGTCGACCCTATTGATATGACATAATTTGGATGTGATGCATGTGAAGAAAAATGTATTTGATAATGTGTTCAATATAGTAATGAATGTTAAAGGAAAAATGAAGGATAATTCAAAGGCCTGTATGGATTTAAAAGTAATATGTAAAAGACCAGAATTGGAACTCAAAGAGTATAATGGCAAAATATTGAAACCAAAGGCAAGGTATGTGTTTGAACTTGATCAAATAAAGCAGGTATGTCAATGGTTGAGACAATTGAGATTTTCAGATGGATATGTCTCTAACATTGCTCGAGCTGCGAAGACTGACGATGAACAGTTATATGGGTTGAAGAGTCATAATTGTCATATCTTTATGCAATGATTGATACCCCTAACATTTCATGATATGTTAGACAAACCTATATGGGGGGTATTGTCTGAGTTGAGTGGATTTTTTAGAACATTGTGTGCATTGAAAGTCGTAGTATCTGATGTAAAGAATTTTGAGGACTTTGTCATCACTATTGTTTGTTTACTAAAAAAGATTTTTCTGCCAGTAATTTTCGATGTTATAGAACATTTGATCATACATTTGCCATATGAACTAAGGGTTGGTGGTTCTGTGCAATATCGGTGGATGTACCCATTTGAAAGATATATGTTTTCTTATATTTGTCTCTTCAATGACAAATATTTCAAATTTGAAATGTATATTTTTGACAGATGCATGTTTGACCTCAAAAAAAGAGTTCATAATAAAGCAAGAGTAGAAGACTCTATTTGTGAGGCGTACACTTTAGAAGAGATTTCAAATTTTCCATTTATGTACTTTGAACCTCACATTCCAACACGTTACACATGTATGCCTTGTAATGATAATGAAAAATAAGTAACTGTAGCTGACAAACTGTCGATATTTCAACCACTTGGGCATGCATTTGGTAGTTGCTGATCAAGACTCTTGGCAGATCGAGAGCAAGACGCAACACACATCTATATTCTTTTTAATGACTCAGCGATGGACCCATACATCGAGTAAGTATATGCAGACGCAACACAATTCTAAATCCTTTTATGTTCTATACGTGCATACATGGTTCAATAATATAAGTATTTGTGGTTTGTAGGCGATTTGATCTGGAGTTGCGAAGAGAAATTTCATATCTCACTGATGCAGAAATACAAAAAGAACGTGAAACTAAGTTTGTGGAGTGGTTGAAAGAGTTGGTAAGGACGCTCACATAAATTGTGTACTTATAAACAACACTAAGTTACTTAATTGGTCATGATCACAATCATTGTTTATGTTTGTAGGTTCGCCATGGTGATGTTAAAGATAAAGGAATATGTGATTTGCAAAATGGTCCGACCAAAGTTATGCAATGTTACAACGGGTACATCGTAAATGGTTATCGATTCCATATAAAAGATTACAGTATAAATAAATCAACAATGAATAGTGACGTGTGGGTCAAGGGTAGCAGCTACGGTAAAAATGAACATGATTACTATGGTGTTATAGAGAAAATAATAGAGTTGACTTACTTAGGCATAAATAATAGAGTAACTTTATTCAAGTGTCATTGGTTTGATCCAACTGCAACAAAAGTCGATAAAGCCTCAGGCATTGTGGAGGTGAATCATAAATCAAGGTTTGGAACATATGAACCATTCATATTAGCCTTGTAAGCTCAACAAGTTTATTATACTTCATATCCGAGTACAAAAAAGTCAGATAGAAATGAATGGTGGGCAGTTTGCAAGGTCAAGTCCAAACTATACCCTGAGTATGATCAGTTACAGGAAGACAAGTTAACTGAAGAGAGTGATTACTATCAATCAGATGATATCTATGACTTCTCTTATGGTCATGATGTTGTGCATGATATATATGTCATATCTCCATTGGTCGATGAAACATTCATAGAAGAATGTGATACAAATGATATACCAAGTGGATGGGCAAACAATGAAGAAGAAGAATATGAAAGTCAAACAAGTGATGAGGAAGAATTCTTGAGCTAGTGAGCAAAATCTTGTAATACAAACCTCTATTTAAATGTATTTCAATGTTTTGAATATATTGCAATACTTGATGTGAATGATTTGAATTATCTAAATGTATAGAAATGTGTGACAATGATTTGAATGTATTACAATACTTGATGTGAATTATTTGAATGTATTGCAATACTTGATGTGAATGATTTGAATATATTGCAATACTTGATGTGAATGATGTGAATGATTTGAATGTATTGCAATGATTTGAATGATTTGCAGATATTCCAATGATTTGAATGTATTGCAATACTTGATTTGAATTATTTGAATGTATTGAAATGTATTGATATGATTTAAATGATTTGCATGTATTCCAATGATTTGAATGATTTGAATGCATTGCAATACTTGATTTGAATTATTTGAATGTATTGAAATATTTGATGTAAATGATTTGAAACAATTTGAATGTATTGCATGACATTTTTTATTTGTTAGAATATGGTTCGTGGAGCTTACAATGGTCGTTCATTCAGTAGTAGCCAGTCCCAGCCTTCATCTTCACGAGTTCCTTTGATAGCTATATCATTTAACTAATTGGATGCTTGATTAGTTGAAATGCACATTTTGAGAATTTCTAACGTATTTTTTTACAGATAATATTTTGCCTGTACATGATCCACCTACACTAGTTGATCATACAAGTCAGGAGCCAAGACAGGATGCAGGGTCTTCTCAGTCTCGCACAAGAAGGCTCATTCGAATAGTATATATCGATAATCGACCGTAAGTATTTCATTTTTACTTATTGCATATCTTATAAATATTGTATATTGATATTTATTGTGTACCAATTCATGTGCAGCACGAGGTTCAAGCCACAAGAAATATTATGCGATATTAGGAATTCACTACTTCAACATCTACCAAGACCGATCGCTCAATGAAAAGAATATCTAAAAGAGGTGATAGACAGATTATGGTCCTCATTCACTGTATACAGTTGTTTGTCATAGTTAATGTATTTTATATTTAATTATTTGTTATAGTCATGTCTAACTTTCTAAAAATATTTGTAGGCTTCGAATCGCTTCGCGACTACGATGGAGGAACATGATGCAAGGAAGGTGTGCCAGAAGGTGGTTGTCAATCGATTTGCAGACATGCTAAACAATATGAAGACTGCCACAAGAAAAACATCTGGCGGGATAGATGATCCACTGTAGTGGAAGGGCCATGGACCTCCCACTATCAGGTTAGATGTTTGGGATGCAATGTGTGACAAGTGGGCTAGGGATGCATTTCGAAACCTCTCAGCGAAGGCTGCACAAAATCGAGCGAAAATGCCCGAAGCCCATCTACACACAGGTGGATCTAGGACTTTTGGGAGCCACCCGAAGAAAATGGTAACTCATCAATATATAAACAAATCAATTTTATAAGTATTGGTGCAAACCTGTTAACTAAATCTTTTATCATTTCACTTCGCAGGAAGCAAAAAAAGGAGGCATTGTGCCATACAAGGATATGTTTGTTCAAATACATAAACATAAGACCATGAGAGAGTTCGTATTGGAGAATGCGAGAACGACAATGGTATGTATTTATTGTATTAATAATCATTGTAATATACAAGTTATTATAAACATTATAATTCTTAATTATTAATTCATACTGTAAACATTATTTTGTAGGAGTCATATGAGCAACAGATGGTAGAGCGATATGACGATGACTTTACTCAGCATCCATCATTTGATCTTGCAGCATGGGTAACTGCAGCAGGTGAACCAAAAAAGGGTCGTGTGTTTGGGTTTAGGAGTAATATGAACACCTCACCAATCGTTGCTTCCTCCAGTCACGGCTAAGAGACTTCTCCCGTCAACATCAGCTCCAAGCATCTGACTAATTTTTGGGATGATGTACGCCAGATCGTTAAGGATACAATGCGTGACTACTTCCATGAAATAATTGTCGACATTCTCCGGGATGAGTTCAACAGTTTTTTGCAGAACATGGGAGCTTCATTTGCAGGTGCCTCTCAGGTATGAAAGTTCCATGTGATATATTGCATGCCGTTAGAATTCATATAACTTTAATTGCCTTAACTTAGGTGCATTGCATATAATTTATTTCAGTATATTTTGTTTATCAATACTGACCTTTTATATAATATTTCAGTATAATATTTTTACTGCCTTAGAACACATATGAGGATGATAGAATCACATATACAGTTTTTTTACTGCCTTTGAACACATATGAGCACGATAGAATCAAATATACAATTTTTTACTGCCTTAGAAAACATATGAGCATGGTAGAATCACATATACAGTTTTTTGACTGCCTTAGAGCACATATAAGCATGGTAGAATCACATATACAGTTTTTTTTACTGCCTTAGAGCACATATGAGCATGATATAATCATATATACAGTTTTTTGCTTGCCTTAGAACACATATGAGCATGATGGAATCACACATACAGTTTTTTAACTGCCTTAGAACACATATGAGCATGATAAAATTACATATACAGTTTTTTTTTACTGCCTTAGAACACATATGAGCATGATATAATCACATATAAAGTTTTTTGCCTGCCTTAGAAAATATATGAACATGATAGAATCACATATATAGTTTTTTTACTGCCTTAGAGCACATATGAGCATGGTAGAATCACATATACAGTTTTTTTGACTGCCTTAGAACACATATGAGCATGATAGAATCACATATACAGTTTTTTGCCTGCCTTAGAACACATATGAGCATGATATAATCACATATAAAGTTTTTTGACTGCTTTAGAGCACATATGAGCATGATAGAATCACATATACAGATTTTGACTGCCTTAGAACACATATAAGCATGATATAATCACATATATAATTTTTTGTGTGCCTTAGAACACATATGAGAATGATATGATCAATATAAAGTTTTTTTACTGCCTTAGAACAAATATGAGCATGGTAAAATCACATATACAGTTTTTTTACTGCCTTAGAGCACATATGAGCATGGTAGAATCACATATAAAGTTTTTTTATTGCCTTTAGAACACATATGAGCATGATTGAATCACATATAAAGTTTTTTAACTGCCTTAGAACACCTATGAACATGATATAATCACATATAAAGCTTTTTGTCTGCCTTAGAACACATATGAGCATGATAGAATCATATATACAGTTTTTTTACTGCCTTAGAGCACATATATATGAGTATGATAGAATCAAAAAAACAATTTTTTTACTGTCTTTAGAACATATATGAGCATGATTGAATTACATATAAAGTTTTTTTACTGCCTTTGAACACATATGAGCATGGTAAAATCACATATACATTTTTTTGACTGCCTTAGAGCACATATGAGCATGATTGAATCACATATAAGTTTTTTTTACTGCCTTAAGAACACATATGAGCATGATAGAGTCACATATATAATTTTTTTACTGCCTTAGAACACATATGAGTATGATAGAATCACATATACAGTTTTTTTACTGCCTTAGAACACATATGAGCATGATAGAATCACATATAGAGTATAATTTATTTTAGTATATTTTGTTTATCAATACTGACCTTTCTTTTCTCGTGTAGGGTGCTAACGATAATCAGCGTAGTGGAGTTGAAGGGACAAATCAAGAAAATGAACAAGAGGACGGACAAAATCTTGGCAATGATTAGATTTATGTGTTGAATTTGTTCTACCTTCTTTTTGTTTCAAAAATGTAAATGTTGAATTATAAATAATTAGAACTTGCGAATTTTACAGTGGATCGATTAATTGTTTTAGTTTCCTTTTATCTGTATTTTGATGTGTACTTTATTTTTTTATTCATAGAAAATATAAATTGTACAGGAAATATAAATTGTATCACGAGAATTCTTTTCTCGATATTTAATTTTCAAATAATTTTTTTTATTTTTTTTCCTTTTTTACGATGGATTAACGATGGATATATCTGTCGCTAATTACTATTAGCGTTGAATGTAGCGACGGATTAGCAATGACTATAAATTCGTTGCAACACCAAAATCACTGTATAGTAACGACAACCTTGCGACGAATGTTGGCATTCGTTATTCCGTTGTAACTTAGCGACGGAACTGGCGACAGATACATTCTGTTGCTACTTAGCGACAGAATTGGTGACATATATATTCCGTCGCTAATTAGCGTCGAAAAATTTGTGATGGAAGTTATCTGTCTCAAATCCGTCGCTAAGCTGTTTAGCGACGGATTAGCGTCGGATTAGCGACGGATTTAGGTCATTGCTAATCCACAGGTTTCTTGTAGTGAATCTCGTATAAAGTTTTTTTACTGCCTTAGAACACATATGAGCAAGATAGAATCACGTATAAAGTTTTTTTGCTGCTTTATAACACATATGAGCATGATAGAATCACATATAAAGTTTTTTTACTACTTTAGAACACATTTGAGCATGATAGAATCACATATAAAGGTTTTTTACTGCCTTAGAACACATATGAGCATGATAGAATCATGTATAAAGTTTTTTTACTACCTTAGAACACATATGAGCATGATAAAATCACATATAAAGTTTTTTTACTGCTTTATAACACATATGAGCATGATAGAATCATGTATAAAGTTTTTTTACTGCTTTATAACACATATGAGCTTGATAGAATCTGGTATAAAGTTTTTTTATTGCCTTAGAACACATATGAGCATGATAGAATCACGTATAAAGTTTTTTTACTGCTTTATAACACATATGAGCTTGATAGAATCTGATATAAAGTTTTTTTAGTTAGAACACATATGAGCATGATAGAATCACATATAAAGTTTTTTTACTACTTTAGAACACATATGAGCATGATAGAATCACGCATAAAGTTTTTTACTGCTTTATAACACATATGAGCATGATAGAATCACGCATAAAGTTTTTTTACTGTTTTATAACATATATGAACATGATAGAATCTGGTATAAAGTTTTTTTACTGCCTTACAACACATATGAGCATGATAGAATCATGTATAAAGTTTTTTTACTGCTTTATAACACATATGAGCATGATAGAATCACGTATAAAGTTTTTTTACTGCTTTATAACACATATGAGTGATAGAATCACATATAAAGTTTTTTTGCTGCCTAACAACACATATGAGCATGATAGAATCACATATAAAGGTTTTTTGATGCTTTATAACACATATGAGCATGATAGAATCACGTATAAAGTTTTTTTGCTGCCTTAGAACACATATGAGCATGATAGAATCACATATAAAGTTTTTTTATTGCCTTAGAACACATATGAGCATGATAGAATCACATATAAAGTTTTTTTACTGCCTTAGAACACATATGAGCATGATAGAATCACATATGAAGTTTTTTTACTGCTTTATAACACATATAGGCATGATAAAATCACATATGAAATTTTTTTACTGCCTTAGAACACATATGAGTATGATAGAATCACATATGAAGTTTTTTTACTGCTTTATAATACATATGAGTATGATAAAATCACATATGAAGTTTTTTTACTGCTTTATAACACATATGAGCCTGATAGAATCACATATGAAGTTTTTTTACTGCCTTAGAATACATATGAGCATTTTGCTTATATTTTGTTTATAATTACTAATATTTTGGTTCTCTTGCAGGATGCTGGAGATGATCAACGTAGAGGAGATGATGGAGGTATGGAGGGAAAGGTAGATCGAGAAAATGAAGCGGATGATGCCCCAAATCTTGACGATTAGATTCATGTATTTAATTTATTTGACATACTTGTAACTAATTATAACTTGGCAGAGACTGTATTTGGTTGTTTAACTTAGAACTTGTGTTAATTTTGTTTCACCTGTATGATTTTTTTTGTATATTTTGTTTTTTATAAGCAGGTTATATGAATTATATAACGAGAATTTTTTCTCGAGTTTCATATTATAAATATTTTTTATTTTTTTTTAATATTAGCGACATATTAGCGACAAAACTATCCTTCGCTAACCCGTCGCCAATTTCAATCAGGTGATTATTTGCGACGGACGTTAATCCGTCACTAACTTACCGACCAAAAGTTAGCGACGGATTATATCCGAATATCATCTGTCGTTATGCCGTCGCTAATTAGCGACATAGTAGCGATGGATATACGTTGTCGTTAATTCGTCGCTAATCAGTGACAGATTGACGATAAATAAAATTTGATGCAATTTAGCGACTAGGATTATGCCACAGACGTTGTTCGCTGCTAATCCGTTGCTAAGGATGTTTAGCAATGGATTAGTGACGGACAACATCCGTCACTAATACACATTTTTTTATAGTGATATTATACCCAAATACATGTATTAATCAAACCTTTGAGTCTGAACTTGAGTTTTAATCGGGTCTTCTTATTTATCACCTTACTCGAACCCAATAGGGTTTAGTATGGGTGAAACATGGGTAAAACAGACCCATTGACACCCTTCACATATATATATATATATATATATATATATATATATATATATATATATATATATATATATATATATATATATATATATATATATATGTGAGTAATGCTACGGTGCTACGAAAGCATCTAATCCTAGGTATTAAAAATCATAGTTGTAGTTGCATCTTCTTAATTAGACTTTATAGATGTACTTAAAATAATTTATTTGATAAAAAGCATATTTTTTTTTACATAAAAATAAGTTTTTTTAAGTCAAATTTTAGTACGTTGTGACCATTGGTCTTTTAAGATTTTAAAAATCTACATGTATGCTACAATCACATTATTCAAAACTTGTTTTTCACTAAATAAACTAAAATAATGATTGTCTGATCGACGAAAAAAACTGGCGTAACAGCTTTCCCGCGGTCATGCGCCGCATTTCCGTTGAAACACTGTGGTCAGTGACGCTAAAGGGTAAAGTTCTTTTTTTGTACTTGTGCGTGCCGCTGATCGCATGGGAGTCCAACATAATTATAATATTGTGGCTGAAATTGGCCCATTCGTGGCAAAAGCTGGAGACCGTCGTTACGACGCGGTGGATCTCAAGGCTAGACACGTCAAGAGGGAGGTGAATTGCCCCCTTTAATATAAATAGGAGTGCGAAGGCGCTGCCGTCGAGACTTCACTTATTTTTTTTTTTTCGTTTGGCTGAAGTTGGGACGCGAAGAGTCGTTCAGAATCTCAGTCTTTGCCTTTTTTTTCTTTCCTTTCTCTGCTTCAAAGAATCAAAGACGTCTTCTTCATCCTCTCCGTCCTTCTAGAAACTCTGGTTTGTCCCCCAAAAGAGAGAGAGAGAGAGAGAGAGAGAGAGAGAGGCATTGTTCATACTGCTGCTGAATTGCGTCTTCATTCATGTCTTCGTCTTCAAACGAGCAAAGCAAGAGGCCTGAAACGGAGCCTCACAGGTGTATTCTATCTTTCTTTCCTTCTTTTTCTGTTTGTGGGGTTTTGTTTGTTTGTTCTGTGATTGATTGGAAATGCTTTTGTGGTTTCTTTGTGGCATTGTGGTGGTGGGAGTTAAGGTTTTGGGCAGTTGGTGGTGGTTATCTGAAATATTGGTTTCTTTTGTTCATTTTTGTTTGCTTGTTTTGCTGATGAGGCTATAGACGCAGGGAGGGAATGTGGGAGTCTGCTGCATCGTTCCAGAGGCATGGTTACTGTTGGTATCGGTTTGTGTTTTTATTTGGGGGATGCGAGGATTACGAATTTGGAGGATGGTTTGCATTTCGTGGTGGTGGCTTGTGGATTCCTTTTGTGTTTGCACCGTTTGATAATCTTTTTCTTTTTCTTGTGGAGCTTCGCTCAGCCCGTTTTTCTGAATTGAAGGAGAGGTCATTTTCATTGTCTCTGTTTCATCATCCCAACCTCTATCTCTCTCTCAGGCTTCATTTTCCATTTTGGTTCATTTCTCTGAGTTGGGTATTTTTGGCCTCATGTCGAAGTTTGCCATGGAATTGGGAGTGAATCCTAAATTTTATTCCTTTGTTTTGTTTGTCCGGAAATCTTGGATCAGATTTCTGAGCTGGGTGTTCATGGTTTCATGTTAATGTTTCTGGAGTTGGTGCGGGGATCTGGGGTGCTCGGTTTTTGTTGTTCTGTTCGGATTGTTTTCTATAGTTTTGGACTCCTTTTTCTGAATTGGGTAGTCATGATTTTCATGAAGTTCCCAAGTTTGAAGCTGGAAGAGCTTAGCTTTACTCTTATTTTTCCTTTTTTATCTCTTTTGGGATTCGGTTCAATTTTCTGGGTTGGGTATTCACGATTTCGTGTTAAACTTAGATATTAGTTAGGGGTGGAGGTTTAGGGTTCCTACTGTTGTCCCCATGCAGCATTTTTTTTCATTGTTCATTGATAATTAGGAAATTGGCAACCAAAATGGGCTTCAAGACCTATTACAATTATTAGTTAAAAGTTGGATTTTTTATTTTCAGGACCTACATAGCTGAATGCCCATTGCCTAGGGTCTGCAACATTAGTGTCATCTAGATTCTTGGCTCTTAGATAGCTTATGTATGATCCCATGCAGCACTTTAAGTATTCTTCTTGATGATGGTCTTGGTTGACTATTTGTGAGTTTCTAATCATGCATGGACACCATGATGTTGGCCTTTGGAAGAAGTTGAGGTCCTTTATTGCAGAAAGGTTTGTTTTAACATGGTGTGAGGACATGGGATTCTCGTATGGCAGCATTTCTTGTCTGGACATGAAATTTAGCTCAACTTCCCATACAGTAACTGTCATGTTTTCTTAGTGTCGATTTAACCTACTAAGCATGGTGCGGGCTTATGCATGCATTAAATGGCAAGTCTTTGTTAAATAACTCTAATGAGAACAAAAAAGAAGGCGTTAAGCGGGTTGTATGTCTAATTGTTGAGGTGGTAATGATAGTATGTTGTACCTGGTCCTACACTTTTTCTAATGGGGAAGAGGACTGAAGCATGCCACTCATAGGTGTTCAAAGGTGTTTTTAATACACAAAAGATTATGTACATAGTGCATTAGTGAATAGGATAATATTCTAGTTATGTTTTTGTTCGTGCATTGTATGCAAAAAGAAATTAGAAATGAATAGTGTATTTATATGTACTCGAGACATTTTAGTGTAAAAACAGTACCTTTAGGGTATGTTTGATGGTACGAACAAAAAAGACGGAACAAACCATTGGTTCTGTTCGTTCCGTAATAACTATTCCAAGTCCAACATTTGTTTGGACCATACTCAAATGCTATGTTTCAAATGTTCGTTAATTGATGATGATGTGCAGACATCACCAATTACATTGAGGGTGGAGATTTGGAGGGCCGATACAGAGAAGTCCGGCCAGAGGAGGAGGGGCTCTCTGCTGCTCACCTTGACGGAACAGGATGGGGGTGGTGAAGGGCCTTGGCAAAACCATTCACCATCGAGTATCTTCCCTGAAATAGAAATGCACCAGTGACTTCCCTGTCGTCATGCCTGAAACCAACACAAAATCCTCGTTCGAATTGATGGGCATCTGACGAGCTGCTCCTCAACATCGATGACGTCCATTGTCGAGCTCATCCAAAGAACGACGAGCTCGAGGGCGTCTCGATTTCTCGCTGCAACGAGGGCCCAGGGCGGGTTCGGGCTCGAACCAGGGTCAAAAACCTCAGAGAAATAGCACAACACCTGCCAGAGGGCCTACTGGGCTTGGTCCCCGATTGATTGCAGGACACCCACCATGGCATCGTCAAACTCCGACCATCCTCCGCCAGGTGACCGTGATGTTTCAAAAAACCCTACCCCTCCTTTCGATCCTCCTGAGATCCTGTCGCAAAGTGATGACTCTCTATTGATTTCCCAATCTTCTTCCAATCTCTCGTCAGAGGGATCCCAATCAATATTTGTGGCATTAGAGGATAACCTAATCCCAACCCCAGCCCTAGTTGATGAGGTCAAGCAGGAGGGGCACCGAAAATCTGGATCGAAAACCCTCAATTCGAGGAAGACTCCGAAAGAATTCTCATCGAAGAGGGATTCCCTCTCGATTGATGTCCGAGGAGCCAAGGGTTCCGTTGAGCTCGAGGATCGGTCCTCAATGGAAAAGAAAGAAGTCTTCCATAATATCGAAGAGATTATGATGAACGAAAAGGAAAAATCGAGGGAGAATGAGGAACTAGAGGCAGCGATAGATGAGCCGCTCGAGAGGGAGATGCAAAGGGAGAAGGAAAGGGCATGTCAGAAGTTGGCGATCGCCGAGCTCTCCGCTTCAATCAGGCAGGCGTGCAATGTTGTCTTGGGGATTATCCACGTCACCGAGCTCATCGCCAAGCTATGCCACCTCCATGGCCGGCCTATAGCTGACAGCAGCTGTCGTACTCGGTTCGCAGATCAGAGAGAGAATGCCAAACGCACCCATCGAGGTATTTTTTTTTATTTGTTCCCTTCGTTCCTGTTCCTTTTGTAACAGGAGAGAGGTGGATAAAAAATTACACACATTAATGAACGCGGCGAACATGCAAAAAGCCATCTGCCGCTTCCAATGTTTGTTAAAAATCATGTTCTCGATGTCTTTTTCGTCCTGTGCAAGTGCAACGCACAAGACGAGCCATCAAACATACCCTTAGAGTTTTGGGCATTCTTCTTTGCCTAGGCTTGTGCTAAAGACCTGTGGCTTCTTACCCGCAAGGATATGATTTTGAACCGTGCACCCGTGACATTTCCGACTCTTTTCATCTCTATTTAGTGGTGTTGAAAATTTGACGTGTCTGTGATTCTGCCAACCCATAATGTAATGTGAATGTAATGAAAATCTAGCTATGAATCTCCTCTAAATTCTAACTGTATCGTCGAGTTCTTGGTTTGCTAGCAAGGACTATAACTGTTTGTCATACTTGCTAACTCTGATGAGATCACATAAAATGATGTCGGTTGTTCATCTTTTCAACTTCCTGAGCTCCTGTTCTCGTGACCAGGAAAAGGAGAGTCCATGCGGGGGAATCCATAGCTGATATCCTTGCAAAGTGGAGGGAGAAAAACAAACTAGCAGATGAAAGAGATGGCAAACGGGTCCGCAAGGCTCCTGCCAAGGGCTCGAAGAAAGGTTGCATGACTGGCAGAGGCGGCCCTGAGAACCCCACCTACATTTACAGGGGTGTAAGGCAGCGGACGTGGGGGAAATGGGTTGCAGAGATCAGGGAGCCGGAGAGGGGAAACCGACTCTGGCTTGGAACCTTTCCCACTGCTGTGGAAGCTGCTCGGGCATACGACGAAGCTGCACAGGCAATGTATGGCCTGTCTGCCCGCCTCAATGTTCCAGATTGTTCAAAGGACTCATCGTTGACACAAGGAGAGGTGAGCAGCTGCTCGAGGGATGACATCACATCTCTTGGCTCTTCTTCCAGCGAAGAAGGGATCAGTGACAAGCTTGGCTCATTGCTTCGTTCATCAATGACAATCGCCAGTAGTGGTGATCTTCCTCAATTAGCGGGTGCAGCAGGTTGCAGCACCAGCACTGAAGAGAGAGCCAAAGTTGAAGGAAACATTATGACAGTTGCAGACGATGTGAATATTCAACAGAACACCCTTGCAGTCAAGCCCAAGATGGAGGAGGCTGAGGAACCAGCATTGCTGAAGAATAACATGCAGGATTTACCTCCACAGGATGGAATGTTTGATGTGGGCGAGCTACTAGCTATGCTGGACATGGAGCAAAACCAAAGCAAGTCACCATCGACGAGCATTGGCTTGAACAGTAACCCTGAAAACAAAGAGCTGGAGTTCTTGAGCCCGGCTGCTCTGTCGTTCCAGCTGCAGAATCCAGACGCAAAGCTGCTCGGCAGCCTGGAGCATATTGAGCAAGCTGCTACCGGCATGGACTGTGGAGAGTTTGATTTTCTCAAGCTGGAACAGCACGATCAAGACATGGGGTACTTGTACATGGATGCTCATGATTATGGGCTTGGCCAAGGGGAAGGCTTGGTCCCGGACTGCTATGGTGATGAATTTATGAAGGCAGAGCTGGAATCACCTCCTTATCTCTGTCCCTTGTTCCAGTGGGATAACGGGGACCCATACCGCAGGCAAACTGGCCCCAAGGATGCATAGGTGGGGACTACTCAGAGATGCTATGGGGAGTGGCTGTTAGAAGAGGTAATTAGGTGTCTTCTTCGTTTTGGCTTGGTGGTTTTTGAGTTCTGGTGGTCTCAGGGGATGATGGTGTTGGTGAGGATAAAATGGAGAGGGTTGGTTGGTTGGAGGAAGTTTGGTGATGGCATTGCTCATGGGAGATGGGTGTGTTTATAGGAGGCTGTCAGGGTTTGCGTTATGCAACTTTTTGGTTTTGTTTTCTTGTTCGGCATGGCATGATATATATATATATATATATATGCAGTCCGTGCATAAGGAAAAATATATGAACAGTCCATTCTTCTCTTTTTCTTCCGAGTGGATGTGACAAGTACATAACACGTGATGAAATCGAATGCTCTCTCTCTCTCTCTCTCTCTCTCTTGCGTTTCAATATAAGGTCACTCACTCGTGTACATGTGCTTGTGGATATACAAGAATCAATATACAAGAATCAGTTGAGTTGGTCTTAAAAATGATTTATTAAAGCTGTCATGTTCAGAAGATGCAAGTCAATCTCTAGTTAACATTGACCATGTCACAGTCAAGGAAGCTCTAAAGACTTCGACTCACAAACGGGTCTTTTCAAATTGTTGGTTTCACAAGGTCATCGTGGGACACGGCTGAAAAATAGTTTTATGTTGTGCAAGCATTCTTTCATAAGATACTGGGAAATCAGATATTATAGGACCAATCATGTTAGAGAAGGCTCAATTGCTAATCATTATTGAATTTAATTGCCTATATTTATTGAACAGAAATCCTGAAAACTTATGACATTAATGACTAGAATTTCCCAAAACTTCTAGGGGCTTACGAGTTCTAATTTGGAGCTATGTAGTGAAAAGCCTTGACTAGGCACCACCTTGTCGGTCCAGGCATAAGTAAAATGCCTAGGCTTGGCAATTTCTAGGTGGGTACCTTAAAAGGTACCAATTTTGCTGGCTAGGCACCCACTAAGGCGCTTAGCTGTCTCCCCCTAGGCATGAGAGCATATTAGTTATTTATTATTTTTAAGTAGATTTTGTTATTTTTTTATATATAATTATATATATGTATGTGTTTGTTTGTGTGATTTGTTTTATGGAATCATAAAAATATGCTTATATATATATACATGTGTGTTACTTGGATTTTGAGATTTTTTTGTGATTTTTTTTGTGAAACGTTGAAGGCTATGTAACACGGACTCTTCTAAGAGGGCACCACACCCACACCTTGGTGGGTGCGACACTACACTTGGACACAGTTTCCTTTGTGTCAAGTGAAGTCAACTATATTAGACTCTCTCTCTCTCTCTCTCTCTCTATATATATATATATATATATATATATATATATATATATGCACACACATAAACACAGTGTTAACTTAAAACTGTTAAAAATTATATATATAACTTCCCACACCCAAGTTTTTTTAAAGTGCCGCATCCGCACCCATATCCGCACCAGCACCTATGACATAAATTGAAAGCACGCATAGCTAATTTTAATTGATTATGTTTTTTATATATGTGTTACTTTGTTTCTTATGAATTTTTTTATAAAAGCATGTTTAATATTATGAATTATGTAATATGTTATTTATATATGAATGTGTTATTGTGAAATATTTATTATACTGAATATGTTATGAATAATTGAAAATATATATATATATATATATTGTGTATACAATTGTATATATGTATATTTTGGTTATATATATTAATATACTTTTTGAATGCATGCGTAATAAAAATATCTTATTAGTAAAATAATTAAACATATTTTTATGTACCTTTTTATATTTTAATTGGGGTATCGACTAGTCCAACTAGTCCCGCCTAGTCCTTTTAAAAGTTTACTGACTAGACACCGCCTAGCGCTTTTGACTACATAGATTCAGAATGATGGATGGGCCTTCAATAACCCTGAGTCAGATTTCCGAAGATAGATATGGCAACATTCTTACCTGTTTATAGAGACTGAATATACTAGCTCAAACTTGCCCAGAAACCATCTATAGAGAAGCTAGGATCTCCTGACTTGTAATTCTAAGTTGGTGCGTTGACAGTACGCTTCTCGTCATCTGATGTGGAGTAATGTATAGGATTCCTAAAGTCTCTCTGTCAGATGTCCAAAGGTAATTTTGGGACATCCTTTCCTCTTCATAGTGATCTGTAAGGTACTTGGCTAGTCCACGTTACAGAGATACCCCCCTTTGCCCCCAAACAATCGATAGAACCAGACTTCTCTGCTTTCTAAGCTCTAAATTGGTGTATCGTGAGCAAGCAGTTATTGTAAGAAAAGGATTTATCATGTCAAAGTGGAAAGTTTTAGGAGGAATTTTCATGTGCATTAGAATATTTATCATATAATCCCAATACCCCATTTTGCTTCATTCACTACAAGAAAAATGTTAATTAGCGACGGAAATTTGCGACGGATTTTTTCCGTCGCAAATTAGCGACAGATTAGCTAGAGAAAACTTTCTTAATGAATCCGTCGCTAAGTAGCGACGGATTAGCGATGAAAGTTGTTTCATCGCTAATCCGTCGCTAATTAGCGACGAATTAACGACAACAAGTATTTCGTCGCTAATTCTCAATACAAGAAAAACATTTTAGCGAGGGATTTAGCGAGGGAAATTTTCCGTCGCTAATCCGTCGCTAATTAGCGACGGATTAGCGAGGGAAAATTTCCGTCGCTAATCCGTCGCTAATTTTCGATTTAAACCAAGCGCGAAATTTTCCCTCTCTCCCTGTTTGAAATTTAAATCGACCGCGCTCGATTTAAACCGAGCGACGTCGGAGAGCTTATTGGAGAGCATGTACATGAGAGTGGAGGACGGTGACGCCGGAGGACAGTCGGCGATCGCTGGAGGACGTCGGCGCCGGTTGACGGAGGACGACAATGCTGATTCACGGAGGACGGCGACGCCGGAGGACGGTCGGCAATCGTTGGATGATGTCGGCGCCGGTTCACGGAGGACAACAACGTCGATTCACGGAGGACGGTCGGCGATCGCTGGAGGACGTTGGCGCCGGTTCATGGAGGACGATGACGCCGGTCCACAGAGGATGACGGCGACGCCGGTTCACGGAAGATGACGGTGCCAGTTCATGGAGGACGGCGACACCGGAGAGCACCGGTTCATGGAGGACGGCGACGCCGGTTCGCGATGAGGCAGAGCGATCGTTATGTGCATGCAATGCCTGTCGGGTGCGGTATAAGTCCGGCTTAGTGCTGCCGGAATACCGCCCGACAAGGATCAATTTTTTTTTATTTTTTTTTTAAAATTTAGCGACAGATTAGCGACGGATAATGTCCGTCGCTAATCTGTCGCAAATTAGCGACGGAATTAACGACAGATAATTTTTTTCGCTAATTAGCGAGCAAAAAATCGCGATGGCCTCTATCCATCGCTAATCCGTCGCTAAGCCGTCGCTAAACAGTTTAGCGACGGCTTAGTGACGGATTAGCGATGGATAGAGGCCGTCGCTAATCCACGGTTTTCTTGTAGTGATTCCAAAATCCAGTGAAACAAGATAGCTGAGGCAGAGGCAGTGGAAGATACAACCCTCGCAAAGTTCATTGACCTTCTCTAGAGTTTCTTTGAGAAGAAAATCAAATTGCTGCTGATTAAGCTCATCTATCCGTATCAAGGTTGCCAGACTAGGAAACGGAAGTGACACAATATGGAAAGCGAGAAGTGATGCATTTAAAAATGTACAGGAAGCGAGAAGCAAATAATAAAAACAAGAAATATAAGAATTGAATGAGAATCAAAATGAAACACAAATAAAAACTAAAATAAAAGTGATAAATATTCAATTTTATGTTTTTTTAGTGTAAGAATTAAATTTTTAACAAAATATAAAAATAATGACTACCAATTTAGAGAAAGCACATGAAAGTGAGTAAGAAGAGTGAGAGAAAACACATAAAAAACAAAAAAAGTTGAGTAAGAGAACATATAAGAAGAATAGATAAAGCATGTGGAAAGCATAGGAGAAGCGTGGGGGAATCGAGGTTCTCATCAAGTTTCGAAGGCGAGAAGTATCACGCTTTCGAAGCGAGTTTCCAAGAAAAGAAATTCCCACATATCTAAAAAGCTTTGAGTAACTCTGATCCTTATAAAGAATTAATGATCTTTGTTAAATTTCAATGCAGAAAGATCCACCTCACTAAGTAAACCACCAATGAACTTCATTGAACCAAGACTACCTGCAAAAATCTGCACATCAGTGTTTCTGTAAATTGATGAGCCATCCAATAATTTGAAACCAACTCCATAAAGCATCTTAAAAAAGTACTGCTGTTAAACATTTTTTATATGCAAAATCCTGCTATTGTTTTTCAAGAATGTTTTTCCTAATAAGTATCAAATATTCTTGAAGTTAACACCTAGCCATCCTTGACGTTCAGAAAAGATGCCCATATCAAGCACAATACAGAAATGCAGAACACAACATTCTATGCATTCAGTTGTCTAAATTCTAACTACGCAAGCATCATCAACATTGCAAAACATACAAGTTTTGCAGAAGACCAAAAGAGAAGCATCAAATGCATGACTGAACACTTTGATGTTAAATTCTACATGCAATGGCACAATTCAAAGAAAGAAATGACAACATTTAAAAAGAAAAATGAAAGTAGGGATCTCTTTGTTGAGAACAGATCCGATAAACGAAGTTGAAACCTGAACACCAGCACTACCATATAAGTAGCACTAGTACGAGAGAGCAATAACCTTATTGTTCCAGGCATTTTGCGGGTAAAGGATTCCACTCTTGTTCCAAAAGCATGCCAATTTTTACAGGAGGTCCGTGCCCCTAAATAACCCTATTCTTCTTTCACCTTTTATTTGTCAAATGTTGCTTATTTTTGTTTTATTTTTTGCTTCATCACATGTTTGAGTAAATTTGACAAATTTTCTTATTTTCTGTATTAGTCCAGTCTTTAATTTTCCCTTGAATTTCAAGCCTCGCGCCAATAGTGTTCAATACGACAAGAGTTGAGGTAACTAAAAAATTGTCAATTTTTGCTTCCTTTCTTGACTGCAAAGCATTTTCCCAACCAAAGCAGTTGCTTGTGACAACACCAGCCATAGGATTATGTAGAAAAGCATAGATATAATCAACCATTTTTTTAAAGATGGATGTTCACCTGTCAATATCTTATGCTTGTTTTGCTCCAAGTTGTGATCCAAATCTTGTCCTAGACAAAGCAGTTAAAAACCTTGGAGAGGACAGCACCGGGTTGATGAGGTAAAGTAGACGGAAAAATGACCATCAGTTTCCCATTCAAAAGTGATGTACCCTAATATATGTGTAAGAATGACCAAACACACGCTAAAGAGGCTAAACTAGTGGACAAAATAAAGAGAGTTTCGACCACAGGTATCAGAAGCACCTACGAAGATTAACCATCCAGCTATCATGTTATTACAATTTAGGTTGTGAAAATTTCTTATATTGATAACGTATAGTAGAAAGAATGTATCATTGTTTAGCAATTCTTCTTATTTGAATGATTGGTGTTTAATGTTAATTGCAGGAACACTTTTATGGTATTCTTTTAGGTGATCCAGATATTTTTCATAGGCTAATATAGTTTATTGGATATGACCTCTATTTTCAAAGTTTCTTCTTACCCCTCATCAATTACTCGACAAAAATATTATATTGCGTCGCAACTGATTATATATCTTCTGAAACGATTCCTCAAGTTGCTTCTCATCCCCTTCTCGCTTCCCAAATCCTCTGAAATTTGAAATAATTGTTTCTTGCTTCCTTTCCCGTACCACTTTTACTCTGTACAGGCTCCAAGAGCAAGCATATAATGGTGAAATACTACTACATACATGATATGATTGAAAACAATGAAATAACTGTAGACTACATTCCTAAATTGGATATGATAGCAGATCCCTTAACTAAGGGTATTGCAGAAGACTTGTTTATCAAGCATAATGCCCGAATGGGATTAAGATATATATGATTACGAAGAAAATCCTTAACAAAAAATCCGTAATCAATTCAAGGAAGCCTACAATAGTGGGAGCAAACTGTGCAGTCTCATGTCCAAGTGGGAGATGTTGGTGCGTGTGGCCATGTGTTGCACGTTGTCCTTATCCATGAGTAGGCCGGCTCATAGATAAGCTAAGTTTGTTTTACAAATAACCCTTTTCATTTAAAATTCAAACTCTAAGTTTACCAAAAACATCAGACTCACCCATATTCTCTCAACCGTCTGCTGAGCCGAGAGAGAGAATAAGAAGGCTATATAAACACGGGACTCTACCCCTATGAAGATATGCTATAGGGGCACACCATAAAACCTTCGAAGCAAACCTCCAAGCAGAAAACAATAATCTGAACTAATCTGCACCTTCTCTTCTTTCTTTCTTCACACTCTCTCTCTCTCTCTCTGCTGCCACTGCTCAACGTCTCTGCTCCGCCACAACCGAGGACCTTCCGCTGCGCAACATCAACAGGTTCTTATACAAACTAACACAATTAAACTGCAATCCAAACTTCAGTCCTCATAGAGAAGAAGAATCCTCCCCTGCGATTAAGCTTCTCGATATTTTGGTCCTGTGGTCGTAAAGTAAATACATGATCCCTTAAGAAAACCACATACATCCAGACCGCGATTTTGATCTTGCAAAGAGATCCATAACCAGAATTCCCATCAAATGGGATCTCATTTTCATTCTGGGCTAGTTCATTCCCTTGAGAAAAACATATATAGCAGCTTAACCCCTGGCATACTTTTTGTACTGAAAAAAATCAAATGCTAGTAGCATAAAAAAGGCAGCAGGTTCTAAAATGAACTGTCGTCATAAGAAAATACAGAAGCAAATCAAACACAAACACACAAAACTAGAAACTAAAGAAACTTAACAAAAATTCAACCAACCAACGACTTCTTTTCAAGCAAAGGCCATGATCGGTTAGTAACACGTTGAAAAGAACCATTGTTTCCCACAAATCTGATCACCGAGATCAATCCCCAAACAAATCTCACCACAAAATATTCGAGTCCTCTCAACAATTTCAATTGAAACCAATCGTCCCCACATTAAAACAAAACAAAACAAAACCCGCAGAAACAACCAAAACAACGATCAGAGAAAGGAAGGATTGCAAACAAGAGAGAGGGAAAGCGAAGAAAGAAAGAAGGCCTACCACCAACGTCGCCGGAGCTCTTCATTACACCACCGAAGGCGTCTCTCTCTCTCTCTCTTATATATAGCGATTGGGGGGATGGAGCAATGGCGGCAAAGAGCGGAAGACGAAGTTGGGTCTACGAGTCGGTGCTTCTTCTGTGTCTTTCAAAGGAGACTCCACGTCTGACGAGATCCAGTGATCGAAAAGGCACTCTATCCAATCACTGAATGCCACGCATCTAATTATGAAAAAACAATTGATGGCATCCAGTCATTGGGTCGAGTATCATACTTTTGATCAACGGCTAGATGTGCTCTTCTTGAGAGGAGATCGAGTCGGGGGGGGGGGGCTGACGGTAATCCATCAGGGTCTCTCTTACGCCGCTCATCCATGTGAATGGACGGCGTCCTAAACGCCACTTGTCTTTTGTTCTCAGCCGTCCATTTTTGCATGCCTTAGATGCTCTTCATTTAAAGCTTCAATGGTTCTAAACACACACAAAAAAAAGAAAAATGTAGGACCCAGCTAAAAAGAGTGATGTTTGGAGTGTCATTTATCAGATGAATGAACCGAATAAGTCGGGCGAGGAAACGAGTCAAACCAACCGAACAGGGGATGTTCCGGCTCGACTCGTTTACCAATGGATTGAGTTTGTGACTGGGCTCGGGTTCATGTTTAGCCGAGCCGAGCCAAACGTGAGCTCAGCTCATCCCTGAATGAGACGAGCAGAACATGAGCTGACTCATGTAAAAACATTATATATATATATATTATACCTAAGAGTTTTATATTTTAAGTATATATTTTCTATGCATCATTCTCTTTGCACATATATATATATCCCAATTCCAGCCCAGCCCAACAATTAGTGTTTGGGCTTGTCTCATTTAAGATAAACGAGCTGCTCATGGCTCGGCTCACCAGCTATACAACATGACGAGCCGAACATACCGGTCATGAGCTGCTCGGTCTGTTTACCACCCGTAGGCATGAGGTGACCTCTACTACTTACAAAGCACCGCTAAACAGCTTTAGATGAATCTCCCTGACTTGATCCCTCTTGCTGGACCTAGATCAGGTGTAATAACAAATACACACTTTCAAGTGCAGCAGCATGCTCAAAGTGTGCAATGCAATTAAACTTGATTTGCCCTCCTCCTGCTCTCTAGGGCTGTCCACGGGTCAGGTCAGGACCAGGTGAAGGTTGACCTGAAGCTGCCCATATATAGGGATGGCAGTGGACCGGGGGACAACGGGGCCCCACCCCGGCCCGTTTGGACCAGGGATGAAGGGCATGAAATGGGGATGGAGGCAGGGATGAAGGTTAAAATCTATCTCCGTGCGGGGATGGAGGCAGGGATGGACTTACGCTTTCCCCCGCCCTGCCCCGTCTCCAATCCTTCAAGGGATGACTATAGACCGAGGGGAAACAGGGCCCCGCCTCGCCGCCGTTTGGACCGGGGATGGAGGACTTGAAATGGGGATGGAGGCGGGGGTGGAGGCTAAAATCCATCCCCGTGCAGGGATGGAGGTTTGGATTTTGAGACGGGGCGGGGGTGGAGACCTTGTTCCCCGCCCCCACCCTGGTCCACTGCCATCCCTACCCATATAATTAATGATCAACGGGGGAGGGGGCAGGGCGGGGAAAAGCGTAAGTCCATCCCCGCCTCCATCCCCACACGGGTTTTTATTTTAACCTTCATCCACACCTCCATCACCATTTCATGTCCTCCATCCTCGATACAAATAGGGCGGGGCAGGGCCCAGTTTTACCCTGGTCCACTGCCATCCCTAGGTGTACTCCCTTATGAGCAGGGAAACCTCATGGGTTTTGCTAACCTCAGGGCAGCCAATGTGGGGCTTTCCTTGGTTTATCAAAAAAAACTAAATAAAAGTTTTGTACAGCAAAATAATGGCAACCAATATCTCAGTGAAATTGAAATTTTTTATATCCCTTGCTATTTTATCAGCAAAATATTGGTTGAAATAAATAAATTACAAATTTTTAAAATGTTATACATAAAAATTATATATATATATATATATATATATATATATGTGTGTGTGTGTGTTTAAAATATATTTGTTTTTTCTTGAGATATTTCTGATAAAAACATAATTATCGCAATAAGATGACATTTTAAGAAAAAAAATTATCGCAATATTTTAAAAAACCTTACGATATTTGTCACACTAATTATAGAAAGCTTATAAAGACCTTGATATTTGCTTCCAAAGCATCAAACTGCTCACTTATTTTACGCTTTCATGAAATGCTCCTTTTCAGAGAATGAAAAGCCCCCCTTTTGTAATATAAATTTGCACTGGAAAATGCATCTTTTGCGGTAAAATGATTATATTTGATTTTTTTAGGTCATGATTTTATTATAAAACCTATGTATAATGGATGTTTTTGGTCAAAATGTTAAAAAAGTGTACTCAAATATCAAAATATATAATTAGTTTTATCTTTTTTTTTCATCATTTCTTAGTTCTTACCCGCATTATTGGTGGCTTGCTGCTTACTCGCTTTTCCTTATGCCTTAATAAATGCTTCACAGTTCACACCTATGTCACAAAAACTGAGTTACCTCACTTGCTATAATCTTTTTATGAGCCGAGAAATGTTTGTTACAGTATGTATTTACAATCTAAATAGAAAACAACACCATTGTTTTCAACTTTTTTTGCAATTTTTTTTGTGAATCTAACCTTGCAGATGTGATCTACATAGTTTGTTTATTAGAAAATAGGCTTTGGATCATGTATTTGCAACATGCAAATGGGTTTTTTAATGGCTTAAAAAAATCGATTTCTTAATAAAAAAATCATATATTTACATAAAAAATTTAATTTAAGGTGCGTTTTCTAGCAAACAAAACATGTTGACTATGAGGTTAGATTGAGTCTAAATAACCTGCACCTTAGGATTTTCAACTAGATTGTAGCAAATATTTATTCTTTATGAGCAATGTCAGTGCATGACATGGTAGAGATGTTTGGTTTGGCTGATTCAGTCCATACCCAATTGAATCTTGTACAGCTTCAAATCTGGATGGTGGCTCATGCAATCAAACCTTTCCTTGACCCCACGTGGATACTCTGCCTCATGATAGTGTCTCTACAAGAAACTTTAAGGCTGCATTTGAGAGCCTCAGTTCTGGATCCAGTTTGCGGATTCCCGATCGACTTTAGAACCGCTCCTTCTTCTCCCCTCCTCCAACCCCCCCAAGGTTAGGTAAAAAAAAACCCATCGTTTTCCTTTATAATCGTGTCTCTGTGATCCTAATATTTTGAGGATGTCAGATACAACAAGGGCATGCACCACATCAGAGCAGCCTCATGCAACATTAGGTCAGAACTGGGGCTCTTAAATGTAGCCTAAATTATTCATAATATTTTTTACCAAAAATGTAAGGCTGGGTGTAGATACCTCAATTTTACCAAAAAATAATTTGAAAATTTTCCTAAACTTCTAAAGCAGTCTGCTTGGCGAAAGTACCCCAAACACGAACCTTGAGCTTAGACCGAGTCAAACCTTGGTCAAAAAACTTTGTTTGAACCAAACAAGGGCTTGGTCAAACCCTATCAAAACCCAATGCATAGCCGGAGCCAATGCGCCCACACAAACATATATATATATATATATATATATATATATATATATATATATATCAAGAAAAAAAATCTTTTTTTACAGCAGCGGCAATGTACAGTACCGCTGAACTTTGCCCACGGCAATGTGTTGTGCCGCTGCAATGAACAGTGCCACTGCACGTTGGCAGCTGTTAGTGCAGCGACAATGCATAGTGCTGCCACCTTGGGGTCCCTAGTGGGCCTATAAATAGGAACACCCCCCCCCCCCCCCCCCCCCCTGGATTCTTAGGTCTGATATGAGCCTTGGGTGTTCTTCTTGGGAGTGTGCTTATCTCTTCCTACCTAAAAACATCTCTGAAACCCCATTGAAATTCTACAAAATTGAGAAATACTTTGTTCTTGTTTGGCTCAAGATCGCATCACATAAAAAAGAGTTCAAGCTCTGCCGGCTCAATGTGTGCTCACTGCCATCACCAACCTAGGGCTACCTAAGCCTGCCGTGAGCTTTCTTCTCTCATTTTCTTGTTATTTTATGCATATTTTTGTAGTTATTTAAGGATTTCTAACACTTTACCATTTTCAAGCTTTTTTTTTTAGTTTTAAATTACAAAGTTTTGGATTTTCTCACTCTTCTTCAAATTAAGATCTCTCATGTTTTTCTAAAATCTAGTCTAGGATCTTGCATATTTTTCTAGAACCTAGTTTAGGTTTCTCATTTGGCTTGTTTAGCATTTAGGTTTAGCATATATATTTTTGTGAAATTTCCAAAATCTCTTCGGATCCTAGGGTTGCTTAGATTGCTCTTTAGCCCTCCCAACATCCCATTTTAAATATTCCTTAAATTCTTACTCTGAGCACTTCTATTTCTTCTAAGATCTAGATTTTATAACTTATTACTTGATATTTTCTAGCTATAGATATCTAATTGCTTGCACTCTTCTGTGTTTTCCATTTTTGAGCAATGGTGGTGTATCTCACACCACTGGAGGCTCACCCAGATACTCAAAGGTTGTGGTAAGCAATGCTCAAAGAAGATCGAGATCCAATTGAAGCCCAAGTCTTGTTAAAGATACCCTTGTTAGTGGAGGAGAAATGGCCCCAACTGATATGTGCGAGATCCTATTACTTTTCAAAACAAAGTCTGGTTGAATTTAATATCTTCAAAATAAAATTTCAAAAACAAAACTAAGAAAAGATATGTGAACTGAGGATCTCCTTCTTCCTTTCTAAAGATCTGCATTTATCCCCATCTCAATTTTCCATAGATTTGGCGACCATGATGGGACTTGCTATCCCTACTTAGGCTTTTTAAAGATTTTAGATCATTTTTGCATAATTTTTTGTGTAATTATCAAATAATATTGTCAAATATAACAACAATTACAAAAAGAACAACAAAGGCTGGAAGACCAAAAGAGAGAAAAGTGACTAGAGGCAAAATCAGATCAAGCTAAAGTAGACTAGAAGAAAAAAACCTCTCAGCAAAACAGACAACTGTTATAACACTCAGTGAACATAGGACAAAAAAATTCACAAAACAATGATCAAAGTTATGAAGAGGTCATGAATATTCTGATCAAGGCAAAAGTTCTAAAACTCCCACCCATTCCAGATCCAGCTAAATTTTGTAAATTTTATCGCTTGGGGGCAAGGGGGGGGGGGGGGGGGGGTGTAAAACTTCTACCTCCAATCAAGATCTAGTCATTTACCAAGATCCATTCTCTAAACACGAGAGAGTCCAAGAGGTAGATGTAGGAGCATTAGAAAACGTTGAAAATTTACTCCAACCTGAGAATCCTCAAAAAATAATATGGGTCTCATCTTCCCATGAAAAGTCCCTCCTACCAATCTTAGTTGAAGTTTCTGACCACACCCTCTCAGTCACACCTATGCAAGAAATCCTACAAACTTCCTGTGAAAGAAGAAGAAAGCTTTTTCACCCTGTTTTTTAGAGAAAACCTTGACATGTCTCAAAAGGAAAGAACCCAATAAAGGTCCCTTCACGACAAAATGTCTAAGTAACATAGAATTATTCTAAGAATTCTTGTTGACATGAAGGACCAAGCAAAAGTCATTCTCAAATGGACCCTGCTCCCTGTCATAAAAGTTGGGTCTAGGCCCAACAAGATGCCTAAAGAAGGGTCTAGGTTTAGAATCAATGTCGTCTACTTAGACCAAGACACCAGAAGAATCACTTGGGGCCCACCACTAGATAATCCTCAAAACCTCATGGCCAAAAGTAGGGGTGGCAATCGGGTCGGGTTGGCGGGTCAGCATACTTCAACCCAAACCCGACCCATTAATTAAACGGGTAACCCGACACGACCCGCCAACCCGCTTAATAAACTGGTTGGGTCAGGTAAACGGGTTGGCGGGTTAGCGGGTCAGGTTGGCGGGTTGACCCGCCCGCCTAACCCGTTTATTAAACGGGTCAGCCGGATTGGCATACCCCTAACATGAACCTGACCCGTTTAATAAACGGGTTAGGCGGGTCGACCCGTTTATTAAACGGGTTCATTTTTGCCCAACCCGAACCCGCCTAAGAGGCAGGTTGGCGGGTCGGGTCAGGTTTTGCCACCCCTAGCCAAAAGTCTTCCAGTAGTAGCCTACAAGTCTAAAAAAAGCCAAGGGGTAGGCCATATAATCCGATCAGAAAGAATTTATCAACCAGAAAACCTTTACAAAATGGTCCTTGCTCCACCTTGCTTGACCCCTTCTGAAAAAAATCCTAGTGAAAAAGAGAAAACGGGCTATGACATTGAGAAACAATTATAAAAAACTTCTGCTCATATATTCATCTTAGACCTAATTAAGTCCTCACCTGAGTATAACAAAGCTCTAGAAGAGATCCTCATAAGATTAAAGTCCCGAGGTCTACTAAGTCAGAAAATTTGTCCAAGTCATGACCAATCTACCTCTCACCTTCTCTGAAGAAGATGCACCTAAGCATGTCTTCCCTCACACCAAAGCCTTGTATATAATTGTCCAGCTTAGGAGATTTTCAGTATAAAATTGTTTGGTTAATTGAAGAGGGAGAATTAATTTTTGTCCCAGTACGATTGCCAGGAGATTACGGATATATACCAAGATGGGAGTTTGAAGCCCACTGCATCCAAATAAGTGAGCATGATGAGAACACAACAGCAGCAACTGACGGCACCATCTTGGTAGATGTTATTGTTGGTCTAATAACCCATAAAACATGTAGTTGAGGTCTCTGCATCCTATAACTTATTATTGGGTAGATATTGGTTCCATGATATCAAAGCAGTACCCTCCACCTATCATCAATGCCTAAAATCCCTCGGGAAGACCGAGTTGTCATAGTCGTTGCGGATAACTTAACCATTTGGGTAACCCAACCCATGCTCCCCAGAATTGATGATACCACAGATATGACAACTAGTCTGGGACAAAGAAGAGATGTCATAAAAGGTAGGACTAGGGAAAGCAGATCTAGCAAAGGTAGCAATGGCTGACTACTTAAGAAGACCTAAATTCTTCAAGAATAGAGGAAGGGCCGATAACTCAGACCTCAAAGAAGAACTATATCCAATTTTTTTTTTGAGATTAGATACTGGTGGCCATTGATAATAAAGATGAGTTACCTTTCCGAGGATTGAATGTTTAGAGTCAAGGGATATCAAAGCCAATCATCCTTGAAAGACATCAAGAATCATACGCATTGTGATACCATGCAGAAGAGGAGCATCACCATAGAGGCAGAAAAGAGGAAAACTCATCACCTTTGGTAGGGGAACCAATAAAGAGGTCAATTTAGGGACTCCTTAACACTCCCTAAGCAAGCAAAATAACATGAAGTGAAACATCAAAAATACTGGACAAGATTCATGTAAAACGGTACAGTAGAGATCCCTTGGAAGATCCCGTTGCATTCCATAGAGCAGATCCATTGATTGGATCAAGTACTTTCCAAGGTACTTGATCGATACAATCACTGTAATTGCTCTCTGCATTCCATCCTTTTCTATAATGGATGGAGGTGATCTCATCCATTCACCACTTGTTTTTTGCTCAGTTAGTTGCCAATGTGATTTTAAGGTAGAAAACAAAGACGGTAATCTTTTTAATGAGTTCGGCATACGTTTAAAACATGAGTTATACTGATCAGGCTCCTGAAGTTATCAATAACAATCATCAGGTTCCTTCATCCGGTTGGCCATGGAATCATAGCATGAGCTTAGTAGCTTTATCTTTTTTCGCCATGTTACCAACAGACTGCCCTCTTTCATGATGGATCATCTACAGATAATTCATCCAAAAATTGATGTCTAATTGATTGATACTGCCAATGGAAGCTTGAAACGCTTCAGTCGAACAAGTGCAAAACAACAATTCTTTGCACTCATAACAGTAACTCAATGTTGACTGGTAGCCTGAGTCGGTTGGAATTAGTGAATGACACGCTCTATTATATCACTTTTGTCCTATTGTCATGATGGATATGCTTTTCAGAAGTAACGCACCATACCCAGCTAGGTATTGCTCTGTGTTTCAATTAAATATGAGAGAGAGAGAGAGAGAGTAATGCTTATCAAGCAAGTAATGGTCAAGAGACAGACAGAGAGGGAGAGAGAGAAATGCTTGTCAAACAACTAATGGTCAATAACTCCTGCATCTTTAGCTTTTGACTAGGTTCCGGTTAGCTTCAATCACCAATAGGAATGTAAACGGACAGGACCAGAATCAGTCAAATACAAAGGAAGTCGGATCCAGATCAGGTCAGAACAGCCAAAAATCATAAAAAGTGTCATACTGGATCCGGTCCATTTGCATCCCTAATCGCCAAGCTTGCAACTTGGACTTGATAGCCTCTAGAGACTAGAAATTAATCACATAAAGGTTACAAAAGAGAAGGGGATTCTTACTTGATTTGGCCTGTCTTGGACACGGTTGCAACCAGGCAAATCCCATCTTGAGAAAATCTGGTGATACATTGAAAAATAAGTTTTTCTCCCTCAATTGTCGGGAAAATGTAAGCATGGGTAAAATTGCGAACAATTACATAAATTAATATAAAGAAATTGCTCAATCTAGATAATAGCAGAACTTTGAACAGCAAAACAACATAAGCACAACAAAAAGCTTTATTGAATAAATAATATCATAATAAAATGCAATAGTTCGAAGTAGACGATACTTTGAAAATATATCTTTTTCAGCAACTCGACGGCTTTTGTGAGTATCACGACAAAATCGCAATATTTTTAAAATATCAAATGGCGTCCGTTACACAGATTCAGTCTATATTGAAACCGGTCTACACCCACAGGTTTTGTTTCAGTGCATGATTTTCTCACTGAACTTCAGATGTCAAATTTTGGCAATAATGTGGGGATAATGAACTCCCTAAAATATATATTGTGCCAATGGCTTTTTCTATAAGAATATGTCTGCCGAATGTTTCTTGATCAAGTTCACATTGGACATTTGATAATAAATAAAAGAGGATGATGTGCACGGTTTGCCTACTTTGCTAACTAAGGTTGCCCAATCATTTTTATAAGAGTACTATATAAAGCTTTCAACAATGGCAAATATTAGGAAAATGCTCAGCCAACAAACAAAGTGACCCAATTAGTATGTAACATATATAAGCAATTGGCCCACCCTCTTTCTTTACTCAGGGATTTGCATGTAGGTTCAATATTATTTGAACAACAATTGATCGATATGGTGAAGGCCCTGCAGCGTTGCACGGCTGGCTACGGCGAGCATCAAGATATTCAAAGGCCTTGAATGTCACAAGTTGAATTCTCCTTGGAATCAAACACACGATAGGTATTGCGAAGCCGAACCATTCTCTTATCTGTTCTTTCATCCGATTGACCATAGACTGCCATTTGTTTATAAACTCATGGGTTCCTTCCTCTTTCTTCTTCTCCAAGTTGTACAATTGACTGACGGTGGAGAGGACTTCTAAGTTAAAGTAAAAACGATCTATGAATAGATTCATGGTATGCTTGAACTCCTTGACATATTGAAGGTTCAAGGTTGTGAGCTATTTTAGAGTCTCTCCGTGTAGACTCCTATGAAACCAGTTGATTAGCACTGCAAGAAAATGTGTATTAGCGATAAACGCTTTTCGTCGTTCATCCGTCGCTAACGTGTTTAACAACGGATGAGCGACGGAAAGCATCTGTCGCATAATCCTGGTCGCTAAAATATGATAGAATTTATCTATCGTCAATTCATCGTTAATTAGCGACGGATCATGTCCGTCACTACATAAGGACTGATTTGGTTTTGCGAAAGAATGTATTCCGACGCTAAAATTTAACGTTGAATATGTATCCGTCGCTAATGTTTGTCACCAATTTAGCGAGAGATTCGCGACGGATTAAATTATATCACAAAACATCGATTGATTTGAATTGGCAACGGATATTAGCGACGGATAATATCCGTCGTTAATCTGTCATAAATTTTTAAAAAAAAATAAAAAAAATTGAAATATAAATATCGAGAAAAAAATTCTCGTTATACAATTTATATAACCTGTGTAGAAAAAATAAAGTACACATAAAAAATACATATACAAAGCAGGTGAAACAAATTTAACACAAGTTATAAGTTAAATAAATTTAACAACCCAGTATAGTCCTTGCCAAGTTCTAATTAGTTACAAGTATGTGAAACAAATTAAGCACATGAATCAAATCCTCCTCAAGATTCAGAGCATCATCCTCTTTATTGTCTCGATCCGCCCCTTCATCCATGCCTCCATCAGCTCCTCTACACTGATCATCTCCAGCATCCTACAAGAGAACCGAAATGTTAGTATTGATAAAAAAAAATATAATGAAATAAAATATATGCAATGCACCTAATTTAATGCAATCAAAGTAAATGGCTGAATGACACATAGACAAACAATAAAGTGAAGGACAATAACAGAATTCAGATATGTGTTCTAAGACTAACAAAAAAAATTCACAGTGATTCAATCATGCAAATATGTGTTCTAAGGTTGTCAAAAAAATGTCACAGTGATTCACGCATGCATATAATGTTTATAAGGTTGTCAAATAAATGTGTTATGTATCACAATCATGCATATATGTGTTATAAGGCAGTAAAAAAACTTTCATAGTGATGAAATCATGCTTACATGTGTTCTAAGGTTGTCAAAAAACTTTCATAGTGATTCAATCATGCATATACGTGTTCTAAGACAGTAAAAAAAATTCATAGTGATTCAATCATGCATATATGTGTTCTAAGGCAATAAAGAAATTTCATAGTGATGAAATCATGCTTATATGTGTTCTAAGGTTGTCAAAAAACTTTCATAGTGATTCAATCATGCATATATGTGTTCTAAGGTTGTCAAAAAACTTTTATATTGATTCAATCATGTATATATGTGTTATAAGGCAGTCTAAAAACTTTCATATATACTACTATCATGCTCATATGTGTTCTAAGGTTGTCAAAAAACTTTTATAGTGATTCAATCATGCTCATATGTGTTCTAAGACAGTAAAAAAACTTTCATAGTTATTCAATCATGCATATATGTGTTCTAAGGTTGTCAAAAAACTTTCATATTGATTCAATCATGCATATATGTGTTATAAGGCAGTAAAAAAACTTTCATATATGCTAATATCATGCTCATATGTGTGCTAAGGTTGTCAAAAAACTTTCATAGTGATTCAATCATGCTCATATGTTTTCTAAGGCAGTAAAAAAACTTTCATAGTTATTCAATCATGCATATATGTTTTTTAAGGTTGTCAAAAAACTTTCATAGTGATTCAATCATACATATATGTGTTCTAAGGCAATAAAAAAAATTTATAGTGATTCAATCATCCATATATGTGTTCTAAGGCAGTAAAACAATTTCATAGTGATGAAATCATGCTCATATGTGTTCTAAGGTTCTCAAAAAACTTTCATAGTGATTCAATCATGCATATATGTGTTCTAAGGTTGTCAAAAAACTTTCATAGTGATTCAATCATGCATATATGTGTTCTAAGGTTGTCAAAAAACTTTCATAGTGATTCAATCATGCATATATGTGTTCTAAGGTTGTCAAAAAACTTTCATATTGATTCAATCATGCATATATGTGTTATAAGGCAGTCAAAAAACTTTCATATTGATTCAATCATGCATATATGTGTTATAAGGCAGTCAAAAAAACTTTCATAGTGATTCAATCATGCTCATATGTGTTCTAAGGCAGTCAAAAAACTCTCATAGTTATTCAATCATGCATATATGTATTATAATGCAGTAAAAAAACTTTCATATATGCTAATATCATGCTCATATGTGTGCTAAGGTTGTCAAAAAACTTTCATAGTGATTCAATCATGCTCATATGTGCTCTAAGGCAGTCAAAAAACTTTCATAGTTATTCAATCATGCATATATGTGTTTTAAGGTTGTCAAAAAACTTGCATAATGATTCAATCATGCATATATGTGTTCTAAGGCAGTAAAAAAAATTCATAATAATTCAATCATGCATATATGTCTTCTAAGGCAGTAACACAAATTCATAGTGATGAAATGATACTTATATGTGTTCTAAGGTTGTCAAAAAACTTTCATAGTGATTCAATCATGCATATATGTGTTATAAGGCAGTCAAAAAACTTTCATAGTGATGAAATCATGCTTATATGTGCTCTAAGGTTGTCAAAAAACTTTCATAGTGATTCAATCATGCATATGTGTGTTGTAAAGGTGTCAAAAAAATTCATAGTGATTCAATCATGCATATACTAGCTTGAAATCTAACGACATGAAATAAATTACATGAATCTTTATACCTGACAGGCACCAGAGCTCATGGCAAATGCAGACGAAGTTCTCCTGTCCCAAAAAAAGTTGCACAACTCATTATGGACAAGGTTGTGAATGACTTCATGTAAAAAGTCACGTGTTTTATCCTCAAGATGCTGACAGACACCATCCCAAGATATAGCAGGGTCAATCAGACGGTGAGAGTTGATGCTGGAAGGAGAACTCTGAGAGCCCTGGCTATAGAAGGCAACGACTAATGTGGTGTTCATGTTACTCCCAAACCCGAACACACAACCCTTTTTGGGTTCATTGGTTGCAGCCACCCATGCTGCAGGATCAAAAGGCAGATGCTGAGTAGAGTCATCGCCATATCGCTCTACCATCTGCTGCTCGTATGACTCTTACAAAGTAATGATTATAGTATGAATTAATAATTAATAATTATAATATTTATGATAATGTAATTCATAGTAACTTGTATATTATAATGTTTATTAATACAATAAATACATACTGATGTCACTCTCGCCTTCTCTGATGCAAACTCCCTCGTGCTCTTACATTTATGTGTTTCAACAAACACATCCTTGTAAGGCACAATGCCTCCTTTTTCTTCTTCCTGCAAGGTTAAAGAAAAAACAAATCAATTAAAAAGTATGTAGAAATATTTATAAATTTGACAATATATATTGATGAATTATCATTTTCTTCTAGTGGCTCCCAAAAGTCTTAGATCCACCTGTAAATAGATAGGCATCGGGCATCTTCGTTCGATTTTGTGCAGCCTTTGCTGAGCAGTTTTGAAATTAATTGCTCGCCCACTTATCGCGCATTCCCTCCCAATAATCTCTCATGATAGTAGAAGGGTCATGGCCCTTCCACTGCAGTAGATCATCCATCCCACCAACTGCTTTTATTGTTGCAGTTTTCATATTGTGCAACATATCGGCAAATCGATTGGCAACCACCTTCTGCCACACTACCCTCGCGTCCTTCTCTTTGTTCACAGTCGCGAAGCGATGCGAAGCCTACAAATACTTTCAGAAAGTTAACACACATGACTATAACAAAAAATTAAATATGAAGCACATTAATTATGATAAACGATTGCATACCATAAATGAGGACAATAATCTGTCCAACACCTCCTTCGGGTACTCTTTCCATTGAGCGACCGTTCTTGGAAGATGCTGAAGTAGTGACTTCTGAATTTCTCGTATTACTTCTTGTGTCTCAAACCTCGCGCTGCACATGAATTAATACACATTAACAATCGACTGTCGATATACATTATTTATAAGATAAGTATTGGATAAGTGATAATAAAATACTTACGGTCGACTATCGATATACACTATTTGAATGAGTCATCGTGTGTCAGACTGAAAAGACCCTGCATCCGATGTTGTGTCGTGATGTGTATGAGTAGCTAGTGTAGGTGGGTCATGTGTAGGCGAAACATCACCTACAGAACAATGAGTTAGAAATTTACACAATACACATTTAAACTAAATAAGTATATAATTATTTAAATGATATACCTATTAAAGCATTACGTGAAGAAGAAGGCTGAGACAGACTATCACTGAGCTGGGATCCTATAAAGATGATTAACAAGTAACAATTTTTATATTAATATATAAGCAAAAACATAGTAAATGCCTATGTTTAAATATAACACAAAGACATTTACCTAATGATGTCTCACAACCTCTACTTGGTCCTCGACTACTGTTACCTCCACGAACCATATTCTAACAAATAAAAATGTTATTTGAATCAGTTACATGATATGTAATTCCATGGATACATAATCAAATAAAAAATAACTTTGTGCAAGCATGGATACAGTCACATCAAATATGGCAATACATTCAAATCATTCATGTCACATAAATGTCAAACATATACCTGCAACAAACACACTCAAATATCCTGCTAACTACTACCATGACTAGCATGGTCTTCGAACTACAAAAATAAGAGCATATGAGAAAGTGATGTGGTATGTATTACAAGATGTATTTCACTAGCTCGAGTATGCTTATTCATCACTTGTTTGACTTTCATATTCTTCTTCTTCCTCTTCCTCCTCTTCGTAAACTTCATCTTTTTCTTCATTTGGCCCCCATCCACTTGGTATATCATTTGAATCACATTCTTCTATACGTGTGCCATCGGACAATAGACATGTGACATGTAGACCATGTGTGACATTGTGAACATAAGAGAAGCCATACATATCATCTGACTAATAGTAATCACCCTCTTCAACAATCTTGTCTTCCTGTAACTGATCATACTCGGGATATAGTTTAGACTTCACCTTACAACCTGCCCACCATTCATTTCTATCTGACTTTCTTGTATTTGGATATGAAGTATAGTAAATTTGTTGAGCTTGCGATGCTAATATGAATGGTTCATATGTTCCAAACCTTGATTTATGATTCACCTCTACAATGCCTGAGGCTTTGTCGACTCTTGTTTTTGTGGGATCAAACCAATGACACTTGAATAAAGTTACTCTGTTATTTAAGCCTAAGTAAGTCAACTCCATTATTTCTTCAATAACACCGTAGTAGTCAAGTTCATTTTCATCGTAGCTGCTACCCTTGATACACACACCACTATTCATCATTGACTTGTTTACACCGTAGTGTTCTGTATGAAATCAATAACCATTTACGATATATCCGTTGTAACATTGTAAAACTTTGGTCAGACCATTTTATAAATCACATATTCTTTGGTCATTAACATCACCATGGCTGACCTACAAGCATAAACAATGACTGTAAACACGACCAATTAAGTAACATATTGTTGTTTACACGAAAAGAATGCATGTCATCATCCTTACCAACTCTTTCAACCATGCCACAAACTTATTTTCACATTCTTTTTGTAATTCTGAATCAGTGAGATGGAGAAGTTCTCTTCGCAACTCTAGATCAAATCGTCTGCACTTAACAAATAATTATATTACCGAACCATGTACGTAGAGAACTTAGTGTAACATATTATGTATACTTACTCGTTGTAGGGTTCGATCGTTGAGCAATTAAAAAGGATATAGATTTGTGTTGTGTCTAGCTCTCGATCTTCCAAGAATCTTGACCGGCAACTACCAAAGGCATGCCCAAGTGGTTGAAATATCGACAGTTTGTCAACTACAATAAATTATTTTCTATCATCATTACGAGGTGGGCAAGTGTAACGTGTTGGAATGTGAGGCTCAAAGTACATCGATGAGAAATTTGAAATCTCTTCTAAAGTGTATGCCTTACAAATAGAACTCTCCACTCTTGCATTATTTCGAACCTTTTTTTTGAGGTCAAACATACATCTGTCAACAATATACATCTCGTAATACAATAATTTTCCAAAAGCATTGAAGAAAAAAATATATATAAAAAAAACATACCTTTCAAATGGGTACATCCACCGATATTGCACAGGACCACCAACCCTAAGTTCATATAGCAAGTGTATGATCACATGTTCCATAACGTTAAAAAATGCTGGAGGAAATATCTTCTCTAGCTGACAAATAGTAGTGAAGATAGAATTCTTTAGATTCTTTACCTCAGTTACTACAACTTCCGATGCACACAATGTTCTAAAAAATTGACTCAACTCGGATAATACCCCCTATATAGGTTTGTCTAACATATTATGGAATGCTAGGGGAATCAACTGTTGCATGATAGCATGAAAATCATGGATCTTCAACCCATATAATTGTCCCTCATCTACCTTCACAGCCCGACCAATGTTAGAGACGTATCCATCTAAAAATCTCAACTGTCTCAATCACTGGCATACCTTTTTTACTTGATCTGGTCCAAGCACGTACCTTGCCTTTGGTTTCAGTAGTTTTCCATTATATTCTTTGAGTTCCCATTCTTGTTTTTTACATATTACTTTTAAATCCATACGGTCCTTCAAATTATCCTTCATTTTTTTTGGCATTCATTACCGTATTGAACACATTATCAAATACATTTTTCTCCACATGCATCACATCCAAATTATGTCGTATCAATAAGGTCGGCCAATATGGTAGTTCCCAAAATATAGATTTCTTTGTCCAATTGTGATCCTTCCTAAATCCAAGGAAGGGCATCAGACTACGGACATCTGTCAGTCCATATGGAAAGTATCACAATCGTCTTAAAATCTCTATGCTAGACAACCGTGTAGGTGGACCTTCTATTTCAGTTGTGCCTTGTTTGAACGCATTTCTTTGTGGTCAGAACGAATGGTCACTGGGTAGAAATCGACGGTGACAATCAAACCAACACGACTTCCTTCCATGCGTCAATCTAAAAGATTCTAAAAGATTTTGTATCCTCCATGCAGTACGGATATGCCAACCTCCCATGTGTGCTCCAACCAGATAATATACTATATGCAGAAAAGTCATTGATTGTTCATAGAACAACAACCTTTATATTGAAGTTTTATTTTTTGTGGGCATCGTACGTGAGAACACCATCATCCCACAATATTTTCAGTTCATTAATCAATGGTCTTAAATATACATCAAGATTTTGGTCCGGAGACGTCGAGCCAGGGATCAATAGATACAATAAAAGATTTTGATGCTTCATACACAAGCTTGGATGAAGGTTGTATGGGGTGACAATTACTGACCAACACGAGTATGTGGTTGATTTACCCCCAAATAGATTAAATCCATCTGTACATAAACTGATCCTAACATTTCTCGCTTTCATTGCGAAGGTCTGATGAGAATGATCAAAGTGCTTCCAAGCTTCAGCGTCAACATGTTGCGTGATCTTGTCTTCATCATGTCAAAATTTATTTGCATGTCATCTCATGTGTGTAGCTGTCCTCGAAGACATATACAATCGTTGCAATCTAGGGGTGAGAGGGAAGTAGCGGGCGACTTGTAAGACACTTCTTTTGACCTCGTGCTACCATTGCCTCTTGTCTTTGGCTTGAACCAAGGATGCACACATGACATACATGATATGCTATTTTCTTGATCTTTGAAATACAACATGCAGTGATTTGGACAAACATCTATCTTTTGATACCTCATACCTAAAGCATTGACTGTAACCTTCGCACGATAGAAATTTTGTGGCAACTTCTCATCTTTGGGCAACATACTCTTTACAATAGAGCACAGACGGTCAAAACATGATTGACTCAAATTATACTTGAACTTCAAATTCATTAGTTAAAGAACTGCAGACAAGATAGTGTGACTCTCGCAACCATTCTAAAGTGGCTCATCAGCATATCTAAGTAAATCATAAAATCTACTAGCTGCATCGTTTGGTGCTTCTTCCTCTACCCCAGTGGGTACATCACTAGGACCCATAATAGAACTCAGTTCTGGTCCTATGGCATCAAATTCACATATGGATTATTGTGCACCATATCCACCCGTAAGTCAAAATTGTTCCAAAATTCTTCACCATGAAGCATCAAATTCTGATAATCACTCACAAAACCATTCTTGTATATGTAATGTATAACGCCATAAGGTTCTGCAAATCGATTGTTCTTACACATCGTGCAGGGGCACCTAATCCGACCTGTGGGATCTACTGTACTAACACTTGCCATTGCAAATTCAATAAAACTGTCAACACCATCCATATATTCAAGCGATACTTCATTGTCAAATATCCTACGATACATTCATTCACGGTTTGCAGTCATTTTGTCCTATGATGTTACAAATATTATCCTAACCAGTTAAAAGAGAATCATAAGAATGCTATGATAAAAAAGTATCAAATTTATCATGTATTCGTGGCAACCACCTTCTGCCACACTACCCTCGCGTCCTTCTCTTTGTTCACTGTCGCGAAGCGAAGCCTACAAATACTTTCAGAAAGTTAACACACATGACTATAACAAAAAATTAAATATGAAGCACATTAATTATGATAAACGATTGCATACCATAAATGAGGACAATAATCTGTCCAACACCTCCTTCGGGTACTCTTTCCATTGAGCGACCGTTCTTGGAAGATGCTGAAGTAGTGACTTCTGAATTTCTCGTATTACTTCTTGTGTCTCAAACCTCGCGCTGCACATGAATTAATACACATTAACAATCGACTGTCGATATACATTATTTATAAGATAAGTATTGGATAAGTGATAATAAAATACTTACGGTCGACTATCGATATACACTATTTGAATGAGTCATCGTGTGTCAGACTGAAAAGACCCTGCATCCGATGTTGTGTCGTGATGTGTATGAGTAGCTAGTGTAGGTGGGTCATGTGTAGGCGAAACATCACCTACAGAACAATGAGTTAGAAATTTACACAATACACATTTAAACTAAATAAGTATATAATTATTTAAATGATATACCTATTAAAGCATTACGTGAAGAAGAAGGCTGAGACTGACTATCACTGAGCTGGGATCCTATAAAGATGATTAACAAGTAACAATTTTTATATCAATATATAAGCAAAAACATAGTAAATGCCTATGTTTAAATATAACACAAAGACATTTACCTAATGATGTCTCACAACCTCTACTTGGTCCTCGACTACTGTTACCTCCACGAACCATATTCTAACAAATAAAAATGTTATTTGAATCAGTTACATGATATGTAATTCCATGGATACATAATCAAATAAAAAATAACTTTGTGCAAGCATGGATACAGTCACATCAAATATGGCAATACATTCAAATCATTCATGTCACATAAATGTCAAACATATACCTGCAACAAACACACTCAAATATCCTGCTAACTACTACCATGACTAGCATGGTCTTCGAACTACAAAAATAAGAGCATATGAGAAAGTGATGTGGTATGTATTACAAGATGTATTTCACTAGCTCGAGTATGCTTATTCATCACTTGTTTGACTTTCATATTCTTCTTCTTCCTCTTCCTCCTCTTCGTAAACTTCATCTTTTTCTTCATTTGGCCCCCATCCACTTGGTATATCATTTGAATCACATTCTTCTATACGTGTGCCATCGGACAATAGACATGTGACATGTAGACCATGTGTGACATTGTGAACATAAGAGAAGCCATACATATCATCTGACTAATAGTAATCACCCTCTTCAACAATCTTGTCTTCCTGTAACTGATCATACTCGGGATATAGTTTAGACTTCACCTTACAACCTGCCCACCATTCATTTCTATCTGACTTTCTTGTATTTGGATATGAAGTATAGTAAATTTGTTGAGCTTGCGATGCTAATATGAATGGTTCATATGTTCCAAACCTTGATTTATGATTCACCTCTACAATGCCTGAGGCTTTGTCGACTCTTGTTTTTGTGGGATCAAACCAATGACACTTGAATAAAGTTACTCTGTTATTTAAGCCTAAGTAAGTCAACTCCATTATTTCTTCAATAACACTGTAGTAGTCAAGTTCATTTTCATCGTAGCTGCTACCCTTGATACACACACCACTATTCATCATTGACTTGTTTACACCGTAGTGTTCTGTATGAAATCAATAACCATTTACGATATATCCGTTGTAACATTGTAAAACTTTGGTCAGACAATTTTATAAATCACATATTCTTTGGTCATTAACATCACCATGGCTGACCTACAAGCATAAACAATGACTGTAAACACGACCAATTAAGTAACATATTGTTGTTTACACAAAAAGAATGCATGTCATCATCCTTACCAACTCTTTCAACCATGCCACAAACTTATTTTCACATTCTTTTTGTAATTCTGAATCAGTGAGATGGAGAAGTTTTCTTCGCAACTCTAGATCAAATCGTCTGCACTTAACAAATAATTATATTACCGAACCATGTACGTAGAGAACTTAGTGTAACATATTATGTATACTTACTCGTTGTAGGGTTCGATCGTTGAGCAATTAAAAAGGATATAGATTTGTGTTGTGTCTAGCTCTCGATCTTCCAAGAATCTTGACCGGCAACTACCAAAGGCATGCCCAAGTGGTTGAAATATCGACAGTTTGTCAACTACAATAAATTATTTTCTATCATCATTACGAGGTGGGCAAGTGTAACGTGTTGGAATGTAAGGCTCAAAGTACATCGATGAGAAATTTGAAATCTCTTCTAAAGTGTATGCCTTACAAACAGAACTCTCCACTCTTGCATTATTTCGAACCTTTTTTTTGAGGTCAAACATACATCTGTCAACAATATACATCTCGTAATACAATAATTTTCCAAAAGCATTGAAGAAAAAAATATATAAAAAAAAACATACCTTTCAAATGGGTACATCCACCGATATTGCACAGGACCACCAACCCTAAGTTCATATGGCAAGTGTATGATCACATGTTCCATAACGTTAAAAAATGCTGGAGGAAATATCTTCTCTAGCTGACAAATAGTAGTGATGATAGAATTCTTTAGATTCTTTACCTCAGTTACTACAACTTCCGATGCACACAATGTTCTAAAAAATTGACTCAACTCGGATAATACCCCCTATATAGGTTTGTCTAACATATTATGGAATGCTAGGGGAATCAACTGTTGCATGATAGCATGAAAATCATGGATCTTCAACCCATATAATTGTCCCTCATCTACCTTCACAGCCCGACCAATGTTAGAGACGTATCCATCTGAAAATCTCAACTGTCTCAATCACTGGCATACCTTTTTTACTTGATCTGGTCCAAGCACGTACCTTGCCTTTGGTTTCAGTAGTTTTCCATTATATTCTTTGAGTTCCCATTCTTGTCTTTTACATATTACTTTTAAATCCATACGGTCCTTCAAATTATCCTTCATTTTTTTTGGCATTCATTACCGTATTGAACACATTATCAAATACATTTTTCTCCACATGCATCACATCCAAATTATGTCGTATCAATAAGGTCGGCCAATATGGTAGTTCCCAAAATATAGATTTCTTTGTCTAATTGTGATCCTTCCTAAATCCAAGGAAGGGCATCAAACTACGGGCATCTGTCAGTCCATATGGAAAGTATCACAATCGTCTTAAAATCTCTATGCTAGACAACCGTGTAGGTGGACCTTCTATTTCAGTTGTGCCTTGTTTGAACGCATTTCTTTGTCGTCAGAACGAATGGTCACTGGGTAGAAATCGACGGTGACAATCAAACCAACACGACTTCCTTCCATGCGTCAATCTAAAAGATTCTAAAAGATTTTGTATCCTCCATGCAGTACGGATATGCCAACTTCCCATGTGTGCTCCAACCAGATAATATACTATATGCAGAAAAGTCATTGATTGTTCATAGAACAACAACCTTTATATTGAAGTTTTATTTTTTGTGGGCATCGTACGTGAGAACACCATCATCCCACAATATTTTCAGTTCATTAATCAATGGTCTTAAATATACATCAAGATTTTGGTCCGGAGACGTCGAGCCAGGGATCAATAGATACAATAAAAGATTTTGATGCTTCATACACAAGCTTGGAGGAAGGTTGTATGGGGTGACAATTACTGACCAACACGAGTATGTGGTTGATTTACCCCCAAATAGATTAAATCCATCTGTATATAAACTGATCCTAACATTTCTCGCTTCCATTGCGAAGGTCTGATGAGCATGATCAAAGTGCTTCCAAGCTTCAGCGTAAACATGTTGCGTGATCTTGTCTTCACCATGTCAAAATTTATTTGCATGTCATCTCATGTGTGTAGCTGTCCTCGAAGACATATACAATCGTTGCAATCTAGGGGTGAGAGGGAAGTAGCGGACGACTTGTAAGACACTTCTTTTGACCTCGTGCTACCATTGCCCCTTGTCTTTGGCTTGAACCAAGGATGCGCACATGACATACATGATATGCTATTTTCTTGATCTTTAAAATACAACATGCAGTGATTTGGACAAGCATCTATCTTTTGATACCTCATACCTAAAGCATTGACTATAACCTTCGCACGATAGAAATTTTGTGGCAACTTCTCATCTTTGGGCAACATACTCTTTACAATAGAGCACAGACGGTCAAAACATGATTGACTCAAATTATACTTGAACTTCAAATTCATTAGTTAAAGAACTGCAGACAAGATAGTGTGACTCTCGCAACCATTCTAAAGTGGCTCATCAGCATATCTAAGTAAATCATAAAATTTACTAGCTGCATCGTTTGGTGCTTCTTCCTCTACCCCAGTGGGTACATCACTAGGACCCATAATAGAACTCAGTTCTGGTCCTATGGCATCAAATTCACATATGGATTATTGTGCACCATATCCACCCGTAAGTCAAAATTGTTCCAAAATTCTTCACCATGAAGCATCAAATTCTGATAATCACTCACAAAACCATTCTTGTATATGTAATGTATAACGCCATAAGGTTCTGCAATTCGATTGTTCTTACACATCGTGCAGGGGCACCTAATCCGACCTGTGGGATCTACTGTACTAACACTTGCCATTGCAAATTCAATAAAACTGTCAACACCATCCATATATTCAAGCGATACTTCATTGTCAAATATCCTACGATACATTCATTCACGGTTTGCAGTCATTTTGTCCTATGATGTTACAAATATTATCCTAACCAGTTAAAAGAGAATCATAAGAATGCTATGATAAAAAAGTATCAAATTTATCATGTATTCGTGGTTGATGTAATGATTTGATATATATATATATATATATGATGTCATTCAATCACAAGAATAATGATGCATGCATTGATAAGTAAATATTTTCATGTGCAAAACCATTCATTTGAAGCATTGATAACTTATCATTCATTTTCATGTGCAAACTCATTCATAACATGATACATTCATTTGAAGCATGTTTTCATGATATAATTTTATATGAAAGGCATAATCAAATTGAAAATAACTACATGCAAGCATGGATATAGTTATATCAAATATTACAATACATTCAAATCAATCATATCAAAACAATGTCAAACATGTACTTGCAGCAAACACACTTCAATATCCCGCTAACTACTACCATGACTAGCATGGAATACGAACTCAAAAAATAAGAGCATTTCTATTTTCATACATTAAAATCATGCTCAGCATGATCTCCGAACTCCATCAAAGCAGTCCTAGATATCTACAACTGAGTGTGTGAACAGAAAATTGTTGCATCCAAAAAATTAAATAACCTGTGATGCGCTTGCATCACTTACTCACCACAGGTATTTACCCGATTTGCATGCTATTGCCTTTGCATTTTTTTATTTCTTTTTGCATTTCATTTTTAGCCGCATGCGATGCTTAGCACTAAGCATTGCACAATTAGCTCAGCTACGCACCTGCAAAGCACAATTCTATATGACTAAGAAAAGAAAAGGGCGGGGGGGGGGGGGGTGCAGGGGCCAAAAGGCTCCTGCAACTCTTAAAAAGGAGGTAGGGGCCATCGGCCCCTGTCGGACCAAGACAAAAAACAAAGGGGGGGGGGGGTGCAGGGGCCAAAAGGCTCCTGCAACTCTTAAAAAGAAGGAGGTAGGGGCCATCGGCCCCTGTCGGACCAAGACAAAAAAAAATAAAGAGACAACGCAGGGGAAGAGAGGGATGAATTGAGGGAGAGGGAGCGCGAATGGGGGGCTCCAGCGAGGAGAGGGAGCGCAGACGGGAGACTCCGATGAGGAGAGGGAGCACGGACGGGGGGGGGGGGGAGGTGACCGGACGGGGTCGGTCGTCCGGCGAGGAGGCACCGATGGAGCTGCTAGAAAAGGGGCGGCGGTGGTCGAGCAGGAGGATCGACGGAGATGGGTGGTGGAGACGGGAGGGTTAGGGTTCGATTTAGGGAAAATCAGAGAGAGAGGAGAGAGAATGGCGCAGCTTAGACGGGCTTATATCAAAAAATAGCGACGGAATTTTTGATAAAAATATTTTGTCGCAACTTTCGTCACTATGTAGCGACTTCCGTAACGACAAAAAACTTATGTCGCTAATCCGTCGCTAAGTTGCGATGAAGTTTGACATCGAACATTTTTGTCGTTAATCCATCGCTAATTAGCGACAGAGTATGAGACAGAATGTTTATGTCACTAAATCCATAGCAAATTTCAATTTTAGCAACGGCTACTTTTCTCTCGCTAAGCCATCACAACTTTGTGATAGAAATAATCTGTCGCCAATTTCCGTCGCTAATTAACATTTTTCTTGTAGTGTAGCCTCCTATTGTTGTTTCGATAATTTTCTACGCTCTTCATGAACAAAGCCATATGTGTTTATGGATCTCCCTTCCTACTAAACTTTAAAAACTTGGGGTGAGTGTTCTCATCGTCCTCATCACACCCTTCAGGTAAGAAATCCTATACAAAGTAATCTTTTTGGTCTAGATCCATATATTTTATTTTGGCATTAAGGCTTCAGATTATATTCTATAAAGATTTGATTTTTTTGTCTGATTCCGAGGATATGGTGTGGACTGAGCAAGTCAACCAGTGCCTATGAGCTCTCCTCTCCTAGTCAAAGACCTAGGACTCACTATATTGACTATAACCTCTTTCTAAATCTGATTCTTGGGCTTTCTTATCCCTCTTGTGGATCTGTGTCACTTCATATTCGAACTCTTGGGCCTTTCTAACTCTTTTGTCTATTCGTGCATGCTCAAATTCTTGAGCTCTTCTAGCCCTCTTGTTGGCTCGTGCATGCTCTTATTTTAACTTCTCTTGAATCTCAATAATTTTCTCATCCATCCTCAACATGTTTTGTCTAGCTTGTACTAGCATATACTTTTCTCTAAACGAGGCTTTGAAATGTGAGATTTTAGGGGTTCATATTTTGATGGACTCACCTATGCTAGAGTTGTCTGTCTCGTAACCCACATGGAGATTTTTACGAGACTAGTGAGGGTGTCTTTCTTTGGACCAAGTTTTGAAATGGAAGGTCTCTGAGATTCATTTTTTGGTAGACTCATCTATACTAGAATTGCCCATCTCGTAACCTACATGAGGGACTTTACAAGATCGATGACGATATCAATGTGAGCTAACTCAGAGAACATTGGGGTCTTTCTCATTTTTTGGTTGTTTATAGACTCATCAAGAATGTCAGTATGAGTCTTTTCTTCAGAATCCTCATCGAATATGATATTTGGCATCCCGTATGTGAGATTCTCCAAAAGTGATTTCTCTAGAATGGATTGGATTCAGAGTTTTCGAGTTTTGGATCGGGTATTTATTATACCTCAATCAATTGATTTATATATGCTCAAACAAGTAACGAGAGATTTTAAAAAATAATGGGTATCCAAGTTTTTCTCAAAAGATGTATTCACAAATCTATGAGGTTTCTTCAGGTTCAGGGTTTACTTCTTAGTCCACACCGTTATACCCAAGTTAACAACTTAAGGGTACTGATATAGAATATCTGACTTCAATTATACCAACACTGATATACCCAAGCTAATAACTTAAGAGCACTAGTGGGTGATCTGAAGATCTAATTGATAGGACAAGAGATTTTTTAAAAACTCAAATAAAATAGGGGTTCTAACTTAAGAGAGTGGATAAAAAAAATATATGAAGAGTATACAATTAATCAAATAAGGTCTCAATCAACCCTAGCATGTCGGAGGTGATATTTTTCCTACTTTCTGCGTGACATAAATTTTTTCCAACAAGTGTTTCTAAAATGTGATAAAACATAAACCTGATATGTATGCATCGACCTAATGTAAATCCTATATTCGATATTAAAAAAAGAAACAACCTTAAAGCGGATGATATTATCTCAAAAAAAATCATGAGATTTGGATTCTGGAGCACGAAGATACACTATTCGAAATGCCAAAACACCAATGAACTTTTCTATACCAAAATGATAACAAAATTTTCTAGAGATTTTTTAACTAAAAACAATTTTTATAGATTTTTCTCTCAAAAGATCAGAGAAAGCTTGGAATGTCATCTTTTAAAGTAAACTTATTTTGTCTAGATCTGACACCCAAGCAAAGAGAAACACCTTTCGAAATAGAAACTATTTTGCCACCTCATTAGCTACCAAACAAAAAATAAAAATTTCCCAAGTGATTTAGACCCCAAAATTCTCATTTTCAGGAAAAACTCACAGAAGATCAAATTTAGAAAAATGAGTTATCTTTTATAAGAAATAAAAATCACACAATTTTGACACTAAAGCGTAGAGATCCCTTCTCAGAACACAAACTATTCAAAAATTTCTGTCTCAAAACAAGAATAGAAATTTTTTGTAAACTTTTGAGGTATAAATGTATAAATTCAGAAAAAATACCCAAAAGATAAAATAAAGTTGGAAAACCCATCTTTCCAACGCATAAAAAATTGCTCGATTTTGATATTGGAGAGCAGAGATACAACCTTCAAAAGACTACCTATTAAAAAATACAAAGATCAGGCGACAAAAGAGTTTTACTATTTTAGTCCCTGGATGACCGAACTGTTTTGTCATTTTGGTCCTGGATGGAAAAAGAGAGCTTTTGACATCCAAACCTTAAAAAATCTGAAATTTAAAGGTTTTGGGTTTGTTAGAACCCAAATTCTACCTGCAATGCACCTCTAACTATAAAAAATAAAAAAATATGACGTCCCACCATGATCGCCAAAAACTATTGATAAAAATTTGTAAGTTGGGAAAGATTCGACTTACCTAGATTCACAAAATCTTTTTTGAAAGTATGGGGATGTCGTATTCAAGTCTTGACCATCCTTTGCCCGAAAGAAAGGTAAAGTCCAAGCCAGTTTCTTGATTTTCATAGCGTGAATCACACCGCCATAAACGTCAGGTTACAATAAAATAAAAAAATGTGTATCTATTGAAATAAATAAAGAATTAAATAAATAAATAAATAAACAAATAAATACAAATTGATCTAAAAAGTATCTTTTTCGAACTCGAGAGCCTTTTTTAGCTTTTATGCTCCATTTTCGTCTATCAACACCTTCACGTAGGTACGATGGTTCTTTGATAGCTTCAGAACAGAGTGCAAGCATGGCTTGGGTAGTTCTTCGTGCAAGCACTTAGGTATAAAATTTTTAGATTTTTTTTATCCCCTCAGACTATAGGAATATACCCCTGTTTATAGGAATTCTGCATGGATATATTCTTATCCTTTTGGTGGAGAAGACTTATCTAAAAAGAGTTCTTCTTGGAATAAGACTTTGGGTGAGATAGGATTTTATTTTTTTTAGGCTCTAGAGAGACAATTATAGGTTTTTGGATGGTTTATATCCAAATGACGGGTATAGATGGGTTTTCAGAGGTTTTCTACGGATTAGATAATAGAATTTTGGATTCTCACACTTAAATAGGATCGTACTTCGGATTCATTATAATAAGGTAACTTGTATTAGCCATAACTTTTTGTCCATATGTCAAATTGAGGCACTGTTTGATGTGTTGAAAAGCTAGCATCCTCAACTTTAATTAATCTATTAAATAAAAAATAAATTAAATAATTTTTGTGGTACAAAATATACTCAAAGTGGGTTCTACCTGAAAAATAGGATTTTTATTAAACAAGTTACATTATTTTCATCATAACTTCCTACTCTGATATCATATTGACTTGATTTTTAGCTTGTTGGAAAGCTTAGATTCTTTAGTTTAATTGATATTTTGAACAAAAATTTAGAAAGTCTTTTTAGTCCAAAAGTTTAAGCTAGCAGAACTTTATAACGTCCTTGTCAAAATTGAGGTGTTTAAAGAGAAAAATAAAGAATAATATTTGTCCCCTTAAATTTTTGGAAAGGAATCCTAAATCTTTCATGTCACCCTAACCTTTTTAAATAAGCCTTGCATTTGTCAAAAGATTTGACTAAAGCCACTTTTCTTTCCAAAATCCCTTTATCTATTGATTTTCAAAAATCTTTGATCAAACATTTTAAAACTCGCTTAGCTTTCAATATTTTTTTACACAAACTCCCCTAGTTTTCTCAAAAAATAAAATAAAATAAAATATCTTAATATATTTAAAAAAATAATTTCTTTTCTTTCTATAATTATTTGTTACTAATCCTTCTGTTTTGCAGACATCTCTTAGTAGGACCTGGACTGTCCCAAATTAAAACCTGTTTAGGACAACTTGACCTACCAAATCCCAAGTAGGTTATTTTCTTTGGACCCACTTTAAGGGAGAAACATGTTACCCATTGACAAGCACAAAAGCAAGAACTTTATCAATATCCATATATTTAGAACTTCTCCAAGAAAAGATTGATTCAAGAATAAAGGGATTTTAAAAAAAAATATATATCAAAAGAAACAAGGCAACTTCAAATCTCTTTTCCAAGAAAAGTCTTGTCATCATTTTTTTTATCTTATGCAACTTTCGCAAAAAGACATTTGTTTTGTCTTGAGACTGATGAGAGTTCACTGGCAAGACCTCCTGCTAAAAAAAAAGAGCACAAAGGAGACCCTCGTGTGGAACATAACACAATGGTTTTGTCTTAAAAACCCAACATTGGGCCAGTGGGAGACCCTCGTGTGAAGCTAGGTGGCATCCTAGGCATAAAATTTTCCTCAAGTTGAACTTTTACTTTAGAGTTTTTTTCAAAAGAAAACTTTTAAGTTGCTCTTTAATGCAGTGTGTCTATATCTTTGTCATCGACCAAGCTTCACACGCTCGACAACAAAGAGGGGCATTTGTAGACATTCCAATTTTACCAAAATTTAATTTGATTTTTTTTTAAATTTCTAAAGCAGTCTCCTTGACGAAATTACCCGAAACCTAAACCTTGAGCTTAGACCAAGTCAAACCTTAGTCAAAAGACTTTATTTGAACCAAGCAAGTACTTGGTCAAACCCGATCAAAACCCAATGCATAGACCAAGCCAATGCACATAGCCGATGCACGCACACACACATATATATATATATATACATATATAAAAAAGATTCAAAAAACAAATGGGAAGAAAGAAAAAAAAACATTGAAGTAATATATATATAAAGAAAAAAAATCTCTTTTTACAATTGCGGTCGTGCACTCCACATTGCCCGCAACAATGCGTAGTGTCGCGACACTATCCACCTTAAGAGTGGACCTATAAATTGGCCTTGGAACCCCCATCCCAGGGCATATATGAGCCTTGGTTGTTCTTCTTGGAAGTGTGTGCCTAGCTTCTCCCACCTTAAAACCTTTTCAAAACCCTTTAAAATCCTATAAAATCTGAAAATATGTTGTTCTTGTTTGGCTCAAGATCTTAGTGCATTGAAAAGATTTCAAGAATTTTCCGACTCAACGTGTGCTCGCTGCCATCACTATCCTAAGATTACCTAAGCCCTTGGTGAGCTTTCTTTTCCTGTTTCTTCTTTCATTTTCTTGTTTGTCTATATATATCTCCATGATTACCCTAGATTTTCTAAGTTTTTTATTTTCTAACACTTTACCATTTCAAGATTTTATTTAGTGTCAAGTTACAAAATCTTGGATTTTCTCACTCTTCTTCAAATTTACTTAAAGTTCTCATTAAAATCTCCCATGTTTTTTTAAGATCTAGTCTAGAATCTCTCATATTTTTATAAAACCTAATTTAGGATTTTTAAAGTTTTCATTTTAGAAATTTGAGATTTCCCTCGTAATTTTCTTAAATCTCTTAGGATCTTTGGGGGTTTCCTTAGGCTTTTTCATTGTTTGTTAAAATCTTCACTTCATGCTTTTACTAAGCTGCCCTATGTTTGCAATTAGTATTTTTTGGGTTCTAACTTTTTGAGATTTTTTGAGTTCCCCATTTGGCTCATTTAGCATTTAGATTTTTCATATATATATTTTTGCCAAATTTCCAACTTAAGACGTTAGGATTCTCTTTATCTCTCCAAACATCCCTATTCAAAAGGTCTCCCAAATTTCTATTTTAAAATAATTTGATTTTCTTTAAGATCTTAATTTTTAGGTTCTTGTTTGATATTTTTTAGCTATAGATATTTAATTACTTGCACTCTTTTGGGTTTTTCCAATTTTTGAGCAATGGTGGTGTATCTCATACCATTGGGAACTCACCCAGGTACTTAAAGTTTGAGGTACACAATACACAAAGAAGATCTAGATCCAATTGAAGCCCAAGTCTTATTGGAGGTATCCCTCATTAGTGGAGGAAGAATGTTCAAAACTTATGTGTGGGATCTCATCATCTTTCAAAACAGAGGTGAGTTAAAGTAAATATGGAGGTGAGTTATAGTAAATATTTTCAAAAACAAAACTAAGAAAAAAAAAGTGGAATGAGGATCCTCTCCTTTTGAAGAATCTCCATCCTTGCCCCCGTCTCGTGTGTCCACATTGGGAAACGAAACAAGTTGCTGCTCATGGTTGGGCTTGTGTTCAGCTCGTAAAGAGCTGGTTCAAACTAGTTAGATTAATTAAGTAGTAAAACATATATTTTGCATATATTTTACATCATACATTATAGAGAGTTGAAGCCTTTGGCTTGCAAGCATTAATTTTAGAGTTCAAATCCTATTGCTTACATCTTTGAGACAATGTTTTTATTTGTGAGTCAGTTTGAGCTGGGGTCAGTAGGTTTAGATTTCAAGTTTTATTATTTTAAATTAAAAAATATATTATTTTGTTAAACAAACCAGCTCGTGTTTGGCTCATTTAACTCGTACTTGTCATGAACTTTTAGCTTGGCTTGATTGGCTACAATAACTTCAGCTTGAACAGTTGAACATCCTCTAGTTGGTTCATGGAGCTCATTTACCAGTCCTAAAAAAATACCCTGAATAATGGAAATACTTTGTGACAAATATATAATGAGTAATGCTACTGTGGTGCTCCGGGAGTACCTACTCCCACGTACTAGAAATCAAGGTTGTAGGTTGTACCTTATCAATCAAACCTTGTGGATGCATTCAACATAGTTTATTTGATAGGAATCAGGCTTTGTATCATGCTTTTTGAACATAAAAATATGATCTTTTAAGTCATGAAATTTTGATACATTGTGAGCCATTGATTTTTAAAGGTCTTAAAAAACATGTATTGTATAATCACATGGTCTAAAACTTGTTTTCTACTAAATAGTGCTTATAGATCATATCTATAGGGGTCTGATCAACAAAAACCATTCAAATTTTTTGAAAATCTAAAGCTTTATTAAGTGGGAGTAGGTACTCCGGGCTCACCCTTATCATTACCAATATATAATAAAATATCTATTTATGAGCTTTAGATTTATTAACATAGATTTCAATCATGTTAACAGCTGTGTTGAGAGAGAGAGAGCTTTCCTTTTAGTTGGTGATATGCCACCTTTGGATTATATCCACAACAATGAATCCAGAGACATTTTTCTTCTCTTTTCTTTTTGGTGTTAATGCCAGAGAGAGAGAGAGAGACCTCTCCCTTTACTTGTTGACATGCCAGCTTTGGATTTCTGTCAATGACAATGAATCCATGTGTACGCTCCCCAAAACCTGCTCTTTTCTGCATGTGGGGTCTAAACCAACTCTATGAAAAGGCATGCTAAGTTGCTAACCACATTCATTAAAACCTATTAAACCCCACTGACTCCCCTTACTGGTTTCCTTCATTTCCGGAAGTTCTTAACATCACCCTCTAATTTACATAAAGCGTCCTCGAGACAAGAACCCGTGTTTTCATTTCCATTTTTTATGCCCCTTCCATTTCAAACATCTCACATCCAAACCCTCCTTTTTGTTGTTTGGTATCATCTGCATCAGTGAGTAGTTTGGCTCCTTAGATATTCCTTTTGGCATAAAAAAAGTGAACCATATGACACAGCAGTACCACCTATCAGAGAGCGCATGACCCACAACAATTCAAAATGAAACCCTCTTTTTTGGTGTTTGGTATTAATATGCATCTTTGAGCAGTTTGGCTCCTTGGATATTCCTTTTGGCATCAAAAGAGCGAACCATATGACACACAGCAGTACCACCTATCAGAGAGAGCATGACCCACAACAATTCAAAATGAAACCCTCTAATGCTCTCTATTAGACCCCACATAGTGATCAGGTTGTCCAAAACCAAGAATTTGGACCACACCCATTGTGGTGTTTGGCCAGTTTTCATACAAAAGCAGCCCAACTCCATAGGCACGTAGAGGGTCATAGTCCTACCGAGTAAAGAATTGATTGGACCACACCCATTGTAAAGTTTATGTGGTTGAACTAACCAAACCCAGCCATGTGCTGGTTCTATTTCAATAAGTTCAATAAGATGGCAGATCATACATCTGATCCAGTATTTTAACGATGAGGTTACATGAGACCCATGGTAATGCAAATGTGCAATCTAAAAAAACTTGGATCTGAGATATAAGAAAGGTCTCAAATCCATGGTTTTCAAGCATGACCCAGAGCCTCCAGGAGATCCATGGTAACACAAACACTTCAATGAGAAAAATCTGAAAACTCTATCTTCCCATTGAGGTCATCCCATTTTTATTTTCCCTCATCACCTGAGACCCGGTCAAGTTCATGGTATTCTTATTTTTTTAAAGAAAAGGAATATATTATAGAGAATATGAAAATCAGCTACATAGCAAGTGATGAGGTATCGCTGCTATTAGAGAGGATACAGACATGCAGAAGAAACCAGAAAAGATACAACGGAGACATTCGAAACAACAGCCAAACGAAATCAAATTGGTGACAAAAGCCGAAGCTTAACTAAGAAGTCCACCCCGAGATAGGTGAGCGGCCATCAGACACCGTTCACCATGCCAGAACCATTGAATTCCTATCCGCAGAATCCCGAGTGAAGCGTGCAGCACCCAATATTGCTGTAATCTAAACAGCATCCTCCACGAAGCAGAACCTTGTATGTGTATTAATATGGAAAGCCGGCCCACATTTGGTGTTATCTTTCCTTCCTTGTTTGGTGTCGTCCGTTATTGCCATTTCTGTGATATATAGTTATCTCTATAGAGAGAAAGTCTATCTTCAGCCACCTGTTTCCTTGATTAGTGTGGCTGGAGATGCCTATATATATTTATGTATATTGTAAAGGGTTGTAGCAGAGAATAAATTGTGAGGGTGCGTCCCCTTCTTCATGGATGTAGGATGAATAAGCCGAACCACGTTAATTCCTTTTGTGAGTGTGTCTTTCCTAAATAAGGTGTAAATCGTCTCATCGTACCTTCTGCAAATCGTGACAACCCCAACAACCACACCAAGTAAATCATAACTCAGGAATGCTTGCAAATCATCCTAACTCAAGAATGCATTTTAAATCGTGTCACGATTTACACTTCACCAAGTATATTGTGACCCCTTGTTGCTTGTAAATTGTGACACGAATCGTAACATGGTATCAGAGCAAAGTAGTTGAAGCAATTTTTCGGTCATCTATCCTTCGCAGAAAGACGGAGCGGACATGGCCGACCAGTCTATCAATTTCGTTGTTGAAGGCTCTGCCAATCATAAGGTCGGTTGCCATGATCAAAGTTCTTTGCTTAAAATTACAAAATCATTATTCTCAGGGACTGACAATTTCGCTGCTGAAGGCTCTGCCAATCATAAGGTCGGTTGCCATGATCAAAGTTCTTTGCTTAAAATTACAAATTCATTATTCTCAGGGACTGACTACCTGAGTTGGGCAAAAGCCATTAAGTTGGTTCTTAGTGGTAGATCCAAACTAAGATACATCACTGAAAAAACTTTGAAGCCAGACATCTCAAATCCCACATATAAAAAATGAGAATATGAGAATGATATTGTTATGAGTTGGATTTTAAATTCTATGGAACCAACCATTGTAAGAAGTTTCTTGTTTATAGACATCGCAAAGGAGATTTGGGATGTGGTTCAAGAGATTTATGGTGAACAATTTAATCTCGCCAGAGTTTATGAACTCCAACTCGAAATCACCAAGTTAACTCGTGATAACAAGTTGTTCATCGAGTATATAAGTATCCTTAGAGGAATGTGGGATGAATTGTTGCAATATCATCCTCCAACCGGCGACATACTAGAGAGTAAGAGGAGGTTTGAAGAAGATAAAGTGTTTAAGGTTCTTGCTAGCCTTGGCCCAGATTATGAAACTATGCGAAGTCGGATCTTGAAGATGACGTCGATGCCATCGTACAACGTTGTATGTGTCATGATACAGCGGGAAGAAACTCGACGGAAAGTGACGAATCCAAGTGCAAAAAACAAAGAGGAACAACCTGAAAAAATGACATTTTAGGTAGGATATAAGAAAAAGGCATCTTACACCGAGTTTGTCAATAGCTCTAGCCACACTAAACAAGATCGATTCAAAGCCGGATCAAAACCCAAATGCACCTACTATAAGAAAGTGGGTCATTCCAAGGAACAATGTTGGGATCTAGTGGGACGTCCCAACCATGATGGCAAGCCTAAACCAAAAGCTACAAACTTTGTTACCAAAGATGAACTTGCCCTGTTCTTCCAGCAAATGTCAAAAACCAATTTAGCATCCATAGCTCCCATCAAAGATGATACCGTTGCTCAACAAGGTAACTCTCATGTGTTTCTATCTTATATTTCAAATAATGAATGGATTGTTGACTCAGGAGCCTCAGATCACATGATGAACCATGACACTGGTATAGCCAGTTTTTCAAAACTGGTTTACACAGCCGATGAATCTATCATGATGGTCACCGGCATGAAAAACATGAATCTCATTAATCAAGAGCAGAAGTCAGAAGTTCTTACCTAAGGTCACTGCTAATCTCATGTCAGTAAGTAAGATCACCAAAACTTATGATGGTTTGGTTGTTTTTTCTTCAAAGGGTGTAAAGTTTCAGGACAGGAGAATGAAGAAGATGATTGATAGAGGCATAGAACGTAACAGATTATATGTCTTCAGCCAACCGTTGCAGGCCTTGCTCAGTTCCACCCAACCTAATAATGCCTATAGTCTTTGGCATTCTCGTCTTGGACATGCATTAGCCAAAGTCATCAAGATGTTGCCTGAAGTAAGGGATGACAACTTGGCCTGTGATGCGTGCAAATTTGCTAAGTCCTCTAGACTTACTTTTCAAAAATCGTCCACCAGAAGTAACGATTTGTTTGAACTAGTTCATTCTGATGTGTGGGGTCCAACCCCTATAGACTTTGTTTTTGGGTTTAAGTATTATGTTACTTTTATTGAAGATAAATCCCGAACTACATGGGTGTATTTTTTAAAACAAAAGAAGGAAGTGGCCTCAGTTTTTAAATCCTTTTATAAACTTGTGCTCACGCAATATGAATACAAGATCAAAATCTTGAGATTTGATAATGGAGGTGAATACCTGAATGAAGTCCTTGATGATTTTTTGAAACAACATGGTATAATTTCTCAAAACACGTGTGCAGAGACTCCTCAACAAAATGGAGCCGCTGAAAGGAAGAATCGACACCTTCTCAATATTGCTTGGTCTCTCATGTTTCATATGAACATCCCTCAATCATATTCGTTGCCACGGCTTGTTACATCATAAATTGTATTCCAAGTTTGAGTTTGGAAAATGGTATTCCAATGGAAAAGTTAAGGGACCATAAAGTGTCTATTCAACATTTGAAAATTTTTGGATGCAAGGTGTTTGTACACATTCAAACCAACTTTCGAATTAAGCTTAAAAAAAGAGTCGTCAAGTGCGTTTTCATTGGATAGACATCCTCAAAAAATGGATTCAAATGCTTTGACCCTGTTAAAAAAAAAACTCTATGTATCTTGAGATGTGATTTTTTTTTTAAAATGAACCCTACTTCCATGGGGAGATTCAGGTCAAGCCTACTCTAGGTCCAAGTTCTTTTTTACCTATTTCTGAAGATCCAGAATTGGTTGTTCAAAATAATATTCCTACCTCTGAAGCAAGTCATTTTGCTACCGAAACTGAGACAAACCCTTCTGGTGTTGGTTTCGATTTTGGTATCGACCCTAATTAGGCTACAGTTATGCCCAACCTTGGTCAAGAAAGTGGACATATTAGGAAATCATCTTGATCCACTCGACCACCAGTCCGCCTGAAAGACTACTACTTATATTGTGCTAATGAATCCCCTAAGTGTCATTCTATAGAACAACAGTTTGATTTTTCAAAATTGACAAAGTCCTACCGTACCTATCTGGCCAAGATCTATACTCATCATGAACCAACACACTTCAACGAGGCTCTCCAAGATGTTCAATGGAAGGCAACAATGGACGATGAGTTAAAGGCTTTGCAAAAAAAAAAAACACTTGGACTCTGGTCAAGCTACCTCATGGGAAGAAAATAGTAGGATGTCAGTGGATATACAAAATCAAGTACAATAGTGACGGCTCTGTAGAAAGATATAAAGCAAGGTTGGTTGCTAAAGGGTATACTAAAAAAAAGAGAATTGATTTCACTGAAACCTTTGCTCCAGTGGCCAAGATGAGTTCTATTCGTATTCTCTTGTTAGTTGCTGTCAATTAACAATGGGGCATCTATCAATTAGATGTAAAGAATGCCTTCCTTCATGGAGAACTAGAAGAAGAGGTGTACATGGATCCTCCTCTTGAGTACAACTGTGATATCGAAAAAGTATGCAAATTAAACAAGTCTATCTATGGTCTCAAGCAGTCTCCTCGAGCATGGTTTGCTAAACTCAGCGAGGTTCTCTTCAATATCGACTTTAAGCGCAGTACTTCAGATTATACTATGTTTGTTCACCAGTCTACTCAAGGCACTGTGATTCTTCTAGTTTACGTTGATGATATAATCCTGACAGGGGATAATAGAACTATGATACAGAAAACCAAAGAAATCTTACATGCCCAATTTAAGATCAAGGATCTTGGCAAACTAAGGTATTTTCTTGGCATCAAAGTAACATCCTCAAAAAAGAGAATATTCTTGTGCCAACGCAAGTATACTCTAAACCTTCTTAAAGATACAGGAATAATTGGAGCAAAGGCTGCTGAAACACCTCTTGAAGTCAACCATAAATTTAAGAAAAATGATGGAGATTCGATTGACAATACTGAAAGTTTCCACCATCTTATGGGAAAATTGATATATCTCACTATTACCCGTCCAAACATTTCCTATGCGGTGAGTGTGATTAGTCAATTCATGCATGAACCTCGATATGTTCATATTGAAACTGCCCACAGAATCCTAAGATACCTTAAGGGGACCCCTGGTAAAGGAATTCTTATGAAGAAGACTGAAAATCTTGATATTGTCGCATTCATCGATGTCGACTGAGCCGGAGACCATAATAACAGAAGATCCACCACAGGTTTCTGTTCACTTGTTGGAGGAAATCTAGTTACCCGAAAGAGCAAGAAGTAATCCATTGTTGCTAGGTTCAGCACAGAAGCGGAATACTGCTAGGTTCAGCACAGAAGCGGAATATCGCGCAATGGCAACATGCACATGTGAACTTGTCTAGATTAAAGCTCTCACCAGAGATATGGGTATAAGCTTAACCAAACCGATGGAACTCAAGTGTGACAACATGACTGCTATGCACATTAGAGCAAACCCAGTGTTTCATGAGACAACTAAACACATCGAGGTTGACTGCCATTTTGTGCAGGAAAAAATTCAAGCTAAAGAAGTTCTCACTTCTTACGTTGGGAGCAAGGAACAATTGGCATACATTTTTACAAAATCTCTAAATCGTGAAATGCATCTCAAACTTAGTCTCAAGTTGGGCTTGACTGACATCTACGCATCAACTTGAGGGAGAGAATGTTAATACGGAAAGTAGGCCCACATTTGGCATTATCTTTCCTTCCTTGTTTGGCGTCATCCGTTATTGTTATTGTTGTTTCTGTGATAGATATCTCTATAGAGAGAAAGTCTATCTCCAGCCACCTATTTTCTTGATTAGTGTGGCTGGAGATGCCTATATATATTTCTATATATTATAAAGGGTTGTAGTAAAGAATAAATTGGGAGCGTCCCCTTCTTCGTGGATGTTGGCTGAATAAGCTGAACCACGTTAATTTTGTTTATGAGTGTGTCTTTCCTGAATAAGGTGTAAATCATCTCATTGTGCCTTCTGCAAATCGTGACAACCCCAGCAACCTCACCAAGTAAATTGTAACTCAGGAATGCTTGCAAATCATCATAACTCTGGAATGCGTTTTAAATCGTGTCACGATTTACACTTCACCAAGTATATCGTGACCCCTTGTTGCTTGTAAATCATGACACAAATCGTAACAATGTGCAAGGCTGAAAAAGATCCAACTTCTCAAAAAGCAGCCCTACAATTCACAATCCAGTCAATGGAGAGGTCTAGCAACTTGCATCTGACTGTACCTTCCAGTGCAGCTGATGTAGGACCCCCTCAAGGTCACAGTTCTTGTCATTAAAGATACGTTGGTTTCTTTCCATCCTTATCAAACTTCCAAGCCCACAAGATCCAAACAAACTTCCAACGGGGCCCTTAAAATCCAAGTGAGACTCGATCAATACATCTCTTGGAAAGTAGATGTCCCAATTTACGAACTGATCAATCCCTGCTTGACACATCATGGTGCAGATGAATGCACGATACCAAAATAGGTGGGGAGTTGACTCTTCACAAAAACAAAGTAGGCATCAGTGTCACGGGCCTATTTCCTTCAATAGGTCAGTTTGGCGTGACTGTCCTTCCTTATCGTCGCAAGCCTTCTTATCGATCGCTTGTCGATCACGGAAGCTTGCAATCAGAGTGCAAGAGAGCAAGAGAAAATAGAGGAAGAAGAATTGCAATCACAAGAAGCAATCACAACGAGGGTGAACAAAAGAAAGCTCAACACATTTAATTCATTCACAATTTAACCCATAGGCCTCTTACAGTTCAAGTATACGGGTTGCCCCTTCGAGGTATTGATTAACTTGAACCAAACAACTTACATCAGACTCAACGAAAGCAAAGCAGACTCTAGACACAACTTTACAATGTAAGTCACAAGGGAACATGCTCCCCCCTTCAAATCATGCACCATCATCGGTGCCATTTGTTTCATGGTAAGCCCTGACTTCAGCCGGGTAGCGGTTGTTCATCCAAAAAGTTGGCTCCCACATAGATTTTGTTGTTTTCTCTCACTGCACTAGGTATTTCTTTGCTTCTCCTAAGTAGTTAACCTTATGATGAAGGATCTAACTGAGGTACTTCTCGGCCCATTGTGTTGTCGAGGCTCTCTGCACGATGGGAGAGCGTTGTCGCACGCTACGTTTCGGATCTCCGTCATCTGTATGGAACTATTTGAGGTTGCACACATGGAACACCAAGTGTACCTTGAAATCTGGGGACAACTCCAACTTGTATGTCAGTTTGCCCACTTTCTTTGTGATGGTGAATGGTCCTTCATACTTTCTGATCAGTATGCGGTATCGCCCGCGAAAGATGCTTGTGCAACCAGGATAAAGCTTCACCAACACTTGGTCTCCAACTTGGAACCCAGTGGGCCGATGATGCTTGTTCGTCCACTTCTTCATTCTCTTTGCCGCCTTATGTAGGAATGAATTCGTCAACTCATTTTGCTCGTGCCAGTCTCAAACAAACTGATAGGCGAAGGATGGCCTTCCCTTTTTTTTCCAGGCAAGAGTGTGCAGGGTTAGCGGTTGTTGCCCTATGGCTATTTCAAACGATCTATGGCCTGAAGACTCGCTCTTCTGTAGATTATAACAAAATTATGCCATATCAAGGAGCTTAACCAATTTTTTCTGATTGGCACTAATAAAGTACCTAAGGTACTGCTCAAGTATCTGGTCGATGTGCTATGTTTGCCCATTGGTCTGTGGATAGAAGCTTGTTGAAAATAGCAAATCAGAGATAAGTAGCCAAAATACTTCATGCCAGAACTTGCCCATGAAACAATCATCGCGATCACTCATAATGTACTTTGGTATGCCCTAGTGTTTCACTACTTGCTTTACAAACAACTCTGTTGGGCACTCCTTAGAAGCTGGGATGAATATGGCATACTTTGAGAAACGATAAACCACCACTAGGATGGAGCTGGTGCCATCTACCTTCGGCAAACTAATAATGAAGTCCATGAAGATGCTTTCTCAAGAACGTTCTAGAATCAGTAGAGGCTCAAGGAGACCAGTTGTCTTCTGGATGGTCCCCTTGTCTTGTTGGCAGATGAGGCACGTTCGCACATACCCCTCAACATCGTCTCTCATCTGCGACCAATAGTAATCGCGCTCAAGGAGTGCTAATATCCGCTCCTGACCAGGATGGCCGGCCCATAATGTATCATAGCACTCTTTAAGTAATTCTCGATGGAGGCTTCTCCACCGCGGCACGAAGATGCGTCCCTCTTTTGTCACGAGGAGGTCGTTCTGTAGCCAAAATCGCTGAGTCTTTTCTGTCTGCGTCAGAGAAACAAGGTGTTGCGCCATCGGATCCTGTTGTATACCTTCACAGATGTAGCTCAGCAAAATGCCCTCCAAATGCACTTCGGAAGGCTCTGCAAGTGTAGCAGCCAGTTCAGCCCTACAACTCAAGGCATTTGCAACTATATTGGTCTTCCTAACCTTGTACTCTAAGGTAAAGTCAAACTCAACCAAAAACATTTGCCACCGAGCTTGCTTCGGCATCAGCTTTTTCTGTGTCTGAAAATAGCTCGTGGCAATATTGTTCGTCTTGACGATAAACTGGGCACACAAAAGATAATGTTGTCAGGTCCTGAGGCAATACACGATGACTTTCATCTCACATTCATGTATCGTGTAATGCCGCTCTGCATCTTTTAGCTTACAACTCTCATACATGATCGGATAGCCATCCTACATAATAACTCCGTCGATGGCAAAGTCTGAGGCATCTATATGGATCTCAAAGGATATTGAGTGATCAAGTAGTCGCAACACTGACTCCCTTACTAAGGGTTTCTTCAAGCCGTCGAAGGCATCTTGTCATGCTCTTGTCCAGAGCCATACTCGATTATTCTTTAACAGGTCAGTGAGGGGCGCAACAATGAGGGAGTAACCTTTAATGAATCACTGATAGTAATTCACCAAACCAAGGAATGATCACAACTCTAGCACTTTGCTTGGCGAAACCCATTCCTAGATGACTCTTATATTTTACTCATTCATGCGCAGCGCACCACGCCCCACAACGTGACCAAGGAAGTTGATCTCCTCCTGATCGAAGAGACACTTCTCTTGTTTAACATAGAGATCATTCACCTTTAGCACCTAAAACACTGTTCGCAAGTGCCCAACATGTTCCTCCATGTTGTTGCTACAGATCACGATGTCATCCAAGTAGACTACCACGAACTTGTCTAAGTAAGGGTAAAAAATCTGATTCATTAGGGTCGTGAATGTGGCTGAAGAATTCGTCAACCCGAATGTCATTACTAAGAATTCGTAAGCACCATAGCGGGTGACGCAAGTTGTCTTTGGCTCATCACCATCTGCAATTTTCACCTGCCAGTAACCCGATCTCAGGTCTAGCTTTGAAAAGACTCGAGCACTGCCCAACTGATCGAACAAGTTCACTATTAGTGGCAATGGGTACTTGTTCTTTACCGTGACCTTATTTAGTCTACAGTAGTCCAAAAATAACCGCTTGGAGCCATCATGTTTCATCTGAAACAGGAATGGGGCACAAAATGGTGGTTTTGATGGATGAACGATGCCTACATCCAACATCTCATCCAGCTTTCTGTGTAGCTCTTTCAGTTCAACTGGCCTCATGCATTATGGAACCATTGTGGGAGGCTTCGCTCCCGGGGTCAACTCAATCTTATGATCGACCTTGCGTCTTGGTGGTAGACGCTTTGACAATTCTGGAGGCATCACCCCCGAAACTCTTTCAATAGTGGGGCTAGAGTCGGTGATACTGCTGCTTGCACCTTTCCTTCTTTTGCGCGCATGACAACTAAGAATGTCTGCTCTCCACGCTTGAACCCCTTCTTCAACTGCATTGCTGATAACATTGAAGTCTTCCCTTTCTAAGTAAGGCATTGAACTGTGTGTAACAGGTTTGGCCCTATAATCGTCAATGAGTTAAACTTTGGCAGCAACATCATTCTGGCTGCGCAAAAACTCTATACCCAAAATCATCTTAAAATTGTCCAAGGGCACCATAGAGAAGTTGGCCTTGTCAGCCCAACTCCCAATTTGAATAACCACATCTCTTGCTTTACCAAGGATGGGCTTGGCCTCAGAGTTCACCATTTTGATGGTCCTTTGCTTTGGCCCAAACTTTAATCCCAACAGCTTCGCCTCTTTCCATGACACAAAATTGTGTGTGGCCTCGGAGTCTACCATTGTTGAAGTAGACTTTACATTCATAATGATTTCTAGGTACATGAGTTCTTTACTGACCTGCATGTTTTCAGCTGTGCAACTTCTAGTTGCGTTAATCGATGGCATGACCCCCATCCTTGGTTGCATGGTCTCAGTATCACTACATTCTACATGCGTTGCATTAGCTTGTCCATCATCCTTTATAAGATGCTTTGGACACTGCCTGACGATATGCCAATCGCCATAGAACCAACAAGTAATAACTTCTTCCTTGTTGTTGTTATACTTCTTAAAGTTTTGTTTCTTATCAAATTGGTGGGATGTCGACGCCTCACCTTTGTTGACGTATCCCTCATCCTTCTTGCCTTCGTGGTCAGGCTTCTTCCCGACCTCAGTTGATGGGGTGAAGGGCTTGCGCTGAGTGTCAGCTAAGCGCTCGATCGTCACGTATGCATCTTCCAAAATAGTGGGGTTGCTTTTTTCTACTTCGGACTGTGTTCGTGGCTGAAGTCCCACAATGAACCAGTTGAGCTTGTCCTTATCTGACATGTTAGGCACCTCAAGCATAAGCTTCTGAAACATTCTGACATAGTCTTGCAACGAACCAATATGTTTAAGATCTGACACTATCCTATAAGTTTGTCTTTGCGCATTTCTTGGCATGAAGTAGTTGCGTAATTCTATTTTGAAGTCATCAAAGGTGTATATCACGCATTGATCCCTTTCTATGTCACTGCACTTTCTGGCTCCACCAAGCGATGGCATCTCCATCCAGTAGAGCTGTTGCAGCCTTAATCCTGAGATCTTCAACTGTCACATTCTGAATATTCAAGTAGTCTTCTACTTGAAATAAAAAGTTCTCAATGGCCTTACTGTCGCGGGAACCATTGAACTTTGCTGGTCTTGGCACATCAATCCTTGATGGTCTCTCACCATTTCTCTCATTTAGGGTCATTGTCCACTGCAATGTGCGATGCTTCAACTGAAGCTCTCCTACTTCAGTCTGCAAGTCAGCCATTGTTGTCGTCAACGAAGTGACCTGTTCCATCAGTAAGATCACTTGCTCTTGCAGGCTCACCACCACATTATTCACTCCACCAAATTATTCAACTGCACATGAAATTGCTTTTCCGTGCGAAGTCACAACTTCCACCATCTTGTTAACAGTTACAGCCATCTGCTATTGGCCCTGAGGTGAACCCATTTTCTCAGCTTTGGCAATTGTCTTGCCTTTGGTGTTACACAAGTTTTGATAAGGCATCACGATGTCTTGCTCAACAATCATAGCATGTCAATGAGTCTATCAACACTGACTCTGGAGTTCCTTCTCCAACATGAGAATGGGCTCTAGTACCACTTTTCACATGCCTATTTGCTTCAATGGGCCAGCGCAGCACGACAGTCCTTCCTTACCACCGTAAGTCTTCTTATCACTCGCTTGCCAGTCGCGGAAGCTTGTAATCAGAGTGCAAGAGAGAATAGAGGGAGAAGAATTGAAATCAAAAGAAGCAATCACAATGAGGGTGAACAAAATAAAGCTCAACGCATTTAATTCATTCACAATTTAGCCTGTAGGCCTCTTACAGTTCAAGTATATGAGCTGCCCCTTTGGGGTATTGATTAACCTGAACCAGACAGCTTACATCAGACTCAACGAAAGCAAAACAGACTCTAGATGTAACTTTACAATGTAAGTTACAAGGGAACAATCAGTTAGATAGGTGAAAATCTCAATGCTTGAGTCTAATTTCTGTGTTTAACACATCCAATAAAATCATCTAGCCCATAAGGGACCCTGTAAGCACAAGGCTTGCTTTCCACAAGGTGTGCTTAAAAAGCCAAGAGAGCGATCGATAGCCAAGAAAGAGGTACATAGAGGAAGCTGTGAAGTCGCCATCATTAGTGAGTGTCCAGCTAACCATGTCCTTTCATTGTAACAGAGAGTACACGAACGATAACCCCATAAGTGCAGTGAATTGTTGAAAAACTAAGTTCTAAGGCTTCCTTCACAAAACAATATCCCATACCTCCTCCCTACTTGACCAAAAATGACTCACTTTACCAAATTTAACTCTAAATGCCTCATAAAGAGCTGGAAATGAATCTCTTAGGCTGATTTCCTCGCACCAAACATCTTGCCAAAATAAAGTTTCGCTACCACTTCTCACTTTAACCCAAAAAACTGTATTAAATTGGTCTAATGTCTTGACTCATCCTTTTCAAATCTTGGATTCATTATTCTATTTAGAGTTTTCAAACCATCCCCAAGACCGACCATCCAAGCTATATTTTTCCAAAAAGATAAAGCTAAGAGAGACATCCCTCCTATAAATTTTTCATAACCACTTAGCCAAAAGGGCGGTGTTAAATCTTTACAAGTTATGGATGCCCAAACTACCAACATCCAATGGTTGTGAGATGAGCGACCAATTGATGAGCGCTTTAGACTTCTCCTCTAAGGATCCATTATAAATATTTTTTTGCAAAAGAGAATTTAGGCGTATTTCAACATTTTCTGAAGCACCAAACAAGATATGTTAAAGCAAACAAGGTTTATCTTACCCACCCTAGAAAGCAAGCGGGAGGCATGGGACTGAATTTTTTAAGTGATTTTATTTTCTAGGAACCTCCAATGTGACTTCCTAGAGACCCCAAAATATAGCGAAAGGCCCAAATATTTCATTGGTAGAGATATCGCTTCAGAATTAAGGATATTTAAGGTCATCCGTTGTGTTTCTTCATAGAGATCATTGAATACAACAACTTGGCTCTTACCCTCATTCGTACATAAGCTCAAAATCTTTGAAAACATTTTAGCACCACCCATAGGGCCCACATATTTTTCTCTGATGCTTCCCAAAAAAACAACAAGTCATTCGCAAAAAGTAAGTGGGATATTGTAACCAAATCTGACACCTTACATCCACATAAAGTGCCCTCTCTTTTCACATTAGAAATCATCACAGATATTGTCTCTATAACCATAATGAAGTGAAGAGGCGATAAGGGGTCGCCTTGCCGCAACCCTCTTCTAGGTTTGAAAAAATCACCATTTTTCTTGTTAAGGAACACCACAATTGAGGTTGGAAACAACAACCCCTTGATCCAATGCCCCCACTTCTCACTCAACCTTACCCTTCGCATACAACACAACAAGAACCTTCAATCAAGGGAATCAAAAGTTTTTTCGAGATCAATTTTCAATACAAAAGGTTTTGTACCTGCAAGCTTCATGGAGTGGATAGTCTCATGAGCGATAACACATGCATCATGAAGGCGATAATAAAAAATGAAAGAACTTTACAATTTTGAGATAAAGTAGCCAATTACACTCTTGATTCTTGATGCCAAAATCTTGAAAATGATTTTGAAGAGTGTGCCCACCAAATAGATGGATCAGAATCTACCAATATCCTTGGCTTGTGAGTCCTTTAGGATAAGAACAAGCGTAGATTTGCCCATGACCCCAAAAATTTGCTCATGGTAGTGAAATTCCACCATCAATTGTAGAAGATCCTCTTTGACAAATTTTCAAGAGTGTTTAAAGAACTCAATTGTAAACCCATCAATTCTCGAGGTCTTTCTGTTAGGAAGAAACCAAATGAATTTCTTAATTTCGTCCAACGTGAAAGCGATAGTAACCCCCCTCATACCATCCGCACTAATAGATTTGAATGCATAAGAGAATTATCATACTCCACAACAACCTCGTAAGAAATATCATACCTTGAAAAAATTGGTGGTGCTAGGTAGAATAAGGGGACCTTCTTGTCGAATCCTATCTATCACCAAGTATAAAATGGAATTCACTCTATGTCTCGTAGATGCACATATGTGAAAGAAGTGAGAATTTGTCTCCTCCTATTTGAGTCAATGGGTCTTCGCCTGTTGTTTCCACTATATGGATTCGCGCATCCTCCACTCACCAATAAGGTTAGTAAGATTTTAACGTTTTAATTTTACATTTGAAGCCTCCACCACATCCAATACCTTTTTTTCATGATGTAAGGATTTTAAACAACTTGCCATTCATCCACATCCTTAAATTTTGCAATGCAATTTGATCGGCTCCATTCAATAAGCTTACCTCAAGTTCATGATATTCGATGAACTAGTCTTTAGAAAACTCTGAAATTCATGAGCCAAACATGTCCCTTAAACTTGGGAGTGACATAGCATGACATCATAGAGAGCCACATTGCTTGATCAATGTCCTCTTTTTGAAACAATCTTACAGGAAGGTGAGTTTCTCAACCTATATTCAGTCCACCCTTAGCAATGTTGTCAGTATCATACCAGCCAAAATTCGATACAAAACTGAGTTGATTCTTCTTATTTTTTAATAAATTTTAAAAGTAGCTTAAATTAGTTTTAAATATTTCAATATTTTCTTGACATGTGTCATTTTTTGGTTAAAAAATTGGCTGCTTCGATTTGAAGTGTCTGATAGGATTCTGATAACATTGCCCTTGAGCCACAACCACACTTCTTTTTCACTAAAATCTTAGCTAGGACTGGAGGTATAATACAAGTTATCCATATACTCACTACAAGAAAAATGTATTTAGCGATAGAAATTTATGACAAAATAGATCTATTACAAAGTTATAATGGATTAGCGAGAGAAAACTATCCGTCCCTAAAATTGGAATTAGTTGCAGAATTAGCGATAAAAAATTTTTGTCACAAACGCCATCGTAAATTTGTGTCAGATTAACGATGGAAAATTTTTGTCTCACACCCTGTCGCAACTTCGCGATGAATGAGCGACACCATTTTTCCATCACAAATTGGCGACAGTGTTTGCGACAAAATTTTTTTGTCGTTAATCCGTCGCTAAATTTCCCATAAAACCCTAATGCAAGCCCCTTTCTTTTCCCTTTTTGTTTCATTCATCGCATACCGATAGCTTTCTCTCACCCCGTTGCTCACCCTCCCTTCTTTCCCTTCCAGCGACTGCCTCCCTCTCCGGCGGCTTCACCGGCACCACCTTGCTCGTCTGTTGACGTCGGCACCACCTTTCTCCTCTCTCCTTCCCTCTTGCTCATCTGCTGACACCGACGCCGGTGACCTCCTCCCCCAGGTACGTCTCCTCCCTTCCCTTCTTCTCTCTCTCTCTCTCTCTCTCTCTCTCTCTCTCACACACACACACACACACACACAGCGGGCCGGTGGAAGGGGTCGGGACCCCCCCTTTTTTTTTGTCTTCTTGGTCCGGCAAGGGACATCGGCCCCTGCCTCCTCCTTTTCAAGAGATGCAGGGGCCTTTGGCCCTTGTGCCTCCCACCTTTTTTTTTTCTTCTTGGTCCGGCAGGGGCCATCTGCCCCTGCCCCTCTTTTATTTTTGGTAGGGGTTGATTCCCCTGCCCCTCTTTTATTTCTGGCAGGGGCCGATGCCCCTGCCCCTCTTTTATTTTCGGCAGAGGCCGATGCCCCTGCCCCTCTCTCACCCTCGCCCTTTCTCACCTTGCTCGCTCCATATAACCCCATCCTCTGCCTCGCTCCGGAGCCGACCCGCGACCGGATCCCCATTCGTCGGTGAGTCTGCAGGTATACCACCTCTCTCTCTCTCTGCCAGGTAGTGGCGGAGCCCTTGCCACCTCTTGATGAGTTGCTACCTCTATCATATATAAATGTGCTTTGCAGATGCGTAGTTGAGCTAATTGCATGATACTTAGTGCTAAGCATCGCATGCGGCTAAAAATGCAATGCAAAAAGAAATAAAAAGAAATACAAAGGCAATAGCATGCAAATCAGGTAAATACCCATGGCGAGTAAGTGATGCAAGCACATCACAGGTTATTTAATTTCTTGAATGCAACAACTTTTTGTTCACACACTCACTTAATTATAGATATCTAGGACTGCTTTGATGGAGTTCAGAGATCATGCTGAACAAGATTTTAATGTATGAAAATAGAAGTGTTCTTATTTTTGGAGTTCGTATTTGTAAACACCCCAAATTTTTCTCATTCATTCTCAGACACCCCCCTCTTGCAGATGCGAACCCTAGTAGGTCCGTATAGGAGTCCAACCCTGAGTCTATCTTAGAAAAATACTATTTTACCTCCTTTTTTATAAGAAAAATTACCATTTTACCCCTAGATTATCCTAGATCCCTGTCAGTCAGAGTTGACCAAGCTCATTCTTAAGCTTAGAACAGTTAGAATGTCAGTCATTTCTAGCTCACCTAAGCTCACAGTGAGCAGATTGTGTTCATTTCTGATCATTCCTGCCAAAATGGGTTTATTTTCTCATAAATGAGCTCATTTCTAGTTCAAATCTAAGCCAATTGTCTTTGAGTCGGTTATTCGTAGTCAATCCAATTCCTTTGAGTCTAACTTGAGCCCACCAGTAGTTCAAGTGCCCTAGTTTCAGTTCAAAATCATTTCTCGCAGTGTAGAAGTCCATTTTAGCCCTTTTAGCTGAAATTAAGCTAAGTCCAGTCAGTTGAGCTAGTGTTTGATCTTCAGTTTTAGTTCATCTCAGTATTACTGATCTTTGTTCCAGCTCAAATCCAATTCACTTCACTCCAGTGATCATTTCTCATCATTTCTCTGAAAATCTCACCATTATTCAACCATTCAGTCTAGGAGTTCAATTGAGCCAGTGTTTTGTCAGTTCATTTGAGTTCTGAAACCCTAGAACTTAGTTTATTCCAGTTCAAACCAGTTAAAACCCTAATTTTCAGTGTCACTCCTGGCCCTACAGGGACAAAAAACATTTCTTATATGCATGATCGAATCACTATGAAAGTTTTTTGACAACCTTAGAACACACACACAGACACACACACACACACACACACACACACACACACACACACACACACATATATATATATATATATATACATGATTGAATCACTATGAAAGTTTTTTGACAACCTTAGAACACATATATAAGCATGATTTCATCACTATGAAATTGTTTGACTGCCTTGGAACACATATATGCATGCTTGAATCACTATGAAAGTTTTTTGACAACCTAAGAACACATATATGTATAATTGAATCACTATGAAAGTTTTTTGACAACATTAGAACACATATAAGCATGATTGTGATACAAAAGACATTTATTTGACAGCCTTATAACACATATATGCATACTTGAATCACTATAATATTTTTTTGACAACCTTAGAACACATATCTGCATGATTGAATCACTATGAATTTTTTTCTGTCAGCCTTAGAACACATATCCGAATTATGTTAATGTCCTTCACTTTATTGCTAGCTAGTCTATGTGTAATTCATTTATGTTACTTTGATTGTCTTAGATTAGGTGCATTGCATATAATTTATTTTATTATATTTTTTTTAGCAATACTAACCTTTATTTTTTCTTGTAGGATGCTGGAGATAATCAGCGTAGAGGAGCTGATGGAGGCATGGATAAAGGGGCAGATCGAGACAATGAAGAAGATAATGCTCAGAATCTTGGCGATAATTAGATTCATGTGTTGAATTTATTGTACCTTCTTGTTGTTTCAAAAGAAACTCTTTGTAAATGTTTACTTGTAAATAATTAGAACTTGGCGAGGATTATAGTGGATCGATAAATTGTTTCAGCTGCTTTGTATATGTATTTTTTATGTGTACTTTATTTTTATATACATGATATATAAATTGTACAATGAGAAAATTTTTCTCGATATTTATATTTCAAACAATTTTTTTAATTTTTTTTTATTTTTTGCAACAGATTAGCGACGGATATTATCCGTCGCTAATTAGTATCGACCTTCAATTTAGCGATGGATTAAGGACGAATATTGATCTGTCGAAAAACTGAATCGGCCGATGTTTTGCGATAGATTATAATCTATCGTAATTTCGTTGCTACATTAGCAACGAAATTAGCGACAGATGTGTATTTGTCGCAAAACCAAATCTTTGCAGATTAACGACGACCTTGCGACAAATTATAGCATTCACTAATTCATCACAAATTAGTGACAGAAGTAGCAATAGATATTTTTCGTCGCTAATTAGCGTCTAAAAAATTGTGATGAAAGTTATCTATCGCTAAACAGTTCAGCGATGGATTACGACCGTCGTTAATCTACAAATTTCTTGTAGTGACTATACACTACCCTTCAACGTCGAAAACAGAGTTTTTTTTATAAAAACTTATTATATATTTGTTATGGTAAAGGTGACCGATTTGTGGATCTCTTTTCCTGTATTCTGAACATGGGTTAGCTCAGTGTCTATCAATATTCTATTATGACCAGCCAGGCGTGCTTGTTAACATGCTGTTTTTAATGATCATATATAAAGCTAAAACTTTGTTTATCAACCTCACAAACTCGGTTGCTCAATATACGACATTGGGAGATCAAGGCTTGGTTACAAGCTTATTCACAAATCTGGTTTCCGGGTTTTTCTCAACAAAGGAAAATCTCGGGATATTTTTTTTTGTTTTTTTCAAAAATATTGATATATTTAAATTTTAAAAACATATAAGAGCATTCATGAAAAATATAATAAAATATCTAAAATATGAAATATATCTTAAATATAAATGTTGCATCATTAACTTGATGATATCATGATACAAATATGATATTTTGTAAGTGATATTTGAAAATATTTTATTTTTCTCAGGAATACATCATTTTTTTGAAAATCTCTCAATAAAATTGAGAGTTTCAAAATATGCCTGATATTTATTTCTGCGAAGATTGATGGATTTACATAAGTCCCATCCGGAATGTTATTTGATCTATTTCCAGCGCTTCAAGAAAACTCGCTATTCAATGCACATGAGAGAGAAAGAGAGAACCAATTAGAAAAAAATTCCGGGTTATAACTTACATGGACTTGTTTCTTAAAATTTTGAAATTTTAACAGCTTGAAATTTAAATAACTCAGTCCTTGAGTTCCCCGCATTCTATGGGTTATACCCTCTTCTCAGCTCTTTTGTTTTTCTTAAATAGGACATTTTTTTCTCCCTTCAAGAGAAAGGAAATTGAATTGCCCAACGAGAACTCATGAATCTTGGCAGCAGAGGAAAAAGAAAAGAAACAGTGGAAGCGCCTCTCGAGAGGAGAGACAGAGACAGAGACAGAGACAGAGACAGAGAGACGCGTCAATGCTCGTGAGTCCTCAGGCATCAACATCCTTTTTGAATCGTCAACAGAAAGAATATCTCTCTCTCTTCTCTCTCTCAAAAATAAAAAAGAAAGGAAAATTTTAAACAAGAGCAACAACAAAACGAAGAAGAAGAAGAAAAGACAGAAAAACATGAAAACCGAGCGCTCTGTTTATCTTCACGCACACCCCAGAAACACAGACAATATTACAAGCAATATTAAAACAAAAAACCATCATCATCATCACCATTTTTGTGAAAAGTAATCTTGGTTCGCCCACAACCCTCCTTCTATCTCTACCATATTTAAACCTCCATAACCTGTGCTGTACGGTGGTGCACGATTTACGTATCATGTTTATTCATATTTTATTTTATTATTTCATCATGTGCTAAAGTTGACTTCGATATAATGGTTCGAGTAATTTTTCTAAACCATCCTTATCTTAATAACTTCATCATCATGAAAATTGAAATTTATTGTGGTAACAGGGCAAAACCACCTGAGCTTGCCTAGCCTGCAGGGACTCAAACAAGGATGCATTGACTAGTCGTCCTTGACAGAGATGGGATCGCTCGTGGGCATCTTATGACCTTTTTTTTTTAATAATGCAAGGAGAAACCCCCCATTTAAGGTGTCAGCAGGACCAAGGGAGAGTTGGAGCAAGATGTTCCACCCATGGGTTTTGAACTTGTAACAGTACATCAACTTGGTGGCATTCACAAGTCGCCCCTACCAGAGATGAGTGGAGCCCTTGTGGGCGGGAATCTTATGACTTATGGTATGTTATATACAATTAAATCTACTAATACAGCAATAAACCATGTTAAACACATTAACTCGGTTACATCCAATATTTCTTGATATGTTAAATCTACTAGCGAAACAAGAGAGTGAAACACCAACTCACTCAGGCAAACTATTTCTTGATATTTTAATTACACAATAAGAAGGAAACACAACAATAATAGCATCCTCATACAAAACCAAATAACCAAACAAGACAGCACAGTAATTATTTGAGAATCTTGATGGCCTTCCTCATCAAACAGGGATTCAGGCCGACTTCCTCACTAGGTACCTATAGGCAGCGACCTTTTTCCTCCTAGAAAAGGTGTTATCAATGGAGAGCACCAGCTTCCCGTGCTCCTTAGCAGTGAAGGAGTTATGAATGGGTGCATCACATGAGACCATCCTCCTGCTCTTCTCCACAGCAATCGTGTAGCTCCCCTCTGCGGTCGGCACAAACTCAGCACCATATTCCAACTCCCAACCACCCACCACCAAATCCCAAACAATGGTCGCTCCACCCTTTTTGGTAAAATTACAAACAAATTCAAACCAAAATCAATTTCCACTTCAAAGAATAAAAAGTATCTTCTGTTACAAGAAGCCAACAAGATAAATTTAAAGGAAAAGGCCCACTTTGAATATATCAAGAAAACTAAAAACATTAAAAAAAAAGACTTAGATATTGTGGGAAATAAAGCATACTTCTATGCCTTCAATTTCCAGATGAACCTTCTCTCCACCCTTAATGGAGAACTCTGACGCTGGTTTAGCAGGTCCAGACTGCACGTCTTCAGGCGTGCTCAGCCCTCCATACTGAACCGGTACATTTTCTGGCCGAATAAACCTAAATTCCAGATACCCATTTCAAGGTTTTGCAAGAACAAGATTATACCGATCAATTTCTTTTAAAACTTCAATATAGCAGAGAGAGAGAGAGAGTACTTGTAGAGAGTCTCGGTAACATTGTTCTCCCTTGCAATGACAAACTTACTCTTTGTACGTTGAGTCAAGAAAGGACTAAACATGGAGTAAATCATGCTAAAATACCACGGCACATTGATAAAAATCTGCATATCCAAGAAAACCAAGATAAAGGAAACCATGGAAATTTAAGAGAGAGAGAGAGAGAGAGAGAGAGAGAGAGAGAGAGAGAGAGAGAGAGAGAGCAGAAGAAGAAGAAGACCCCAGATGCTAACATACCTTCCTGGCAACCATCTCCGGATAATTGTCCTGGAACAAAGAAAGGATATGGCTGGAAGCAACCCTGAGCTCCCTCTTGGGCATGTTCTTCAAATCAGTGATCTGAATCATGGAGTTCACACCGCCGGGCTTGAAATGCAAGAGGCCAATGCCCCTCTCCAAGACCTGCACCCTCCACCTCAAGAACCTCTTGAGCTTCTTCTCATCCCCAAATATCTTGTCATACAACTTCCTGTCTTTGAACACCCCATAAGCATTGTAACAAACAGGGTGGCCCTCTCTATCATAAGAATGCATGTAGGCCACCACCCCTTCAAGCTCCTTGAACCCCAAGTCCTCATTCTCAATGCCATCTGCCTTGAATTCCTTCCTCCAACCCAAGCACCTCTCCAGCATGGTCATGGCCTCCTGCACCCTGAAATCCCTCGCTATAAGGAACTTGAGGAGGACAACGTCCGCCCTCTCGTCCCCATCAAGAAGAGGAACTCCCCACATCGAGAGGTGGGGAGCCCCTGAGTCAGGGTCTCCGTTGGAGAAGCGATCTGCTGTCTTGTGGAGCTTGGATTTGAACTCCTCTAGGGCCTTCTTCTCACAGTCTTTGAGGCTGGAGGTGAAGTAGGAGTCCTCCTTGAAGGAGGAGGAAGACCGGAGGGTGGCCTCCATGAGGGTCCTCAGACCCTTCTTGGTTGGTGCCTCCTCTGTATGTGATGGTGGTGGTGGTGGTGGTGGTGCAGGGGATTGCATGTCCATTGATACCAACCCCCTTTCACTTACTCTTGTGCTTTTTCTTGGCAGAGAGAGATTGTTTCTGAGAGGAATGCAGAGAATGTGAAATGATTATGTGGGCATGGAGGGCTGCGACAAGATTTGAGAGAGAGAGAAGGTGCAGTGGAGCGAGAAGGGTGTGCAAATTTATTGGTTTTATGGATTGTTGTTGGCGCTTCAGAGTTCAACTTTGAGGAATTATTGTTTTGTTTATTAAATTTCTTTATTTATTGTATTGTGAATGGGGGAGGGTCGGAAGAATCGAAGAGTCATTTGAATTCCGTGTTTGGTAAGTGGTATTAAAAGTGAGAAATTGGCCATACTTGTTCTTGGCCTTCCATATGAGATGCCACTTGCTTCAGTTTAGTTTGGGTATGAAGATGGTTGATGACGATAGGGGTGGCAAAATCTGACTCGACCAGCCAACCCGCTTCTTAGCCGTGTTAGGGTTTGGCTTAAACGGTTCGTGTCGTAAATGGGTCAATCTGCCTAACCCGTTTATTAAACGGGTCATGTTCGTATTAGGGGTATGCCAACCTGCCAACCCGTTTGACCCGTTTAATAAATGGGTTAGGAGGGCAGGTCAACCCGTTTACATGAACCTGTCAAAGAACACGAACTCAAGCCGACATACACGTCACCGGGTCGACCCGTGTGTCCTCGTGTGATCACTGAGAACTGAGAAGGGGAAAAGAAAGATAAACTCAGGTTTTTATGCTTCAAGTTATCGGGTCGACCCGTTTAATAAACAGGTCGCCGTGTCGTGTAATCGTATAGTGTCGACCTGACCCGTTTATTAAACGGGTTAACCGTATCGTGTCGGGTTACCCGTTTAATAAACGGGTCCTGTTTGTGTTTGCCACATCCGACCCGTTTAATAAACGGGTCGTGTTCATGTTGAGGTATTCTGACCCACCAACCCGCCCCGATTGCCACCCCTAATAGGAGATGAGTGGAACCCAACTCCAGGTTGGGGCTACTTTTTGTCAAAAAAAAAAAAAAAACTCAAGCTGGGGTTGAAGATCAATCAGGGTCATGTTCAGTGGCCTGTTGGATTCAAGCCTTGGGGGTTGTTCTATTTACTAAAGAGTCGGACATATTTAAGATGGGGGTGTTCTACTTCCTAAAGAGTGGCAACGACTCTTGGGTGGATCAAGAACTTGAGCATGACTAGGCAAGACTTTGTTTGTTTCACCCCAAATCATGGGATTTTCAGGTGAAAATGGGCCTCTTTCTCTCTCACCCAAGAGGGAAAGGGGTGCAGGCCCACATATTAAATGTGGGTTCCCCATTTTTAAAGGAAAATGGTCTCCCCTGGGAAACCATTTTCCCTCAAGGCACCCGCTTCACTTGGAAGTGAGGATCTCGAGATCCTCCGGATTTAAGAACGGAAGATATCAAATCTAAGGCTTTCTGGTCTGACACCCTTTACCCATGGGCACGAAAACATGCGTTTTGTGGGTTTTGAGGTTTGCACGGATCTTTGGGGGCATGTAGAGCTCATTTATTACAAACAGTTTCATGTAAAAAGGGTCGCTTTCATATAGGGATGCAAATGTTCCCATTTGGAGCAGCTAAATACATGGAGATTTAGATGGGAATTGGATTTGAAACAGCCAAAAATTGCAAAATTTCCATCCAGGATCTGATCCATTTGTAGCTCTACTTTCATGTTGAAAGGGGGACTCCCCCACATAATCAATGTGAGTTCCTTGTTTTCATAGGAAAGTGCCTGAGGTTGCATCTTCCCTGGGAAACGACTTTCTCATGCAAGCACTCCTTTCTCAGGAATGCTGGTTCCCTCAGGGTGGCATGCAACAAACACCCCCTTAGCGTCTGATTGTCTCTATGCAGATCAAGTTTAATCACACTAGACCAAAAAAGAAACGCAGCTACACAAGTGAGAGTATTGATTTCTGAATCTAAAGTTATCAGCTAGAGAGTTTAATTATCATTTTCAGTAAGGGTCATGAAAAGTGATGCCTTCGTGCAATGATAGCACACTCCGCCTTTCATTTTATAAGTTTTCCTTTAATCACTCGGCATAAATGAGTCATCTCAAGTTGGAAGCTTATTCGTTTAAAAGTATGGTCATAAACTAGGAACTAATTATTATATATATTCTGTATTGCAGTAACTTTCAATTTTGAGCAACTAATTTAAAAAAATTTAAATTGTCCAAGGAATTGTTTTACCATGCATGATTGCTCCGAGTGTCACAAAGTGAAGCCACAAAGCAAACCCTGATACTTGAAGTCAGAATCCGAAGATCAATGGAGATCTGTTACTTTGGACTGGTGTGTTTTTTTTTTCTTTCTATTTCAACCTTATTCTTACATGACTCGGTTGAATAAATAACATCATTTGGTCATTTTATGGAGCGGTCCTTTACTAGAAAACATGTCATGGAGCTGTCCAAGTTGAGGTTCCGTGGTTGTGCAATATCTTTATGCAGAATGTTGGTTACTTTTCTCAACATTATTATTTCAGTAACAAGCAGTAACTAAACATTAGCCAGAACTTCTGCATGCTAAGTAAAAAAATAAAGCTTCTAAAAGAAAAAGTTAAAAAAAAATAATATATAATATAATATGGTTACAGTCAATTGGAGAGAGAGATATTTGGGGGTGAAGAGGGGTGAAGTGCCATGAGTTTAATAATTGAAAGTGGGCCCACCAGCACGATGGGACCATGAACCAGTGGGGCCACCCTGTTTGAAAATCGCTCACAAACAGAAGAGGGAAGAGATGAATAACCCAACATAAAACTTTTTTTTTTGTGAAATGACAAGTATCTCCCACAATTGAAGCCATTCTTTGTGTGGTCAACCTAGAAAGACTGATCAGCCACACTCATTTTCATCATCACACCGTTTAGGTAGGATGCTTAAGTGGGTTGTTAAACAAACGTAAATGTGAGGCGGTGGCGGTGCGAACCTGACAAAGGGAAAAGGAGAGCAATATACTATGATAAGGAGTAAGGGCTAAAGTTAAATGTTGGTATTATGGGGATCCGAGTACAAGTTGAGTATTGATAGGTTGAGTGTAGACTGAGCGTGGGAGCTGGTTCAAATCTCTCTCTCTCTCTCTCTCTCTCTATATATATATATATATATATATATATTTCTGTTTACTAATTGAACTCAATAATATTTTCTCATCTTAAAATATCTTTATATATATAAATGTGGTGGTCACGGTTGATTTATGAGGAATCCACATTTGAATCATGTGTTTTGGATGAAAAAAAATAATATTTGAAATTTTGAAAATTTGTTAAGATTTTGGACCATTGATTTTTTTAAATATCATAAAAAAAACTCACCCATGTATCGGAATTGAACACTTCAAGAGCTAATCCCTATAAAATCCAAATCAAGTACATAGACCACATATGTATGGTCAGAATTTAAAAATAAAACTAAAAAAAGCTTAAAAAATTTATTTAACATGTATCATTTTAACATATTTTATTTAGCACATACTCATTATTCTCTCTCTCTTTATATATATATATATATATATATATATAAAAAGAGCGTAAGATATTTGAAACCATGCTTTATTTGGTGACACAGAGGCAAATGATGAAAAGAGAAAAAAAGGAGAGAGAGAAAACCAGGTAAAACGTGCCGTTTTTTTAGACTGTATTGGGTGAAGGCTTGAAGCTGCTTTTTAGTCTTGGGATGTGTGTGGAGAGAGAGAGAGAGAGGTCATGTGATCAGTGCCACGCACGGTGCACGGACGCAGAGGTCAGTTGCAGGTGGGTTAGTTGTGGGAGTGGACGTAATTTATCGTGACAAAGGATCAAGGTCGTGACCACTGACCAGGTCTGGTCATTAGCCTGGTTTGTAGGACCAAGTTGGTCCGAGCCTACATTTGGCACCATACATAGGCTCCATTCTGCATCACGAATGGATAAAAGTGGGCCCCAACTAATGGAGGGCCACCTATAGTTTAGGTGTACCGAAATTTTGATGCTATATGCCCTGTATATAAACAAAAACATTGAACCTCAATTATGTGTGATTGTTTGCTCTATGAATAAGGTGTTTGGGAGGGCTCGAGACGTAAATTGAGAGGGTTTGATATACGAAATAACTATCCAACTATGAATTATTTAGAAAAACCAGAAATAAATCTGAAAATATGATAAATTCAAGAAAATTATTAAAAATTATAAGAAAATAACAGAAAATTTAAAAAAAAAAAATTATTGGGATTCTCATATCAACTCTGATATCTAATCCTAGATTTTTTTATTATTTATAAGGTTAGAATCCTAATCCTAGTAAACTCAAATTATCATACTTGATAAACATCAATTAAGAAAGCAAATCTCAATCCTACTAAACTAGTAAAAGGGGATATACATCAATTATTAAAATTCAATATTCTATATAATGATCCAAAATAAAAATATCCAAACTAAACTAACATGAATCTTATATAATCGAATAGACTATGTCAATCCAGATATGTGGCTTCTCTCTTGCATCATTCTCCACCAGTTGAAAAAGACTTGCCCTAAAGTCTTGATCCTGCTTACGCTTCTTCTAGTTGGGTTCTATTCATAAAAAGTAATGAACCATTAGAACTTCTAGAATGCATAGACGGCTAACAGTAGTGCGATCTGATCCAAAGAATGTTCAAGCACATGCGAAATAAAGATCAAATCATCTAATGTTTGATATAGCATATAACAAAATGAATCTTCATATAGAACATGGGTCAAACCAGAAAGATCCATATTAAGGTAAAGTTGGGTCCAATGAGAACCAACTAGATCCATTTTAACCTTAATAGAATCTGGGTGATGATGATAGGTCAAGGGTCAAATGGATAGGTTGCATTGGGATTATGAGTTGGTTTTAAAAGGAATCTAAGTTGGATTGGTCCAAATGAGTTTAGGAAGGATGTTGGGTCTAAAATGACTTTTGGTGTTAAATTGGTCAAAATGCGAAGTATTTGAGTCGGATTCATATCTAAAGAAAGGTGAGTCGGAGGCAAAATCCGGTTTGGGTGAAAAATTAGTAACATTCCTCGATTATATTAGAGAAGAAGAATAAAGACATGATAGAAACTGGTTTGAAATCGAACCGGTCCAAAACCCATCTCTATCACCCTTAATGGTTTTGGGAGAAGGGTAGAGGGGGTTAGGGTTTGGTTGGAATCCACCTTCTCCCACCGTCCATGGCGGACTACCAATAGGGTGTTGGATTTATTTTTATTAAATGTTTTATAAGGTTTATAAAATTTGTTTTATCTTGTGAAATGATATATGTGTGTACTTTTATGAAATCTAATTTGAATCTTAAATTTTTTAACTTATTTTATATGTATGTATACGATCTACTATTCTTAAACATGTGTTGTTGGCATTTAGAGGTTTTATTTGAACACTTCATGGTTATAAATGTCAAATCATATTTGTATTTATTGTTGCATTAAAATTTGTTTGTTTTTAAAGAATTATTCTTTAAAATAATTTATATTTTTTATTTTAAAATAGTTTGATGTGTCATTCACAATTATGTTTTATGAGATTTTGCTTTGATGTATTATTATGTGAAACATAAAATATTTTATGAAATATTAAAAAAAATATGTGGTTAGGATCTTAGTGATCATGGATACTTTGTTACTTTTAAAATTTAAATAAATATTTTATTTTTATATTGATATATGAGCATAAATTTTTCTTATGGGAGTTATTCACTTTTATGAATGTTTTTAAAATTATTAAAAATAGCTATATTATTGTTGGTCCTTCTTTAGTGGCCCTTGTGATCATCCCTTGTGGATAATTATGCTATGCATCATATATTACTTTTCATATATATCTTGCATTATATTTATTTATTACTTGCATATATGCTTAAATGTGTTCTTATCTTACATGATTCTTCGTAGCTTTTGTATTGGATATGTGGCTTTAAGTTATTAATATTATTGCACATACATGAATTTTGATGTCTTTTATGAGTATCCATGATTAATTGTATTTGTGTATGCTCTTGGTTTTTTATATGGTTCTTTGAGAATCTTTATATATGTTTTGACCCTCTTTAATGTTGTATGTTTGTTGTCTCATGATAAACAACCATGCATATGATTGCATCGATTGACATGTTGTGTATATGATTGCATTATATTCATTTTAAGGTTTCACCTACTTTTATTAGATTTTATTTAAAATTTTACTTTTTCAAATTGATTCCTATATATGAACTCACTTATTTGGAAATTGATTTTAGTTAATATGTTTTGCCTTTTTATGGCATTGCTTTTGTCCATCACAATTTTTTCTATGATGTATCCTTTTTTTTTTGCGTTGTTGGGTCATAGTTAGCCGTTGAGGTGAGTTATGTGTGCACCTCATGTCATCTTATCTGTCTAGATTTTCAAGGGTTATGAGTGACATATTGCCACTTGTCTTGAGTCTAATTGATGATTGATTGGCCTCTGGATCCATGTTGATTTTGTTGAACTAGAGATGTTTGTTGAAGTGAGTTGTGTGTACCTCGATTTTTTATCAATTTAGATTATTGGCTTATAGTTTGGCTTTATTTTATGTAGATGAGATGTTTTGTTGATGTGGTGAGTTATGTGCACCCATTAGTTATTCACACTTTTTTTGTGTTTGTTAAGCCCATAAGTGGCATTGTGACTGTGCTTTTATTCTAGTAGATGATACATTTAAATTTTGAGGTTTGGAGGTCAAGTGAGGTGATTAAAAATATCATTTCTTGATATTTGTGGAATTTTTAAAATCTCTCTATAAAGAGGTGTCGTTGTCATGGATAGTCGGTGCCCACCTATCGAAGAGAACTCCGCCAACCTGTACCTTGTTGGCATTCATCAAGTGGGAGAGGAAGTAGGAGGAAGAGTGGGAAGAAGAGGGGAACCGAGTGGAGGGGATGACAACCATGAGGGTGGAAGCTTAACTATTGAGTCAGGTGGGAAGCCCACCCATGTTAGGGAGATACGGGCAGCCCTCTGCCATTGGTTGGCTTAGGCAAAGCTCCATGCTTGCCAGCAGTGGATGGTGAGCTTTGTCTGGTGAGTTGGGCTGCCGTTGGCCCCTCCTGTCCGACGATGGGTCAGTGGGGCAGGTATTGTCGATGTCCAACAGAATAGCAAAGGAAAAGGGAGAAGAGGGGCAACAAACCCTTGTCCCTCTTCCCTGATAGCAGGTGGGCAAGAATGTCCTATCGATGAGTGGACGTCTTGCCAACCAACCCTACATGGTGGTTGTTCGTTGGGACAATCACCACCTGTGGCTCTGGTGTTTCCTGCTCAAATCTAAAAGAAAAAACAAGAGCAAGCACTTAACAGGAGAGACAGTGGTGGAGCGGTCACCGGAGGTAGTGATAGTGGGTTTGCTGGCGATGGTGATGGAAGGCACACTAATGGATGGAGGTGATGGTGATGAGAAGAGGAGGCATGAGGGTTTGGTAGCCAGCGACGAAGTGCTCTCTCTTTGGTCATTTCTCTAGACGCTGCTCAAAACCTTCGATCCATCAATCTATATCCTTAAATTGATGATTCATTGTGTTTTGATCCTCTTTCAGCCTATTCAATGACTGAACGATCAACGAAAAATCAACGTTCATTCAAGAAACCATCGCGTCCAACAACGTCAAGCGTTCTTTTGATCAATCTTTGCTTTCACTTCTCAACATCGTAAACATGATAAGGACTTTTGCTCTAATAACAGCAAATGTAAATCGAGATGGCTCGATTTACAAGAAAACTACCCAAACTACAAATTATCTAGAAAAATAGAAAATAAATATGAAAATATGAGAAATTCAAGAAAATCACTAGAAATTACAAGAAAATAATATGAAATTTAAACAAAAAAATTAACTAAGATTCTCATATCAAATCTAATATCTAATCCTAGTTCTTCCCTATATTTATAAGAGAAGAATTCTAATCTCAGTAGACTTAAACTACAATACTTGATAAACATCAATTAAGAAAGCAAATCCCAATATTATTAAACTACTAAAAAGGGATATGAATCAATTATTAAACTTCAATATCTATTACATATTCAAAATAAAAATATTCAAACTAAACTACCCCTGCATCAATCCGCTAAGGTTGTCTGGAGAGAACCAAAGTTCTAAGTGGGACTGCTTTTAGGGTCTGTTTGAAAAATGCCTCTTGGGGATGAAAAAGTGGATTCTATAATAGTCGTCAAATTTCCCAAATCCTCAAGAGTTTTTAGCAAGTCTTTAGAATCTACTAGAGACTCACCACTTCCATTGTCATATTGTTTGGGTTGCAACCTTTTACTCACATAAATGAACTGAAAAGGTCACCAGAAAGTCACCGATGTGACCATTGAAAGTGACACTGCTCTAGCATTAGATATTCACCACCTCACCTTGGTGGTAGCTGAAATGAGGAATTGGAACTGGCAAATGTAATGTCAATTACTATTTTTCCTCTTTTTCTTGGCTTTTAAACAGTTTTGCAAGTAGGGATTTCACACAAATCACTATGGGGATCTCCCATGGTCACTTTTCAAATAGATCCTAAGCCTTGTTTGGAAACTACCTATTGAAGGTACACTACAAGAAAATCGTGGATTAGCAATAGACGATATCCATCGCTAATCCGTTGTTAATCCATCGCTAAATTGTTTAGCGACGGATTAGCGATGGATAGCATCCATTGCAAATTTCTGGTCGCTAATTAGTGATAAAATTATTTGTCGTTACTTTCGTCGCTAATTTGTGACATATTGGCGACATACATGATCCGTCGCTAGTCCGTTTCTAAATAAACATATATTTGGTTTTGCAACGGACATTATCCGTCGCTAAATTTAAAAAAAAAATGGTCCTTGTCGGGCGGTATTCCAGCAGCAATAGGCAGACTTGTACCATACCCCACAGGCATTGCACAGGGTCTTAGACCCGAGTCGCCCGGCCCGCCACTGCGGGGTCTTCTGCACAGAACTGGCACGCTCTCCAGTGCGCTCTTCGGTGCCCTCTCGACCTGGTTCCCCACTTGTTCAGCCCGGCCCGCCACTGCAGGGTCTTCTGCACAACGCAGGAGAGTGCACCTCCAAACTGACGCACTCTCCAGTGTTCATCTGCCACTGTGTTAAAGGAAAGCTCAGCAACCCCAAATTGGAGGCATACCTTTGCCTTTGAGATGATCTTCACGGCGATGAGTTGGCCTTTGATTTCGCCCTTCTGAGCCCTAGCAAAGCAGGTGTGATCGAAATGTCCCCTCCCGACCTCCTTCCCGAGCTCGTATTTCACCGTGAAACTTTTGTCCAGCAGTCGCCCTGCCTCATCGCCATCCTCCGGTATCAGCCCTTCCGCTTTTGCTTCTGCTTCGCATGCCCCTGCCACTTGGCCAGGGATGCTTTGATATGCTTCATCGATGACGGTCGAGGAAACGGTCGTCGAAAGAACCTCTGCAGCGTCAATGACCTCGTCGGCGATGGCGTCAACCCGACCGTAGTGAACTGCATTGCGCCCTCCACGAAGAAGTCGTTCAAACTTCGTTGCCCTCCACGAAGAAGTTGATTTAAATCGAACGACGGAGAGGTCGGTTTAAATTTTTCACGAAGAGAGGAAAAATTTCATGCTCTAGATGGGTCAGTTTAAATAAAAAATTAGGGATAGAATTAGCGAGGGAATTTTTCTGTCACTAATTAGCGACGGAAAAATTCTCTCGCTAATTCACAACAGAATTTATCCATCACAAATTTTCGTCGCTAATTAATGGTTTTCTTGTATTAAGAATTAGCGACGAAAAACTGTCATCGCTAATTAGCAACAGATTCACGATGAAAACCTCTCCGTCGCTAAGTTGCGATGGAGTTTGAGACATAATTTTTTCGTCGCGAATCCGTTGCTAAGTAGCGACAGATTAGCGATGAAAGTTTTTTCATCGCTAGACAGAATTTTTTTGTCGCTAATTTCATAAATCATTCGAATGTTAGCGACAGATAGTTTTCTCTAGCTAATCCATCGTAAATTTGCGATAAAAAAAATCCGTCACAAATTTCCGTCGCTAATTAACATTTTTCTTGTAGTGGTAACCGGAGTGAAAGTGAGGAATACCCGGCACCAAAATCGTTTGGGATGAATGCAGTTGTAGTAAATAATGGAACTTGACTGGTATTTGACAACTCAAATTCCACATTTCACTTCCCACCTGGATGAAGTGGTAGTTACCAAATACCACCGTTTCCCACATCGATTCCGCTCCTACTACCTTCCCAACACCTTTCTCTAGTTTTAATTTCATTTTTTCAATTGCATTACAAACAGATGCATAACTGAAAGTGGTAAATCTTCATCTGAACCCACTTATCTCAAACAACCATTTTGATTTGTTAAAACCACACATTTTGGGGATTCTGTAGTTGCATCCCCCATCTGCCACCGACTGGCAGTTTCCAAAGTGGGTGTTATATCTTTTGTCAAGTTGGTTATGACCAATCTTTGCCTCACAAGCAAAGGTCATTGGGCTGACCTACAAGACTGACTAAAACAAGGGGTGTTGTAGTCAAGTCTTATTTTTGTTGGATCCCAAGTTAAATCGCACCAAAATACATGGCTGCAGCTTGCAGGTGTATTTTGTTGAACCTGTACTTGTAGATGTGTTCACAAGTGTTTATTTACTATAAAACATGCTTCGAATCGAATCCATTTACAAAACAGTCAAGTCTTATCTACTCAAGTTTTAGCATAATGTAGGTTTTTCACTCTAAATTAATATACATACATATATATATATATATACATAAAAAATACATAATTTAATAGGAGTTAACTACCGATAAAACTATGATACCTACATCCATAGGTTCAGATCAAGCAAAAATCACCTGCAGTCACCTATTTTCTGGAACGAAAATGGGACCTGACTAGAACGTTCCCCTTAAAGCAAAGCTGTGAGATCCACCAAATTGATATTTACTTATTCAGTGAACACGTTGCTGTGGCATGAGAGAGAGAGAGAGAGAGAGAGAGAGAGAGAGAGAGACTCGTGATCTTTGTTTTCACTTTCATGAAATCTGTAACAGGAAACAAAAAGAAAAGGGAAGAAAGGGACTGGGCCATGTTGAGAGGGACGGCACATTGTCTTCTGTACAGGAAACACATGTTTTGTCATCCCTTTGGAATCCAGTCATCTTTAGCTTTTCCCAACACCATTGACCATTATAGACCAGTCGATGCAACTCTGAACATTGGAGCCTCCAAAAACAACACTCAAACCCACTTGGTTGTACCCAGTGACTTGATTTATTTATATTTGTTACCACATCTGGATCCAAATCTCTCAGCCAATATTCGAATGCTAAGTGCATTCTAAAATTGGCTAAGAACATATCTAGAACTGAGACTAGTGGATTTAGCGTTTGTGGCAATTGATGCTTTATTTTGAATATTTTGTCATTTACCACACAAACAAGTTGCACCAACAATAGAATAACTAGCCATACTGAGTCGCAACCTGCCATATTTACGGTCAATGTCTCAACAATGTAAAACTCTATGAGTACCCCTTTGACCTCAGGGAGCATCTTGCGTGGTTTGCAGAAGGGTGGTCTACATAGAGAGTTGAAGTCAAGGTTGGGAGAGACATTCCTATCTGTTAGAATAAAAAACAGTATCATAATGCAAATCAGATTACAATACAACATGATATGCTTATAAAACAATTGATTCAAATCGTAACAGGGTTCAAGCATGACATGTTCAGTTTTAAACCAAAATTCAGAAAACAACAAATCAAATAGATGCATAAAACAAAATAAGAACACCAAGAAAAATATGTTAATATTCTGCAATAAGCTACGATGTATAAAAATACTTTTCTTAGCGAAGATTCGCCCTCACATACGGTGCAAAAAGAGTTCGGCGTCCTTCCTCCAGGATACAATAGCCTCAACGATCTGGATCAGTGCACTTCAATAGTAGATCGTCATTCAAAAACAACTTCGAAAACACCCACAGGAAAGCAAGAGAGAGCAACAAGAGAGAGAAAAATAAAAACTCGAGAGTCACTTGCGTTTATGTCTGTAACTGCAGCCCTCTAACCACATTTTATAACCTCTGAACTGGTACTAAAACGTGAAAGCGACATGATATCATTTTACAAAGTAACGTGATCCGTCAACGAAACGATCCGTTAAATATTTTTCTTTTTCTTTTTATTTAATCTAAATAAAAATAATTAATGCGAGACAAAAAGAATATTGCACTTAAATAATGGATATAGCCCTAAAAGGCCAATTACCCATACCCGTACCCGTACAGCATGATAGGCGTGTGTGTGGTAAACATTTCATCCCTTTGTTCTTTGGAACAAGTGATAGAATCTTCATGTAAGTTATAAACCCCACATTTTTGAAAATTTTCAATATGAGACTATTTCACATCATCAAAATCCAAAAAAAACTCCATAAAAGGAATGGTCTCCAAATTGCTTTCTTTCATGAATTATTTACTCTCAGCCCTTTGTATTTTGAACTTATTATCTCAATTATTTAAAATAAGAAGGTGAACTAAAAAAACCTAGGCTGTAATAAGACTTCATGACTTTGGTGAGCCTAACAATTATGATAGGCCAAGAACATGGGTGACAATTTTTTTTTTATATAAAAAAACTGAGGTTAGGTGGACCCTACCACCCTTGGGGTGTAAGGGGTAAGCTCACGGATTTTGGATAGGACAGTAAGTACGGCAGCACAATTAGGTCTCTGATCCTAAGGGTGGTTTCTCCGTGCAAATATCAAAAAGGCAAACTCCTACCAGTATATTAATCAAAATGAATGCAACTTTACCTCCAATAGACATTCACAAAATTACTAAAATCTTTCTCATGCAGTTGGAAACTAAGAATTTGAAGAGAGAAAACCTTCATTTTGTCAATTAGAAAGTACTTGACCTAAATATTTTGGGATAGATGGGCAGCTAGGAAGACATACTCTGACTATGAAAAGTGTGTATTGGTTAAGACAAAACACAGTACGTCAGCCATTTGTGTGGGGGTTTCAAAGCAATGAGTGTATTAAGAAAGTCTAGGGGCCCGTTTGCTTGTCACGGAAAGTGGGCGCTTTCCGCATAAAACACATCAGCCCAAAATGAAAAAAACAAACATGGGAACGCTGATTTGCCTCAACGGGTGTTCCGAAGTACATGCAGGACTCCTCTTTTCCGTGAAAAGCATACCCCGGGGGGGTCCGATTTTGTTTCAATGGAAGAGAAAACAGCGGAAGAGGTGCAGCGGCTTTCTCTTATGTGACATGCAAATGAGCCCTAGGGTAACTGTCAAAGAAATAGACTACCAAACGAACGAAGGCTCTGCTTGTCCGGCAGTAGTAGTTAGTGCACGTCACCTTGTGTAAGGACGTTGCAAATTTTAACCCCATTGGTATGGTTGTTTAACTGCTAGGGGTTTAGCTTTCTCTGTCAAAAAAATAAAATAGAAATCTCGTGCTTGCATAAAACAGTGTTTCCGCATAGGCCCCATGCTAAATGCAGTCCTTGTACTTGAGATCTAAGGCATGCATTGGGAAAATGATTGTCCATAACAACTGGATTGAACTCTTTTCTTTGCAATTTAGATCGGTTACTAGATTTTCTCAATGAATCCCCACTTATTTTCTTTTTATAACAGTGTTAGAGAGATAAGATTTGTTAGTGATCCAAATCCAAACAAGGAAGCCAATGGTGGTCCACATTCAAAGAAGGAAGTTGAGGCTTCTAGGAGTTTCATGCAAGGTCACGTTTTGCAAGTTTGTTGTCAATGAATCAGGTCATTTTCATGAGAAAGGAAATCTACCGAATGCAATTAGGGTTAGAGACGAAATTCTTAAGGAAAAGACCTCTCCAAGTCTACCTCTTGTACGCACAGTTACAAATAATAGAACCTCTTCTCTTATGAAATCAAGAGAGAAGAGAGTAAATTTTCTGATTTACTAAATCATTTGACCTATTATATGAAGATATGAGCAGCTCATTTTTTTGCAGAAAAACCTTGTAGTCGTGGTTGCGACTGTCTAAAGGTTATTTTTGTGATTTTTGAAAATAATATATATATATATATATATATATATATGTGTGTGTGTGAGAGAGAGAGAGTGTGTGTGTGAGAGTGTGTAAAAAAAAGCTAGAAATGAGAGACAACAATGTCTTGTACTATAACAATGATGAGACTGCAACAAAGTTTTGATTTAAATGGGGCTCGTATTTTGATGGCCTTTGCTATTGTGGGCAAACCAAAGGGAAAAGGGATGTTACCTGCAAGGCCTTCCATTGGGAGACAGAAAAAAACAAAATTGATTAATGTTGAAGTAAAAGAAAGTAAAAGATGGTGGGCAATAATTGGAGTAGAAGGAAAGTTTTCATTTTGAATTACAGTGCTGCATCTTTTCTTTTCTTTTCTTTGCTTTACTATTTCTTTACTGAGGCCAAGGACACAATATTTCTCTTTTACTCCATCAAACCATAAGCAAACCTTTAAGTGGACCCAAGAGGGATACTGTTGTTATTTCCAAGAAGATTTTATGTCTATCAAAAACAACAACTTGGCAGTCATCATCTTTTATTTTTGTGATAAAAGATTTCTAAAATGACAAAGAAAAACTATAATTTTCCAAGCAAAATAGGCTGTCAAACCGACTCACCCATAAATGGAAAGCATTTTCTATGCTAAATCTCAAACCACTCACCTTCACCCTCCTCTTCTACAATGAAAGTTTTCAATATGTTCAGATGCTCTTTCAAATAAATAGTATCAAGAAAAACACCCTGTAGTTGTGGCCAACACTCGGCTGGTAAACATGCTGTTTGAGCTCAGCTCATTTACTGTCAGGTCTTTTTTGGACCCGGCTTGTCTAACTCGTGCCAGCTGAGTCAAGCTTGAACTCATACAAGCTCAAGCCAGACAAACATCTGAGTTTGCATATATTAAAAAAAATAGAAAAAAACTTTTTTTACATTTTTTTTGAAAGGCAAGCTGGGGTTAGCCTGACCCCTACCAGTTATACAACGACACTATTGGGATTCCAACTTGCAACGTCCCAACACAAAGTGATGTGCATTAACTGATCCTACCAGACAAGCAGAGCCCAAAAACTTGTTCTGCATGAGTGTAAAGTAGGAACCAAGATTGTAACCTCGTTGTTACATGCATCCCTCTAACCAGTTGAGCTAGCTAATTATGATTTTTTGACATACATAGGGATGGCAGTAGACCGGGGGGAAAGCGGCTCCCCACCTCACCCCGTTTGGTCCGGGGATGAAGGTTAAAATCCATCCCAATGCGGGGATGGAGGTAAGGATGGACTTATGCTTTCCCCCGCCCCGCCCCGTCTTCGTCCCGATCCCCACCTTGCCCCGCCCCACCCCATCCCCAATCCTTCTAAGGGATGACAATAGACCGAGGAGAAACCGGGCCCCACCCCGCCTCACCCCGTTTGGATTGGGGATGGAGGCGGGGGGTGGAGGTTAAAATCTATCCCCGTGCGGGGATGGAGGTTCGGATTTTGAGATGGGGTGGACCCGACCCGGTCCATTGCCATCCCTAGACATATGAGATACATATGAACCTTATGTAAACTATCTAAACAAGCCTAAGTGAGTTAGAGCAGAGACATGCACCCATTTTGTGTACTCACGTTGCTTAGACCACGCGACCTGCTTGTAACTCTGCTTGCCGAGATCATTGAACGAGTTTAAACAAACTTCACGAGCCGAACTGATCCGAGCTATGAGCAGCTTAGCCAACACATGTATGTATCGGAGAAATAGCACCTAAAACCAGATTTGATTATTTGTAATGTTTTTCTTTTTGCTTAATCCAAGGAAAACACCCCAATCACCCACGGCACATTCGTTGGCATCCGGTTGGTAAAACCCTTGAGGTCCCCTCTGCCCACTGGGGAGTACACCTAGCTTCGACCTTGTAGATGCATGACCAATTGGTACTAGGGTTCCTTCTCAGTGGAAGGATGACCAAGTGGCATCCAATTGGCCTTGATCTATAGGGGATCGATGCTCAGACCTTTCATGCTTGAATGCAGGCCTTTTTATGACACTGAAGAACATTGTCCTACAAAATCAAGTAAAACCTACTTTTCTTTTCACAGCTTTTACAAGTAAAAATTTGATGTTCCTAGTGGAATCTGGTCTGAGCCAACATACCCAGGTCCATATCTAGGTGGGCTCAGCTAGGTCCAATCAAATTTCTGTCTGGAACTCATCAAATCTGATTCAACACTACTGGCAACAAAAGGAAAAAAGTTGGATACCGGCAAGACTTGACCCACATAGGCCCAATGCACGGTAACTTGGTTAAGGAGAACCTTGATTCCCAAGAATTGATCCCGTAGCAATATATGACAGCAATGTAGATTATTGGAAGTTGTATTGTACTTTTTCTTGCAACTGCAAGTTGGGTAGGACTAGTCCACCACAGGCGTGATCAGCTGAGGGCAGATCGGATGCAATCACATTGCACATTTTGTGTGTGCCGCTGTACCTGACCACCCTCCATCTCTGGGGTACAACCTCTCAAGCCTGCAATGTGATTGCACTTAATCTGCCATCCTTTAAGCATGGCAGTGGACCAGGGGAAAACGGGTCTCCTTCCCGTTTAGACGGGGGATGGAGGTGGGGATGAAGGTTAAAATCAAAACCTGTGCAGGGATGGACTTACGCTTTCTCCCACCCCGTCCCCATCCTGATCCCCGCCTTGCCCTGCCTGCCGTATCCTCAATCCTTCTAAGGGATGGCAATGGACCGAGGAGAAACAAGGCCCCGCCTTGCCTCGCCCCGATTGCACCGAGAATGGAGGACATGAAATGGTGATGGAGGTGGGGATGAAAGTTAAAATCCAAACCCGTGAGAAGATGGAGACAGGGATGAAGGTTCGGATTTTGAGACGGGGCAGGGGTGTAGACCTTGTCCCCCGCCCCTGCCCCAGTCCACTGCCATTCCTACCGTCCTGCTAAACTGGCTATGGAGAAGATGCAATTGTTGGGGCCTTTTCAGACATCCTACATTCTAACCCCAGGGTAGGCACCCATGGCCTTAGTGATAAATTGGAGAATCTATTGTTTCTCTCTTCCTGTTCTTTTTCTGATAAACAAGCTGGGGGAAGGAGTACCCCTTCCTTTATTGAATTATCGCTGCCCATTTTTTTGAAAGCTTAGGCAGACCGCCACCAGTTATTATTCAACGTACCACTGGGTTTTGAATCCACAACGTCCCACCACAAGAAGATCTGCACTGACAGTTCCAACCAACTACGCGGAGCCTATCCTGCCCGTTTTACTAGCGACCTCTTGTGGAAAAATACTATGATGTAGTAAAGCTAGCTATATGTAGGGGTGTCAACGGGTCGGGTTTGGTTTGGACCCAGGTGAAACCATACTTAGACCAGATGTTTGGGTATGGTATCAGGTCTAGATCCGGGTCTACTATAAGAGAAACCATATTCAGACCCGGTAAAATAATATTTTTTATCATTTTTACATTGAAAAATTGCAGGTCTTAATCGGAACTCGGGTCGGGCCCCGGATCTAGTATAAGATTTTACAAATTATACCTGGGTCTATGTATTAATCGGACCTTTGGGTCAGGACCCGAGTCTTAATCGAGTCTTCTTATTTGTCACCATACTTGGACCTTATAGGGTTTGGTCTGGGTCGGGTCCATGTATAACCGACCCGTTCACACCCATAGCTATATGTGTAGAGTATAGATTATTTTATGAATTGGTGAGTGTAGCCTTATGCTTGTGAGATTATTTTATGAATTGGATGGCGAGTATAGCAGGGTGGTCGTGGGACCCCACCCGGGTTTCGGCGAGGGTTCCTCCTCATAAAAAAATATCCGATTAAGAAAAAAAAGTATCATAAAATTTTCAAGAAGCATATGAAAAAAAAGATACAGATCCTGAAGGAGACTTGCAGATTCTTTTATGAAGATGATTCTTACTGCCTCACATGAAACCTGCAAGGGTCTAAAGACTAAAATCATACCATATCAACATACTTCACTTCAGGTTTAATCTGAAAACTCTTCCAAAATGGGCCAATGTCTCCAAGAGTCCAACCCGAACCGACCCATTCATGCCACTACTACATGTCTCTCACGTGTGCTGCACGTGCCAATAAGACGCTGGAGATAAGGTTAGTTCAGGGAGAACACAGTTTAGTTTACGCAAGGGTATGCATGCATTTGTCCGGTAATTACTAACGAGGGCACAGTTGGCTACCCATATGTAAATATTACTTTTAAAATTTCGTCAAGTACATTACGCAACAAATCAGAGTGGCGCAGCGGAAGCGTGGTGGGCCCATAACCCACAGGTCCCAGGATCGAAACCTGGCTCTGATATTAGAAAAAGTGGTCTTTGTTTTCGATTTTATATTTATTTTGGTCTTTATTTTTCCCAGTCTCCTTATGTATGTTCGAGCGACTCTTTCTTCTTTTTCTGTTTACTTATTCAGCAGTGACACCTTAGGGTCCAAGTCGACTCAAAGCTTATTTAATGACCATAAGGAGGCATGGATGAATGAAGCCCTGTTCGAGGTTAGAGGGATCTCACAAGTCCTGATATCTTGATATTTTTTTCTGCATCTTGAGATGAATTAACATTATTTTGACAAAAATGCCAGAAAAGTATCAGCATACATAGAAAATCTTAAAAATTATGAAAATATACAAAATGAAGAAAAGCATAATGTGTTAAGCAATTTAAAAAGAGCTAATATCAATACGATATCACTATGAAATGTGATAATATAAACATAGACAATATTTTACTAATCTCATCATGCCCCAAGTCTGGACCATAGTTACTAGGAAACAAAATGGATACCAGAAGCAATGCCTGAAACTAAAGCAGCAAAACTAGTACTAAACAGTAGTATGAAGCTGGAAGCAGGATACGGTTGTGAAGTGATTATGCAAGCACATAAAAAATGAAAAGAAAACACAGAAAATAAAACAATATGAAGCAAGCAAAAAAAAAAATGATGCAAATAAATAGATACAAAAACCTACACACAAAGCTTGTTTCAACAACAACAACAACTACTACGCCTTCATCCCAAAACAATTGGGGTCGGCGATATGAACCAACAAAGAAAATCATTCTGGGTCTTCCACTTGAATCCTTCTCCTCCATTCACACAAAGCTTGTTTAATGCAGGAAACCTACACACAAAGCTTGTTTAATGCAGAAAATAAGGGATAAGCTAGTGAGAAGTGACAAGAAACCAGAGGAAAGCATTAAGAAACTGAAAGTGAATCAATTTGGGAAACAAAGAGGAAGCAAGCTTTCCACTAAAAGGATTCAAGTTTCTCGTATTTTGGAAGCGGGTTTCCCAAAGCTTCCCATCCTTTTCAGCGAAGAGTTTCCCCGCTTCAGAACCGACCTTCCGGGAAAGCGAGTTTCCCCCCCCCTTAGCAAGAAGCTTTCAGTAACTATGGTATCTTCCCTAACATGGACTGAATATTAGTCAAGACCTAATCCTCCCACTCTAACTCCATAAAGATAACATGTTATAGAAAACCCACAATTGCCCTGTTTTCAGGGGTTTTGTATCAGGTCATATTGAAAATCACCATTAATGCTGATTTCAAGTGTTCTGCACCCGCTTCCAAATCCCCCAAAAGTCTTTTGAATGGAGAATTTGGCATCCAGCCCTTGATCCACTAGGATGGATGGTGGATATTGAAAATCACCATCAATGATGATTTATGATTTTCAATATCATCTGATCCCATCTCGTTTCCTGGTCTTATAAAATAACCAACATTTGATATTCATCCACCGAAAATAAAAGGTCGCTTATATTTATCACTCTCCTCAAGTTTTTGGCTTTGTTAGTTAATGTATAGATACCCAAAAACAGGTTTTAATATTTTTCCTTTCTCAACAATGGGGATGCAAATGTGTTGGATTGGTTTTGGATGTAGGGTACTGAATACAACCTAGTCATATCCCGACTAATGAACCGGGGGCGCTCCGCTTGTCTGGTAGGAGCAGTTAGTGCACGTCACCTTGTGTTGGGATGTTGCAAGTTCTAATCCTAATGGTCTCGAGGTCTGCCTAACCCCAGCTTGCCAATCAAAAAAACAAAAATTCTGGTTAATTGGATTTATAGTAGGGTACAAACTCAGGTGGAAAAGGGTAGCACCAAATCTGGATCCGACTAGCTAACAATAGCTAATTGGATAGATTTTCACACATAATCAGATTTGCATATGGACTAGGATTTGAAAGCATAAGCTCAAACAAAATCCAGATCTAATTATTAATTGGATACTCTTTTATTTGCTGAAAACCCTACCAACAAAATCAGATTTGGATTTGGTTGGACATCCTACCCGAATGTGAACTGCTGAGATCCCTACCCAACATAGAGTGTCATTAGAATCCGGGTCGAACCCTAAGGGTCCGATTAATATATGGATCCGGGTATGGTTTGTGAAATTTGATACCAGACCCGGGCCCGACCGGAGTTTTGATTAAGATCCACAAATTTTCAATGTAAAAATGATAAAAAAATGGAAAATGACTGAACTATTTGGGTAATTTGATGTGGTTCTTTAAAAATTATGAAATTTTTTATATTCTCTCGATGTCCAAAATCACAAATATTCAACATCATTAGGATACTTTTACCCTTCACAACTGCGAATTTAGGCATTTTTATGATAAAATTATATCGTCCATCGAATATGTCTAATACACCTTTAAATCCAGAATCGCAGGTTTTTTATGTGAATTTAGACCTCGTGAACTCTCAAAATGATATTTGCAAAATCTTGGTGAAACTGAAACCACCAAAATCGCAAATATGTTACTCTTTCGCATATATTTCATATTTTGCACAAATATATTTACGAAACTCCTACCACTAATTTCACTTACTTATCACATATATTGAACACTCTCGCGTAAAGTTATTTTTGAATATCTAGATATCATAAATATCATACTTATATATTTGCAAAATTATGATAAATATGCAAAAAGTTTTATTTTTTACAAAATTCTTGAATTATGTATAAACCCACTATGGATTTTCGTATATAAAAAACAAAGTAACAGTGAATATAAGCAAATAAATATTCAAATCATTTAAGCATTCAAATAATTTGAAAACATATAAAAAATGATGTTATATACAAATCATTCAACAGTTTCAGTTTGAATATTCAAATCATTTAAACATTCAATAGTGATTTCAGTTTAAACATTCAACAATGGTTTTAGTTTTACATTAAAACCATTTAAACATTCAACAGTGGTTTCAGTTTTATATTCAAATCATTTAAACATTCAATCAATGGCATTATATACAAATCAATGACAAACAAATGACTTTATATAGAAATTAATTCATAAAAATATTCAAATAACATTATATACAAATCAATGATAAACAAACATCATATAAAAATTTATTCATAAAAACATTCAAATGACATTATATACAAATCAATGAGTAATTCAATGACTTACAATGTTAATCTTTAAATATATACAAAAAACAATCAAATGAATTTCTACGGTTGAGAAAGATGTGATTGTCGCGATTATAGCTCCTCAATGACCTTATTTGTATTCTCTATAAGGTCAGCTTGAGTACGTTCATATCTTTTTAAGGATGTACCATAATCTTTAGCATGTAGATTTCTTCAAGTGCAAGAGTCAACTCTCCCTCTGATCCACTTGCGGTCTTTCTCTGCTTCTCTTCAACTTTCTTCTCTCTCTGAAAGGTTCTCTTTGCCATTGAAGAACATGCAACCAGCTGGGCGACTACAAAATCTTCATTGGTGGTACATTTCATCGACGACAAGCCAATGTCTTCATTGCCCTCGCGCTAGTCTTGAAGTTCGCAGAGAAATATCGTGGAGTAATCCTTTGTTCGATCCTTCATGGTATTATACATGCAATAGAAATTCGTTAATTGCACGAGGGCGACTAGTTGGTTGCTAAACAAATTCAAACTGTTGAACGACTCAGCTGACCATTTGGCGTTCAACTTCATTCATGTTGTGCATTCAAATATCCTTTCTAGCGATGTGCTTTGCCTCCACAACCATATCGTCATTCTCCTCCTCTTTCTCCTCTAACATGCCTTCATATGAGCATCAATTTACCTACATTTTCTTTATGGCTGGGTTTACAAACATGTATTTATTTAAAAATATATGAAATATTAACAGCAATACTTACATTTTCCCTAGTCAGCCTATGAAGTGATATAGCGCAGTCGGCATGTGACATGCGAGGACCCACCAATCTTCGATTATGATGCTCTTTGTTGCATAACTGACTTCACATTACGGCACGTAAAAATTCATGGGTAACGTCACATATTTGGGTCATTTCAATAGATATGTGCTCTCATATCCAAACGTGCATAACAATTATTAATACAGAATATGTATCAAAGCATAATATGTAAGTATAGGAATAACTATAAAACAAAAGTTTAGGTATAATGAAGGAATAAATACTTTCAACAACACCAACATCCTGACAAGATTTTTTTTTGCTCCTTGTGCTACTCAAACTTGCATACAGGTATGCAAGTGTGGTTGCTCCTCACGCGTATTGATCGATGTGATCCAGGTCTTTCAACTATTTGATGTATGAAGCATGAACCGACTTTCCATCAGTGTCGATGAATAAGCATGAGCCAATGAAGTATTATAAGAATTCTCTTACCCTCTTGTCCACCCTACTACCATCATTCCCTTCAATACACGATAGTTAGGCCTTCATCTTCCTTGCCTTACTGGAATCATAATTGCTCCTAAGCCATGAAAACTTGACATTGACTTGTTCTACAGGAAACGTGACACCTTTGGTTCTTTTTTTTATCATGGAGAAACCAACAGTATGGCTTTCCCATCATCAAATGTAAACAAAGGAGGGTCTAGGAGAACGGCTAAGATCCACTAGGCTTTGATTGAAGGTAGGGCTGGTAAATGAGCCAAACGAGCTGAGTTTGAAGAGATCAAGCTTGACTGGTTCTTGTAACAAGCCAAGCCAAGTTAGAGCTCATAATGAGCCAGAGTTAAATGAGCCTAGCTCGAGCCAGATTGCTTATAGAAAAAATACATTGTTTTTATGGGTAGGGGTCCGTTTAACCCCAGGCTTAACCCCAGCTTCCTTACCAAAAACAATACATTGTTTTAGAGCTAAAAAAAATAAGATTAAAAAAATGCATTGTTTTATATCTAGAAGTCATAAGATTTTACCACTAAACCTATTTTTTGTAAACCAAACAGTTCAATCATATATATATATATATATATATATATATATATATATATATATATATATATATATATATATATATATATATATATATATATATATATATATATATATAATATAAAATGTATTGTTTACTACTTAACAAGTTCATATATGTTATACATAAACCTGGACTTGAACTGATTCATCCTTACCGCAGCATAGAACCCTCCGTTGTACTGCAGTCCCCAAGTACCTATTATTCATGTTCAATTTGCAAAGCCTATTTTACGAGTTTGAACGATCTCTTTAGCAGCCGAAGATGAGCTGAGCCATGAGCGGCTTGGCTTGTTTCCTAGCCCTAACTGGGCATTTATATCCACTCAGCAACCTGGTAGCCAGACTAGTCTGGTTTCTGCATTTTTAAAAGACAAAAGGTCCTGTTACGCATATTCTCCCTCATAGATATGATCCCGGTTCATAAGGTCATTGTGAAATAAAAAATCAAACATAACCATCTTTAGACTTCTGGTTCATGAATGCAAACTAGCTAGTGCTATAGGGTTAGGCCATGTTGCAGGGAAGAGTAATAGGGTCCAGTCTCAGCTGGGCCTAAGCAGTAGGCCTACCCTATTCTGCTAAACTACTCTCATTGCCTATTCTCTATGAATAATTTGAGACAGAATTTGCCTTGAGTCTACTGCCTAAAGCGAGCTTCCTATATTTTCAATAGTTCTTATTTGGTGACCCGGAGGGCAATAAGGCAACTGTTGATCTTCAAAAACTAGGATGTTATTTGAAGTGCCAATGATAGAATTAAGGGTGTCAAGGGGTCAGGTTTGGTTCGGACCCAGTTGGAACCAGACTTGGCCCCATTTTTCGGATATGAAATTGGGCCCAGACCTGGGTTTAATTAGACCCACCATAAGAGAAACCAGGAAACTAGACTTGGACTCTATAAGAACTACACGAACCAGGTAAAATAATATTTTTTTATTTTTACATTGAAACTCGGGTCTGGTATAAAATTTCATCAACTATACCCGGATCTATGTATTAATCGGACCTTTGGGTCCAAATCCGAGTCTTAATCGAGTCTTCTTATTTATCACCGTACCCGAACCCCTATAGGGTTTGATACGGGTTGGGTCCGAATAAACCCGATCCGTTGACACCCCTAGATAGAATGTTTTCTTTGCTTGGACTTGGAGTGTGTCCGGTGTGTAGAGAGAGAGAGAGAGAGAGAGAGAACCGAACTATAACCATCAACATTAGGAAACCTGCCATACAACCAAAAAGACCCAAGACATGCCAAGAAACCCCAAAAAAGAAGAAAAAAAGAGAAAAACAAAAACAAAAAAAAGAAAAGAAAAACAAGATACAAATACAGTTAGTCGATGAACATCACCCTGGATCATGAGGGAGCCATGGTGGCAGATTGCGCTGAAGATCAGGGATGCTGATGCGCAGAATGATGTACATGTCTGCCAAAATAAGGTTCACCAGTTTATTGAACACTGCCAGAATATGCCAAAAAATAGCATTGTTACGAGTCATCCATACGGCCCACCAGGATGAGAGAAGCCAAGTTCGCCAAATAATCCTTCATTTGTTGCAATGACGATCTGGTTGAGGACCCCACAACAAATCGTTGGCAAACAATTCCTGGCGCACGCTGACCCCCGGCTTATTCCAGGTCACCTTAAAGATGTTTTAAAAAACAGAGCACTCCCAAAAAAGGTGAAACGCAGATTCTTCGGCCGCCTCGCATAACATACATTTACTTGACAGATGAAATCTGATGGATTAGAGAAAGTTGTCAGTCTGCACCTGATCGTGTAAGATTAGCCAAGACAGGAAACATGATCTAGGAGTTGGTCCCTTGCACCAGATCAAGCTCGCCGAGAACCAGTCCACCCCCGAAAGAAGGAGAGCGAGGTAGCATTCTTTTGAGCAGAAAGATCCGTTCAGAGCAAAGTTGTGTCTCAAGAATTGAGACTGCGAGTCAACATTTCCATTATTTGAAAAAACCGCAGACCATGCTTGGATCCATGATCGACGAAGCTTTGACATTGTTCGTTGATGCACGTTTGTAGCCCCCCACCAACGATTCCACACCCCTGTATTTAGCTAGAAGAACGCTTGCACACAAGGACCCAGGTTGATGCGCAAGCCAGCTCTGCTTCACGACGAGTATCATACTCCTTAGCCTGGGATCTTTGATTCCCAACCCCCCCCCCCTATATAGAGGAAGTCGAAGGTTGTCCCACCTTATCAGGTGGCGCTTGTTGTTGGGACCTTGCTCAGACCACAAGAAGTTCACCACTACCCGAGCTAGCTTCTTACTAACCCCCATAAGCATTAGGAATATAGACATAAAAAATTCTCGCATAGCATTAAGAACATGCTTGATGAGAGTCAGTCTACCAACGATGGAAAGGTATAAAACTTGTCATCCCGATATTTTATTCTGAACCCTTTGAAGAGTAGTGCTTCAGGCTGCCGTTGTTACACGACTCATTTGAAGTGGTAAACCCAGATAAGAAAAAGTGTTTTCTGTTACCGAGCACCCGAATATCCACTGGCCTATGACCAGCATTGACGGAGGAACATTTATTATGGACAGATAATACTTATCGTAGTTCATGGATAGACCTGACATCGATAGGAAAAAAAGGACAAGCTTGAATCTTGACATTTGTTGAATGGAAGCTCTTTCGAAGCTAATTATGTCATCGACATAGGTTAGGATCTAACTACGACACTCCTATATACCTAGAGGCTCAATTATACCACACTCCACTGCCCTCTTAACCAAAACCACAAGGCCTTCAGAGACGACGTTGAAGAGTAACAGAGATAGGGGACATCCTTGTCGAAGACCACAACCAAGTTTGAATTGTTTTCCTTTGACCCCATTGATCTAAATCTGTTACTGAGCATTGGTTACCAGCTCATGCACCCAGCTAGAAAAACGCCTACCGAAGCTCAAGTTCACCAACATATTAAAGAGGAACGACCAATGAACTGAGTCGTAGGCTTTATGGAAGTCAAGCTTAAGAGTAAAGAAAGGCCCCTCACTGATCTTGAGAGAGTGCAACACTTTTGTGGCCAAAATGAAGGAATGTTGAAGCCTTCTATTAGGAATGAAGGCGAACTGAGTGCACCATGCCAGATTTTGGAGATGACGAAGCTCGAGATATCCGTCATCTTTGTTTCACAAAGTGCAATCAGATTGGGCTTTTCTTGACAGATCCAACTCGCCAGAAAAAAAATGCTTGGAGGGACAATTCATTCCTCAAATATTCCAACACAAGATCTTCATAACTGGAAGTCCAAAAATCCCTGAGTGTGGATCCTCACAGACTGCCTAGGAGAAACCCCAGACTCGTCGGATGGATATAGCGAAGGTTGACAACGTCTCCTTATTGAGAGACCACCCCGCCCAGTTTGAGATAACCCCCCGACCGAAGGAGATTGGGTGTTGACGTTCATGATATGTTAATCATTCATGACCAAGGTCAGTAAATGATCTGCGATCGCGGCCAAGGACTCATGCATAACAGAATCGATGTTGAGCAACTAGGGTTGGGTAAGCGCTAGGTCGAGACCCATAAACAAACCCATTATTGATGAAAGATGACCACTTATAGAGGGCAAACCCGTAAGCGACAAATAGATAGAGTTTGGGGAACCCCCTGGTTATCGAAGACGCCCTCCCAGATAAAAGAGGTGTTGTCCAATGCAGACGGAGCCCTGCAATACACGGCTAACAGAGGTGTACTTACAAAACTATTGGAGACCAGGCGCAGCGGATAGATGATGTAATTGTCTGTGATAGACGAAACCAAGGTTGAAAGACCATCAACTAGCCTGCAGAAAAAATGTTGCCGGATTGAGACTCCAATAATAAACGACCTGTTGGCCCGAGCAAGAAACAAAGCCTTCGAAAGATGAGACCTCTTCCATGTGAAAGGCCCAATCTCAGACTCCCCATTGGTAATAGCGAACGAAATTGAGGATGTTGCAACTACAGAGAGGCCGAGAAAATCCTTAGGCACCATGCATGGCGACCCCTGACGGTCCCCGATGCCCATCAACCTTGGAGTAGGGATCAACCAAATGGATCTGCAACATCGGAACCCGAGACTCAGACCACCAGGATTCCCACGACAGCAAGCATCTTCATAACTGAGGCAAAGATGCCTCGTTACACCCACCATTTCACCTGATAGCCTGCCCGACTCTGAACAAGGAGCCTAAAAAGGATGAGACTGCATATGATGATGACAACGGTCTCTCACCTCGAGGCTGCAAAAAGCCCCATGCCAACACAAACGCACAGACACTGCCAAGTAGCCGAGGTAGCCCGTACGCCAACGCCCCCATAGGAGAGCATAATGACAACAACGGACAAAGAAAACCCTTGTTCGCCCACGAGGACCCCGCGATGTTGATAAAGGGCCCCACCCTAGCCACTGGATGTCGTACGACTCGATACCCGAGTGGCCAGCGCAGCCACCAAAACAAGGAGAGGCGAGATCTCGGTATAAGAATCGAGGAGAGCCCACCTACCTTACCTCTAGCCTTAACATCTCATCGGAAATCAAAAAAGGCAAAAGAAGAGAAATAGTACCTCCGCCGAAAAGAAAAAGATGAATTAATCGCAGGCACCCTAGAGCACGCAACCTACACCCCTGAGCTGCACCGAATAGAGAAAGACGAATTAATCGTAGGCACCTCAGAGCACGCAGCCTGCACCCCCGAGCTGCAAAAATCACCGGAAGAAGAGCCCTTAGAGACGACAACAACACAATAGATAGGCAGATCCGACAAAGCGGAGCAGGAACCGACCTGGCCCATTAGGGCGAGCGAACCATCGGGACGATCGCGACAGAGATGGTTGAGTCTGAAACGCTTCCTTGAGAACAACATCGGCGCGTCCGACTATGGTAGCGTCGGCACCCAAAAAGAGCCGATCTTGATCCCCAAAAATGATGATGATCTTCCAATTTGCCGCTACTGCCCATGAGCATTTGAAAACCGAGTGTCGCCTTGACCTGAACAACGAGGCGCAATGGAGACAGGCACGACGCCTGCGAAAGTTGAGCGAAAGGCAACCCGCGCACCACTAGTCACCTGACATTGCCCGGGGAAGACGAGAACGAGAAAGCTTTTTGGAGAAAGACCGCTGCCAGGTTACTTTCACCTCCTGCCAGCCCCAGCTGGCGATCGAATGGGAAGCCTACAAAAGAAAAACAGAGCCCGAAGCATGACACCAACAGAGCAAGCCTGAAGGGATTCCACTCTGACGGCCCATAGGAATCGCCCGACGTCACGAGGAAGCAGCGATCTGGTGACGAGACACGACGCGAAGACCTCTGATAGGGAGAAGAACACACAGAAAGATAGGCGGAAAGGGAGGAAAACAAAGGCACCCTAGCGACGTAGAGCGAAAGTGAGCCCCCAGTCGTTCAAAGCCTCTTGAATAGGAGATAGAGAAAGTTGGTTGACACGCAGGGGGTTGGTGGCACCTAAGCCTCAGAAGAAGAGGGAGGAGGGAGGCATGGGCCACAACCAAAGATAAAGAGAAGGAGAGAGAGAGAGAGCAGGTGGAGATGGAGATGGCGCTCGATGCCGGCGGGAGCTATGTTGGAAGCGTACGAGTTGCAGCAGCGGTGACAGTTCACTTTAGAATGGTTGTTTCCAGCACTGGAGTGAGCAGTGAAGAGGGAGGGGTTGGGGGTAATCGGCGTGAATAGCGAAAAGGGAGGAGGTTCGGAGTTGCCATAGTGAGCAGCAAAGAGGGAGGGGAATTAGTATCAGAGAGAGCAGCAAAGAGGGAGGGGTTGGGGGTCGCCGGTGTGAGCAATGATTGGGGGGGGGGGGGGGGGGGTCAAGGGTTGCCGTGGTAAGCAGCAACAGGGAGAGGGAAAGCGGGAGAGAGAGAGATGCGGAATTCCTCACTTGAAATCAGTCATTGCAAGTCGACATAAAATCATGGCTAACAAGAAATTTGGTGGTCGCAATTCTTGCCATTTTTCTTTCCTTTCAGAAAAAAAGAAAAAGAGATCTTGCCCATCTTCCTTTACATGGAAATTATGGGCCATGAAAAAGAATATCGCATTACACAAGATTACAAGATAAGTAGGATTATCCAAGATTATCCAGTTTAATACACCAACATCTTGTGTGCTCCATCCAAGATCTTCCATGCACAATAACTGGGACCATCCCCCATTTCCAGGATAATCAAGGATAACCCCCCTCCATCCAACCACATGTATATATGTTCATTTTTCTTTGTTGGTATCAAGTGTAGAGGAGCTTAGTGAACAAGAGTTCATTCCAAGTATCTTGAAGACCAGGCAGACACCAATGAACACAATCTGCATAGCTCACTGGGTTTGCTAGTTGCTCAGGGCTCAGTACACTCCATTGTTTCTTGTAGATGGCAGTGTGAGCATCCTTGCGGTACAGAGAGAGCTGTGTTATGTTGAGAAAAGTTATGGGCACACTCATCTTACTGAACACATCCCCTATGACTGCCATGATGTTCTTTCTGGAGCTGAAGCCCCAGTAATTCGGATCTGTAATCGGACTCGTCTCATTGTAACAATTTCCTTCTTTCTCAGTCCCCCATTCTTTACTCCTGTCAAGCAAAGGTTAGATGATCAGTCTCTATGTCAATTATGTTCATGAAGATTGATTCACTAGTAGCAGTGTATACCATATTTTAGGAACCATATATATAGCACTATTCACCATACATATATCCATTAACGCATAAAACGACAATTAATCACATGATAATTTCTCGCGAGAAATTGGAAGTTTTCATGTTTCTTGCAATTCTATCAGAAATTACACAAAATATATAAATGCATTTTTATCCCAATATAATGCTGATAAGAATGTAAAGTATCACAATAAAATTGCATATTTAAAGTAAAAAAAAAGAGATAGCTTGGCCATTTAAAGTGGCTGAAAAATATTGCAATATTTTTTGTGATATTATTTAAAATATTGTGATATTTGTCACACTGCATACACTTTAATTACTTCCAAATAAGGATTCTTAAAGTAAGATTGGAATGGATAAAAATCAGATTCTTAGTTCATTCAGATTATTTTCAGAGTTGGATCAGATTCGGATCAACATTTTACTTGGATCTATATTTAGGTTCTTATCTGATCTGATCTGATTGCACATTTTACATGCAAAAACCTTGATTTCAGTATTATTTTAGTGGATGCAATATTACTGCACATATTTCGGATCTGGATTCAACTTTACATAATCAGATCTCATTGAGATCCAAACTCAGATTTTAATCTACTGTATGAAATTCGGATTGGACAGGAACCAGCCCGTATCCGATCCATTTACAACCCTATTACAAGGTAAACAAGGTGACTATGGATGCATTCAATGGCATCTCTATCGCTGGATCACTGGCCATAACAACTAACAAGAAATATATAAAGAACTGAGATCTGATGTCTTACTTCTCATGAGTTGGTGACATGCTGGTAAAGAAGACCCGGGTTTTGAGGGGATCCATATTCTCCTCCACCCACCTGGCCATGCTTTCCAGCGCCATTCTGTATGCAATTTCTGTTTTCAATTCAAATATGTCTTTTGTATCATTCTCAAAAGACCCTTTGCTTCTGCAATAAACAAATCACAAGAACCATTAGTGTCTAATTTTTTTTTTTTACCACCGGGGTTCGCCCGCATGGCCAGCAGGGTGGTTATGAGGGTGCTGAGACGAAGGCACCAGATCAAACCCTGCAGGCGCACGGGTGTGTCTATAGCTTTTAGAGGCGGGCCACGTAAGGCAGGGTGGTCATGGGGTTTTCCAAAAAAACGTTTGTCACTATGGTTATAGCTAGTATCCTAATAAAAATTAGTGTCATCAGTTCATTATCCATGCTAATTACTCAAAAGAAGAAGAAACTCACAGTATCTTCATGTCCATGCCAGTCATCCACCAAAGGTAAGTATTGAAGACAATGATGTCAGCTCCCTTCCAATATTGGGCATGCTTTTTTATGGAATTGGCCCGGACAACTCGATCTGTAACCCTGTGCACGATGGCATCATCAGAGTTGGACTCGAGGAGGAAGGGTGCCCAATAGAACTCGATCGTGGCATTGTAGTCCTGTAAGGATATGCACCCAGTTAATTATTTTTGTAAAATCTGTTCTCTATAGACATTGAAAGTGATATAACAACATTTTTCTAACAGGAATCATCTTATATAGCACCGGGATCCCATGATCTCTTAACTCATCTCCTATAATATGTGGTCACAGCTTCTCACATGACCATTTCGAGTGGGGCCAGCATTTTATTGTTGTGGGCCCCATGGAGTGCTACCAGGTGAGTGGCTGTGAGGCGCATAGAAAATAATTCAAGTGCACATTTGCTTTCGTTTCCATCTCATGTGGCTAGGAATCATAAAATCACAAGGTAGATAATGACACTTGGAATCACGTGAAAGAGTAAAATAAACTCAAATATGATTTCAAATCTCACTGCCAAACGTATGTCATTAACCTGTGTGTGTGTGTGTGTGTGTGTGTGTGTGTTAGCGTACACGCACCAACCATGAACTACGTACCCAATCAAATGATCAAATGGTTAAAGAGCCCCCATAGAATGCTTTGTTCAACAAAAAAAAACAGGTTTTGAATCATGTGATTAGGATGTGTAATAAGAATTTTCAAAGGATTTAAAAAATCAATGGCCCACATTATATCAAAATTTTGCAACATTTGCAACTTGTAATTGCTTTCATGTACATTTGTATATTCTCCATTAAATCAATGAACTTGGTACGTACGGGTCTGCCTAACCCCAGCCTACTTATCCTCTCTCTCTCTCTCTCTGTGTGTATATATATATATTGCAACTCAAAATAATATGATTTTACTTTGCAAAAACACAATTAAGTATAACCATTAGTAAACAAACCATGTTGAACACACATCTACAGGTCAGATTGAGTGAGACAGAGGTTGCTGACAGAAGCGCGCATTAGGGTTGATTACAATATAGTTGTGACACACCTACAAAAAGAGCAAAAGTAGCAAGCAAAGATGAACATGGCAATTACCTTGGCCTTGAATACTGTGAGAGAAGCATGTGTTTCTATTGATTTTGCATGCTGAGGGATCACAGAGTGGAGAAGGCAAACCATGGACACATATTGGCCACGATTTAGGGAATCACCAACATACAGCATCCTCTTCCCCCGGAGAGTTTCTAGCAACAACGTCGCATTGAATCTGTCATATGACATTTTCATAATGTAACTTCACACAAGTATGGCTGGAAAACGAGCTGAGAATAGAGGGTGTTTAAGCTATGCTCATTCTTGTATCAAGTTGAGCTAAGCTCGAGCTCATAGCAAGCTTGAGGTAAATGAGCCGAGATTGAGCTATGTTGTTTACAAAAAAAAAAACACATTTTTCAAAATTTTCAAAATTAAAAAAATAGAATTTAAGCTTTAAACATACTCAGTTAAGCTCAAAGTTTGTAAATGCATTGTTTCAAAGTTATAAGCAATAGGATTCAACCCTAAACTTATTGCTTGCTATCCAAACACTTCAACCATCTATGCTTTATGATATATATAATAATGCTACCGAGCACCTACTCCCACCTATTAGAAATCATAGTTGTAGGTTGCATCTTCTCAAACAGACCTTATACTTAAACATAATTTATTTGATAGGAATCGTGTTTTGGATCATGTTTTTTGGACATAAAAGATTTTTTAAGTCATAAAATTTTGGTACATTGTGAGCCTTAGATTGTTTAAGATTATAAAAAACCTGGTATGTCATAATCACAAGATCCAAAACTTGTTTTCCACTAAAGAATGATTGTTGATTAATTATATCGTATCAACAAAAAATGTTTGATTTTTTTGAATTTTTGAAGCTTTTATTAGGTGGGACTAAGTGCTCCGAGAGCCCCCCCCCCCCTCTCTCTCTCTCTCTATATATATATATATATATATGTGTGTGTGTGTGTGTGTGTGCGTGTGTGTGTGTGTGTGTGTTTTAGTCGAGCCAAGCTGGGAACTCATTGTTTGTATTCAGCAGGACTATTTAATGAGTTTCAATGAGTTCTTTACAAGCCAAACATGAGACGAACCACCGGTGGCTTGCCAGCCCTACAAACAATTTTATTTTTTACTACTTGGAACTTATTCTAATAGCCAGTTCACACATCACCACCATAATTTCTTTTAATGGAATTGTTGTGAGCTATATTAGTTTCATAATTTTTATGGGCACGATGAATTTAGTACCTGAGATACTTCAGATCAATTGACCAAATGCTACGATCCGCTTCTTGTTATTAAGACAATAAAACTAATAGATGATGGCAAATGTGGCGAAACTGAGAGGAGCAAAATAATGCCATTCTAGCAAGCCGATATGAGTCCCATCCAGAACGACTACAGACTGATTCAATAATGCCATTCTAGCAAAATAGTGCTACATGTGCCACCATGCGGAAGACAAGGTGCACCTATTCAGTCCATGTTCGGCGTTTGGTTATCTCCTCAGGAAGGCTTGGGAACTCGATTGGTTGCATATCCCTCAGGAATTCGGTGTTCTTGATCTTCTCCTTTGTCCGATCCCACACCAATTTGGTAAAAAGCATAGAATACTCTGTGGTGCTGGTAGTTACTTTGCTGTTGATGGTATATATGGAAAGAAAGAAACCGAAGGACGTTGTTAAAGGGAAAATCATCAAATTTGAACCAAATTCATCTTTGGATTTTGCTTCTCATGAGAAGCTTCATGAGGCCATTCATCTTTGGATTTGTAATTCCATGATTCTCGAGATACACTTGTATCTCTTCTTTCCACTGGTCCTACTGTGTTGTATCTTTTGATCTTCTTAATGCACTTTACTTAATAGTTCATATTTTGCATGTATATTTTTCATGCATCATTCAATTTTATTTATAATTTTTTTTTTTGCATTATTCTCTTTGTATATTACACTTAAAATATATATCACGCATAAAATAAAATAAGCTTTTGTCTATAACAGCTCACCAAAGCCAAGCTTTACCAAGCACCCTGCGTTTGGGCTTCACTCATTTAAGCTAAAATGAGCTGATCAATGACCCGGCTCGCCAACTGTATGAGCCAATTGATGGAGCCGAACCGACTGGAGTTGCTAGCTGTTCGATTCATTTACCAGCCATAATCTTGTCCCCCTTTCAAAATGTTATAACCTTTCCTCTTCATAACTCCTTTTGATGGCTTTGATGCATCATATAAATGAGTCACTCTACCAACTAACTCTGAGGCAACTCTGTATAGAACTTCCAAAAGTGCAATAAATCGGAAGGTTGTATTAATTCTCACAACCTGGACTTAACATGCAAGACTATTTACAATATGAACAGACTATTTTAGAAGGAAAGATTCACTCATAACCCTCACAGAAGCGAGGAAAAGTTCAACTTACCTTAAGGTGCGGCCCACCTTGAGTCCAGACCCGAGTCTTAACCAGGTCTTCTTATTTATCACCATACTTGGACCCTACAGAGTTTGGTACGGGTAGGGTTCGAGTAAACCCGACACGCTATCACGTCAAAGGACATGCCTGAATACAATTTTAACTTTTTATAAATATAAAATGACCAAAATACCCTTCTTGTCTGCCAACAGCAGTATGGCCCTGCACGTACCCCCAGCCCCCACAATTAAATGCATTCATCAGGCGTAGCTACAGTCATATTGAAGAAGGCCAAGTGTTACTATTTATGAAATCAAGCTTGACAGTCACAGGGACGCGTTTGCACAATCCTATGTTACAAGAACACGCCACTGTGATTGCTTGTCCCTGGTGATACGACCATACATGCGCAGATATGGGGACACATATGGTCATTATTTTAATAATTTTTAATAAAAATCCACTTTTTAGAATTAAAATAGCAAAAAACAGTTTTTTATTGATTAAATTTTTTAAAAAAAATCAGCGTTCTCTTGTCCTATTTTTCAAAAATGTTTTGAACTTGCGAATCGTACCCGTATCATATGTCCACGTATCCGTATATCCCTGTGACATGGATTCAAACCTATCACATCATCTTCCTCTCATAACCAGGAGTTTAGAAAACAAAAAAGACTAATGACCATCTTCCAAATAGTTCTAAGATATGTTAGTGTGGTGAGTGCGGGATTTTTCCCTTACCTGGGAAGGGAGCAATCATGGGGCTGCCATCTCCAATGTTGGTAGTCTGAATCAGGGCGACCATGTTCCTTACACGTCAATTGAGGCTGGATGTATGGGCACTCTTGCTCTTGGTAATTCGGATGGAAAACGTCGTCGTGCACCCATTTCCCTGCGAAAACATTGCACCCATCTGCTCCCTTTCCTATGGAAAATGGCACTGTGAGAAGATTGAGCCTTTGGCGAAGCTGGGCCTCTGAGTAAGAACCATCTTCTCTCTGTTTGCTGCTCTGGAGGCCTAAAGAAGAACAAAGTCAGGATACCCACAAAGACACAGAAAATATTGTGATCTTGTGTGTGAAAATTATGAATTTGGTGGAAGTAAAAGAAGAGGATAAGAGATTAAGAGATCAGAGAAGAAGATTGTGATCTGCACCTGCTGTTTCAGGAGGGGAAGGAACGATGGAATATTGTCCAAACAGGCAACTCAGATCTTCACTATAGAGGAATGCCACAAAAATGAAGAAAGCAAGGGAGATGAAGGCGGTAGGGAAACGGTTCTTCCTTGGGTTGGCCTTCATTTTTGGCTTTTGCTGATGAGTATCTCTCTAAGCAGAAACTTTTGCTATGATTGTGGTTGTAAATTTGCCTTCAATAAATACGTGAGTGGGGGAAGGTGGAATCCTGACTCTATTTTGTTGTTTTCTTTTGTGACTTAATCAAGCAACTACTCCTTGTGGTGTTGGTCATCCAAGGAAATGTTTATGGGTATAATTCTCTTCTATATTAGGGCAGTTTGGACTCACTGGACAGACTTGAGGGACGTTGGTCCACTTTTATTAATTATATTGCTGACTTGGTAGATGTGGGAAGTTCTAAGGCTGGGAAATAAGCCGAGTGGCTGGTGGCTTGGCTTGTGTTCGGCTTATAAAGATCTCGCTCTAAGAATAAGCTTCACAAGCCAAACATGAATAATCAGTGTTTGCCTGTATGGCTTGGCTCGTATAATATCGTTGAATAATAATGAATATATTTTACATCATAGTGCTCGAGCAAATGATTGAAGTATTTGGTTTGCAAATAATAGGTTTAGTGATAAAAGTCTTGCAGCTTTTAGGCATGAAACAATACATATTTGCTGGGAGCAACGCTTAGACGATGGATCAAATAAATAAGCAAAAAGGACAAAAAAAAAGGCCACACACAAAAATAAGGATTTTACATGGTTTGGTGAGAACGGCTTACGTCCACGATTGAGCCTTCTTATCTATTCGATTGAGATGCAAGTTTCCTTAAATAAGAGTTGTCTACAAATTTTACATGGAGTCTACTAGTGTTTCACCACAAAGGAGTTAGAAGACTTGTACTTCAATTTTACAAGAAGTCTAAGGTAAAATTATAAAAGTACCCTCTAAACTTATCCATTTAGAAATTTATATTTAGGTTTCACACTCCAACAATAATTTTATAATTTTGTTACTTTTAACTATGAAATAATGGTTTTTTCTGTAAACAATTCAGCTGGATCTGATCGGCTTCTTTAGCTCAAACTCATTATAAGCTGGAACTCAGCATGACTCGCTACAAGAAGGAACTAAGCTTGTCTAGTTTACCCCCCCCCCCAACCACCTAGTAGTTCCTTCAGCTTTTGACTGTGGACCTTGTTTGGGTGTACGTAATGGCAAATGTTGCACCGTGTTAGTTATTAACAAGAGTTTAAAATAGGCCATTTTTTCACCTGGCTAAGCATGGCTAACTAAAGCAAGTGATTTAATAGAGTCTATTGGTCACGCCTGCACTGTAGGATTGCCATAACTAGGATAACTTTCCAATGTAGAATTTAAGTTTGTACAGGCAAGAGTTAAAGCAGATTCAATGATTATGGGCCCCAACCACGTAGTGGCTAGAGATGGTAATGGACCGGGGCGGTCCCCCCCCCTATCTCAAAATCCGAACCTCCATCCCCGCACGGGGATGGATTTTAACCTCCACCCCCACCTTCATCCCCGTTTCATGTCCTCCATTGATCCCTGATCCAAATGAGGGCGAGACAGGGCGGGACCCCATTTCCCCTCGGTCTAGTGTCATCCCTTAGAAGGATTGAGGAGGGGCGGGATCGAGACAGGGATGGAGTGGGGCGGGGGAAAGCATAAGTCCATCCCGCCTTCATCCCGCACGGGGATGGATTTTAACCTTCATCCCTGCCTCCATCCCCGTTTCATGCCCTTTATCCCTGGTCCAAACAGGGCGAGGCGAGGCGAGGAGGGGCACCGCTTTCTCCCGGTCCACTGCCATCCCTAGTAGTAGTAGTGGCTACGGTACTTCTCACTTATTAATGGCAACCAAGTTAGCTCTTGTCCGAGTCAACCAAAGTCTTGTGGTTCTTGCTAGACTCATTGAGTTATCGATATATCATCTCAGAACTGATCAAGCTTTAAGCTAAGACTTGTCTTTGTGCTACACATGATTTTATTAACTTGTTATGCATGCTAATTTACCGCCCAAGGATCCTTGTCACACAATAGTTCAGTAAGCTGATGTCCCATCTCTAATTCTTTTCTAGCAAGAAAAATAAAATTACAATCAGTGATTTACAAAACCATCTTGGACATGATTTCCTTCTATTAGCAAAGTAGCCACATTAGGGTGTTTTGGTAATTATGGGTATTCGAGAAGGGTGTAGAAAGAGAAGGGTAAGATGTGGAAGGAATGATGTTCCTTGGAATGAAAGAAAGATGTATTTGGTTCTTAATAATGGGTGATTATTATTGTTAGGTTGACAAAAGGAATTGGTTGGTGAATTTGTTGAGGCCTCACTTTCGTGTGCTGTAAGATACCATCTTGTGTCATTGCTTTCTTTCATCTTCCCCTTATAGTATTTCAAAAGTTTTAGCTTACTGGCCCCTGCTATATGCTTCAGTTTTATAAACCATGTGCCTCTGCAAATTCAGGTTTTTCTACCAACACAACCTATCATGATAGGTAAAGAGCTCTTCATTGAGAAAACAGGTCCCATCATCTGACATATGATGAGATCCATCTTACATGCAATCTTAGCCATCCAACAAATGGCTATGATTAGTCCACATTCTCACCTGAATGTGGACTAATCCTAACCATCCAAATGCATCAGTTGGACCTCTAGGATCAATATAGATCCTCCGACATTATGTGCCAGAGAATAGGATCTTTTTTTGCCTGGTTGTCATGGCTGGTCCCACAATTGGCTGTGCATCTTAGGGTTCTCAGTATTATGCAAGGGTTGTTTAGCGGCAGTGTAGCTAAAGCACATCTTTAATTTTACTTCATGGTCAGCATTCATCCTTAGGCATTGGGAACTTAGCTTTCCAACAGTGATGAACTTGATTATAAGCTAATCTTGAATTGTTGACAGATGTCTTATCATAATTTATCATGTAAAAAAATTTGCAAAGTCATATCTTGGTCTATCATTAATTCTTTAATTGAGTCTCAAGAGTCATGGATACTCTGCTTCCTTTAAACATATCAGTTCCATTTTATATATGAATCATATAAAATAGTAAATATAACATATCGATGCTCTCTCTCTCATCACCATCAGGCATTAATCTATGTCACCTAGGTACAGATACGGGTACGCGACACGGCAATTCCAAAAAATGTAGGTACAGGAATACAGCTAAATATATACTAAAAAATATATTATATATCTAAAATTTATCTTATATATGTAAAATATATACTGAAAATATATACTATATATCTAAAATATATATTATATATTGAAAATATATAACATAATATAATATAGGACACGCAAATGCTGTGTCCAGGTACCAGTACCTGTGTTGACACGGGTACGGCACCCTAAGTGATGTGTCCCAGTTAAATAAAACTATCACAGTATGGCTGAGTTACTCTATATAAACAATTATTGTATCCGACCTCTACATTTTTTTTCTGTCGAAAGATCCTTAGCATTCACATACACAAAAGAAGTGGTCAGAACATGAACACCATGCATAAACATTTGGTCAAGCAACTGCTTGTTGAGACTTAAATTTTCTTTTTTTTTCCACATAGAATCTAAACTTCTTTTCACTTTTCTTCTTCTCCATTATTAGTCATGCTAGTTTTTAACCTGCAACTGCACACTGGCTAAATAAATCTCCTCAGGTCACCCACTTGAATATATTAAGGGATTACCAAATGTTTTTACATTTGAATAATCAATAGTAGGTTAACCAACTTGGACTGACCATTGAATCAATCATTGACGTATCTTTCAGACCATTTGGCACGTTGTATTGTCTTTGAAAGTAAAAAATTTCTTGAATGCTATCTGTCAAAGAGTGGTAGGTATGAGAATCCACATGTTTGGTTTTCTCTTTTCAGGCAGAATCCAAGGGAAATAATAAAAATCTGCTGCGGCCAAAAACGTACTCAGATAGGAAAAGGGATACAGGTAGACTTACTACTGCAATGACCTTTGCAAGTTTAGAATTTCTGATTTTTTAATTGGGACAACATGCTTACCTAAAAGTATGCCTTCAGTTCTTTTCATATAGTAAGACATACTGAAATTAAATATTTAAATGTTAAGAGTTCTTCCTGATCCTGACAACAGGTTAAGCCTCAAGCTTAAAAAGAATCCCAGTTTCACTTTCACAAGGAGGTACATTGTCAGGAAACAATAACAAATGACAACTAAGTTTGTTGTGGATGCGCTAAGTCTGGGCTCAGAAACTTGGCTTGAGCTACGAGCCAGCTCTTTTAGGTATGCAAGCCGAGTATGAACAAAGGAAGCTTTCGCTTGGCTCATTATATATATATATATATATATATATATATATATATATATATATATATATATATATATATATATATATATATATATATATACACAATCCAACCAAAGGCAAATCCAAAATCTACAGCCAACGTTGATTGGACGGAGAATTTCGTCGATCAGACCTCATTTCATCGAGACCTCATATATTTGTTATTTTTAATATATTTAGTAAGAAATATGCTTTACACAACGATTTTACGACATAATCCAAAACATGTCGCTTTCTAAATGAATGATAAAATAACAATATATAAAGTTCGTTCAATGAAAACCTCGATCATTAGATAAGGAAAGCTATTGATTACAAGTTATAGATTTTGGACCTTAGTTTGCTTGGACGGTTCCCCCTTCCCTATACCCTATATGTAAGAGTGAACCACTTAAACGCTGGACGCACGTCCACTGTTGATTTGTTTTGTTAAAAAAAGTGTCCATTGTTGATCTGTGTGTGATCAGCGATGGATAATCGTCCAATAACATTTGACGATTTGTTCATCCACCGTTACGGGCCTCTCTCTCTCTCTCTCTCTCTCTCTCTCTCTCTCTCTCTCTCTATATATATATATATATATATATATATATATATATATATATAGTGTGTGTGTAGGAGAACGTCGAACAAAACGTTGGATGAACAGTTCTGCACCGCGTATCAAAAAAACCCACATTTAATAACAGTCTTTAACAACTGCTAAAGGCCTTTTTTCACCCAGAGCTTTAAGAGCCGTTTTGACCTCCGTTAAATGACTTTTTGCGAGAAAATAAGTGCTCTGCTAATCTAAGATATATCAGCTACTGTTACTCACACACATACAACAACAACAACTACGCCTTCATCCCAAAACAATTGAAGTCAGCGATATGAACCAAAAAAGAAAATCATTCTGGGTCTTCCGCATGAATCCTTCTCCTCCAATCATTTCTATCCAATGTCATGTCCTCGGTGAGGTTCAAAGCATTCATATCCTTTCTTATCATCTCCATCTAAGTCTTCCTAGGCCTACCCCGACATTTTTTAACTAATATATTTTCCCATTTCTCCATCCTTCTAACGGGAGCATCATTAGGCCTTCGCCGAATATGTCCAAACCACCGTAAACGATTCTCTCTCATCTTATTTACAATGGGTGCAACACCTACCTTCTTACGTATCTCCTCGTTCTGAATCTTATCTTTTATTGTATTTCCACACATTCATCTATAAATTTATGACCGTCTTGGATCTGGTGGTGAGGGTTTTGATCTAATATATGTTTGGTATGGGTAGAGTTTTAGAAAGGTCACTTTGGATTGAGTCAACTGGGTCTAGAGTTGAATTGATTGGGTTTTGGGGAGGAACTAGATCTTAACCCTAAAAAATGGGTTTTGGATCCTAGATACGGGTTGAATCGAGTTCAAGTTCCCAGAAACCAGTTCCTAAAATGCAGTTCTCACTAGTTGTTGCCTTGTTTCGAGAAAAAATCAGCCTCTGCACCTAACCTCGATAACCCAGTTGGGAAAACTCCACCTGCGTGAAGCTTTCTCACCCCTGTATTCATCTAGTTGATTGACAGTACATCTACCCATACAAACTATGACAAAAATAGAGAGGTAGCAGTGGCAACCTGAGAAAGATGATAAGCTTCAATGTATACCAACGAAAGAATACTCCATGAGAAGTGCTCGGGAACTCATAAGAGAAAATGGCCCACAAGATAAAGTATTTAAAAAAGTCTGAAACAACAAAGCCCCTCCAAGCGCATTAATTACCTTAAGATTTGCTATGGGAGGGAAGTTGCTCACTCATAACCGCCTATAGAAATTGTGTTTCCAAATGCCAAGTAGGTTTGAACTATGCAAAAGGGAAGAAAAAAACACAATCACATATTCCTAAAGTGCCCTTGGGTGATTCACATATGGAAATCAGTATCCAACTTGTTTGGAAGGGCATGGAAACCAAGCGTCAATTTAATGACTTGGTCAAGTGAACAGGAAGGACATTCAAGGAAAAATATATTAAAAAAAGCTAAGAGATAATTTATCATACGGTAATTTTGATGATAGGTAGGAAAAGGAATGAGGCAATTTTTGAAGGGGTTGAGAAGACCCTGCAACAACTAACAAAGGATGTGATTCATGGAGTACGAGAGTAGGTAATGTGCACTCTCAAGCACTCAATACATCTGGTGGCTATACAATAGAGGCACCTATGATACTGGGCCCCCTCTCCAAGGGGGTAGGTAAAGGTCAACATTTAAAGTATCTTCTCAGACAAATGGTATATGGGATGCACGGCGCACACTCCAAGAGGTTATATAGTGAAAGCAAATGAATTTAATTATCAGATAACCATCTATTTAAATGTTTAAATAAACATAATTATCAAATATCTGAAATTAATTGATTTTCATAAAATCAATGATAACTAATCTTAATTAAATATTGAGATATTATAGATAATTAATCATCAATTAATTCTCGTTAAAGTCACAAAAATTTTGCGGGTGTTACATCCTACCTCTCTTAAAAGAATTTTGTCCTCTAAATTTTCTTTCAGGACTATTCAAACGAATCAGGGTATTTTTTCTTCAATACCATGATTCTCAAAAACCTTTCAAATGACAAAAAACCTTTAGGTTAAATTCATGGCGGTGTACCTAGCCATATTTCTAGGTTCTCGACATCACACAAACATATTATAAAACAATGATCAATTCAATGAGAATATACTTACAGAGTGACATCTGTTTGTTAGACGTGGATACCAGTTGTAACGCCCCGAGTTTTTTAACTACTTGTAAAACACATAAAAATTAAAACTTTTTCTTTTATTGAATAATCATTAGTGAAAACATTTTTAACTTTGGTTTAAAACCTTAGGTGGGTTACATTTCACACAAAAATGATTATGTTGAATTTAAATATGGATGACATGACTCATTTAAAATAATTCAATTGCAAAGGAACTGAGTAAAACCAATACAATAAAAAAGTATATGAATTCAATGCCCGAAAAAGGAAAATGATTAGCTAGTTGACGTCATCGCATCATCCTGTATCTAAACCTATAATCACTTGTACGTCCATAAAATAGGTTAGACTCGTGAAAGCCTGGTAGGTTTACACTATAACATATGGTGGGTGTACAAAGCTAATACAGGTAGCATATTAATTATATATTCATGATATATATCTATCATAGTATACATACGTGATAAATGTTAATCAGAAAAATACAATGCATTTATTAGCAACATGACTAAGTAGGTGTGATATGGCATTTATGTTACAACAATTGGAATGCAGCTAAATTCATAGATTTGCAACTGGCTATCTCAATCAGCTCATTCAATCATCATAATCAATATATTTAACTCACCGAGATTTGTCGCATATTGAAACAAGTTCTTCATTGGATTATTTGGTCTTGAAAACGTACATCCTCACAAACGTGTTCTTGCTAGACTGCCTAGTATTGGACTATTACGCCCTCATGAAATCGTCCAAGTTAGGCTACTAATATTGGACTTGTACACCCTCACAGGCTCGTCTTGGCCGGACTATCTGGTCTTGGATATGTAAAACCTTACAAATTTATCCTCTTGAAAATAGTTCATCAACGAATTATTTTATCAAGTGGATTCTATTGTCATACATGCATAAATACAATTAATTGCTTATGAGGTCAATAATTACCAATTTGGGCACAAATATGTACACATTCAATGAACCAAATACAAGATTATCGACCACTACTTTAGGGCACCAATGCATATCAATTCAAATGACCATACACAAGGTCATGAGCCAGTTGTCTGGGCTCGATTAATCAATCGATCTCATATTAAAAGAAATTGTCACATATCTCATTTTTATCGTGATGTAATTCAATCATTTCATACATGCATCATTCAACATGCATCACATCAAATATCATATCATCGAGCAACATATCATAACATCACATTTCAAAATATTCATACGTTTGTAAATGGAACCTCGAAGCATGGGCACTCGATGCATTGAATCAATCATATTTCAAAACATGCGTATATAATTCCAAACATACATATTTAATTTTAAGCATACATGTTTTACAATACGAGGCACCTAAACCTTAACACATGTGAATATATACTTATATTCATAAAACCACGCATGCAAATATATATACATATTTTATTCATAAAACTATGCAGGCGAGCATCAATTTTACTTAATTTAAATCATATATTAGAATCACATAAATACCAAAGTTATTGTAAATTTACTCTATATTGATATCCACGATGTAAAGTGCTTGCCAATGGTCTGAACATGTAGAAGACTACTGCGTATGCCTCAAGCTCGTGTCTGGTACAAAAATGCATGCAAATCTGACAATAAAGGCAATGGTGCAGTTTTTGAGGTGGTGCATGATTTTTGATGTGTGAGAACTTCGAGGTGTATGCATCCCGAGAAAGCTACAATAGTGATGTAGTGGTACCAATCACAGGACCTACTCGACCTGGTGATGGTGTGGCTCAAGGACTGCCTATTTTTTTCCATTGTTTCTTTTTTTTTCTTTCTTCCTTCTTTTTTTTTTCTTTTTTTTCTTTTTATTTCTTTATTTTTTTTCTTTCAGACAAGGAATAGAGAGCGGAAGAGCCGAACGACTCTTCCAGTTTGCTGAAAAGGAAACATAAAGAAAGAGGGAGGGAAAGTATAAAGAGATAAAGGTCTATCGATAATTAAGAGATATAGCATATCTCTTATGTTAGGAAAGTCATTAACTACCATTTTACTGTGTGTTTATCCTTATTGTATTTGTAACCATTACGTTGGTGTATATATATTCATGTATAGTAAAGTGTAAATATATCAATGAAATTTATCTTTCTCCCTTTCATTTTGTGTGCCTTCTCCTGATATCCCACTTTTTATGGTATCAGAGCAAACAATGTTCTGAATAGACCAACACTTATTTTAAGTGCATATGTCTATATAGATTAAGATCAAGCTCAATTTGCAGAGTATTTTGAATCAATCCATTCATTCGGCTGATTCATCTACAGTCCATTCATTCGACTGATTCATCTACAGTCCATTCATTCGGCTGATTCATCTACAACCCATTCATTTGGTTGGTTCTCGTCTGCAGTCTCTCTTTATAGAATCTGCAAGTTCTGTTTTCAAGAACTCATCCGGTTGATTGATCTTCTGCAGAATTTGATCTACAGATTACATCTCCTGATTTGAAGTTACAACATCTATATTCGGTAACTTGTTGCCACTGATCTTTATTGTGTGCAGCAGAACTACTGTTATCCGGCCTTCCAGACCAACATAATAGTAGATCAAATTTAACAGTAAATCTATTTTCAAATTTTTTCCGTCATCATGAGCATTGGGTCGATGTTGTCATTCAGACAATTCAGAACAAGTGTTGGTCTCAAATCTCCTCACAAGAGATAATTATGCCTCATGGACTCAGGCCATGACAATAGCCTTAAGAGCAAAAAATAAAATGGCTTTTGTTGATAGTAGCCTTCCTGAACCAGATACTTCTTCTCCAAATGCTAGAGCATGGATTAAATGCAATAATATAGTTCTTTCTGGGCTTTTTAACTCTCTCACTAAAGAAGTTACAGAGAGTGTCCTATATGCCAAATCAGCAGCAGAGGTATGGTGCAAACTCCACGAGCATTTCGCTCAAGTGAATGGACCTTGTATGTTTCAGTTACAACGGTCCATTGTGATATTTCGTCAAGATAATTTATCCATCTCCTTTTATTATACGAGGTTGAAAATATATTGGGAAGAACTCAGTACTCAACTTTCATTGCCAACCTACTCATGTAGAGCGGCTAAGGCTTTAGCGGATTATAGGTAAAATGAGAAATTAATTCAATTCCTCATGGGGTTAAATGAATCATATGCGGGAATTAGAAGCAATATCCTTGTTATGGATCCACTATCCATCGTCAATAGAACCTATAATCTTCTTCTTCAAGAAGAACAATAAAGAGATGTTTGTATTCCTTCACTCATGGAAGGAAATGTGGTCACGGTTGCTGGAAAAAATATTAGATTTCGTAAAGGACAAATGTTATCATTTACATGGATTTCTGCCATGCTCTAATTCTCAAGTTGCTACCAATACATCACATATTGATTCAGGGTTAAAAGAATCCATGTTGATTGCTCTTCAGTTAACCTTGGATCAGTACAACTAACTTTTATCTCTTTTTGCGATAGGTAAAGATAATCCAACGTTGAACATGGCAGGTAATGACATTTCTTGTTTTTCATCTCTTCATTCTTCTAGTTGGATTTTGGATACTGGAGCCACCAATCATATGTGTTGTTCTTTGTCCCTGATGACTCACGTTCAAAAATACACTAGCCTCAAACTCATTAAACTTTCAAACAAAACAACTACCTCAAATTTTCATATTGGTCAGGTCAATTTGACCCCAAATTCTACATAATGTGTTATTTGTTCCATCATTCAAGTTAAATATTGTTTTCATATCTAAACTTTGTCAATCTTACAATTATAATGCTATTTTATCTTCTTCTTCTTCATGTAAAATACAGGATCAGGAGAAGAAGGAGACAATTGGATCGGGTAGAGAATGATGGGACTTTATATTCTTGATGATGGTGGTAGTATAGTAGGCATCACTTTAATAAGTAATGATCTTATGAACCTGTGACACATGCATTTGGGTCATGTTTTCAATTTTTATTTAAAATATTTATTTAAAGACTGTGATTTGATTCAAAATAAACAGGCTATGTGTGCAATTTTTTCTCTTGCCAAATTTAGACGACTACGCTTTCCCATCTGTGAAAGCCATTCACAAGAAATTTTTGAACTTGTACATTTTGATATTTGGGGAGCTTATAATGTGACATCTTCCACAGTCGCACAATTTTTCTTAACTATAGTTGATGATTTTAGCAAGGCTACATGGGTTTACTTAATGAGATACAAATCTCAAACGCAAGAAATTTTGAGAAATTTTATTAAAATGGTCGAAATTCAGTTTAACAGACATATGAAACAAATTCGATCCGACAATAGAACAAAAAAAAATTCACATGAAACTCAAGATTTTTTGCATAAAAATAGAAATTTACATAAACATTCTTGCGTTGAAACTCCCCAACAGAATGACATTGTAGAAAGAAAACATCTCACTTATTAGAAATTGTCTGCGTCATTAAATTTCAAGCTAATATGCCGACAAAATTTTGGAGTGAATGTATCGACACCACAATATATACTTAATCAACTGCATTCTTACCATTACTTCATCACACACCCATGTTCCTCATGAAGTTCTTTATGAGACCAAGGCGAAATATTATCATTTCAAAGTTTTTGGGTGTTTATGTTTGGAACGTCATAGTTCTAAAACAAAAGTTGACATTCGAGCCAAGAAATGTATGTTTGTAGGGTATCTTTTTGGTCAAAAAAGGGTACATGGTTTTTTATTTAGAAACAAGTAATATATTTGTCAGTTGAGAGGTAGTATTTAATGAAACTATTTTTCCTTTTAAGGATCCATGACTTTTTGAAAATTTTTCTAAACAATTTGCCATCATTGCCAAACTAGTCACTATGAGATGTTTGTTATCCATTGAGCTCTCCATCAATTAGAGGTCAACAATACATTTTTGCATGGTGATCTCGATGAAGAAATCAACATGAAGTTGACTCCCCAATCCCTGCCAAACGTCATGTGATTGCCAATGCCAACAATTCCTTGAATCTTGTGAAAGTTGGTCACAACCAACAATCACAACTTCTACCTTCTCTGCTATCATTGTTCATCCTCACCTGTGACCAAAGCAAACATACCTTCAAAGATCATCACTCTCTGCCACTTTTCAGTTCTAATCCTTCGTTGTTTCTTTCTCTCTTGGTCGACCTCTCTACGATCATTAGTGATGTATAACTTTGTTTTTGCTGAATGAAATGTTTTCTATTCTTCCAAAAGAAAAAAAGGTAATAGGTTATGTCCATGTTGTCAATATCGGTTTTTAAATCGATTCAGGTTCAGGCTTGAATGGATTGAGCTGAATCGGCCAATTTTATTTTTTTTAATTTAAAGAATTCATTTAAAAATTATAAAACAAAAATTAAAAACGACAGAATCAGCGGGGGGAATGAATCGTCCAATTCTACATGGAGGCTAATTTAGCCGGACTTACATAATTGATTTTGGGCCGATTACCATCGATGCTGATTAGATTAGGTTGAACCTTTTATAATGGCATTTTATTAAATGTTCTTAGAAAAAATTAGATTCAATATATCAGTTAATTATTTATCTATTTATTTGATTATCCCTTAATCACAATATGTCAATTAATTGACTAACAGAGATTGACCTCACTTTGGTTCAAACTAATCACAATTCCTTGGAGACCGTGACAACCATGGTGAATTTGAAAAAGAAGCCTCGACCAAAATCTACAGAGAGAGAGAGAACAAAAAGAGAAAAAGAAAAAGGGAAAAGGAAGAAGCTGACTCGCAGCAGCAGGGATGCTGCATCGAAGATACGCAGGAGGAAGAATCGCGCAGTAGAAGAAGAAGAAGAAAGGAAGGGTAGCAGAGTGATCTCTACCCACCGCCTCTCCTCGCCGGCACCACCATGCCGCAGAAGGCCCTGCTGGCCCTGGAGCAGCGCCTCTCCAGGTGGACTCTGCCGGTCTCCGACCGCCCCCTGTGGCCCGACCCCGCCGAGTCCTCCGCCTTCCTCGACGCCGTCGACCTCCTCCTCCTCACCATCCGCGGCTGGGACTCCGCCCTCGCCCGCGACGGCCCCTCCCCTTCCCTCGCCTCCTGCCTCGATCGCGCCCACTCCCTCCTCCAGGCCGCCGCCTTCCGCCTCTCCGACGAATTCCTCCTCCTCGCCTCCGCCGAAGAGCTGCACCCCTCCGACAACTTCGACGACGACAACGACGACGACGACGACGACGAAGGAGAGGAGATTCCGGTGGCTGTGCGCGTTTCTGACTTCGACATCGCTATCGAGATCTTCCCGCCGGAAGTCGTCTCCGACCTCCACGAGATCGCCAAGCGGATGGTGGCCGCCGGGTTCGGCGACGACATCTGCCACGTCTATAGCAGCCACCGAAGGGAGTTCCTCGACGAGAGCGCCTCCCGGATCGGATTCGGCGGCGATCGGCCGGGATCAGCCGGAGGAGGCGGCGGACGGGGGGAAGACAGCGAGAGCGATCCGCAAAAGGGGATTGTGAGGTGGATCCAGGCGATCAAGCTCGCCGTCCGAGTGCTCTTCCCGAGCGAGCGGCGGCTCGCCGAACAGATCTTCGCCGGATCCCCGTCCGTCGCCGGTTTCTGCTTCATGGAGGTGTCGCGCGGGCTGATGAGCCGGTTCCTCCACTTTGCCGACGAGGTCTCCGTGTCCAGCAGGTCCGTCGAGTGCCTCTTCGACATACTGCAAATGTTCGAGACCCTGACGGAGCTCCTCCCGGAGCTCGACGGCCTCTTCTCCAGCAGCGCCGCGTGCGCCTTCCTCTACACGGAGGCCGCAGATATCCGCCGCCGGCTCGGAGACACCGTCCGGGCGATCTTCCGGGAGTTCGAAGGCGCAATCGAACGGGATCCCACCAAATCGCCGGTTCCCAGCGGGGGAGTCCATCCACTGACGCGGTACGTGATGAATTACATGAAGGTCGCCTGCGATTACCGGCAGACGCTCGACCGGATCTTCGCCGTCCCGGGCGGCGGCGAGGGTTTGGATTCCGCGGGAGGGTTTGCGCACCAAACGGCGTGGACTCTGAAGCTTCTGCTAAGCAATTTGGAGAGCAAGTCGAAGGCGTTCAGAGACCCATCGCAGAGATACCTCTTCTTGTTGAATAACGGGAGGTACATAGTGAGCAAGGTGAGGGATTCGGAGGGGCTGACCTCCCTTTTGGGGCCGGAGTGGCTTCGGAAGCAGGGGGTGAAATTGAAGCAGAAGCAGGCGTGGTACCAGAGTAGCGCGTGGGGGAAGGCGGTGGCGCTCTTGGACCTCTCGGCGGTGGGGGAACCGTCGCTCGTGCCGAGAGGGGTGGTGAGGGAGAAGATGAGGGCCTTCAACGGCTTGTTCGACGAGAATGTGAGGGAGCAGTCGGGGTGGATGGTGCCGGACGAGCAGTTGAGGAGGGAGCTCAGGAGCTCGGTGGCGGAGATGGTCGTCCCGCAGTACCAGAGCTTCTTGGCAAAGTTCCGGCAGCAGCTGACCGTGAGGGTTGCTGACGGTGAGGCGCTGGTGAAGTATAGGCCGGAGGAGCTCCGGGACCGGGTGGATGAGCTCTTCAGAGAGCGGCCTCCTGGTTGCTGATCCTATTAGAGCTGCTGCTTCTGCTTCACCTAAGTTGAACTTGGCGTTTATTCCAGGTATTCATTTTCCTTCTGTTTTCTTGGTATTGTTGTATGTAAAGTAGAATTAAGATGATGGGATGTTGTAGGAAATAGGACTAAAACAGTGATTATCATGGTGATGAAATTGATTGTTCCATTTCGAAGCTTTTGCTCTGCCCTCTGTTCTTGTCAGGGTTTGATATGATATTAAAGTGATATCGTGCAAATTACTGGATATCTGTCCTCTTTGTTGGTATAGTCTTTTTTTTTTTTGTGAAAAAACTGACCATCGGTCTGACCTTGTGCAAGCCAACATTGTTTGTTTGGTTGGTGTAGTTTTTTTTTTTCAATTTATGACCCAAAGAAACTGATCTCACTGGCTCAGCCTGCCACATCTACGGTCATGCCCTCGGGGCCTATGCTATGCATTGACTTGCAATGAGGAGCGATGCCCATGAGAATCGATACTGTCATCGTGCCGTCTAGCAGTCAAGGACCGACCCACTACGCCAACCCCCCTTGGGACGTTGGTGTTTAGTTTGACAAGGCGCTGGGGGCTTAACTTAATTATGTTCAGCTAATAAAAGAGCTTGTTCGAACTCACAAAATAGGCTTGGCAAACTAAACACGAACTGCAACTGTTCTGTTTGACTTGGCTTGCATATGCTCGTTGGCTAGTAATAAATATAGTTGACATATACTATATATCATAGAGGATAGATTGTTTTTTTCATGCAGGACAGGGAAACCACCTTAGGAATCAGAAACCTAGTCGCACTGTCTAAACCTGCCACACTTGCTGTGACTGTCCCGACAGTTTAAACCCATGGCGCACCCCTTGGCCCCAGGGAATGGGCCTGCTTTAGCTGAACAATGACTTACTAATATGTGGCTTTGCCCTTATTAGTGCAAGGGTTTGACACTTATGGGAATCCTCCCCTTTGCATCAAACCCCTTGGGGCTATAGAGGATAGATGGTTGAAGTGTTTGGTTTGCAAGCAATAAGTTCAGAGTTCAAATCTCATTGCTTACAGCTGTGAAACGATGTATTTATTTTGTAAATGAACCAGCTTGAGTTTGGCTTAGTAGGTTTAGAGTTTAAATTTTATTATTTTTAATTTTGAAGCATGTTTTTTATTTTGTAAAGAGCCAGGTTGAGCTTTGCTCTCCATGAGATGAGCTCTGGTCGGCTGGCAATAAAAATGAGCTGAGCTTGAACACCTATTCAGTTCATTCAGCTCATTTTCCAACCCTCCTGACAACCAAGTCACTCACTATAACAATATCTAACCAAAAAAATGGAAAAAGAAAAACTCTTTCAGATATGATTTTGTTAAGCACTCTTGAAAGTTTCAACTCTCAGGATTATCATAACTCTCGTCTGATTAGAGTTCCAAACTCTCATCTTATTAGAGTTTCGTTTTTTTGATAGCATTAAAGTGTTTTAGATAACCATGTAGTGTTTTAGATAAACTGTATGTGTTTTGCATTTTTTTTGTTCTCCTCATATATAAATACATGTATATGTTGTATGAAATTCAATAAAGCAAGTTTTCCTCAATCCTCTCTTCTTTGTGTGTTGAATTTCACATGGTATCGGGGCTTGGATCTCTCGTGCTCTCATGCTGCTGCCATTGAAGGCCTAGGCACAACCTCACCTGATCTACTTTTGAGTCAGATTCAGCCCTCAAGGACCAATGTTAGATTCCCTTCCTCCACTTGTGATCTTCCTGTTGAACTGCAGCTCCTCTGTAGTTTTGTTGTTCTTCTTGTGTTTTACTGGAGGCCATACGCCTAAGAGATCTATTTGCTGCAAGTTTGTTTGCTTGCCTGCAGACTTGGTGGTTGATACGTGTAGTGTGTAGTGTTGACTCATCCTGACCTCTCTCTACTGTCATTTCATGAACGTTGTCACGATCTGGTCCTCCCCTGTGTTGCTGCTAGCCTGAACCAACGCCTGCCTCTCAAGCAAAATCATGTTCAATTTGTCTGACTGCTTGCATTGTGTTTGCACAAATTGGTTTTAGTTCTTCAAAACTCTGCCAAGTTCACATTAGATACCTGGGCAGTAGTGAAGGTCGTGTGCCATTATTCTTCATCAGCCCGGGAGTATTCAGGCTGATCTGGTTCCAGCATTGGTGCTTCCTGGATTGCTCGCTATCCTTGTTGCTTCAACTTCATTGTTGTGAGGAGCGACATCATGTTGAGTTTTTTTTCATTATGTCAATGGCGTAAAAAGAAGAAAGTTCGAACGATATGTTTCTCAAGACAAAATCAGGTTATGATGCTTCTAGTCCTTTCTTCATTCATCACTCTGATAACCCCAACAATGTTCTGGTCTCCCAACAGTTGACTGGGGATAACTATGCACTTGGAGTAGAGCCATGATGATGGCTCTTATTGCAAAAAATAAACTTGGTTTTACTGATGGCTCTATTATCAAACCTGAATAAGGAATGATTGATCACCCATCTTGGGTCCATTGTAATAACATGATATTATCCTAGATTTTGAATTCGATAAGTAAAGAGATTGCCGATAGTGTAATCTACTCCACCATGACTCACGAGGTGTGAAAAGATCTACAAGAAAGGTATACTCAAAGTCTAGCACCACGAATCTATCAGATCTAAAGCTCTATTTGTCACCTGCAACAAGAAACAATGTCAGTTGCTACTTATTTCACCAAAATAAAATCTCTATGGGACGAACTGAGTTTGTACTCCCAAGTACCAACATGCAAATGTGGCTCAATAAAAATATTTTCTAATCAAATACAAAGGGAAAGGGTTATTCAATTCTTGATGGGACTAAATGATTTCTATAATGCAATAAGAAGACATATCCTCTTACTTGAACCCTTGCTCAATGTGACTAAGGTATATGCACTAGTGTTTCAAGAAGAAAAACAATGTAAAGCCTGGTTCATGATGTCGATTAATGGCCAGACAGGTACGACCTTAACCGTACCCTATAAAAATAACTCCATCCAAGAACCATCAAATGGGGTCAGACGAGAACTGGCAATCCAATTTCAGAAATTTAGAGGTAGCCGACAAAACCAACCTATGTGTAGTTATAGCAATGGTGTCGGTCACCTCAAAGAAAAGTGTTTCAAGCTGATAAGCTATCCTCCAGGCCATCAGCTATATGACCCGAATTTTAAACCCAACATTGTTGTTGCATCTTTTGCAATGATCTCCAGGTCACTTCAACAGATACGCATAATGTTACTGGTAAGGGTGATGGGTTAAGTAATATTCTTTCTGCATTAACTATGGACGAGTATCATAAAATCCTGTCACTTGTAAAAAACCAGCCAACATCGATCAACTTTGCAGGTATGACTTCTCCACTCACGGTTTCCTCTAATCATGTTTGGGTAATTGACTCTGGTGCTAGTCAACATATGGGAACCAAATCTCTTGATTTTTATAATCTGGTTCCCTACAATATACTTGTTTCACTACCTAAAGGTAAACATATTCTTGTGTCACATCAAGGGTCAAATTTTTTTCCTCAGTTTAGCATAGATCATGTTCTCTGTATTCCTTCATTCAAAATGAATCTACTATCAGTGAGTCAATTGACTAAATCTCTGAATTGTTTAATAATTTTCTATCATAATTCTTGTGTTATTCAGGATATGAAATTGAAGATGATGATTGGACAAGGTGAAAAAAGAAACGGGTGGTACTTCCTACAACCAAAAAATAATATCCATGATTGTCTTACCACCAGAACCGATCATGAACTATGGCATAGACGATTCAGACATCCTTCATCTTCAAAAATGAAATTAGTAAAATCACATTTGGATTTAGCTTTTGAATTTGATGAATCTCATTATTGTTATACCTATCATAAAGCCAAACAAACTAGATTGAAGTTTCCTTTGAGTGAGATTAATACAGAAAATGCTTTTGATATGATTTATTGTGATATATGGGGACCTTATTTCAAGTCCACTTTTTCTGATGCACACTATTTTTTAAGTATAGTGGATGATTTTATAAGAACAACCTGGTTTTTTATTATGAAACATAAGTATGAAACTTTTTGTCATTATAAAATATTTTTTTAATCTTCTCAAGACTCAATTTCGTAAACAAATCAAGATCCTTCGTTCCGTTAACAGGTCTGAATTTTTTCACATGAGATTCAAGATTTTTTTTAAAACAATGGTGTGGTACATCAACATAGTTGTGTTTATACTCCCCAACAAAATGGTGTAATTGAACGTAAACATTGGCATCTTCTTGAAGTGGCCGAGGCTCTTTATTTTCAATCAAACTTACCTATACGGTTTTGGGATGAGTGTGTTCTAGCCTATGTTACATGGGTGCGGGTGCGGGTATGGGTACGGGTGCGATATATATGTATGTAACAATAATAAGATTGCAAATTTTAAAGCAAAAATAAAAAGTAATTCTATTGAAGTAACAACACAAACTTACCAAAATATAACACATAAATAAGGAGAAATACGATCGAAGATCGATTTTTTTTAGTTTTTATACGTCTTTTGCCCTAAAAAATATATGAAAATAGACTCGATCAAAGTTGACCCTGTCCAAAATGTGGATGAACTCGGTCCAGGTGCGTTGACCGAGTCTAACACTTAGTTGACTGTATCCTCCCCGTATCTGAAGTTGCACCCGTATTGGGTATGATCGATGTGGGTGCGTCGACCTTTTAGTTGATTTTGTGTGACTTAGGTTCTAGCTGAAACTTATCTAATCAATCGAACACCAAAACCTAAACTCGAGAAAAAAACTCCTTTTGAAAAATTGTTTCATAAAAAAACAAATTGCAAACAACTTCATGTGTTTGGTTCATTATGTTATGCAATCGCCACAGGCTAAAATAAAAGCAAATTTGACTCGAGAGCCCGATGTTGCGTATTTCTTGGGTATTCATAAGTACAAAAGGCATATAAAGTATACGATCTAGAAAATCTTTAAAGCTTTACCTATAGAGATGTGATTTTTCATAAAAATATATTTTCTTATAAATCTATTGAAGAAAAGGAGGATGAAACTTAGTTACCTAGACCTATAGATCATGTCGAAGACCAAGGAACCATTACCATATCTCATCCATTACAAGACTCAATACCTGAAGTGCCAACCCATGAAACTCCAGATTCTTCTATGGAGCTTCAATCAGAAATCGTGATTGAAAATTTTAATAACGTTGAACCCGCATCTTTCGTACCTCCTCTTGAGAGTGTCCTTAGAAGATCATTTCGTCCAAGAAAACCCAATGCGTGGTTAAAGAAATTCTACTGATCCTTGATTTCTTCACCAAGCCTGAACACATCTTTCATACAAGGGTCCAAGTTAAGTACTCGGTTTTCTTTGTCAATGTTTGTCTCCTTCAAAAAAAATTTAAGTAAACATTCTTCTTTTCTGGCCTCTATTGCTTCTACTCATGAACCTGATTCATTTGAAGAAGCAGTTCAATATAAAGTTTGTCAATATGCTATGCACTCAGAAATATGTGTTTTGTAAGAGAATAATACTTGGATCATCATCACTTTACCTGACAACGTAAAACCTATCGGTTGTAAGTGGGTGTATAATGTGAAACATAAATCTGACGGGTTGATTGAGCGGTATAAGGCGTGACTGATCGCCAAAGAATACTCACAACAAGTGGGTCTCGACTATAGTGAGACTTTTTCCTCGATTGCGAAGATGGTCACAATAAGAACTTTACTCGTTGTTGCGACTGCCCGCAATTGGGTACTTTGTCAAATGGATGTTCAAAACATGTTTCTTTATGAAGATTTGCAAGAGGAGGTTTATATGGAGATCCCTCCGGGATATGCTCAATAAGGGGAGAATTGTGTGCGTAAACTACATTAATCCTTATATGGTTTAAAACAATCACCGCGAAACTGGTACCACAAACTCTCTAATGCTCTTGAAAGTTTTGGGTTCAAACAGTCTTATTCAGATCACTCTATATTTACTTATGTCCAACACCATATCTTTGTGGCAGTTTTAATCTATGTGGATGATCTAGTCATTGCAGGTAAACAATACAGGAGAAATTGATAAGCTAAAGTTGCATCTCTCATAGTTATTTCACATGAAAGATTTAGGTATTCTTAAGTACTTTTTGGGCATTGAGGTCATTCGCTCAGGTAAAGGAATCTATTTATCCCAACAAAAGTATGCTTTAGATATCATAACCCAGATGAGTCTTCTCAGTGCTAAACCAGTTCCCTTTCCTATGGAGCGAAAACATGGACTAAGTTCAGAACAAGGAGCCCTTGTACATGATCCTCGTCACTATCGTCATCTGGTTGGACGATTAATATATTTAAGCGTTACACGACCGAACAACCAATTTGCAGTGCATGTCTTGAGTCGGTTCTTGCAGCAACCTCAACTCCCACACTTTCAAGCTGCCTTTCGAGTAGTTCGATATTTGAAGTTACAACCCGGACAAGGAATATTGCTGCAAAACAACAATTCTCTCCACCTTATCGCATTCTATGAATCAGATTGTGCAGCATGTCCCCAAACACGATGCTCTATAACCGGGTATTGCATATTTTTGGGCCCTTCTCTTATCTCTTGGAAAACAAAGAAGTAATCCATGGTTTCTCGTTCATCAGCCGAGTCGAAGTACCGAGCTATGGCAAATGTTGTATGTGAGGTTATATGGTTTAAGTTATTATTAATCGACTTATGTGTTGTGCACACACAACCAGTCACTGTATTATGTGATAATCAAGTGGCTTTGCATATCGCCGCAAATTCAATGTTTCATGAACGCACTAAACACATAGACATTGATTGTCATGTTGTGCGGGAAAAGTTGGTATAATCAGACCTCTTTACCAAGGAATTGGGAAAAGAAGCATTTCTTCATCTTCTCGACAAACTCGGTGTATGCAATCTCCACACACGGTTTGAGGGGGAGTGTTAAAAACTCTCGAAAGTTTCAACTCTCAGGATTATCAGAACTCTCATCTTCTCTGTGCCGAATTTCACATATTTATATTAGCATATATCCATTTTGAAGCTCACAAACTTGGGATTAAAATTGTTACCTGAACATTTATCCTAGAAATATAATAAGAACAAAAATTGTATGTTAATATATTATTCAAAACAATTGTGGTAAAAAGATGGTTTTTATATGTTTTGGTTGTTTCAACCATAGATGCCCGAGTAAAAAGCTGGGTCATGAAGCATGAAGTGGAAAATGAAGGTTTCTGAAATACATAACGCATGAACTGTTTTACATTTAAGGGGAAGCCAGTAAGAAATAACAGCAGAAGCAAAGTAGAAAATGACAAAAGTGTAGGATGTACTTTGCTGAAAATGAATTTTAAATACTGGCACATGGAGCTGCTGTTGCTATAACAAGATATTGCGGAGGCCAGTAGTGGTGAACATTTGGCTCATATGGTTTGGCTTTGTTCTAATTCCTGTCACAAATGAAACCCATATATAGCTTTGTAATTCAAGGATGACTAGAACCTGCAAATATTGGTTTTGTTCATTTTGATGAGTAATACAGAAAATTGCAGACCAAGAAAAGAACAAGTTGGACGTTAGACTTGATCTAAAATGGTATTATTTAATTTTAATTAAGGTGAGGATTTAGGCTTTTCTCAAACAAGTTGTCTTTACATTAATATGGCCCGAGGATTTAGGCTTTTTCAATGGTAGGTTGCATTTACATTAATTAGTATGATTTGCTCAAAGTCTTAATTCGTAAAAAAAACGCCCATATTTGTTCATAAGGTCTCGGCCTTCTTGGCTAGGATGACGTCTCTTAATCCTAGGATAGCATGGTGTAATCAGGGTTCGAAACCCATAGCAGACGTCCCTTGCCACAAGGTTGAAGTTGGGAGGCTTACCAATGAAGGCAATGATTGGTGGATTTACTATTGGCCTAGCTAGGGGTGCACACGAGCCTGGCTTGAGCTGAGCTTCAGCTCAAAAAACTCGGCTCATTCGAGCCGAGCTTAGAACCTTTGTGTACAAACATAGCTCGGGTTCAAGCTCGAGCCAGATTGATTTGCTAAAGAAAAAATAATTGAAGCAAGTGTGTGTAGAGTAGGGCTTGAACTAAAGAAAAAACAATTGGCCTAGCTAGGGGTGCACACGAGCCTGGCTTGAGCTGAGCTTCAGCTCAAAAAACTCGGCTCATTCAAGCCGAGCTTAGAACCTTTGTGTACAAACATAGCTCGGGTTCAAACTCGAGCCAGATTGATTTGCTAAAAAAAAAATAATTGAAGCAAGTGTGTGTAGAGTAGGGCTTGAACTAAAGAAAAAACAATTGAAGCGTGTTCTGAGGGTTGGGCTTGAACCCAAGGTTTAAGTTGGGAGGCTTATCAATGTTAAGGCAATGATTGGGGGATTTACCATTTTGGCCTAGCTAGGGGTGCACACGAACCTGGCTCGAGCTGAGCTTCAGCTCATTCGAGCCTAGCTTAAAACATTTGTGTACAAACACAGCTCGGGTTCAAACTCGAGCAAGATTGATTTGCTAAAGAAAAAAAAATTGAAGCAAGGGTGTGTAGAGTTAATTAGGGCTTGAACTGAAACAAAAATAATTGCAGCAAGTGTGTGCAGAGGGTAGGGCTTGAATCCAAACCTCCTACACAAATGACCAACGCCATGCCCACTTGAGTTAAACTGCTTTTTGTGGTTATTAATCAACAGAAATATACATATCCTAAAACTGGTCACTGTATAACTTTATTAACCCAGCTTAATCGGGCTAATTGAGCATAATCGGACCCGAACACCTGATCAAGCTTGGCTCGTTTACTTACTCAGACGAGTCTGAACGGGGTTTAAACGAGAAATCATGTTTGGTTTCCCTTTTGTAAAAAGTGTTCATTTAATTGTTATATTTTGTAAACCATTAGATTTTGACGATTATTAAGTAACCAAAAATCACCTAAAAGAAATCTTTCCTTCATTAGATTTTAGTTTTGTAAGCCAACATCACCACCATTCGATTATCTTTATTTATTTTTTTTCAAATTCACCATTAGGAAATTGTTTTTTCTAGCTGAATTTATTTTCTCATCATTTAGGAAATTTGTGAACCCAATCTCCGGTGTCCTCTCCAACAAGGAGAGAGAGATAGCTAGAGAGCATTCGGCTCATATTAAAACGAGAGCTTTTGTCATTTCAAATGCTCCGGTGTTGGAGAGGAGATAAGAGGGGTGATGAAAGATGTGAAGAAAATGAGAGACGAGGTTGGAGTTGTCAACGGATGTAATTGAAAATAGACTATCTCCACTCTCAACACCATTCTCATTTCCAAAATTGGGGTTCCCAAACACCAGTTGGGGGCTTGAGGGAAAGTGGTATTAATTAAACCCTCATTAAATCTCCATCTTCCCTCCCATCTCCGGTTCTCAAATAGAACTTAAAGCTTAAACTGTTCCATTTTTAAGCCAGAACCTTTTTTATTTTCTTTATTACCGTGAGATTTCAATCTCTCAAACGACAATGGCAGAATTCCTTGAAGTGATTTCATCTTTACGCATATTTTTATCCAAGATCATAAGGAAAAACCATGCATGTCCTTCTGTATTAATCATCTTGTTTTTCTCGTTCTTGACAGGGATGACCCCCAAACTTTTATTGGGGGGCCCAAACATAATTAAACAAGATATTTCATTTTTCTTGGGGAGGGGCAGATTTTTTTTTTTTAATAAATCGAACTCTCCAGATGTGATCTACAAGATTGATCGAGTAGAAACTGGACTTTGGATTAACATTTTTTGGCAAAAATATGTAGGTATTTTTTTAAGGTTGAAAAATCGACAACCTATGATATATCAAAATTTCATCCTTAAAAAAATCAAGCTTTTTACATTAAAAAAAAAAAAGCAAAATGTGAGGGTCGATCCCTACTGTCATGCTCAACACATTTATGCGATGATATTCACAATGTCAAGTTGCATTGAAAAGATTTTCTTTTCCTTTTCAATTTATTACATGAAGAAACCACCTCTAGGATCGAAGTCCTAGTCGTGCTTGCTCAACGGAAGATTCTTTCCACAAATACTTCTTAGCCAGCAAAATTTACTTAAGGGCACTTTTGGAAGTGTGAAGTTGGAAAGCCCGAGCTGTGGATGAACTCCATCTCTGGGATGGGTGCCCTCTACAAAGTCATTGCAAGGGAAGAAACCCTATACATAATGGAGAGAGATGAGGGGAAGAAGGGTGGGGTTGAAAATGGTGAAGGTGGTAGGCATGAAAACGGTGACAACAAAAACAACAGTGTAAATAGGGAATTGGGTAGTGGGTATTTTGATTAGAGGACGGAAGAAATACAGCTTATGATACAGGAGGACTGTTCCAAGATTTTGGACCAACCTCACCAGATTGAGTCAAGGGACGTATTGGGAGGCGGTTAAATTTTGGACCAACGTAATTTTGGCTCTTCTCACTCAGCAGCCATGCATGGTGGAGAAGTTGCTCCACCACCACCATCACCCCCTCCTCCTCCTCCTCCTCCTCCTTCTCTTACTTTAACTACAAGAAACCTGTGGATTAACGACAACTTAAATCCGTCGCTAAATAGTTTAGCGTTGGCTTAGCGACGGATAGCTTTCATTGCAAAATTATAGTCGCTAATTAGCGACGAAATCTATCTATCGTAAATTCCATCGCTAATTTACGAAGAATTAGCGAATACCATGATTCATCGCAAGGTCGTCATTAATATACGAAGATTTTGGTTTGGGGTTGGATTTTAATCCGTTGCTATTGTAGCGACGGACTTAGCGACAAATTAAAATCCGTCGCAAAAATATTAGCCGATTCACATTTGTGACAGATTAGTATTCATCCCTAATCCGTCGCTAGTAGTAAATAGCGACAAAACATATCTGGCGCAAACAAGAAAAAAAAATTTAAAAAAATTGTTTAAAACATAAATATCGAGAAAAAATTCTCGTGATACAATTTATATTTTCTGTATAATTTATATTTTGTGTGTATAAAAAACAAAATACACATAAAAATACATATAAAAAGCAACTAAAACAATTCATCGATCCACTATAATTTTTGCCAAGTTCTAATTATTTATAAGTGAACATTTACATTTTTGAAACAACAAGAAGGTACAACAAATTCAACACATGAATCTAATCATCGCCAAGATTTTGTGCATCATCTTCTTCATTGTTTCGATCTGCCCCTTCAGCTCCTCTACGCTGATTATCTCCAGCAACCTACAAGAGAAAAGAAATGTTAGTATTGATAAACAAAATATAATGAAATAAATTATATGCAATGCACCTAAGTTAAGACAATCAAAGTAACATGAAATCTAACGACATACAATACATCACATGAAACTTTCATACCTGAGAGGCACATGCAGACGAAGTTCCCCTGCTCCAAAAAAAATTGCACAACTCATTACGGACAATGTCGAAAATTGCTTCATGTAAATAGTCACGCATTGTGTCCTTAGCGAGCCGGTGTACACCATTCCAAGAATTAAGCGGGTCAGTCAGATGCTTGGAGCTGATGCTGATGAGTGAACTCTGTGAGCCATGACTGGAGAAAGCAACGATTGGTGAGGTGTTCATATTACTCTCAAACCCGAACACACAACCTTTTTGGGTTCACCTATTGTAGTCACCCATGCTGCAGGATCAAAAGGTGGATGCTGAGTGGAGTCATCACCATATCGCTCTACCGTCTGTTGCTCATATGACTCCTATAAAGTAATTATTACAATATGAATTAATAATTAAGAATTATAATGTTTATGATAACTTGTATATTATAATATTTATTAATACAATAAATGCATATCATTGTTGTTCTTGCCTTCTCTGATACGAACTCTCACGTGCTCTTACGTTTATGTGTTTCAACAAACACATCCTTGTATGGCACAATGCCTCTTTTTTTTGCTTCCTGCGAAGTTAAATGATAAAAGAATTATTTAACAGGTTTGCAACAATACTTATAAAATTGACAATATATAGATTGATGAGTTACCATTTTCTTCAGGTGGCTCTCAAAAGTTCTAGATCCACATGTGTCTAGATGGGCATCGGGCATTTTTGCTCAGTTTTGTGCAGCCTTCGTTGAGCGGTTTCAAAATTTATGTTCCGCCCACTTCTCGCACATTGCATCCCAAACATCTGACCTGATAGTAGGAGATCCATGACCCTTCCACTGCAGTGGATCATCTATCCCGCCAGATGCTTTTCTTGTTGCAGTTTTCATATTGTGTAACATGTCTGTAAATCGATTGTCAGTCACCTTCTGTCACACCTTCTTCGCATCATGCTTCTCCATCGTAGTCGCGAAGCGATTCAAAGCCTACAAATATTTTCAGAAAGTTAGTAGACATGACTATAACAAAAAATTAAATATGAAACACATTAATTATGAGAAACGATTGTATACCATGAATGAGGACCACAATCTATCCAACACCTCCTTCGGGTACTCTTTTCATTGAGCGCCCGGTCCTGGTAGATGTTGAATTAATGAATTCCTAATCTCTTGTATTACTTCTTGTGGCTCGAACCTTGCACTGCATATGAATTGATATACATTAACTACCAATATACAATATTTATAAGATAAGTATAGGATAAGTAAAAATGAAATACTTATGATCGATATACATATTTTGAATGAGTCTTCTTGTGTCAGATTGAGAAGATCTTGCATCCAACGTTGCCTCGTGACTTTTATAAACAACTAGTGTAGGTGGGTCATGTGCAGGCAAAACATCATCTGTAGAAAAATGAGTTAGAAATTCACACAACGCGCATTTAAACTAATCAAGTATACAATTAGTTAAATGATATACCTATCGAAGCAGCATGTGAAGATGAAGGTTGAGACTGGTTATCAGTGGGTGATCGACCACTGTAACCTCCACGAACCATATTCTAACAACTAAAAAATGTCATACAATACATTCAAACATTGCAATACCTTCAAATCATTCAAGTCATTGCAATACATTTCAATACATTCAAATAATTCAAATCATTCATCTCAAATATTGTAATACATTCAAATCATTCAAACATGTTACAATACATTCAAATCATAACTCTATACGTATCGAAGATACATAATCAAAGAATAAAACATGTCATGCAATACATTCAAACATTACAATACCTTCAAATCATTGCAATACATTTCAATACATTCAAATCATTCATATCAAATATTGCAATGCATTAAAATCATTCAAACACGTTTCAATACATTCAAATCATAACTCTATATGTATCTAAGATACATTCTAAGAAATAAAAAATGTCATGCAATACATTCAAACATTGCAATACCTTCAAATCATTTAAGTCATTGCAATGCATTTCAATACATTCAAATAATTCAAATCATTTACATCAAATATTGCAATACATTCAAATCATTCAAACACGTTACAATACATTCAAATCATAACTCTATACGTATCGAAGATACATAATCAAAGAATAAAAAATATCATGCAATACATTCAAACATTGCAATACCTTACATTTCAATACATTCAAATAATTCAAATCATTCACATCAAATATTGCAATACATTCAATTCATTGAAACATGTTACAATAGATTCAAATCATAACTCTATACGTATCGAAGATACATAATCAAAGAATAAAAAATGTCATGCAATACATTCAAACATTGCAATACCTTCAAATCATATTACACACACACTTATATATATATATATATATATATATATATATATATATATATATATATATATATATATATAATGTCATACAATCACAAGAACTATGATGCGTGCATTGATAACTTAATATTTTCATATGCAAACTATTCATAACATGATACATTCATTTGAAGCATGTTTTCATGATACAATTTCACATGGAAGTCATAATCAAATTGAATGTAACTTTATGCAAGTAAGGATACAATCACATCAAATATTACAATATATTCAAATCATTCATATCAAAATAATGTCAAACATGTACCTACAACAAACACACTCTAATATCTCGCTAACTACTACCATGACTAGCATGAAATCCGAACTCCAAAAATAAGAACATTTCTATTCTCATACATTAAAATCATGCTCAGCATGATCTCCGAACTCCATCAAAGCAGTCCTAGATATCTACAACTAAATGAGTGTGTGAACAGAAAAGTGTTGCATCCAAGAAATTAAATAACATGTGATGCACATGTATCACTTACTCACCACGGGTATTGATCCAATTTGCATTGCTTTTGTTACTTACTTACCATGAGTGGCGGGGCACAAGCGGGATCCGTTGAGAAATCTGCAAGAGATACTATGTTAAAATGAAGTGTATTACTCGATAACAAGGAGGGTAATGCCCCCTGTCGGAAATGAGCCCGGATAGGGAGACACAACCCTCTGGTGAAAGCGAGACAAACAGAGGCGCTGCCCCTACCAGCAGTAAGGTCAAGGCAGGGAGGTCTCACCCCCTCCCGTATCAATCATGAGGCAGGGGGTCTCGCCCCCTGCAGAGGCTAAATTTCTCGGCAGGGGGATCTGCCCCCTGTCGAGCAAAATGGCTGGAGGATTCGCCCCCTGCCGGGCAAAAGAGACAAGGGGTAGGGAGGCTTCACCCCCGTGCCGAAATTATCGAGGAGAAGGGGGTGAACCACCCCCTGCTAGGGAAAACAAAAGGGAAGGGGGTTTCTCCCCCTGTCGATCATTCTCCGACAACAGACAAGAGGGGGGGCTGTCAGCAAAGTCAAGAGGATAGCCCCCCCCCCCTGTCGGCAAAGTCAAGACGATAGGGGGGCCCCAATCGACATTCAAAAAGACAGGGGTGAAGCCCCTTGTCATGCCGGAGAAAAAGAGGCGATTGGGGCCTCTGCCAGCCCCCCGCCGACTACACAGGGGTGGGGAGGGCTCGACAGAGGCTGTCAGGCCTCTGCTGGCTCTCCGACAACCTTAGGGGGAAGGGGGAGGCTACACCATAGGGGAAAGGGGAATGTTTACCTGCATTCGGGGCTCGACGGAAAATCCAGAGGGGGAGCAATGAGAGAGAGAACTGGAAGGGGTAAGAGAGGTCGATGGGCACCGGTCGGTTGGGCGGGCAAACAGAGGTCGACGGGCGTCGGTCGGGTGGGTGACGGGAGGTCGGGCGGGCGACAGGAGGTCGCCTGGCGGTGGGCGGGCGACGACAGAACGACGGGCGGTGGGCGGGCATGCCAACGAAAGTCGTCGGGTGTCGGTCGAGCGGGAGATGGGAGGTCGTCGGTCTGGCGGGCGACGGGAGGTCGCCTGGCGGCGGGCGACGGCAGAACGACGGGTGGCGGTCGGGCGATGGGAGGCAGATGAGCGGAGGTCGGGCGATTGACGAAACAGAAAGAAAAAAGGGCTCACATTAGGGATTTATGGGAAATTTAGCGACGGATTAACGATGGCAAAATTTCATCGCAAACACCGTCGCAAATATGCGATGGAATACCGACAGAAAATTTCTGATGTTGATCTGTCGTAAAGTTGCAATGGAATTTTGCCGTCGCTAATTCGCGATGGATTCCCAACAAATTTTTTTTTTCGCTAAGATCGTAAATAAATCGAATGTTAGCGACAGATAGTTTTCTCTAGCTAATCCGTCACAAATTGGCGACGAAAAAAATCCGTTGGCAATTTTTTATGCTAATTACAGTTTTCTTGTAGTGTTTCTCTCATTTTTTTAACATTTTTTATTTTATTTTTCTCATGCTACACAAACAAGTAAAACTTTTTATTTAGAAAAATGATCATATCACAGAATTTTTCTTGCTTTCAAATGTGCCCTTAGGGTAGGTTTTAAAAGTGAGAAAATAGTAGGAAAAAAATTATAACTTTTCCAACCGTAAGAGAAAATCTTTGAAAAAAAAACGTTTTTCTAAGAAGTCCAATTTTTTTTCTATCAAAGTTTCTTTTTTGGCATTAGGACATCCATTGGCTCACAACACATTTCATTCTATGGGTTGCCAAAAAAGCGCTACCTACGTCTTCATCTTCTTCTCACCCATCACCAATTTCAGCTCTCTCCTTCTCTCGTTTGATTATTCTGGTGTTGACTCACCTCTCTCTTTCTTTCATATTTTTTAATTCATTTTTTGCATGCTTTTTATAACTAAGAAAAACCCTCACTTAGAATCGGGTTTTTTATTGGGCCCACCTCCCTATAAGGTCATAGGCCATGTTTATTTATTTTTAAAAAGTGCTGGAGAAAGTTTTCATAAGGGGTAGGGATGAATGAATTTATGTATAAAAAGTGAAAGGTGGTGGAAAAAAACTGGAGCATGATTTGATGCTTGTTTCATTCACAGTGGTAAAAAAGAGTTACGTTATGGTTGTGTGAATTTTAAATATATAAATGAACTGATTCGATATCATACATCAGAGTATCGGACCATTTGAGCAAATGGTTCGACCCTATGAACCGTAACGGTTGTGTGGACATTTTTTTTTTATATTTTTCCTTGCAGCAAATTCATAGTTATTGAGGATTAAATTTGGAATGTCGAGGTGGCTGCAATATGGTGCGATGAGTTTATACGAAGAAAGATATTGTTATTAAAAATAGAAGCAGTGTCTTGCTGTCTTTGATTTGATGGAATATTCGCGTTGATGTGATGTGAGATGGGAAACTAATTTCATACGTTTTTTTCGTATTATGTGGACAAATGGACGGGTACATAAAGGAAGTAGCAGTTTGCTTTTTTCATGTGATATTTTATTTTGTTAGGGGCTAAATGGGGAGATAAATTTCACAGTCACCCAGTGGGCAGTCTCCTGAACCGTACATCATTTCTTCTGTTAAAGGGTTGAAAAAGAAGCTTACAAGATTGTCGAATCATTGTGATAAAAAAAAGGAAAACGGGGGAGGGAAAGAAAGAATAACTAGGCAAGAAACCACGCTCTATTATGATTTCCAAACTTGATGAGAAAATCATTTCTAGGGAGATCAGAAAGTTGAATGCGAGAGAAAAAAAAGCTTGCCATTTTTTATCTAGCCTAAAATTAGTGATGTCAATGAATAAGATTTTATCCAATATTCGACTGAATATTGAATAATTCCATTTAGCTGCATTTGCTAAGCCAAAACCATATCCAATTATAATCGTATGTGAATGTGGTTTTGTTTTTTTTCTCTGACAAATATCTGAATTTGATCTATATTCTAATCCATTTACTTGTGAAAAAGCAAATGAACTTTTTCATGAATCCTAATCTGTTTAGTCAACATCCAATTAGTCTAATATGATATTTGCCACATCTGATCCAAATTCAAACTGTCCCTCGGTACCGATTAGGTGTGGCAATCAGGTCGGGTTGGCGGGTCAGCATACCTCAACACTAACCTTACCCATTTATTAAACAGGTCAACTGTGGCAAACACGAACCCGACCTATATATTAAACGGGTAACCCGACACGACACGGTTAACCCGTTTAATAAACGGGTCGGGTCAGGTAAACGTCGGGTTAGCGGACGGGTCGGGTACGAGTAAACGGGTTGGCGGGCGAGGCGGGTCGGGTAAACAGGTTGGCGGGCGGGGCGGGTCAGGTAAACAGGTTGGCGTGCGGGTTGGCGGGTCGGGTTTGGGTAAACGGGTTGACCCGCCCGCCTAACCCGTTTATTAAACAGGTCAGCTGGGTTGGCGGGTTGGCATACCCCTAACACGAACCCGACCCGTTTAATAAACGGGTTAGGTGGGTCGACCCATTTACGATATAAACCTGTTTAAGCCAAACCCGAACCCGGCTAAGAAGCGGGTTTGCGGGTCGTGTCAGAGTTTGCCACCCCTAGTACCTATTGCATGTTGGTAGGCCTTTTGTTCGAGAAACTCTTAATGTCCCTTGCTCACAAGAGAATCCCACAAACTTTTCAGCCTTGGGGCAAGGAACGCCCCTCATGGGTTTCAAATCAGGTGACAAACATGATCTCTCCTAGCCAAGAAAATCAAGATTTTGTGGACTATTAAATTGAATTTCTTTCTAGCATTGACAGGCATATGAGCAGATGGATGTGGTAATGGCTGCTGATGGTCTATGCTTTCTCTGCACAGGAAAGTGCATCTTGAGCATATTGCTAATACATGGCAGGCTTTATAATTTAACCTAAGCTATTAAGATTCAAACAATTTGTTATTCATGTTTGCTTCCTTGTCACTCCTTACCTCAATGTGGTGGTAGTTTCCAAGTAATATGATTCTGACAGTGTTCTAGCTTTTCTGTAATTAGAGTGGCACCGTATGGCATCATTATCTAACTCATGAAATCTATAATGCCATTCATTTTCTAGCTTCAATTAGAAAGGTAATTGGTCATATTATAAACCCTTTGCATTTAAGAATAGCTTATGTTATGTCATCAGTGTTGTTCAGCCCAAGGTCGCGGAAGCAGGGGAAACAATGATACAGGAAGTGAAAGCAAGAAACTAGACATTTTAAATTTTATGGGAAGCGAGGAATCAATTTAAAAGTGAAACGTGAATAAACAAGGAAGCAATATGGAAACTGAATAGGAATAAAACAAGAAGCAAATAAAAACTATAAGAAAAATTATTATTCTTATATTTCATGATTTTTTAGTGTAAGAATTTATTTTTTGTTAAATTCTAACAATGATGGTTACCAATTCATAGAAACCACATGGGAAGTGAGTAGAAGCGTGAGAGGAAGTACATGAAAAACATGAAAAGAAATGTGAAAGTGTATAGAAAGTGTGTAGGGATGCATGAACGATTTGTGTGGGAAGCATAAGAGAAGCGTGAAGAATCAAGTTTCCAATCAAGTTTCGGAAGAGAGGAGTATTGCTATTTCGAAGTGAGTTTCTAGTAAGCGCACTTCCCACTTACCTAAGAAGCTTTTGGGAACTCTTGTTCAACTAAAAGAATAGTTCATCTTAATCGCAAGAGTATTGTTCAACCAAAACTTTCATTTTATGGCATATCATAGTTTTAAACTTGTGGATCCATGCTTTTTATCATATTTTTCGTTTATCAATCAATGGGAGGTGAATTTCAAACCATTGTCTCAGCAAATATGTTTTTAGAAGCCTGGTATTGGTTTTCAATCCACTTATGAACAAGGGAAAAATATAGAACACTTCATCTTTGAATTTCATCAATTATATAATTGTTTTTCTAGTACAATCGTCCAGATACATGATTATTTTTAGCTGATAAACATGAGCTAGATATCCCTCAAAAAGTTCTCATGTAAAAGTTGTGATGTTCAGAACAGTCGAACGATATGATCCAAGAGAAGCCTCCTGCATGCGGCTTAAGGATATGTCTACGAAAAGAGGTTGCCACTGCTTGGCTATCTTGAATGTGAAAATGTAAATTTAAGCTTATCTTCATCGTTGTTTTTGGTTATTTGGTATGTTCTGGTAAATTTGATCATGGCAGTTTGCTCAGATATGCTTACGGTGGGTTTGATGGTACCCAATTCTTGTCAAGTGTGGAAGTATTTGATCCTCATGCTGGATCTTGGATGATGGCTGATCCGATGAACAGTTGCAGAGGATATGCTGCAGCTGCAGTGCTTAGAGATTATTTATATGTTATTGGAGGATTTACAAGGGCTCATCTAACAGACTCTGTGAGTAAATTTCTTAGTCATTGGTATTTATCATATTTTCCAAAACAACTTGAATGTTAATGAACTAAGAAACGTGTCTCAGTTTGAGTGTTTCAAGGACAGGCAAGGGTGGCGCAATATTGGGGCAAGGAGTCTAGGCAAGCGCTGTCTCCACTCCGCTACTGTTATTAAGTATTGACTGTTACTATAATGGTGAAGGTTGCAACTTTATGCAATAGATTGGCAGCACTATCTTACATTGCCTTCTGTACATAAATTTGTATATCCATTTACTGAATATCATGTTGGAAAAAAAACAAAACTAACTTTCCCACAAGTGTGAATCGATGGAGGCAATACAATGATGACAGTGGAAGAAAGGTAAACCAACAACGAAAACAAAAACAACACACAACGATTTACATGGTTCCCTCTCAAACTGAGGTACGTCAACGGCGACCGCTAGGTCAACACCTTCCACTATCTTCAAATAGAGTTACAGAGTAGCCAAAAGGCATAAGCCTTACAAACACACAAAGGTGTAACGAAAGAAACAAAGATGATATACCTCACTGAAGAACAAAGAACAAATGCTTTGAAAAACCAGCCTCACGAAGTTGTCCTGAAAGAAGTGTAGCAACACTTCTTGCATTTGTTCACAACACACTCTTTTGGTACCTTAAAAGTATATCTCACTCTTTCATGTTTTTTTACCTCTCTCTTAGCTCGCTCTCATCCATCCCTTAAATAGAGGATGAGACCTGCATTTAATGCGGAAGACTAAACGTCTTGCACAACTTAAAATGTGCCTGAACCGCCTTATCATAAATTGTTATTCAGCGAATACTACAAATCACTATCCAACGAGTACGGCAAATCGTTATGCAGCTTAAACCACTAACCACAAATCGCCATCGATAAATTGTTGATCCTCAAAACTCTGAACAGTTGAATCATTATTCAGCTGTGAGGACTACTGAAAATCGTTGTCCAGTGAATACTTCCAAGTCATCCTCCAGAAGATCAAGCGTCATGCTTGAAAATTCTGCCGCGATAATGAATATGCATCGAACTGCTGACGATGCCATAAATGATTAGTTATCAGATGATCCATTTCCAAGATAGATGGGTCCCATAAGGAGGGAAACCCAACAATTCTTTCCCTTCCCGACTTATGTGGAGGCTTCGATCATCCCTGCTAGAGACCGACACTTCTCAAGCTTGTCCTTGGGCAATGCCTTAGTCAACATATTTGATGTATTATCATCAGTGTGAACTTTCTCTGTTGAGAAACTCGGTTTTGATGTCACATAATATGATACACTGTCTTATTTGATTTTATATGATATGATAATATGTTCTCTTGAAATAATGTTATATTATGACTGAATATGTTTTGCCTTAAATCTAACGAGTATTTGATGCAAGGATATCTCACCCAATAAGGATGGAGACTTCCTGTTCAAGTACAACTATGGTGCAATCATACTCCTTGAAGAAAAAGCTTGATGAGCCATGCTTTCCTAAAGCTCAAATGAAGAAATCGGCTACCTCAAGATGAATATTTTTTTTCTTCTTTAGAGTCATATGTAACAGAACCTTCAGGAACTTGCATTTTGCATATTACATACTCATTCATACATACTATATCATAAAAGTATACGATAGTTTCAAAAAGCTTCTTTTTTGAAAACCAATAAGTGTACCTTCTTACAACCTTTTATGAAAGAGATATTTTGTCATATAATAATTGTACCTTCTTACAACCTTTTATGAAAAAGACATTTTGTCATTGTACCTTACACTATATACAAGACAACATGAAAAAAGGAATGTAGGAAAAAGACAAAAACATAAAATCGACTACATAAGAAAAACAAATAAAATATGTTTTTGAAAAGACTTTAGTTATCTTCTTTAATGAAATGGTTCTTAATACAAGAAGAAGACAAAAACATAAATCGGCTACACATAAGAATAAATAAAAGATGTTTTTTTAAAGGGACTCTAGTTACCTTTTTTCATAACCATAGAATGTCGACTTACTTGAAGTCATCATTCTCTCTACAAAAGCATTAAATGCCTTCTGTAACAAATCCTTTCTAAATATCCTTCCCAAAGAATGTCGACCTTCTTTTTGGTCCTCATTCTCTCTGGAGACTTTGAAATACACTACATAAAGAATACACTTGACATGACTTTGTACAAATAAATATCTCAAAGCACTCATAGTACTTACACTCATTTAAAGTAAAGAAGTACTAATGTACCTCAAATCATTAATTAGAATAAAGACAAAACTACAACCCAACGTTCAAATGTACTATTGTAAGAAATAGACTTTTTATATAAAATATGTATTACCTAAAACAATACAACGACTAGTGTACCCTCTATTTCACCTTTATGGAAAAAGGCATTCTCGAACTTCTCTAAAAGATGGTTTTGAAATGACCTAACATTTCACATTTCAAAAAGTTACAATTCCAAAATGTAACGACTACTTTTTATAAGCTATATAAACACACACACATAAACTATTCAACAAGAGGAATGGAATAGACGTGTGAGCTTACAAAGAGAAAAATTTCTATTCGTGATTTGAAAAGAGAGCCTTGAAAAAGAAAGAGAAAAAGAAAAAGAAAGAAAAGAGAAAAAGTCAAGTCCAGCTCTTTGACAAAGAGTATCCTCTGAGTGACAAACAGAACATTCTTAGAATCATTCATTCGTGCATTCATATCATTCTGAAGGTTCTATAGGAAGTATTGTAACTCTGTTATTCACTGTATTCCTTCTTTGTTTAAAGAAGTAGACCTCTGTGAAAGAGGGTGTTGCTCTTCTCTGTTGAGAGAAGAAGACCTCTTGGGAAGAGAGTGTGCCCCTTCTCTGTTGAGAGAAGAAGACCTCTTGGGAAGAGGGTGTTGTACTATTTATCCGGTAACTCAGATGTTATAGTGGAATCTCAAGTGGTTTGCTTGGGGACTGGATGTAGGTCTGGATATTGACCGAACCAGTATAACTTCTGTGTTTTATGTGTTGTGCCTTATTGCTTAATTATTTTATTTTATCGATCATTATCATATTTCACTATTCACCCCTCCTCTAGTGGAATTTCATTTGGTATCAGAGCAGGTTTGCTGGTTTCGACGTAACAAGTCTTCCAGCACAAATGGCATCTACCTCTTATGCTCGTGATATTGAAGGTCAACACGCATCTCGTCCTCCCTTCTTCAATGGCTCCAACTATGGATATTGGAAGTGCAGAATGGCTATCTTTCTCAAATCCATAGACTTTGCTGTATGGAAAATTGTTGAGCATCCATACACATCTCCATCCGCAGACTATAACTTATGGTCTGATGAAGAAAAGAAAATGGCAAACCTAAATGCAAAGGCTATGAATGCCTTATATTGTGCCATTGATCAGAATGAATTCAACAGAATATCTATATGTGAATCTGCATATGACATTTGCCATTCTTTGGAGGTTATTCATGAAGGAACCAACAAAGTAAAAGAAGCCAAATATCATCTCTTGTTAGAAAATATGAGTTGTTCAAAATGAACAAAGATGAACCCATCATAGAGATGTTTACCAGATTCACCAACATCACCAATGATCTGAAATCTCTGGGTGTAACATACTCCCAGACTGAAAAGGTGAAGAAAATCTTGAGATCTCTCACAACTGATTGGGAGAAAAAGACTATTGCTATTGAAGAAGCTCAAGATTTATCTAAACTTACATTGGACGACTTAATAGGAAATCTTATGGCCTATGAAGTCCACATGAAAAAAAGAAGGGAAGAAGAGCAACCAGTAAAGAAAACTCTAGCTTTCTCAGCCCTATCTGAGAATGAAGACTCAGATAAAGAATCAGAAATTGCGCTACTTACCAGAAAATTCCAGCGCTTCATGAGAAGGAACCGGCTTCCAAACAGGCACAAGGAAAGAAAAGATCTTAAAGAAGATCCCATGTGCTTTCAGAGTAATAAGCCAGGCCACTTAAAACGTGACTGTCCACTTATCAAAAGAAAGTCCAAGACTAAGGAACCAAAGAAGAGGTTCTTCAAGAAAAAGGCTCTGCATGCTCAATGGGATGATTCAGAACCATCCACTAGTGAAGAGTCAAGTGATGATGAAGCCAAAACTGCAAATATGTGCTTCATGGCAAACGAAAGTTCGGTAAGTGAAATCTCTGATTTTTCCTTTGAAGAACTTCTAGATGCTTTTCAAGATCTATTTGAAGAATCTAGAAAATTGAGTTTCAAAAATAAAGTTTTAAAATCTGAAAATTTAAAGCTTTCTCAAGAGAATGAAAAACTCAACAGTAAAAATTCTGAGTTAAAAAAGAAAAATCTTTTGCTTATGTCTGAAATTTCTTCTACTAGCTCCAAAACTAAAAATATGCAAGTAGAGATTTCAGAGCTAAAAAGTAAATTTGAGAACCTCATGAAAACGGTTTTCAAGTTTACTAAAGGTAAAGAGAACTTGGATAAACTCTTATCATCTCAGAAGGTCTCTTTTTACAAGAATGGTATTGGCTACTCTCATTTCAAAAAAACTTCTTGTATAAATCAAAAGACCACGTTTGTGAAAAGTTCATCTGAACTAAATAAGGAGTATTACAATGTTAATCTTTTTAACTCCTCTAAAGAGATAGACAAACCCAAATCCAAATGGATATGGGTTCCAAAGTCTAACAAAAAAGGACCCGATTGGGTACCAAAAAGGAGATTTACTTAATGTTTTGCAGGCTCCAAAGAAGAAGAGCAGATGGATATTAGATAGTGGATGTTCAAAGCACATGACAGGACATCCAGACCTTTTTGTTGTTCTTCATCATAAAGAAGGAGGAACCGTCACCTTTGGAGATAACAACAAAGGTTTGATAATTGGTATTGAAAATATTGGTAACATAGACAAACCTCTTATCAAAGACGTTCTCCTTGTTAAAGGCTTAAAACATAACCTACTAAGTATCAGTCAAATGTGTGACACAGGTTATAATGTTAGCTTTAATCATGATGCATGCCTCATAGCTGACACAAATGAAAACATCATCTTAAAAGGTATAAGAAAGAATAATATATATGAACTATACCTAGAAAACATCACAGAACATTGCCTCATAGCTAATAATGACACTCAACATCTATGGCACATGAGAATGGGCCATGTCAATTCAAAATACATGTCCAAACTAGCTAAAAATAAGTTAGTACGTGGGTTACCCAACATATCTTTTAAAAAGGATTATTTTTGTGATGCATGTCAAATAGGAAAATTGTCAAAATCTTCTTTCAAATCAAAAAATGTCATTTCAAGTAAAAGACCTTTAGAGCTTCTCCACCTGGACCTTTTTGGTCCTTCTAGGGTAGCTAGCCTTAATCATAATAGATATGGTTTTGTCATTGTAGATGATTACTCAAGATTTACTTGGGTAATATTTTTGAAAAACAAAAGTGACACGTTTTGTCAGTTTGAAATCTTATGTAAAAAATTACAAAACGAAAAATCATGTTCTATTGTTAAAATCCGTAGTGACCATGGAGGAGAATTTGAAAATGAACTCTTTGAAAATTTTTGTAACTTGCATGGTATTTCTCATAACTTTGCCTTTCCTAGAGCTGCACCTCAAAATGGTGTAGTAGAAAGAAAGAATAGAACCCTTCAGGAATCTGCCAGGACTATGCTCCAACACAATAATCTTGCAAAATCTTTTTGGGCAGAAGCTGTTAACACTGCATGCTACATAACAAATAGAGTTCTCATTAGACCCTTATTAAATAAAACTCCCTATGAACTATTCTATGACAGAACTCCAAGAATAGACTACTTCAAAGTCTTTGGATGTAAATGCTTTATCCTAAACACAAAAGATAGCCTAGATAAGTTTGATGCTAAATCTGTTGAAGGCATATTCTTAGGATATTCAAGTCATAGTAAAGCATACAGAGTTTTCAATAAGTGTCATAATACTATTGAAGAATCTATACATGTTAGTCTTTGTGAATCTATTGATCAATCTGTTCATATACAAACTAATGATGATGATGTTGAAAGTATAGATTTATTTTTAGATAACACAGCTAAGTCTAATGAAGATGATCACCAAAGAACCTTTGTCGATATCAAAGATCATCCTCAAAAGCAGATTTTGGGAGAACTAACAAAGGGGGTTCAAACTAGAGCTCAGCTAGAACGGATTGCAAACATGGCATTCATTTCTCAACTTGAACCCAAGAAGATTGATGAAGCCATCATTGATGAGTTCTGGATGCTAGCCATGACTGAAGAACTGAATCAATTCCAAAGAAATGACGTTTAGAATCTTGTACCGAGACCAAAGGATCATCCAATCATTGGGACAAGATGGATCTTCAGAAACAAGCTAGACGAAACATGTAATGTTATAAGAAACAAGGCCAGACTAGTAGCTCAAGGATACAACCAGGAGGAAGGTATTGACTTTGATGAAACATTTGCTCCTGTTGCTAGACTTGAATCTATTAGAATGCTCTTAGCATATGCAAGCTATATGGATTTCAAATTATTTCAAATGGATGTTAAAAGTGCTTTCTTAAATGGTTTTATAAATGAAGAAGTCTATGTAAAACAACCTCCAGGATTTGAAAATGAGCAATACCCAGATCATGTTTTTAAACTGAAACGTGCTTTGTATGGTTTAAAACAAGCACCTCGTGCTTGGTACGAAAGACTTAAAACCTTCTTATTAAAAACTGGTTTTTCTGTTGGCAAAGCAGATTCTACACTATTTGTCAAAGTAGTGAATAATCATACCCTAATTGTTCAAATCTATGTCGACGACATCATCTTTGGATCTTCTAACAGCACTCTCTGTGAAGATTTTTCTAAGTCCATGCAGAAGGAATTCGAAATGAGTATGATGGGAGAACTCACCTACTTTCTTGGACTGCATATTAAGCAAACCAAGGATGGAGTTTTCATCAACCAATCTAAGTATGCTCATGAACTTCTGAAGAGGTTCAACATGAACTCAACTGCTTCAAAATCCACTCCTATGAGCACTACTACTGTGTTGGACAAAGATGAAGATGGTAAGACTGTTGATACAACGGTATACCGAGGTATGATAGGATCACTTCTTTATTTAACTGCTAGCCGTCTAGATATAATGTTTAGTGTTTGCTTGTGTGCTAGATTCCAGTCAAATCCAAAAGAATCACATCTTAAAGCTGTAAAAAGAATAATGAGATATTTAAAAGACACAGTTGATTTTGGATTATTCTATTCAAAATCCTCTACATTTGATCTAATCTCATACAGTGATGCTGACTTTGCTGGAAGTAAATCTGACAGAAAAAGCACAAGTGGAACATGTCACATGCTAGGGCACTCACTAGTATCATGGTTCAGTAAGAAACATAATTGTGTATCATTATCAACTACTGAAGCCGAATACATTGCTGCTAGCCTAGCTTGTACTCAAGTTATCTGGATGAAACAAACATTAAAAGATTTTGGTTTAAATTTTGAAAATACAACTATTTTCTGTGATAATACGAGTGCTATAAACCTATCTAAGAATCCTATTTTACACTCACGAACTAAGCACATTCAAATAAGACACCACTTCTTAAGAGAACAAGTCTTAAACAACATAATTAAATTAGAATTCATACCCACTAATCAACAGTTAGCAGACATATTCACTAAACCATTAAAACATGAAGACTTCACACGAATTAGAAGAGAACTAGGAATATGCAAACTAAGTGACTTATAAATTAATCACACTTATTATAATACTTCTTATAAGTCTTGTTTAAATCATATTTTAAATTGCTTTCCTTCTTATCGTTTTTAGTTAGTCAAACTAAGTTTACATATTCACGTATTCTTATAAGACACATTCTTTATGTCATTCAAACTTGTCATCTTTCAAGTACACATCCATTATAACTCCTTGTCCTATCTCCTTTCTCTCATATCCATAAGAACTAATTATATTAAAAGCCATCATAACAATGTTCACATCACTCAACTCCTTTATTATTTTTGTCCTTTTATAAAAACTTTTCTTACGATAAATGGTCCTACTTAGTTTATGAGAACTCATACTCTTCATTAGTTAAAATCGAATGACTATTTAGTTCCTTTAAAAGATCTAGTTGATATATTCACAAGTATTTTTTTACTATATCATCTATTTTATCATAGCCCAACAAACTATCTATTATCATATCTTTTGTATACAAATTAAGCCTCCGTTTTTGTCTACTCTTATTTAAAACTTAACCTTGTCGAGTTTCTTTAAGAATATAAATAATAATTCATATCAATCATAACTTCATGTCTTTCATCAACCTTTTTTTATTACTTCTTTATCCTTCACAAAAATCCATATATGTCATCTCACTTCTCTCTATGACAACTCTCATTTATTACTCTTCATTCATAAATATTTCTTTGTCTCCTCATTTCATCTCTCGAATACGTTTTTTTTATTATACATTTTTGAATCCGACTCCTACATGTCTATTCTTATTTAAAATTCTTATATATTTTTAACTCTTTCTCCTTTTGTCTCATCATCCCTCTCACCACTAGTCTAAGTCAAAATATGTCCTTCTCATATCCACGTATACTCTTAAAAAATTACAAATATTAATCATGAAACATTTTTTTTTGGGCACTCTTTTCTTTAAAATGTCATATCTTTCAAAGTACACATCACATGATCACCCTATGACCTTTCTTTCCATCCGTGACCTTGTCTCTCTCTTATTGTATATCTCTCTAAAATCGAGAACCTTTAAAGTCTTGCCTCCAAGCAAACCTTTATTTATTCTATCTCTACGTTATGTCATATATAAATCAAGTAAATGTTGTCCTTTATTTTCTCTCTCCTCTCTAGATATCCACATCATATTTTTTTTAACTCTCCATTCACGAATTTAGAATCCCTTCACATAGAGCAACAAGTTGTTTGTCTTGTTAGGCCATTATTTTTAAAAATGATCAATCATTTTTGTAAAAACATGACACCCCATACTCTATTAATGGCTTCCCCCACTAGTCGATATACTCATCCATAGTAAAATCTATATCTCTCAATAACTATGTCCTCCTCAATCTAATATAATACACTATTCTCAAACATTGATTTGATTTGTCATTCACAAGTCTCTTAACTTACTCCTCACGGATTTCCTTATTTGACTAAAATCTAAAAATTACTCACTTCCAATGTCATTCATTTCATATCAACAATTATTTTCTTCCTTCTATTTAATCAATTGGTTCATCTCTTACCATTTCATTCGAACTTTTCTATCCTTATACAAACTTTCTCTCGATTCTAGCTCCTTTCTCTCCTAGTGCTTTATTTTCAAGACACTCGAAAATGGCTTCCTCCTCTACCAATGTGATCACCTCCGCAGATCTAAGATACCCCAACCTTATTCACCACTTTCAGTACATTAGCACATTGCCAATTCAAACTGGCAAACTAGTCAACTTCGACGCCTTCACATCCTTTGACCTCCATACCTCTCTTCAAGATTTTGTTCCCATCTTAGGAACGACTAACTCCATGACCTACTATCCTCATCTCATCAAAATTTTCTATACCAACCTCTCTGTAGACCGTGACCACACCACCATTACATCCATGGTACATGGAAAACTCATCTCCTTCAATATCTCTCAACTAGGCTGCATTCTAAACCTTTCCTCCTATGGCATTGAGCTTCCTAACATAGTTCCGATAGATCGAACTGTGTTTAAGAAAGTCCTCTCCACTCGCTGCACCCATTTCCCATGGCATACGAGCAATCTCAAACCTCATGCTCTAATACTCTCACACATCCTCTCATCCAATGTCTTTCCAAAGCTTCCTTCCAAGGGTTTCGTGGCAAACGAAATCTCCCTTCTCCTATATGCAATCTTCTGCAACTTTCCCATCAACTGGTCCAGTATCATTTTCAATAACATGATCAATTTTCGAGCCTTCCACTCTCTTCCTTTCGGGTACTTCATCACCCATATCCTTCAGCACTTTCAGGTGCCTCTCCACCAAGACATCATTCACCGGTCTGATCATGCTTTCGATGACTCATACCTCCCTAAGGAAGGGTCCCCTCGAGATCACTCTGACGATGAAAGCACCAGTGAAGCTGATCCCCCCGCAAGCTCTGACCCCGACATCTTCTCTACCCTCGTCGACATCTAAAATACCCAGGCTCTACTTCTCAGGAATCAAGCCTCTCTGCAACAGGCCTTTGACTCCTTGACAATGGGCCAAGATTTACGTCGCCGTCGCCGCAAGCTCAATACCCCTGACTCGAACTAAGACTCATTTTTTATTATATTTGGTCTGTAATAACTTTAAAATACTTTCGGTCTGTAATATTTTTTTTACTCTAATCCCTCCTTTTTGTCCATGACAAAGGGGGAGAAAACATGTCTCCATTACTGGAGAAATATTCTCTCTTTAAACATTATTTCACCTTTTTTATCATATTATTATTTCTATGCATAATGTCTTTTTGACAAGGGGAGCATATTTTGTCATCATCAAAAAGGGGGAGAATGTTGAGAAACTCGGTTTTGATGTCACATAATATGATACACTGTCTTATTTGATTTTATATGATATGATAATATGTTCTCTTGAAATAATGTTATATTATGACTGAATATGTTTTGCCTTAAATCTAACGAGTATTTGATGCAAGGATATCTCACCCAATAAGGATGGAGACTTCTTGTTCAAGTACAACTATGGTGCAATCATACTCCTTGAAGAAAAAGTTTGATGAGCCATGCTTTCCTAAAGCTCAAATGAAGAAATCGGCTACCTCAAGATGAAGATTTTTTTTCTTCTTTAGAGTCATATGTAACAGAACCTTCAGGAACTTGCATTTTTCATATTACATACTCATTCATACATACTATATCATAAAAGTATACGATAGTTTCAAAAAGCTTCTTTTTTGAAAACCAATAAGTGTACCTTCTTACAACCTTTTATGAAAGAGATATTTTGTCATATAATAATTGTACCTTCTTACAACCTTTTATGAAAAAGACATTTTGTCATTGTACCTTACACTATATACAAGACAACATGAAAAAAGGAATGTAGGAAAAAGACAAAAACATAAAATCGACTACATAAGAAAAACAAATAAAATATGTTTTTGAAAAGACTTTAGTTATCTTCTTTAATAAAATGGTTCTTAATACAAGAAGAAGACAAAAACATAAATCGGCTACACATAAGAATAAATAAAAGATGTTTTTTTAAAGGGACTCTAGTTACCTTTTTTCATAACCATAGAATGTCGACTTACTTGAAGTCATCATTCTCTCTACAAAAGCATTAAATGCCTTCTGTAACAAATCCTTTCTAAATATCCTTCCCAAAGAATGTTGACCTTCTTTTTGGTCCTCATTCTCTCTGGAGACTTTGAAATACACTACATAAAGAATACACTTGACATGACTATGTACAAATAAATATCTCAAAGCACTCATAGTACTTACACTCATTTAAAGTAAAGAAGTACTAATGTACCTCAAATCATTAATTAGAATAAAGACAAAACTACAACCCAACGTTCAAATGTATTATTGTAAGAAATAGACTTTTTACATAAAATATGTATTACCTAAAACAATACAACGACTAGTGTACCCTCTATTTCACCTTTATGGAAAAAGGCATTCTCGAACTTCTCTAAAAGATGGTTTTGAAATGACCTAACATTTCACATTTCAAAAAGTTACAATTCCAAAATGTAACGACTACTTTTTATAAGCTATATAAACACACACACATAAACTATTCAACAAGAGGAATGGAATAGACGTGTGAGCTTACAAAGAGAAAAATTTCTATTCGTGATTTGAAAAAAGAGCCTTGAAAAAGAAAGAGAAAAAGAAAAAGGAAGAAAAGAGAAAAAGTCAAGTCCAGCTCTTTGACAAAGAGTATCCTCTGAGTGACAAACAGAACATTCTTAGAATCCTTCATTCGTGCATTCATATCATTCTGAAGGTTCTATAGGAAGTATTGTAACTCTGTTATTCACTGTATTCCTTCTTTGTTTAAAGAAGTAGACCTCTGTGAAAGAGGGTGTTGCCCTTCTCTGTTGAGAGAAGAAGACCTCTTGGGAAGAGGGTGTGCCCCTTCTCTGTTGAGAGAAGAAGACCTCTTGGGAAGAGGGTGTTGTACTATTTATCCGGTAACTCGGATGTTATAGTGGAATCTCAAGTGGTTTGCTTGGGGACTGGATGTAGGTCTGGATATTGACCGAACCAGTATAACTTCTGTGTTTTATGTGTTGTGCCTTATTGCTTAATTATTTTATTTTATCGATCATTATCATATTTCACTATTCACCCCCCCTCTAGTGGAATTTCATTCTCAAGTTGCAGCAATTTGTCATTCAAGACATCTCGAATCCAGTGGTATCGAACATCAATATGTTTTGATCTTGAATGAAAAGAGGAATGAATTGCACTCTGGTTATCACAGTGAAGAACATACCTTTCTTATTTCAAGCCCAACTCTTGCAAGAATTTCTTCAACCACAATAATTCCTTACTTGCTTCTGTAATGGCGATGAACTCAGCTTTTGTGGTGGAAAGAGTTACACATTTCTGTAATTTCGACTGCCATGCGATTGCTTCCTCTGCAAAAGTAATCAAATACCTAGAAGTAGATTTTTTACTATCGACATCACCAACTATATCAGAATCTATGAACCCATCAAGAATAGGTTCACCATTTCCAAAATACAGACTCATCTTCGAAGTCCTCTGAAGATACCTTAGAATTTATTTCATTGTTGCCCAGTGTTCTTTCCCTAGATTTGACAGAAATCAATTAACAACTCCAACAACATGAGCTATGTCTGGTCGAGTACAGACCATAGCATACATCAAAGAACCTATTGCCGAAGCATAGGAAATTTTCTGCATCTCGATTTTTTCTTCATCATTTGTAGGACATTGACTTGAGCTAAGTTTGAAATGTCGTGCAAGAGGACAATTAACAGGCTTTGCTTTATCAATGTTGAACCTCTTAAGAATCTTTTTGATATAATTCTCTTCAGATAACCAGATCAGCCCATGTGATATGTCACGAACGATTCTCATCCCAAGAATCTGCTTTGCTGGACCTAAATCCTTCATGGCAAAGGTCTCACTCAGCTCCAACTTTAGCTTGCTTATCCTTCTGATGTCTTGGCCTACAATCAGCATATCATCCATATAAAGCAAGAGAATGGTAACAGTTTTCATCTGAAAATTTCTTCACAAATACACAATGGTCTGTGGAGGTTCTTGAATATCTATGCTCAGTCATAAAAGAATCAAACTTCTTATACCACTGCCTTGGTGCTTGCTTCAATCCATACAAGCTCTTCTTCAGCTTGCAGACAAGGTGTTCTTTATCCTTATCAATGAAGTCTTCAGGTTGCTCCATATAAATTTTTTCTTCCAACTCACCATGCAGAAATACAGTCTTTACATCAATCTGCTCAACTTCTAAGTTCATGCTTGCTGCTATACCAAGCACAATTTGGATTAAGGACATCTTCACAAATGGTGAGAAGATATCATCAAAGTCAACTCCCTTTTTCTGACCAAAACCTTTCACGACAAGTCGTGCCTTGAATCTAGGTTGAGAGACGTTCCCATCAGTCTTTTGCCTGAAAATCCATGTATTCTTCAACACCTTATTTCCTTTACGTGGCTTTACCAAATCAAAGGTGTGATTCTCAAGCAATGAATTCATTTTCTCTTTCATTGCCTTAAACCACTCAGATTTGTTTTTATTTTCCAAAACTTCTTAAAAAGTTTTTTGCTTACCTTGATCTGTAATCAACAAATACTCATTTAATGAGTATTTCCTGGATGGTTGTTTCTCTCTATTAGACTTTCTTATCGGAGTCTGATGAAGTGGCTCTTGGGGTGTTGGCTCCTCCTCAATTTTTGTCTCAGCACTTCCTTCCTCTACATCATTATGAAGAGGTGGCACCTCCTCCGTGAAATCATGAACAACCGGTGCATCAAGGGGATCTAAATCAACAAGATCTCCTGTACTGGACTCTGATGGCTCAAGCTTACTAATGTCTTCAATGGTCTGATCTTCCAAGAAGATAATATCTTGACTTCTGACCACCTTCTTATCAACAGAGTCATACAGTCTGTAGCCAAATTCTTTATGTCCATAACCAAAGAATATGCACTGTTTGACCTTTGGATCAAGCTTGAACCTCTCTTCCTTTGAAATATGAACAAATGCTCTACAACCGAACACTCTTAAGTGACCATAGGAAGCTTTTTTTCCTATCCAGACTTTCTCTGGAACATCTCCCTTCAAAGGAATAGAAGGAGACAAGTTGATAAGATCAATTGTGTCTAACCCCAAAAGGATCTTGGCAACTTTGAGTGTGACAACAAACATCTGACTCTCTCAAGAATGGTGCAATTCATTCTCTCAGCAACCCCATTCTGTTGAGGCGTCATCCTTATAGTTCTTTCATGCTTGATGCCATGATTGATGCAATACTGATCAAATGACCCATTGTATTCGCCACCATTATCCGAGCGAACACATTTCAACTGTCTATCAGTTTCTCTTTCAGCCTTGGCCTTAAAATGCTTGAATACATCTAAAACTTGGTTTTTAGTTCTCAGTGTATAAGCCCATACTTTTCTAAAGTGATCATCTATGAAAGTCACAAAATATAATGCACCAACAAGTGCCTTGACCTTCAAAGATCTACACACATCAGAATGTACAAGATCTAAAACATGAGATTTTTTAGATGCAATGCTTCTATGGAAAGAAAGCATATTTTGTTTACCATGGAAGCAATGAACACATGGTTTCAAGGATGTACCTTCAGCCTCTGCTAGGAGCTCTTTCTTGACCAAGACTTGCAGCCCCTTCTCGCTCATATGCCCGAGCCTTTTATGTCATAATTTTGTGGATGAGCCAGTCTTCACAGCATTCACAACACTCTTGCAGATCTTCACTTGCAAAGTGTAAAGGGAACATGTCTTTGTTCCTCTCGCTACCACCAAGAAGCTTTTGGTTAGCTTCCACCTTCCGTCACTGAAGGTGTTGTTGTAGCCTTCATCATCCAACTTTCCAGCAGATATCAGATTTAGTCGGATGCCGGGTACATGCCTAACATCTTTGAGCAATAATTTGCAGCAAACGTTTGTTTTCAAGCAAATGTTGCCTATGCCAACAATCTTTGACACATCTTCATTTCTCATTCGAACATTCCTGAAATCACCTTGTGAATAGGAAGTAAAGAAATCAGCCCGCGACGTAACATGAAATGAAGCTCCAGAATCAATTACCCAATCAGTCTCTTGACCGATCAAATTGATGCTAGTACCATCACAAATAACCATGAGCTCTCCATCTGTGACTGCGGCTGTTGCACTTTGCTTTTCTTCTGAGCTTTTCTCTTTGTTCAACTCCTTGAACTTGAGCTTCCTGCACTCTCGCTTCATGTGTTTTTTAACTAGAAAAACCCCGATTAACGACAGAAATTTGCGACATATTTTTTCTGTCACAAATTTGTGACGGACTAGCGAGAGAAAAACATTTGTTGCTAACCTTCGAAATATCTGCGAAATTAGCGACAAACAAATTTTCGTCACCAATTCATCGCTAAATAGCGATGGCATTTTTCTGTCTCAAGGTCCGTCGTAACTAAGCGATGAATAAGCGCAGAAACATTCAGTCACAAAATTTGTCGCAAAATTCATCGCTAATTAGCGACAGATTTTGCTATGGAATGAGTCTCTCTCTAATGTGGTGGCTAATTTTCGATTGAAACTACACCCAATTTGGGCGCTAAATTCTCCCTCCCTCTCTCTCTCATTACAGAGTGGCTGCGCTTCGCCTCCCTCCTCCCCCAGGTCAACTCCGTCGTCGTCCGCGTCATCTCAGGCGACAACGATGACCCCTCCCCCGGCAGCGGCACCAAGCTGGGCGGTTGTATGGCGATGGCGAACATGAAGACAGTCATGAAGAAGAACCCAATCAGTTGTATGGCAAACTGGCCGATGACGTCGATGAGAGCGACGGTGAACCAGTAGCCGGGGAGGGTGGAGCAGAGGGCGATGAGTGTCTGGGCGCGAGCGATGCGGAAGACCTCCTCAATGGCGTTCATGATAGCGGCCTTAGGGATCCACCCGATGGCGGAGAAGATATCCTTCTGGAAGAGGTTCTGGCTGTAGAAGGCGATGTCGAGGAGGAACCAGGTGGAGGTGGTGCCGAGGAGGTGGAGGGCGTGACGCTTCAGGAACTGCTGGCTGAAGAGGCCGTAGCTCTGGCTGTTTGTGATTGCATCGATCTTGTCTTGCTCGTTCTCAAGCTCGACGTTGAGCACCTTCGACATGTCGGCGGCCGCCTGCTTCGCGTTCTTCGCCACCAGCGCCGTGAACCTCGCCGTCTCTGGCATCTGCATCCGCCAGTAGTAGGTGAGTGCGACCGGTAAGGAGCCGAACATCAGAATCATCCTCCAGACGTAGTCCGCCTGGGAGACGTAGTTCTCTCTCTCTCTCTCTCTCTCTCTCTCTCTCTCTCTCTCTCTCTCTCTCGATTCTCTTTCTGTGTCTCTTTTGTATTGGAAAGAGGGGGAGAAGAGGAAGCCCCTTCTAGGGTTTTTAGTGGGTTGCTTCTCCTGCAAGCTTCCCACCAAAGGGTTTTTTTTCTCCTTAAAGCGGAAGTTTTTTCCCTCATATCTCATCCGCCATAGCCGAGAGGGAGAAGACGACGAGTCGCCATGGCCGGACGGTACGACAGAAACTCGTTCGAAGAGGAGGAAGTGAACCCCTTCTCTGTGAGTCATCATATTTTTCTTCCTTCAGATCCTTGCTAATTTTGCATTTTTCCCGCATGTTTTTGCGTTTTCTTTCATCTAAATTAGTTATCCTAGTTGGTTTCTGGGAAGAAAATGAGGAATCGTGAAGTGGTTCTGATGGAATTCTAGTCTTCTGGTTGTTTTGAATGGCGAAATCATCCAATTCTGTTGTTTAGTCGTATTTGTTTTTTTGTTAGATGTTAGATTTGCGTCTCTCGTAGCGAAATCTATCAGAACCACTCATTATTCTTGTCTTGTACACAGGGAATTGAATGAAATCTATGATATTTTTCATGAGATTTTCCTTCTCAGTTGTTTTGCTTTTGCTACTTACCAAGAAGAACGAGATAAACTTCCAGTATATGTTATTCTTTCTTGGTTCTATTCTAAACATGGAATTGAATGGAGTTCATTTCTGTTCTCAAACATTTGTGTAATTTATCAGTTTTTACTGGTTTCCTAATTTATTAATTTAGTTTTGATGTTTAACATTATTTGTAGTACACTGATTCTTTTTATGATTAATTTAACATTATTTTGATGTTTATTACTTCTTTTCATATTATGAATTAAGACATCCTCTCTCTCTCTCTCTGTGAGATGTTTGTTTGCTTTTAGTTTATAACAATATTTTCATGGACTGTCTACACTTACCAGAATCCAGGAAGTGTTTCATCCACCATGAACAGACTTTCACCTCTTCCCCGTGAACCTGCTGATTTCGGAAGTGCGACAGTTGATATTCCTCTTGATGCTGCTATATTCAGGTTAACATTGATATGCATCCATCCAAATATGAAATTTGTTGCATAAGGTCTGGACTTTCTGAATATGATTTGTTGTCAAACATTTAGGATTTGAAAAGGAAAGAGAAGGAATTGCAAGCTAAAGAGGCAGAATTGAAGAAGCTAGAACAGGTGGTTCTGATGTTATTCATTTTGAAGATTGTATGTGACCTTGTCGACACATTCACTGATTTTGAGTTAGTCTGGGCCATGTTGTGACCACTTATGGTAACTCTGATCAACTTGATTGGGCACATTTGCAAGTAGAAAAGTAGACCTCTGCCCCTGGGAAAGTGGTTGAGATTTGTTTCCTCGAAGAAAAATTTCACTGTCCTGGGAAAGGCGTACGAGGCGCACGCCTCGGCTTGAGGCGCGTCTCAAGGTGTATGAGGCACACGCCTCGAGGCTCTTTTTTTATGATGGATTAGCGACGGATATTATCCGCCGCTAATATTCAGCGATGAATATTTGATGTTTTGTGACAGATTATATTTCATCGCAACTCCGTCACTAATTTGCTGACCAAACGTTAGCGATGGAATTTATCCGGATATACTCCCTTGCTACGTCGTCGCTATTTAGCGACGAAAATAAGTCATCACTAATTCGTCGCTAAGTAGCGACAGACCGACGACAGATAAATTCCATCGCAATTTAGCGACTAAGATTATGCGATGGACTCTATCTATCGCTAATCCGTCGCTAAACACGTTAGCGACGGAATTGGCAATGGATTAGCAACGGATAGCGTTTGTCGCTAATTATCATTTTTCTTGTAGTGTTTTTTGTGACAATAATAACACTCAATGTCTTTCTTTGAACTCGAGTGTGAGTGACTTCTGGATTTATCACGATAGTGCGGAGTCTTGCTCTTACTCCGATTTTCAATCACAAGTTCCTCGAAGAGAGAAGGACTTGATGATTTTCTCCTAGTTTCTTCATTCAGCAGACTGTTGGTAACTTGGCTCATCGTTACCATTCTATCAGGTGCGAAGTTACTAACTGTGACCACCACGGTTTCTCAACTCTCAGGAATTGAACTAAGGAGCAACAAGGCTTACAACTCATCATCAAAAGCGATTTTCATTATAGTTAACTAATTGACAATGCTTTTGATCTCATTCAGATGCCCTACAATAGAGTTTTCCTCTTTATATTTGAGGTTCACAAGCTTTTGAAATAGAAAGGTCTTATTCACTGCCATCTTTCTATCATAAAGGCTTTCTAGTTTGGTCCAAAGATCATGCACCGAAGTTTCTGCATATACGTGATGAAAGACACTATCATCAATCCATTATCGAATGAAACCGACAGCTTTCCTGTTTAACTTTTTTCATTCGTCATCTTTCATCTCTTCTGGTTTGTCGTTATCACCCTCTATAGGTTCATCAAAATCTTTACAAACCAAAAGGTCTTTCATTTTTATTTTTCAGGTCATTCAGTTTGTGTCATTCAAATTGATCATACGACCGACGTTGTTCTCCATGACTTCACACACAAATATAACGAACTGAGACTAGAGGAACCAAAGCTTTGATACCAGATGTTGAAAAAAAAATAAAACTGACTTTTTCACAAGTGTTAATCGATGGAGGCAATACAACGATGACAGTAGAAGAAAGGTAAACCAACAATGGAAACAAAAACAACACACAATGATTTACATGGTCCCTCTCAAACTGAGGTACGTCCACGGTAACCGATAGGTCAGTACCTTCCACTATCTTCAAATAGAGTTACAGAGTGGCCAAAAGGCATAAGCCTTATAAACAAACAAAGGTGTAACGAAAGAAACAAAGAGGATATACCTCACTGAAGAATAAAAAACAAATGCTCTAAAAAACCAGCCTCACAAAGTTGTCCTGAAAGAAGTGTAGCAACACTTCTTGCATTCGTTCACAACACACTCTTTCGGTGCCCTAAAAGTGTATCTCACACTGCTTTTCCAGCTCTCTCTCATCCATCCCTTAAATAGAAGATGAGACTTGCATTTAATGTGGAAGACTAAACGTCTTGCACAACTTACAATGTGCCTGAATTGCCTTATCACAAATCGCTATTCAGCGAATACTACAAATCGCTATCCAACGAGTACGGCAAATCACTATCCAACGAGTACTAAAATAAATCGCTATGCAGTTTAAAGCATTAACCATAAATCGCCATTGACAAATTGTTGATTCTCAAAACTCTGAATAGCTGAATCGTCATTCAACTGTAAGGATTACTACAAATCGCTGTCCAGCGAATACTTTCAAGTCGCCCTCGAGAAGATCAAGTGTCGTGCTTAAAAATTCTGTCGCGATAATGAATATGCATCAAATTATTGATGATGCCATAAATGATCAGTTATGAGACGATCCATTTCTAAGATAAATGGGTTCCATAAGGAGGGAAACCCAACATATCATTGCCTTTTTCGTGATGACTCTATGTGGCCTTATTTTTCTCCTTGGCTGAAGCATAGAATTACAAGATGGAAGAACATTATGCAACTGCAATTCGTCTGTGATTACCCCGGAATAGATTGTAGGTTTTTTCCTTTTAATTTGACTTTATGCATTTCATATTGAGTTTGTTGTTACAGCCTGCGGTAGCACTTGATGCCGGCATAAAAAATATTTAGTGTTTGTTTAGGCGTATCAAGCGTCTGGTCTTGCAGGTGGCCATCTCACTGGGGTTACTCAAACTGCTGTTGGAGCCAGCAGATCACGAGTAAAATTTCCATGTCTAGACAACTATAGGTTAAATGGTACAAGGAGTTCGCATTTTCGGAGTAGGGGCTCTGTCGGTTTTTCTCTAATTTTTTTTTTTATTATTCTTGCTAGAATCTGATAAGCACCTGTTTGCAATTCTGTGCAATTGACCATAGGTTGCTTGGTTGTACGGTTCATTGGTTGATGCCCTACCATCTTTTTAAAGCTTGGACAGATCCATCTCTGATATTGAACAGCTAGACTAGATCCAATCGGAATGGTAATTGTCCAACTAATTAAGACGAGCTTTGCTGGTCGAGTCAAGTAAGACCTGACCGACAGCCTAAACTGATCCAATTATCGGGTTGAGCTTCATTTGAGGCTCTCAACCAATTCATCGATTACCTTTATTTACATTTGATGTGGATCTTCCTTTGTAGTTCATATTAAGTGTACCTAAACATGCACATAGCATCATAATAGTAGCAACAATAATATGCATCTGTCTAGTAATTGTTCATCTAATCCGCCGACAAGGGCTCCAGTCATCTAGTAGCGGCAAGTAGTAGCGGCGACTTGTGAATGTCACCAGGTTGACGGGATGCCACAAGTTTGAAACCCATGGGTACGAAGGCGTAGCTAGGGGGGTAGCCCAGTCCTGCCTCTCGAAACAGTTAATTTTTTTTTTTAAAAGCCCAGTCCTAGCCCAGCCCTGATTCCATATGAAATAGATTTTTATCCATTTTTGTAGCCCAACCCAGCCCTGACTGCAGCAAATAGTTTGATTTGTCCATATGAAATAGATTTTTATTAATAATTGTAGCCATTTTTTATTTTATCTCAAAAAAAAAATTGGGGGGGCGCTGCCCCGAACCCCCAACTATCACACAAATATTTTTTTTTGCTAAACCCCTGTTTGCCCCCCCCCCCCCCCCCTCACATGAATCCTAGCTACGCCACTGCATGGGTAGGGCTGGTAAACGAACCGAGCAGCTTGTGACTCGACTCGGTCCGGCTCATCACAAACTCGTTAATGATCGGTTCTTATAGCTGGTGAGTCGAGCCACTAGCAGCTCGTGTAGTTTAAAGGAGTCGAGCCTATATATATTTAATTTCTATTTGCTTAACAGAATTCTTTTATAAATTTTGAATTCTAAAAGAAATCTAATGGCTAGTTCCACGAAAGAACATGAAAAAAATTTCACTAAGTACAACTAGCAATTCCCTATTACTCTCTTTGGGAATCGACCATGGTTCCTCTTTCATTTGGAGGTATATATATAGCTGTGTGTATATTATATATTTTAAGTATATTATATAAACAAAAGAATGCATAGAATATATATGCAAAGAGAAGGATGCATGAAAAATATATACATAAAATATGAATTATTAAGTATAATATATAAAATATATATACTTTAAGTGTAATATGTAAAAAATATATATAACCTAGAGTAATTTACATGAACATACCTGACTTTTAACTTATTTGCAAACACACTCTCAACATTTGATATATTAAGCGCCTGCTTTAAGAAACTTTCTCTCAAACTGTCACTCCTCTCACAGTTGGTGACGGAAAGTGTCTTGCTGCATGTAAGATTACTTTTACCCTCTGCATAGCGATCTTAGCAATGTTGTGAAAGGGTTGAGGCATAGCTTAGCGCAGCGCTCCACCAAAATCTGAAGTGAGGCGTAATTCTCAATTTTTTTTTAAATATGTAAAAAATCTAAATAAAATTAATAAATAAAAAATGCAACATATCAACATATCATAATTGAAAAAATTATGTTTTTACATCATTATAGCTTGATCCAAATTGTGATTTCCTTGAAGATCAACAAAATGTTGAACGCATGAACTGAACAAGAACAAAAGCCAAAACAAATAAAGAAAGCACAAGAGAAAAGAACATTAGACAGATAAAATGGGCTCACGCCAGAGCCGCTTGCCCAGATTGCGACAAAGGATAGGTAGCATCAGCAGGAGGGAGTGGAAGATCACTAAGATGCATACGCAAGACCTCAGTACTTCAATGGCTGATGGTAGAACCAAAGAATTATGCAGAGGGTTAAAACAGTAATTTTATGTGTAACATGATACTTTCCGTCACCAACTGTGAGGAGAGGAGAGGAGAGTTAAAACAGGCTGTTAAACTTAATAACTCAAACGTTGAGCGTGTGTTTGTAAAACAAGCTAAAAAGTCAGACATGTTTATGTAAATCGTTCTAAATAATATGAAAAGTTTTTACACGAGCCTGCTCGTCTCATTCTTGGCTACAGGAGCACGAGCCAAGCCACGAGCTTCCTTCATTGGTAAACAAGCAGAGCCTGAGAGCATGCCCTGTTTGATTTGTTCTTCTCGTTTACCAGCTCTACCCACGGGTGACGTCCCTTTCCGCAAGGTCGAAGATGGGTGTACTCCCCCCATGGGCACAGGGGGGACCTCAAGGGTTTTTACCAACCGGAACCGGAGGCCAGCCAATGTCTGGTCGATGATGGGAGGGTTTTTTTCCCTTACTATCAAAAAAAAAAATTCTTCATCTAATCCAGTTGAGCTTATTAGGCTGAGCAAGGTAAGATTTGACAGCCTAAGCAAGCTTAATTCAAATGTGATGCAAAAATTAGAATGGACTTCATTTGACTCGCTGGTTGGATTCCAATCAGCTCTTCGATCCACAACCTTTACCTATATTTGAAATGGATCTTTTGTGGCTTACAGATAAATTTAGTGAACACAAACACGAACACACATCATCATAATGCCTAGTAATTGTTCATTTGATCCAGATGAGCTTACTTGGTCGATTAAGCTAAGGCCTGATAAATTTACAGCCTAAGCAATCCCAAAAATGGTATGGTTTGGGCTTGGCACTCATATAACAGTGGTTCGATTTCAGAATTTGTCATGATGATATGTTGCTTCCTGTAACAAGTAACAAAGGCATTCAGAAATGATATAAATCCTCTCCGACTCATGTTGGGAAGCAAAGGCTTTGTTATAACTAAACTACCATCCCTATACACTTAACATGCCTGATACATGTCACAACTGCCTTTAACTTGATGTGGACTCGTGCACAAATTCATGTTCAAATAGATACTCCCCAAGAAAGAAAAAAAACTTTTTTTTTCTTTTTGAAGTATTCGTTATTATTGCATACAATGGCAATGTCGGAACAAAAAAAAAATTGTACAGATTTCTTCATATCTCCATTCATTAGGATTGACGGTATCAACTACCAATGCAATTAACTCCAGCTGATAAATGATAAATACGATAAAAAAAAACAAAATCAAAGAAAATGTTCAATTTCCTATCTCTTGGTTCAACAATTTTCATAAAAGTTGTAGCAAACAAGTGGTTCGGACATTTTAATTGAAGCCTTCAAGGGTTCTCAGTTGTAATACCAACTGGAAGCTAAACTGCAGCACTTGTTTTAGCCAATATAAAGTACATTGCAAAGTCCATTTTTGCCATGCTGTTTGATGGGCAAGCTTGGGATTTATCAGCCTCCTATTGCATCATTGATGACATGAATAAGAAGAAACGTGCTTACAACCTAGAGTAAGACAGCTCCCGCAATTCAGAGGCCAGTCGTTTTAGATGAAGTCAATGCACTGCCTTAACTATGGTTGGCAAACCTTATTACGATATTAGGTGCTATTGGAAACAACAAATTGAACAGACTACAAAAGAACCATGCATTCAAGAGATGGCAATAGGCAGACATCCAAATCTCAACCATTAGCGATGCCAACAGCTAAAAGAACAATTTATAACTTACCGGCATCCACAAAACAAAATAGAAACCCCGTATTGCCATAGCACAACAGTGATACACACACACATGCGTGCTCGCGCACACACACGCATATCCCTCTTGCCAGAGCTTCAAATAAGATAGTTTAAGATTATAATATGAAAATATCCACGACCTTCTCTTGGATAATCAAAACTTTCACCTCAGAGAACTAAAACAAACAAACAAACAAACAAACGCCGAATAAAGATAAACAACCGTCAGCCAGTCCGGATAACTGATTAATGCAAATCAAGTTTAGATAGCCTTCCAGGTTCATGAAACAATGGAGAGGCCTCTTAGGCCTTCCAAAGTATCTCGTGAAAGGAAGGCAAGACAGCAATAAGAGGGTCACCATATCCAACTGGCTCTGCAAACGATTCAAAAGTGAAAAGTGAAAAACGGAAAAACAGGTACAACACACCAAAGAAAATGTTATAGGGTCTACAATGATTACCTCCTTCTTTGTACAGAAGCTTAATAACTTCCCCAGCCACATCTGACTGCTCAGAAGTAAAACAATACTAACATTTAGAGAGAGAGAGAGAGAGAGAGAGGCAAATGATGCATATTGGTCCTAGTTTCTGTCAGAACCTGCATTTCCTACTCTTAGGGTACGTTGGTTCGATCACATGAGATTCACTTTCTAATACATTTTAGAAAGTGAATCTTATTTGAACAGTACCTCAAAAGCAACCAAACATAAATAAAAATTTGCACAAAACCCCAAAAGCAAACTCATAAAAAGTGAGTTGGTACAGAACCCAAAAATGAGATTTATGTGAGATTCACTTTCTCATGAGGTCTCATGAGATTTGAAATCTCATGAGATTTTGAAAGTGAATCTCTTTTGAACAATATTTTCACTTTTCAAAAACACAACTACACGTATACATGCTCCTGTTTTTGGTGAAAAAAAACACCCATCTCTATCCAAATCTTTAGAAATATCAGATCCGAAAATGTCTTCTTTTTTTGTAAAAAAGACCTAGCAGTTCTACTACCTTTTAGAAAATCCATAGGATCCTCACTTTGATTCTGCTTGGCCAGATTCATCACTCTTGTTAATGAAAGCTAAGGGAAATTTTCAAATGGCCATACTGCTAAGTAATTTTAACTTGAAAGTCAAATTTTGTGTGAAATGACTCCTACCATCTCCTTTTCAATTCTTAGTGAGACGAGCATCATGCTCTGGAACATGCACGTGTCTCACCAAATTTGAAAGTATTACAGGGAACCAAAATTGCCCAGCAACAACTCAAAAGTAACTGAAAAGTTTTAGGAACTTCAAAATGTCAGTCTTTCTGAATTATGTAAATATATGTTCATGTCCACAAAAATGAGAAAAGGGCAGCTAGGAATGCTGGCTGAATGAGGATGCCAATGGGTCAAAACAGAAGTTTGTTTCCATGGAATATGAATCGAACAAAAGAAACAGGCACAAAAAGCATTTTGGCATTAAATGGGTTAGCGTAAAGGACCAGTTCTCCTAGCATCATCTAACAGGGATGGATATGCACTTCTTTTGAAAAAACAGAGCATCAACTGGCCTTGTTGACTGATGAGAGATACCATGGAACGGCAAAAATGGAAAGAAAATCACCTTCACAGGCAGCTCAGTGCCAAACTGGCCCAAATATCCAATGACCTGTCCTTCTTTGATCATATCACCCTGGTTATTTAAAGCAAACGAAATTTAACAAATCAAAAGTTAATGCTCCTTAGTAATTAGTGAAGAAGAACAGGAAAGATCAAAAAACGAATTTGAAATGTAAACCAGTATTCTTCAAATCATCTTTCAAGAAGACAAGGGAAACAGGAAAAGTCTTCTCGTTGAAGAATTACATTTTTTGTTGACATATTCTTAGATGAAGAATTACACCTCGTGATGTTTAGACTCTTGGTACTTGGTAGTGATGTGGCTACAGTTATTGCAACCCAAAAGTACAGACAGTAATACCTCTTTACATATGGGGGCTTGTTTCTTCCCTTTAATTGTTCTCCCTCGACGAAATGAGCCAACCTAATAAGGTTGAAGCATACATAATTTACATTGGTTCCAGTCAACAATTGAAAACTGTGAGAATACATCACATACCGTAGGAGAATGTATTAGGACATATGCACTAGTTCCAACTCCATCTAAAGCTGCTAGCTTGGAAGTCTTGGATCGTGAGACATTTGCAAATGGATTTGTAGTTGATGGGGAGGATTTCCCTGGTACAGTTGGTGGTGCGGCAGCTACAGGTTCTACCATTGGCTTAGTTGGAGTAGGTAGTGGAGCTGAAGTAGACACAATATGTGGTGGAGCTTTTGTTGATGCTATACTCCTTCTGAAATGCATCTCAAAGTTTCCCACCTGCAGAAAGCTATAAGATTTTGGAACATGATAAAAATAGAATACCAGTATAAGAAATGTTTACTTAGAATAAAAATATATAAGGTTATCAGCAAACCTCCGGTAACTTCATCCAGAATAATGCTATAAACATTGTACCAGAAAACTGCAGAGCATAGTTGGCAAACCCAGTGCTGGATCGGACCCCAACTGGGTCACCGATTCAGGACCACTGATCTACATGCTTCTTATGTGTTTTTTGTCATGCATTTTATGGTTTTAATGCATAATTCCCATAAAAGAATGCTTGTTATAAATAATCATATTATTTTAAGTCATAATTATTAACAATTATGTATAGTTGAATACTTATATAGCTTAATCATTGATGTCATATGTTAAATTTAGTGATTATACAGTACAGATTTTGATTTTTTCCATATCTTGACACTAGAAAATGCATAGTCCTAACTCATCCGAGTTACCAAGTTGACTCGCTGACTCATGAGTCAAGGGTTGGGCGATCCGAATCCGAGTCATGAGTTTGCCAACTATGCTGCAGAGGATGCTTTCAGAGGCCCAAGATAGACCACTGATGAAGGTAGAACATTTTCACTTTGGAAAGTACAGAGCGAAGCAAAGAATCTGTTTATCTATATACATGTACATATGAATGTATATTTGTCTTTATTTATTTCACTTTTATGTATGTGTTTGCTTATGCATGTAGCTCACAAGGTAAAAGAAGCTTTACACAATCAAGATTATGTATCACTTTTTCATGGCTTACGTATAACAAACTCTAAAAGATTGACTTGTTGACAACCTAAGTCATAGGGATTCGGCCAACCAGGTGCCGCACCCGCGTCGACGCAATGCGGGTGCGAAACCCGGTGTGGTCAACCGACCCTGGGTGTGGTCAACAAACCCAGGGTCATTTCTGTCCAGTTTTTAGACTTTAAAAAAAAATTTGCCCGATGAAAAGGGTGGTGAAGAGGAGGATTAGGGCAAATTTTTTTTGTCCTAATCCTCCCTTCTTCTCCTCCCGGCCATCTCCTCCTGAAGCCGAAGTCAGTCGAGCTCTCTGCTGGGCCCCGACACCGCCGACGACTGCTCCGTCGGATCTCTCCTCCTTAGGTACTCTCTCTCACTCGCTCTGTCTCTCACTCTCAATCACTCTGTCTCTCTTTTCTCCGTCTCTCACTCTCTCTCAATCGCTCTGTCTCTCTCACTATCACTCTCTCTCCTGTGTTTCTACTTAAGTGCACGGAGGGCCTCCCTTTTACGAAAAGGGAAAACCCCTCCTGTCGCTTCCTTCTCCCTCCCCGACTTCTCTCTCTCTCTCTCTCTCCCTACATCGCACCCTCGCCGGAGTCGGAGTCCCCCTGCATGCGTCGGTGACCTCCAGGTATGCCCCCGACTCCCTCTGCTCTCCTCCTCTTCTCTCTGACTCCCTCTGCTCTCCTCCTCTCCTCTCTGTCTTCCCTCTCTCCCTCTTAGAATGTCGGGGAGGGCCCCCCTGCACTCTAAGTTGGGGGAGGGGCATCGTTTTCCCTCCCCGTTCCTTGTTCCCTCTCTCAGAGGTTGTAGAGGGGCGCAACCCCCTCCCTCTGCACTCAAGTTGCGAGGGAGGGGTGTCATCCCCCTACCCGCACACTTTTTCTCTCTTTTGGCACCCACCGGAAGGAACTAGCCCATCAGCCTCTCTTTATGGCACCGACCGGAGAGCACTGACGCTCCGACCTCCCTGTTTTCCCTTTGCTTCGATTTCAGGGAAGGGGCTGCGCCCCTTCCCTTTGCTCGCTGAAGACGGGGAAGGGGTTGCACCCCTTCCCTCTGCACGTTTATGAGCGTATATGATTATTGTTGCAATTTAAGACACCGTGTAATATGATTATTTATTGTCATTTAATGTTTAGACGTGCGGTTCTTGCATCTGCAAATGTGTTCTTTAGTATGCATGATCATCTAGAAGTGTCAAGGTTAATCTACATGTATAGGATAGTCTTTGGTATGCACATCCATACGGTATCAATGAGTTGAAACTCATAGGTGCAAGTTGTTTCAACTCAATCTGACACCATATGATCTACATGTTTTATTCAGTGAAGATCAGCCCTTGGATCAACAGATTTTCGATATCTGAACAGTTTTTTTCAGTAATCAAGAATTCAACAACTGCAATTTTTTTGACTCAAAAATTTTAGTTTTTGTCAAAAACAAATTTGACCCAAGGGCCGATATTCACTAAATAAAACATGTAGATTATATCTACAGTGTCAGATTGAGTCGAAACCAAAGTTACCGGAAGCTTATTAGATAGGTGGGAAGCTCGCTTTTCAGAAACTCGCTTCGGAAGCGCGATACTCCTTGCTTCCGAAACTCATGGGAAGCTCGATTCCCCCACGCTTCTTCTATGCTTCTCATACATATGGTCTATGCATACTATATACTTTTCTCACGTTTTTTTTTATCTTTTTCATGTATTTTCTCTCACGCTTTCACTCACTTTCCATGTACTTTCTTTAATTTGGTAACCATCATTGTTGGATTTTAACAAAAATTTAACTCTTTTACAGAAAAATCATGAAATATAAGAATGATCAATTTTATTGTAGTTTTTATTTGTTTCTTGTTTGATTCCATATTGCTTCATTTTTTATTCATATTTCGCTTTTAAATTGAAACTTCGCTTCTCGCTTCGTATAAATTTTAAAATGCCTCGCTTCTTGCTTTCGCTTCCTGTATCGTTTCTTGCTTCCGCTTCCTAGTTTGGCAACCTTGGTCGAAACATATTTTTTAGAAAAAGAAAAAAGAAAAAGTAAATATTGTGGTTCTACAAAATGTTTTATTCCTGAAGAATATTATCGATATTTAGGATTGGCAGTTTTAATCAAATGCAGGTGGTCCTATATATATATTGTTTAGTTAACTGTATAATCATAATAAAGCAAGTAATGGTTAATGAGTTCTTTCTCATTTTGAGTACACTGAATGCTATATATTTTTTGTGTACCTTTTGGTATTTATTTATACATACTACTACTATATTTTTTAGAACTTATTGTATATGTTATTGACTTTGCACTTAATATTATAAATCTTGATTGTGTGCATAATTGATTTTAATATAATTTTTTTTGTGTTTTCAAGACAAAAATGACGGATAAAGGGAAAGAACTTGCGTCATCCTCATCCCCACATGTGAGTTCTGTTGCTAGTGTTGCTGATAGTTGTAGTGGAAGTGATGATGTGGGGCCACTATGGGTACATGTAGATAAGCTTGCAAAAACTGGAGAAAGAGGTGGTGGAAACAAGAGATTTCTATGCAAGCTCTGTGAAAGAGATTTTGTTGGGTCTTACACAAGAGTTAAGGCTCATTTGTTGAAGATAGCAGGACATGACATTTCAGGATGCAGAAAAATTGATGAAGCAATGCGAAGATAATACAAGAAGAATATGAGAAGAGAAAGACAATGAGTGATTCTTGTGTAATTAGTGTGCCATTTGAAAGCCACCAAGAAGATACTCAAAAAAAAAAAAAAAGTCAATGTAGGAGGTAGAGGAACATGAACGATACAAAAGTAGGGAGGTATTTTTATTCTAGTTCACTTCCATTTAATGTAGCTAAAAATCCTTATTGGAAGGATTTGGTAACTTCTTTGGCAAATTGTAATTTGAGTAGCTATATACCTCCAAGCTCAGAAAAACTACGAACCACACTTCTTGCAGAAGGCTATATACCTTCAAGCTCAGAAAAACTACGTACCACACTTCTTGCAGAAGAGAGGGCAAATGTAGAAAGGTTGCTGGAGATTAAAAAATATTCATGGGAGCAAAATGGAGTTTTTATTGTTTCTAATGGGTGGACAGTGAAAAAAGACTTACAAATAATTAAGTTTTCAAATAACTTGATAATACATACATTCATCGAATACGCTAGAACAAAAATAGCATATAAATGTTTCACAACACAAATGTAAAAGAGTGCATAAAAAGCACTTCAATCTGAATATAATTGAGAGGGAGAACCAGAGTTACCGGAAACGCCTATAGAATAGGGGAAGCGCGCTTCCCCTGGACGCGTTTCGGAAGCGCGAAACGCAGCGCTTCCGAAACGCGAGGGGAAGCGCAGGTTCAATTGAGGAAGTGTGTCCCCCTTTAAAGGGAAGCGCGTCCCCCTTTAAAGGGAAGCGCGTACCTCTTTAAAGGGGTACGCGTACCCCTTTAAAGAGGTACGCGTACCCCTTTAAAGGGGGACGCGTACCCCTTTAAAGGGGGACGCGTACCCCTTTAAAGGGGGACACTATTATGGAAAGGTCGAGTTTGCCCTTAAATTTTTTTTTTTTACACATGAATATATTTTTTACCGAGGTTAAAATGGGTATTTTATAAAACCCGTGAAAAAATAAAATCAAAAGGGGCTTAGGGTTTTGTTTTTTCACGCGTTCCGACTCCTCTCTCTCTCTCTCTCTCTCTCTCTCTCTCTCTCTCTCTCGAGTTTTCAGCGAGTTCCGGCGACCTCAAAAAATTTCGGTGGCCTCCACCGACTTCCGAAGATGAAGATGTTCACCTTCAGGTACGCTATCCCCCTCTCTCACGCTCTGTCACTCTCTCTATCTCTCTGTCGTGCGAGCTCCCCTCCAGTCAGCAACACCAGTGGGATCCAATAGGGTAGTTTTGGGGAAAGTGATCAAGGGTTTTTTCTTTCTCGGTGTAGATCTATCGCAGGGTTTTTTTTTTCAGGGTGTATATCAAGGGTTTTTTTGTTCCTGTAGATCAAGGGTTTGTTTGTAGTTTTTTTAGTTTCTGATTCATTATCGCAGCCGTTTTTTTTATTCATTCTGCATGAAGCAGTGGGTTGTTTTTTATTGTCTCCATGATACTAGTCTATTGATAGCGTAAGCAATGTAATATTAACTTCTTATCTAAACAGATGGTATGCATTCGTCACAACTTTTCTGATATAGCTGGATTGTTAATTTGCATTGGCCATTATGTGTTGTAGCTTCTTATTTAACTCTTCAGTTGTTTATGATATGATGGTGATAGTGTATGTGGAAGTTCATTTTATACTTCATCAGTTGGCAAAGAAAATCAGTGCACCGAATGGGGTGGAAGTATCATTAGAGATAACATGATATTGTTGATGGTTTTAATGATCTTAACTATTCTACACTGATGAATAATTTTTTTGCTAATTGGTGTATAACGGGTATAATATGCAATATTATTGTTTTATTGGAGAGCATTTGAGTGTGTTGTTCCCACATTTTAAAAGCTATTTCTTCAGTCCGATGTACAGTGAGAGGCTGAGAGCTGCTGGAGGATGTGAGTTGGTACAAATAGTAAATGAACATTATCATGAAGAAGATAACCGTAATGATTTAGAACCTCAGTTCTAAGTCTATTGTCTCAGAGATCAATGTTTGCCAAGGCTGGTAGCACTTTAATGTTCTCCATTTGTGCAAAATTAAGTTGATGGGTACTTTGGAGAATTTCCCAATGAGTCGGGTATTGAACTTTAGTGGAGTCCTGAAAGAAAACTGGATTTATATGTTCTTGATCTGATTTAGCAGTTCAATCAAACTATTCTCTCTCTCTATATTCTCAGTTATTTATGTTGTTTGTTTCTTATTAGAACTTGAAGTGCCTGTTTGAGTATTTAGTTCAGTGATAGTCAGATTGCACGTAATTTCCCCCCCTTTTTTAGCTTAGTCTTTTGTTCACATCCCCATGCTTTGTGTTCTTCAGTCTCCATTATTTACTGTTAATAATAGCTTTTTTTAAGTGTTTTAGGTTGATTCTGATACTTTTATGATGCAGATATATTTGCATGTTCTTTGCTTCATTAATGACCATCTCAAGCTATGATCACGATAATTCTGATGACGATGACGATTCTTTGTACAATTTGGAGCATGAATCATCTAGTGGTGTTGGGAAGGGCAAGAAGAGGTCTTCTGCTTGTCCATATCAGTTTGAGGACCGAAACGAAAATTGTTTTGATGAGGAAGATGAAGAAGAATATGACTTGGATGACTACTATTCTGAAGATGACCAAGATGATGAACCACCTAGCATGCATAAAACAACAGTGCTATGGCGCCATGTATTGAAACAAAAGAAGAGTGGGCAAGGAAAGCAAGGTGGAATCCAAGTTTTTATGTGCAGGCACTGCAAAAATATTTATCATGGGTCATATACTCGAGTTTTTGCACATCTCATGGGATCTCCAAAGGGACAAAGTGTTGGGATTGCCTTTTGCCCTGAAGTTGCAAAAAATGCAGAATTGGCAAAAAAAATTAAGAGGCAAGTTCGTCGAGTGGAGGTTTCATCAAGTGCATTTGAGTTGAAGAGATCAAGAATTGATACTCCGAAGAAGCCTATTAGTATGACTACATCATCTAGTGGAAGCCAAAAAACAGTTGATATTAGTGATACCTTTAAAAAGGTAGAAAGAGATGATGTAGATCACAAAATTATCAGATTTTTGTGTGCAAATGGCATACCTTTCAATGTGCTTCGATCACCATATTGGGAAGAGATGATATCTGCAGTTAGTAAAGTGCCCGGATATAAACCCCCATTATATGAAAAAGCGCGAACAACGTTGCTTGACAGTGAGAAAGAGTGTCTTCACAGGGAGTTAAATGAATTTCGAGAAAAGTTTGAGGAGTTTGGAGTTTCCATTGTCTCAGACGGTTGAACAAATATCAAGAACAAACACTTGATAAATATACTTGCCTCAAACTGTTTTGGCTCGATGTTCTTATATGCAAGCGATTTTTCTAATGTGCAACAGTCAGCTGCAAACATTGCCGAGTTTTTGAAGACGAGATTTAAACTTGTGGGGCCTTCTAATGTAGTGCAAGTGATTACAGACAATGCAGCGAATTGCAAGTTAGCAGGTGAAGAATTAAAACAAACGTACAAGTATATTTTTTGGTCACCTTGTGTTGTGCACACACTTAATTTGATCTTCAAGGATTTGGCACATGAGTTTCATTGATTGGGAGAAACATATTTGCAGAGTAAAGAAATTGTGAAGTATATCACAAATCATTCAAAAGCACTAGCAATCTTTAGAAGCAATGAAAAATTAGAATTAATAAAGATTGCAAAAACAAGGTTTGCTTCACATTATACTATTTTGAAACGCTTGCTTGATGTGAGGGAGAGCTTAAGGCTCACAGTAATTTCAGATAGATGAAGTGATTGGAAGCAATCATGCACGGATGAAATTATGAAAAAAAGGGTTGTTACAACAGAAACAACTGTTCTTGATGAAGAATATTGGGATTCTGTACATTTAGCATCATTGATTACAAAACTCATCTATAAGATGATTAAATTTTGTGATCAGGAAGGCCCTATAATTGGTGAAGTGTATGAAGGCATGGACAACATGTTGGGGGAAATCAAAGACAATCTAAAAGGACAACCAGATTTATATGAAAAGATTCATAAGATTGTCTCAAATAGATGGGACAGAATGAATGTGCCTCTCCATAGTCTAGCCCACATGCTTACTCCAAAATATTACGAGTCGGAGTATCTCAAAATCCCAGCAGCAGGAAGGGTCAAACGAGTTTCTCCTGGTAAAAATTTAATTCTATCTATTTAATAAAGTTTAAAGTTAAATGATTTAATTATTTTATTATTTCATTTGCATTTCTCTTGCTATAGTTACTAAACATTTTTTTTTGCAGAAAAGGATAATGATATCTTAGACGGTGCAATGCTTGCGCTTGAAGTCATATCTTGAAGAGTTATCTACACTCTATAGGTCACAACTTGTGGCTTTTGCATCAAGAAGTAGAAGATTTAGCCGAAATGCAGCACGAATAGATGCACTGAATCCTACAATGCCAGTGCTTAATTGATGGCGTTTTTATGGTGGTGATACACCGGAGTTGAGAGCATTAGCCATTAAGGTTTTATCTCAACCTATTAGCACATCTTCTGCAGAAAGAGTGTGGAGCACCTATAGTTACATTCACAATGTTAAAAGAAATAGGCTCAATGAAGATCGTGCTGATACCTTAGTGTATATTCATTCCAATCTTCGATTGATTGACAGGTATAATTAAACTGTGTTGTACTTTTATTTTGGTATTTTTTTTTCTCTTTTTTTATCATTGATTGTTTATTAGCATTCATATTTTATATTCTTGTTATAAAAGGTGCAACAATCGCTATGAAGAAGGGCCTAGTCGAAAATGGGATATCAATCCAGAACTTCCTATTGTAGAAGAAAATACGTTGAGATTAGAGGATATGCGATGGAGAGATTTGGATGATAGTGCACAACAATCAAGCACTATTTCCAAATCCAAACATAAAGATGCACAACCAAGAGTTCCATTATCTCCAATAATTATACGTACAAATGAAGTTCAAGAGGATACAAATCAATCCATCAGAGCTAGTAGAACTGCAGATATACAAGAGCGACCATCAGTTCCTCATGGTCGGATTGATCGTTTCTTTAGCCGGAGACCTAGGCAAGGTATGTTGATATTGTGTTTTTTATATTTTAAATTATGGTTTTTGAACATTTTAACTTTTTAACGTATTCATTATAGGAAATGAAGAAAGGAGCAGAAGACATGGTCGTGGAGGACAAGATGCACGTGATGATGCAGAAAGTTCGCGATCTATTGCTGACTTGAAAGGGAAGAGAAAGATGACAGATTAATGAACTCTTGAATTATTATTTTTTTTTTATGATGTAGTTGGAGTTGTCCAACTTAAAAACTTTTATGTTACTTTTTTGTCATGGTCTTATAATATTTTTTTGGTATACTTTTATTTTGAATCTTGCATGATGAAGTGAAGTAGTGGATTATGTTAATTTTAAGGTTAGACTTAGAGTTTAGAACATTGTAGCTTATAATTTACAATTTAGAAATTTATAGCTTCTTAGGTCGCTTCCGGTTCGCTTCCTATGTCGCTTCCGAGACGCTTCCTATGTCGCTTCCGAGACGCTTCCCGGTTCGCTCCTAAGTGGTCCCACGCTTCCCGCTTCCTAAATTTTTGAAAGTGCCTCGCTTCCCGCTTCCGCTTCCCGTATCGCTTCCCGCTCCCGCTTCCTCGACTGGCAACTCTGGGGAGAACCCTCTACAAAAAGTGAATTACAATGGGCATAAACGGCCTTTGTTGTTGGGAATAGTTCCCAACAGCTCTTTGTCAACAGTCAAATATTGATTGTTGCCTATACATTGACAGTCAGCCAGACTGTACAGTGACAGTCATTATCACTGTTAAGAAAAGGACAAAAAAGAATACAAAAAAGGAATAAAAAGAAATAAAACAAAAATACAGAAAAATAAATATTACAAAGATATACGTATATACTTTAAATATATATTTATATACATATATATATACGTATACGTACTCTTGTATTACGAAGAGTATGTATATATATATATATATATATATATATATATATATATATATATTCAAGTATATACATGTATATGTTATTTTCTAACAGCCTCCCTCAAACTTATGGTGAGATCACCGAAAGTTTGTTAAGTAAAAAGTTGAATCTTGGTGAGCACAGTGCCTTGGTGAAGAAATCAGCAAGTTGATATTCTGATGTTACATAGGGAAGATCAATAGTCTTCTTTAAATATTCTTCACGAACGAAATGACAGTCCATCTTTATATACTTAGTTCTTTCATGAAAAGTATGATTTCGAGCAATGTATATAGAGCTCTTGTTGTCACAGCACAATCTTGTAGGATCTTGAAGATGAATTCTCATATCTGAAATTAGTTGCTTGAGTCACACGATTTCCATGGTAGTAGTCGTCATTGCTCTATATTCAGTTTTTGTAGATGATAAAGCCAGCTTTTGTTGTTTCTTGCACCTCCATGAAATCAAGGATTCACCTAGAAACACACAAAAACCAGTTGTTGATCTCCTATTATTTGGATCCCCTCCCCAATCAGCATCAAAGTATGCAATAAAACCTGAGGAAGAAGATGATAGAAAAACTCCCTTATTTATTGTGCTTCTAATGTATTTGATAATTCTCATGACTGCATTCATATGAGCTGAAGTTGGAGCGTGTTGAAATTGACTCGCTATATGTACAGCATGAGCTATGTCCGGTCTTGTAATACTTAAATACATAAGAGACCCCACGAGTTGTCTGAATGGAGTTGGATTGTCCAAAGGAACTCCATCGTCGGCTCGCATCTTTATTCCAACAGTCTCTGAAGTGTCAACAACTTTGTCATCTGATAGTCTTGACCTGTCAATAATATCTGAAGCAAACTTTGTTTGTAACAATATGTACCCTCTGTTAGAATATGATACTTTTATACCAAGAAAGTATGTTAGGAACCCAAGATCTGTCATTTCAAAAGATTTTTTCAAAAACTGTTTTACTTTCTTGATTCCTTCTTTGTCACTACCTGTAATCAACATATCATCAATATATAAAAGTAAAATTATAATACCTGCAGAATAATTCTTGATAAATAAAGTCGTATCAGTATAGCCTATGTCACACGGACTCGGCTCCAAGGTCGCCGCACCCGCGTCGACACGCACCGACATGGGTGCGGACACGGGTGCGGCTCGGACTCGGTCAACCCGACCCTGGGTGTGGTCAACGCACCCAGGGTCATTTTGGTCCATTTTTTGGAATTTTTTTTTTTTTGAATTTTTTTTTTTAAATTTTCTGGGCTACAGCTGTAAGGAAAAAAACCCATCACAACTAAAAAAGTTGTACACTTTCAAGTTTTAAGTACAGAATGGGCACAACTCAAGTTTTTGTGGTTTTTTCCTGTACGAAGAAAGTGAATTATTACAGTGTATGAAGAAAGTGCCCAAAAGTGAATTATTCTTGTATGAAGAAAGTGTACAGAATGCCTTCACAACTCATCACCTGTCCCCTAATGGGCACAACTTTGACCGAGTCTTATATATATATATATATATATATATATATATATATATATATATATATATATATTTTAATATATATATAGCCGAGTCCCCGTGTCCAAAAATTTTGAAATTGCGCCGCACCCGTGTCGCACCCGCACCCGCACCCGCACCCATGTGACATAGAGTATAGCATGGTTTAGAACCATATCTTGTAATAACATTGTTAAAAGTATCAAACCAAGCTTTAGGTGCTTGTTTGAGGCCATACAATGCGTTTTTTAATTTAAGCACTTTACCTGAAGGAATTATCAATCCAGGTGGAACATCCATGTATACTTCCTCATTAAGATTCTCATTCAAAAAGGCATTTTTAACATCCATTTGAAATATATTCCAATTTTTAATAGCTGAAATAGCTACAAGCATTTGAACAGTGGTCATCCTGGCAACAGGAGCAAAGGTTTCTTCGTAATCTACTTTGTATTCTTGAGAATATCCTTTGGCAACTAGCCTGGTTTTATACCTTTCCAACGATCCATCACTTTTGGTTTTTACCTTAAAAACACATCTACAACCTATGGTCTTTTTTCCAATGGGTAAATTTAGAATTTCCCAAGTGTTAGCTTCTTTAAGAGCGTCTAATTCTATATGCATAGCTTTTATCCATTCAGGTAATTTTTTTGCTTCATTGTAACATGAGGGTTCAAAATATGAATGAATCTATGTTTAGAAGAGAATGAGTCATAAGACAAATTTATTTGGAACTCTTGAGGTTCGTTCAGATCTACGAATAGTGGTTTGTTCTGAAGGAATTTCTAATGTTTCATGGTCACTTTGATTTACACTTTCATTGGGTGTGTTTTGATTTCTTCTAGTGTACTATTGGTTCAATTGTTGTTCTGTTCTCAATAGAGGATTCTACATAAATATTTTCATCATTAGACAGTAGTTTAAATAAAAAAGAGTAATCAGAATTTATGTCTTGCGACATATTTTCTTCAAATCCACTTTTATTTTCAACAAAGTTAACATTCCTTGAGACGAGAAGTTTATCATTTTTTATATCATAACATTTAAATCATTTTTGTGTTTCAGAATAACCAATGAACGCACAGGAGATAGCCTTAGAAGATAGTTTATCTCCTTTATCATTTAAAACATAACATTTGCAACCAAAGATTCTCAGTCTTTGATAGTCAGGTTGATATTTGAATAATTTTTCAAAAGGAATTTCATTGACCAAAGGTTTTGAAGGCATCCTATTTATAAGATATACCGAGGTTAACGCAGCTTCAGCCCAAAGGTTTTTAGGAACATTCTTAGCAATAAGGAGAGTCCTTGTAGTTTCCATAATATGTCTATGTTTTCTTTCTGAAATTCTGTTTTGTTGTGGGGTTCTAGGGCACGATCTTTGATGTAAAATTCTTTCGTTTTCTAAAAAATGTTTAAACTCATTTGACAAATATTCACCTCCAAAGTCAGTTATGAAAATTTTGAGTTTACTTTCAAATTGATTTTTAATCATGTTATGGAACATTTTAAAGGTTGCAAACACATCAGATTTAAACTTAATAAAGTAAATTCAACAATATCTAGTGAAGTCATCGATAAACACAACATAATAGGAGAATCCTCCTTTAGAGGCTACGGGAGCAGGACCCCATACATCCGAATGAACTAATTCAAAAGGCATCGAAGAGTAAAAAGTTCTTTGACCATAAGGCAAGGTTGTCATTTTACCAAGTAAACATTCTTTACATTCAAAATTATCTTTACAAAGATTCTTGGTAATAGGTACAAAATTTAATTTCCTTATATTTGGGTGTCTAAGTCTACGATGTCAAGTCCGTATATCTTTTGTTTGGGCAGTGTTACAAAATGATTCCTTTGGAATACAAAGAAAATCCATGTAATAGAGATCTCCTTGCCTAGAACCTTCCCCAATCAATTTCCCGGACTGGCGATCCTGCACCCAACATTTATTTGATGAGAAAATGACATCACATCCATGATCCGAGATTTAAGAAACTGAAAGTAGGTTAAGATGAAGTTTTGGTATAAGTCTTATTTTTGGAATATGAAATTTATTGTGTTTTGACAAATCATTTTCAAAAGTTCCAACACCCTCTATTTCCAAGGCAGTGCCATCGGCAGTGGAAACAAATGATGTATTTGAATTAAGTTGACATTCAAATAAAATAGACCTGTGTGGGGTCATATGAAATGAAGCTCCTGAATCAAGAAGCCAAGAGCACGTACCAGGAGTAGAAGAGGATGCAATAGCCGCTCCTGATGTAGATCCTTTAAGCAATGGTTGCAATGCTTCCGTCAGTTGAGATAATGATTTGGTGAGGTCTTTGAGATTCAGAGTATCCTCGTCTTGTATTGATGGTGCAATGGCAACACGTTTTTCTTGAGGCCTATATTTGTATCTAGGACATTGAGGCCTAATATGACCGGGCTCATTATAGTTATGGCAAATGATTTTTTATTCTCCTCTATTCTTACTAAAATGAGGAGGTTTATATGGCTTGATATAATGTCCTGGTTTGGATACGGAAAGTGCGCAATCCTCTTCTTGTCTATTGCTAGAAGTAGCAAGTACACTAACATTCTTACTTATGTTTAGCCTGGTTTCTTATCCACTAAGTTTAGTGAAAATCTCATGAATAGGAGGAGGTGATAAAGATGATAGCAAAGAGGCCCTTGTTTGTTCAAACTCAGGTCTCAAACCATATAGAAAAGCGAAGAGTCTATCTTCTTCAACTTGAACTCTTCGCATTTCTATACACTTCCCTTCCTATTTGGGTTTAAAATGGGCAAGTTGGGTCCAAATAGAGGATACAACAACAACAACAACAACTACGCCTTCATCCCAAAACAATTGGGGTCAGCGATATGTTGGGTCCAAATAGAGGATAACTTCATAAAATAATCTTTTACATTCTTATCTTCTTGTTTGATATTTCTAACTTTTTCTTGGAGATAATACTTGTGAGTCATATCTTTTTCGGTAAACATACCTCTAAGATATTCCCATGCTTCATTAAACTCTTCGCATTTCTATACACTTCCCTTCCTATTTGGGTTCAAAATGGGCAAGTTGGGTCCAAATAGAAGATAACTTCATAAAATAATCTTTTACATTCTTATCTTCTTGTTTGATATTTCTAACTTTTTCTTGGAGATAATACTTGTGAGTCATATCTTTTTCGGTAAACATACCTCTAAGATATTCCCATGCTTCATTAGCCTTTTTGTAATATAAAAGGTTTGAGGCAATTTTTGTCTCAACTCCACTTAGCATCCATGAAAGAATTTTGGCATTTTTCATGTTCCATTCATCCAATTTTTTGTAGTATTCTTCCATAGCTTTATCCCTTTCTTCAAGACTAGTCTCCACACCATTTTCACCTAATGTAATTTTGGGAGTAGGTTCAAGAATAGTACCTCTTACGAAACCCCACAAACCTTGACCCTTTATGAATGTCTCCAAGTGTCCCACCCAAATGTTATAGTTGCTTCCTTCAAGTTTGAATGGCGGAATAAAGTTGGAGTTGCTTGTATTGTGTGGAAAAAATTCACCCATGATGAATCACAAAGAAAGAAGAGAGCCACCACTATGAACGAGAGCAAGCACGCTTTACGAGGCAGCCCACCAATGCACTGTTGATCATAAACCAAGCTCTGATACCATGAAAAGAGACTTATAAATAATCAAGTTTTCAAATAACTTGATAATACATACATTCATCGAATACGCTAGAACAAAAATAGCATATAAATGCTTCACAACACAAATGTAAAAGAGTGCATAAAAAGCACTTCAATCTGAATATAATTGAGAGGGAGAACCCTCTACAAAAAGTGAATTACAATGGGCACAAATGGCCTTATTTATAGATTACATGTTCTCTTAAAAGCAAGGTTTTAAAACCCGTGACTCGGGACTCGACTCGTTCTTTATTGACTCGTGACTCGGCGAGTCAACTCGGTGACTCAGACCGGGTTTTGTTAACTTTTGATTTTAAAAAAAATTAATATATAATTTGTCTCAAACCATGTTTTTCAGTAAACAAGAGATGATAAACTCATATACAGGGGTTCATGTTAAGCAAAATATGTCTGTAGTTGTGACTTTTTAAAATGGTCCATGCTTGGTCTGTACTGAAGTTGATGAGACCTGACCAACTCATAAATGTTGTAATGGCCAGTTCACCAGGTTCTACCTTTAGTAGGCCCAATCCACTTCAAAATCAGAGTTTGATCCTCGCTCAGAAAATATTGGACTTGTGCTTTATGAAACATGCCCACATATCAAAAGTAACCATGTACAATATAGAATTACACTTTTAAGCTGCACTAAGATGACTGCCAGAAAAAATTGGCCACAGTATCTGATTATGCAGAATAGACTCACAAGGAAATCATCTAATAAAAGACAATATTGAACAGCAGAATGAGAGGCCGAGGCTTATAGTTTTTGAGATGAAGCTATGAAATGATATTCAATGTGCTTTGTAAGAGAAATTCAGCCATACTATAGGCTCAAGAATCACAGTCATAACAAGCACATGAAACTTGCTCATGTAGTGTACACTTCCAACTACACATAGCTAAAGACAAGTTCTTTTCAAAGTCATGATCTTATGCAATCATAAAAAAATAAATTAACATTATAGCCATTTTAGTGATTTGAAAAATAGAAAGATATTTGAGAGAAAGTATGGGTTACATACTATGTGTGAGAAAATCCATAACAAAATCAAAGATGAAATTCTCAAGACAACTGATCAAATTATACAAGCCAATTAATTATTCCCTATTGATGCAAGAAACAAATTTTTTTTATTCTGAAATACCCAAAAAATCAAATTTCAAACATCCCAGAGCTCGCCCGAGTCAGGCCGAGTCAAGGCCGAGTTTTGGCAAACCGAGTTTGCCTTGTCGGGTTGACTCGCTGGAGGGTCGAGCCGAGACAACGAGTTGACTCGGCGAGTTTTAAAACATTGCTTGAAAGAGCTGTTAGGCTATTCCCAACAACTCTAATTAGAGTTGTTGGAAATAGTTCTCAACAGCTCTTTGCTGTTGGGAATAGTTCCCAACAGCTCTTTGTCAACAGTCAAATATTGATTGTTGACAGTTAGCCAGACTGTACAGTGACAGTCATTATGACTATTAAGAAAAAGACGAAAAAGAATACAAAAAAAGAATAAAAAGAAATAAAACAAAAATACAGAAAAATAAATATTACAAAGATATACGTATATACTTTAAATATATATTTATATACATATATATACATATACATATACATATACATATACACATACATAATCGTACTCTTGTATTACAAAAAATATGTATAGATATATATATATGTTATTTTCTAACAGACAGATATTTAAAGGCGTCCACTAATCAAGTTCAGTGTTTCTTCGCTTAGTGGCTCAGTATTCTTGAAAGCAGTTGATGCATCTGGGGAATATAAAAATGCGGAGTATTTGAAAGGGTTGTTTATAGAAGTTATAAAAGAAGTGGATGATCAGAAAGTAGTACAAATCATTACAGACAAAGCTCCAGTTTGTAAAAGTGCAACATTGAGTTTGGAGAGTGAGTACCCTCATATTTTTTGGACTCTCTGTGTAGCACACAACTTAAATCTGGCTCTACAACCGTAAAGAATAAGAAAATTCACCAGCATATGTTTTATGTTCATGGATTGAAGATTTAGAAAGAAATGTCAAAAGTATTAGGAATTTTGTTGTTAACCACCATCAAGCTAATGTTATATTTAATAGGCATTCTGACCTAAAATTGGTGAAGGTCGCTGAAACACGTTTTGCGTCCATCATTGTGATGGTGAAGAGGATTAAAAAAGTAAAGAATGCTTTGGTTAGCATGGTGACTGATGCGAATTGAACATTCTATCGTGCTGATGATGTCAAGGCTCAAGAAATTAAGAAATTCATTGTTGATGATGAGTTTTAGGACAGAGTGGTATACTTCAATTTACGCAACCTATTTGGAAAATGTTGAGAGAAGTTGATAAGGATGAGCCCATGCTTCACAAAGTTTATGAAATATGAGATAATATGATTGAAAAAATACAAGTTGTAGTTTTAACGCATGAAGAAAAAAATCCTGCATTGGATGATTCAGAATTTTTTAACCATATTCATTCAATTTTAGTCAAAAGATGGGATAAGAGCAACACTCCTTTGCATTGCATGACACATTCTCTTTAATCCAAAATATTATGCAAAAAAGTGACAGGAAAGTGGTATTGTCCTTCCAAATTTAGACCTAGAGCTATCAAGACATAGAAATATGTGCATGACAAGACTTTTTTCAGACGCACATATTCTAAATCAAGTCACACAAGAGTTTAAAAAATTTGCATCTTCAAGATTATATGGACAGACATTACTCGCGAGTGAGGAGGATAATATAGATCCTATCACATGATGGTCAACATTTGGATCAAAAACACCTATTCTCCAACGGCTTGCATTAAGATTGTTATCTCAGCCTGCTAGTTCATCTTGTTGTGAAAGAAATTAGAACGCATATTCTCAAATCCACAACATGAAAAGAAACAAATCCACCAGCAAGCGTGCAGAGGATTTAGTATATGTTCATTCAAATCTTCGACTAATTTCGCGAACCAATGATGAATACAACAACAACAATAACTACGCCTTCATCCCAAAACAATTGGGGTCGGCGATATGAACAAAAAAAGAAAATCATTCTGGGTCTTCCATATGAAACCTTCTCCTCCAATCATTTTTATCCAATGCCATGTCCTCGGTGAGGTTCAAAGCATTCATATCCTTTCCTATCATCTCCATCCAAGTCTTCCTAGGCCTACCCCGACCTCTTTTAACTAATATATTTTCCAATTTCTCCATCCTTCTAACTGGAGCATCATTAAGCCTTCGCCGAATATGTCCAAACCACCGTAAACAATTCTCTCTCAACTTATTTTCAATGGGTGCAACGCCTACCTTCTTACGTATCTCCTCGTTCTGAATCTTATCTTTTATTGTATTTTCACACATCCATCTAAGCATACGCATCTCAGCTACACTCATTTTTTGAATATGATGTCTCTTGGCAGCCCAACATTCCGTACCATATAGTAAAGCGGGCCTAATAGTCGTCCTATAAAACTTTTCTTTCAACCGCAATGGCATTATACGATTGCACAACACTCCAGTTGCACTTTTTCATTTCATCCACCCAACCTTTATCCTATGATTTACATCTCCATCAATTTCTCCATACTTTTGAATGATAGATCCCAAATATTTGAAACAATCATCCACCGGTATTTCTTGCTCACCAAGCTTCACTACACTCCCATCACTACTTTGTTGCTTACTAAACTGACATTCCATATATTCTTATTCTTACTCTTACTTAACTTAAAACCACTTGCTTCCAATGTCTGTCTCCATAATTCTAACTTAGCATTAACCCCAGCTCTAGACTCATCAATCAAAACAATATCATCAGCAAACAACATACACCACGGCACATTTTCTTGAATTGATCTTGTAAGCTCATCCATCATTATAGTAAATAGGAAAGGGCTTAAAGCAGATCCTTGATGTAACCCAACCGTTATAGGAAAATTGGTTGTCACTCCTCCACAAGTGCGGACATTGGTTACTACTCCTTCATACATATCTTTAATTATACTAATGTACTTGAGAGAAACACCTTTCTTCATCATTGTCTACCAGAGAATGTCCCTAGGTACTCTATCGTGTGCCTTCTCCAAATCAATAAAAACCATATGCAAATCTTTGTTCCTCTCTCTATATCTCTCAATAAGTTGTCTAAGAAGATGTATAGCTTCCATAGTTGATCTTTCAGGCATAAAACCAAATTGATTCTCCGATATTATGACAACCTTCCTCAACCTGGACTCAATCACCCTCTCCCAAAGTTTCATAGTATGACTCATGAGTTTTATACCACGATAATTTGTGCAATCTTGTATATCACCCTTATTCTTATGTAGAGGCACCAAAGTACTCTTCCTCCACTCATTAGGCATCTTATTTGTCCGCCAAATCTTGTTAAAAAGATTTGTCAACCATTCTAAATTTTTCTCTCCCAAGCATTTTCAAGCCTCGATAGGTATACCATCTGGGCGAACTGCCCTTCTTGATTTCATTTTCTTCAAAGCCTCTGCAATTTCTTTTTTTTGAATCTTGAGCATGAAGTCACGATTCATATCATGAAAAGAAATAGAGAAGTCTCCAAGATCCTGAGCGAACCAATGATGAATATAGGTACTAATTTGCTCTCTTAGTTATTTGATTATTTCTTAGTTTTTCATTTAAATATACTTGTATTGTATTTAACATTTTCAAATTAGGTTTGTAATGCAGACAAGGAACATCCAAATTTTGGGATAGAAACCCAAAAGAGTGTGACTTAGAGAGAGAGCATGATTTCAACATGATAAACATGGATTTATCTGAGCTTTGTCTTCCTTCTTATGATACATTTGATGATGAAACTGAAAATTATTAAGATTCATTACTTCATCGTCATATACATTATAAGATATACTTTTGGTATGTAATTTAGTTCTTTTCTGCTTTACTTATTTGATTGATATTTAGGTTGATTTAATTGTAGTGTTAGTTTTTGTGATGTAGAATAAAATTGTAGATTGTTAATTTGATATATTGCATGCATGATGAATGATATTATGATAATGTTAAATGTTAAAACTTCAAAATTATATATATATATATAATTTTTTACATTTTTGCCCTGCCGCACCCCGCACCCAAGGTTTTTTAAAGTGCCGCATCCCCGCACCCATGTGGCATAGTTGACAACTAATGCATATCAAATAAGGTTAAAATGACAGCTCAGAATGCCAAATAAAAAGATAGATATTTCAAATAATGTTTTTGTTTTCCTGTTTAGTGTCTATCTATTCTCTTAACTCACTTTCCAGAAATTGTCAAGCGACAAAAGCAAACATCTTGAGCAGAGATAATACTTTCACCTAACATACTGACAACCAGAGAGATCCAAGTCACACACTACCTGCTTATACAATAAAAATCCAATTGACCTTTTCAATGTTGTTTCCTCTCTTTTCTTCTATCTTTTTGGTTGGTGACATTTATTTCCATTAGGTATATCAAAAGTTCAGAACATAGTAAGCTAAAACATGTAAACAAATAATTAACCTTTAATTTAAGCTCAGCAATACTGGTCTCATCACAAACTTCCAGCATCAATGCCTGCAGTTAAAACATCCCATGTGAATTAGATCTCACGGAAGATTTTAGTAAAAAAAAAGAAACGAAAGAAGAACAAACAGATAAAGAACATGAAATGAAAGTTCAAACATATAACATTATATCAATACAAATGGCGGTATGCTATACTCAAAAGCAGGAGTGAATGCCGTTGCTTCACACATTTGATTCCTTCTGCCTTTCACCCCTAGCCTTTTACCTGGCCTCATTTCCGAATATATAATAAATCACATTGAAGAGATGCTGAGACTTACCATGAAAGCCCAAAAGGGATGCTTCTAATGTCAAATTCACATGGGATTATGGCAATTAATGAGCAATGACAAACAAAACTAAAAACTCCATCACAGATCAGTTTTTGTCACGATTACTTCAAGAGACAGAAATGTATAATCTTTTGAGAAAATATTCTGTTTTTTTCAGAGAAGGAAGGAAACATGGATGATGATGATGAATATTTTTCCATTATGTAAAGGTAAAATATTATTGAGAAGATGTAGAAATATGTCCAAGATTCAGAAGCTTAAGGTTCCAGTCATTCAACCACATTTTACTCATAAACTAAACAGTTTGGACATTGACAGAACTAAAAGCACAATGACCACCTGCTGCAACTAGTGAGCAGTAACAAGTAAAACATAATTTAGCAAACACAACATACCTCCAACCCACAAGGAAATGTTGTCACGCGCAGGTTTTGATTCAAATTTTCACCCTTTATACTCTTGTCTGAGACATCTTCTGCAGTTAGATTGAATTACCAAGACACCATGAGAACTGCTAAGAAGTTTTTCCACCATACATTGTAGGGTAGAATAAAAAATATGCTTGACCCCCAAGTGAATGGACATTGTTAGAACACTAAGAATTTTAAGGTAAGATGAAAATTAGATTGCAATAGCTAAAGGCCAAGAAACTCACTGTCGGATGCCAATCCTTGCGTGGTCCCTGAAGCCTTTATATAGGACAAGGATGACCTTTTTTGGTTCACTGTGGAAGAGATCAACAAACTCCCAAAACCCTGGGATGGCTTATGTGGCCCAACCTTAAATATGTTCCGTACATTAGGCTTCTCATAGATTGAAAAAGAATGTAATTTAGTCCCATTCAGCCCTGTGATTCACCAGTGAATGAAACAAGCCACAAATGGCAGTAATGCATTAATTTACCAAAATTTCACTATGAATAAAAGAAATCAGTAACAATAACTGGACATAGACAATGGACAAAACATGAGAAGACATACTTGAGCTACTGTTATCCATCAATGCCAGATTTCTTTGACCAACTCAGGAAAATAATATGTGTTAACGAACTACGGTTCGCCCTCTAAGAAAGTTTGCATAATGAAGGGAAAAAAATCATATGAACTGGGAGAAGGTTGGGGCCTTTGTGGTGGACAAGTTGGCAGGGAAGGAATCTTGTGTCCCACAAAGGTGTCAACCCACAGATAAACTGCAGCCTTCTAAAAACAGGTACTAAGAAGCTACTGAAGCTAAAGGTGGTACTCTTGTCAAAGAAAGAAAAAACAAATTCATGTTTATGAAAATCTAGAAAGCAATGATACTACAATAGTTAAGATATATATCACATTTAAAAATATCTGACCAGATCCACTTTATTGTTCAATTCACCTATTGTAACTTCATCTCAAATTCTCAAAATAAAATATAGTTGAAGAACTATGTACCATTCCTTCTAATTTGACATATTAGCTAATGTTTCATGGAACCCACTTGGCATCACCATGTCATGAAGCATATTACTCTTATGATAATGGCAATAATTTCCAATGTTCCCATCGTTTGAGATTCTATCATCTTTTGCTTATTGGGTTCTAATGAGCAATCGCCTGACAAATTGGCACACTATGCACATTGTGGCAAGGGAAAAGGATCCCTGACACCCAAAATATAATAAGTTCCAGCAAAGCCAAAGTCACAAAACTGAAGTGGCACCCTTTTTTTTGTTTAATGAGATGGAAATTTTCATTCTTTTTTTTCTTTGTTTGGTGGTGGTGGTGGGGGGGGGGGGGGGGGGGGCGCGGGGGGGAAGGAGATTTTGAAAGCAAAAATGGAAAATCTGAAAAGTAGAACAGTAAAAAAATATATATATTCTCAAAGCAAAGCAGTTTTTCTTTGTTCTTGTAACAGTGCCAATCGAAATTATCTTTGTTTTCCAACAGAATACAAGGTTTCCAGATGGGAGTCACTAATAATCAAGAAAAATCATGCAATCATCCAGTGTATCTAAAATGGATAACAGAAATCATTTTTCAGATGTGCTAAATCAAAGTGTGACCAAGGAAACTCAAACCCATCTATTTCATTTCGTTTGCTACAACTGTGAAATAGAAAAGAGATTGGTAGCTAGAGAAATCCACGAGAAAGCAAATCAGAACAGTAGAAAAGACAGAAACACAGTTACCATGTACCCAAATCAAATTCAACAGGGAAAACGAGAAAGATCATGCATTTTCTTTTAGAGAGAGAGAGAGACTCACAGCGAGTTGAAGAGAGAGCCGCAGAGGCTTCCATGATGGATCTCCGAGAGAGACCTTAACCACCTTTCTCACCCCTCTCTCTCGCTTACTCTTCCGTCTTCCTCAAATGGGTATCAAGGAATGCAAAACCCTTCACTTCTTTTGGTTTCTGGAGAGAGAGCTCTAGGAAACAGCTGAGCTAATCGTCGTAAACTCCGCCCCGCGAGACAATTGAAAGCCCCCTTTGGCCCTTGCCCCCCACCTGGCCTTTGGGGCTCACTTAAAATGACCAAGATTCCAGCTTTCTCTATCGTATAAAATTATGAACTATGTCACGTTTCGCTTGAAGGAGACCTCATGTGACAAAAGCATGCACTACTTCGATGATGGGGATCGTCCTAAAACCGATTCAAGCACACGCAAAAATCAAGTACCATCCACCCTGAGATGCCACGTTCGTTTTTACTTTTTATTGCGATAACCGATATCTACGTTCTTATCCGCAATATCTTGGGGTGAAAAACAACTACGTTTCTACACGTTTTATCGTGCATCACCTTTTCTTCAAGTATTTTTTTAACTTTCTATAAATAAAGCTGATAAAATAAACTAGGAATATGAAAGTTGTTAATTTCTTGCCGTTTTATTCGTTCGTCGCTAACAGGCTACAAATATTTTGTGTCCACGGGGTTGGCACGCCTTAGTCAGCTAACCCCAAAAGTGTACATGGAAAATAGGTCGATGTCTCTATGAAAAAAAACAATGGTGAAACAATTTTGGACTCAGGTGGAACTAGTCTGAACCCAATTTTAGAGTATGTTATTGGGTCCAGACTCAGGTCTAATCGGACTCACAATAAGAAAAACCATACCCGGACTTAATAAGAGCTACATGAACCAGACCCGGTAAAACAATATTTTTATCATTTATACATTGAAAAATTATGGGTCTTAAGCAAAACTCGGGTTGGGTTCATAAACTATGCCTGGCTTCATGTATTAATCCTACCTTTGAGTCTGGACCTGGGTTTTCTTATTTATCACCATACCCAGACCCTATAGAATTTGGTACAGGTCATCCCGGTAAACCGATCCATGTAATTCATCCAAGGACACGTCCTTCCCTTGTAACTCTTGTAAATTTTTTTATGACAAACCTTCGCAGAGCACCGAGTCACTTAATGGGCCCGTCAGCTTACTAGGCAACTCTTATAATTTATAATAATTCAAATGTAAAGAATTGGGATTCTCTTCAGTGTTGGCCTATTTGGTTAGGGTGTGTTAAGATATCCAAACCCCCATAAGTTACGAGTTTGATTTCTCATAAGATCAAAGTTGCAACAGGCATGGAGCAACCCTGTAGGGCCGATTCATTCTTTTAGAGTTTACATTATAAGTGGGGATGATTAAAGCACTATCCTATTAGGTTTGGTTTTTTATTTGATAGCAAAGCTGGGGTTATACAACCATACCATTGAGATTTGGACATGCAACCTCACAACTCAACATAAGGTGACATGCATTGGATTTATTAATCACCGAAAACTAAAAGAGAATAGAATCCATGTTTTCGTTAAGCCGTTAAAATAAAACTTAATGTGAAAGTGTTGCCTAAATCCATAGCGCTCCGGTCAATCGTTGACAGGTATGATCTTTTAGAACATGTATATTTGGCTCTTTTCCTTTCTCTAAACCTAATGAGAGAGACCGAAACTCTTTTTGACTTATGAGAAGCCTAAATAAAGGGGTTTTATATAAGGTTTGAGGACCATAACCTAATGTATTTAGGAGTCTGTCTCTAATTCAACCCATTACAGAATTATAGACAGGCAGGTCTCTACCATACCATATGAGATACCATAAGACTCATCCGAATTAGATCATATAAACTGGGCCTGAACTTGGGACAATTTTATAATTTGTGGTTCAATGTATGTAGGCCCACACGATTTTCTAACAATCTCACACTTGGGCCACATACGTAACCTTATGAGCTCAAAAATATTGTCTTATTAAATGATATTTCTACCAATCTGTTCCATTGACCATGTTAACATAGAAACAAAGTAGTCTTCATTACAAATAATGTAATTGGACCCATCAATGATCATGTATATCGACATAGCCAAATGACATGGATCCAGTATGGATGTGAAGCATGAAAATTACATGCAATGTGATTAACCATTCCTATTTCCAACTGGTCTTTCCTGAAACTTTAGTGAGATCACAACATGATGACTACAGAATAAAACTAAAACTCTAACTTTATAACAAAGTAGTAAAAGTAACTTTATTATATCATAAAACGTCTAAATACAAACTCTCACTAAACCAACATATCATAAAATGATAAAACACCCATGCCAGCAGTATGCTCGTGAAAGACCTTAGGTGGCAAACTTTTAGTAAGTAGATTCGCAATAATGAAGTTTGTGCCAATATGTTCTATTATTATCTGACAGTTTTGCACTCTTTCTTTAACAACAAGGAACTTAATGTCAATATGATTTGACTTCGATGAGCTTCTGTTGTTATTCGATGAACTTAATGTCAATATGGACATGACTTTCTTTAGTTTGCAAGCCATTTTCTTGGCATCGCCTGAGATAAAATATTCTAGTTGGACCATGTATATTGTTTTATCGATGTTCTCATTAAGGAATGCAGTCTTAACATCCATCTTATGTAGCTCTACGTCATAATGAGCCACCACAAGAAAATCGTGGATTAGTGACGGACTATATCCATCGCTAATCCGTCGCTAAGCCGTCGCTAGATTGTTTAGCGACGGATTAGCGATGGATAGCGTCTATTGCGAATTTTTGCTCGTTAATTAGCGAAAAAACTTATCTGTCGTTACTTTCGTCGCTAATTTGCGATAGATTAGCGACGTACATTATCCGTCGCTAAATTTTAAAAATAAAATAAAAAAAAGTGATTCCTGGCAGGCGGTATTCTGGTAGCAATAAGCCAGACTTATACCGCACCCGACAGGCATTGCACAGAACGACAACTCTGCCTCATCGCCGGACTTGTACCGTCCTTAGTGAACTGGTGTTGCCGTCCTCCGTGAACCGGCGTCGGTGTCCTCCAACAATCGCTATGCCTCATCGTTGTCCTCCGTGAACCGACGTAGTCGTCCTTCGTGAACCGGTGTCGTCGTCCTCCGTGAACCGGCGTCGCCGTCCTCCGTGAACCGGTATGCATGCTTCCCGGCGTCGCCGTCCCCCGTGAACCGGCATGCTCTCCGGTGTCGTCATCCTCCGTGAACTTGCATGCATGCTCTCTGGCGTCTCGCCGTCCTCCGTGATCCAGCGCACTCTCCGACATCGCCGTCCTCCGAAGAAGTCGGTTTAAATTTCAAACGAGGAGAGGGAAAATTTCGTGCTCGGTTTAAATAAAAAATTAGCGACAGATTTAGCGAGAGAATTTTGTCGTCGCTAATTAGCGACAGAAAAATTCTCTCACTAAATCCGTCGCTAAAATGTTTTCTTGTATTGAGAATTAGCGACAAAAAAATCGGTGTCACTAATCCATCGCTAAGTAGCGACAGTTTAGCGATGAAAGTTTTCATCGCTACTTAGCGACGGATTCATGAAGAAAGTTTTCTCTAGCTAATCTATCGCAAATTTGCGACAGAAAAAATCATCGTAAATTTTCATCGCTAATTAACATTTTTCTTGTAGTGAGGCACAAGTGCCATCATAATCCTAAAAGAGTCTTTCGTGGAAACCAATGAGAAAGTCTATGTGTAGTCAATGCCTTCTTTTTTAGTAAACTCTTTTGCAACAAGGTGGATCATATATTTTGTCACATTACCCTTTGAATCTCTTTTGATTTTAAATATCCATTTGCAACCAATAAGTTTTAATGAGACAAGATCTTACGCGTCATTGTCAATCATGAATTTAATCTCTTCATGCATTGATTCAATTCTTCCTTTGTCCACCACCAATATACTAGACTTATATACCTAGTATGGGTCGGGGGATTCAGAAATCCAAATATGAGACTTAGATAGGGTTTTCAAAAATTCCTACAAGAAAACAAAGATGACTCTACAATCAAAGTCTTAATAGATTGATGATAAATAAAGAAAGAGCACATACAAAGCAAGCAAAGTCTCAATCAAATTGTAAACTTAACTTGTTGGAAGTCAAACTTTTCTTAAATACTAAGTGACATGCAATTTTTCAACAAGGGCTTCTAAATTTTTAAGTGATTTTTCTAAAAAAATTCTAACATGCAAGCAGTCAATTTTCTACCTAGGATTTCTACCTAAAAAGGCAAGTAAAGCACCACAAGAAATTTTCTTTTTTGTTTTAGAAACTAAGAATTTTTTAAAAAGGAAATAGGTTTTTAAATGGAAACTAGAGTTGATCTTAGGAAAGTGGGCCCACCGTGGGACTTTCTTAGTTCGAAACACGTTTATCAGATTGGAACAAATTTCACGCCAGACCAAGAAGGAATCATAAAAAAATTAAAAGTAAAAGTAGTCAAGTCTAAGACAACTTTTTGATGCCACTAGAATTACCAAGTTCTGGCGAACAGTCGTTGGATTCCGGTCCCAAAATGAGAATTGTTGCAGAAATTTTTTTGTAGTCCAAAAACTAACAACAATCG